>NC_064635.1:182107032-182748818 GCF_023864275.1 Schistocerca cancellata
GACTGTCGCCATCACTTTACCGACTGAGGGTGCAGCTTCAAACTTTTTCTTCAGAAGAGCGAAATGACGCCACTCCGTGGATCGCCGTTTTGTTTCTCTTTCGAATTGATCAACCCATGTTTCATTGCCTGTACTATCAGCCTCATAACGCGCAACCAATTCCGCACAGAGGGTCTTTATGGCCTATTGCTAGGCGGCGAAGAACTCAGCGAAAAGACACCTCAGAGTATCCTAACTGGTGGACGAGAGCGTCAGCTCTACCAACAGAGACGTCCAGTTGAACAGCGGTGTGTACGAGTGCGACCCGTCGGTCACGTCGAATGAGAGTGTCCGCACGTTCCAACATTGCGGCAGTCGCAGGCACGCGGGAAATCGGATAGGTTTGCGCGACGTTGTTGCGCTCACGACAGACGGCTCGCTCAATGAGTCACCGTGCTTTTGTTCAGGTCTCCGTAGACATTCAGCAAGCGCCTGTGCATATCTGCGATGATCTGGTTTTCCTCCAAAAGAAACTCGATGACAGCTTTCTCCTTGGAACGCACCTCCGTTACAGACGCCATTTTGAACACTAATTATACTGCTGCCAGCTATCGGAACTTCATGAAACGACAGAGTCTGAACCGGGAATATTCCACGATGTCCCGCAATAATTTATGCATTTTTTCAACCGAAATTGACCGAGAAAAAAAATGTGTTGCATTACTTACTGACGAATCGGAAGAAGTGGGAAGAAACGCATTTACGGGTTAATCTAGTCGAAAGTAACAATTATTAATCGTAGTGCTCCCTTTTCAAGTGTGAATTCAGCTTGGTGGCACTACAGACTGTCAGCGGTACTGCAAAACAGAAGGACACAAAAGCAGAGTCAGGAGAATTAATATTCTAAGGTATCCAGCTATTTTCAGTGCCAAAGTGGTAGTCCTGCTAGTGGTGAATTCGACAAAGCTGCAGTAGGTGAGCTGTTGGTGGTGTACCATGCAGTGAGACACAATGTTAGTTGTGGCGGCATAGACTGTGCAAATAAACTTGCAAAGAGTGTGTTTGTAGGTTCAGATGTGGCAAAAAAAAAAAAAAAAAAAAAAAAAAAAAAATGCACTGTGGTGGTACGAAAAATGTGTTAGCGCCAAGAAGTGTAAGTGGTTTCCTAGATGTGCTTGATGATCCAGAGCAGTGTACGACCTTTTCTTCCGTGACTTAATGTACATCGAATTATAAGATACGGAAAATGTTTCCTGTAGTAATCACGTACCGTACTTCGAACCTCTTGTTGACATCAGAAATAAACTATTAGATTTTGTGGATAAAGCGGATGAGAGTGCTATTGGTTTTCATGCTACGATAAAAAAGAGTCTTGAATCTCATTCATTAAATGAAAATAACGTTTCGTCTTATATTGCAGATGATGCCAGTGTAAATTATGCCAAAAATAAATCCGTAGTGAAATTGTTAGGTAGGATAATAACAAAATATTTGAAACAAGCTGCACAAATCGCATAATCCATAATGACATTAAATGTGCCTCAAATCTCTAACATATATAAATAAAAATTATAGTTGTTAAGGTTTATGGACACTTTTCAGTGTCAGCAAAACACAGAGAAGAATTACGACTTTTAAAAAATTTTTTGTTGGCACTGAACGGTGCGAAATGTTAAGGCATACGCCTAATAGGTCTCTTGATAGACTAAACAGAAATGGGAGCCAATAATAAGTTATTTTCAAAGCACGAAGAATCATCTAAAGCTTTGAAACTATTTTAGTGATGACAATCCAGAGAAAATTTTAATTCTTGAAGCGTATCTTCATTTTTTTATGATGTTGGGAACATTCTTTTAGAAACCTGAGAGTATCTAGAGATTTCAGATTTAACGTTAATTGAGCCCTGTAATGCTACTGAAGCTTTGTTAAAGAAAATTTTACAAATTAGAAGAAAATTAAAAATAATCTTGTTGAATTTTGTGATACCTCTGATATTTACAGTGTAAAAATTTTAACATTTCTTTCTACAGTTCAATCTTTGCTCCAACTATCCTTAAAGAATTCCGTTAATTTTAATGATTTTTAGTACATTCTCACTCATATTCAGCTAAGCATAAACGGGGATAATCTATATGATGAATTCCGTTCTTTAGAAGATATAGACTGTAGCACACTGGAAAAGTGGGCAGAGGAGCCCAGGAGATAAACAAGATTCTTGGTTTTGTTCTCAGTCTGCTCACACAAAAAGAATTTTTTCTTAGATGAACAGTAAATGGTCTAATGATAGGAACTATAGTAATTTGGATGAAATGAAAGATGAATGACAAATAAGTGTTAATTTTGGTTTGACATGTGGAGAATTTGTCAAATTTGTAAAGAATGATCGCAGACTTCAGGCTGCTGTCAAAAATGTAAGCAAATGTAGTTTTAAGTAACAAATTCTGTAGACCTGCAGTCAGTAACTGTTACGATGAAGTTTTTCGGTTGGTTGATCCAACAAACTAGTAACAAGATTTTAAAAAATACATTAGGCCTATTTACTATTTTTTTAATTTTTGTCAGGTTAAAGTCTCCCTTATTTAGACAAAAAAAATTTGGCTATCCTACGCAGTGCGCGGTTGCCCCTCAAAATTATCGCTGTGGCTTTGGACCTGCGGCCATAAGATGACAGCGAAACAGTGACGAGAGAGCAGAAACGTGTGCATTTAAACTGACTACTCCGAACTAATACCAATCACGCTAAAGAGAGCTGTTTTTCTCTGCGTCTTCAGTCTTCTGATTGGTCTGACACGATCCACTTCTTGTGTTACAATCTCTTCATACAGGAGCAGCAGTCACACCCAGCGTCCTCCCCTGTTTGTTGGATGTATTCCAGTTGATAGGAGTCTGTTTCAGCACCCTTTCACGAACATATTTCTCTTATAGATTAATTTGCTTCATTTAGGTTAACGATTGCTTTTCTGCTACTTGCTTAACATACACTGAGGCGACAAAAGTCACGGGACAGCGATATACGCATATACAGATGGCGGTCGTGTCGATATAAAAGGGCAGAGAATTGACCGATCTGACATTGTCAGATGATTCATGTGAAAAATTTCCGACGTGATTATGGTCACACGACGGGAATTAACAGACTCTGACCGCAGAAAGGTAGTTGGAGCTAGCGGTATGCGACATTCGATTTCAGAAATCGATAATGAATTCAATATTCCAAAATACACAATGTCAAGAGTGTGACGAAAATACCAAATTTCAGGCGTTGCCTCTCACCAGGCGAAATATCCTCAGACTTCAAGAAGAATGTAATAATTCCAATCCCAAAGAAAGCAGGTGTTGACAGATGTGAAAATTACTATCAGTTTAATAAGTCATAGCTGCAAAATACTAACGCGAATTCTTTACAGACAAATGGTAAAACTGGTAGAAGCCGACCTCGGGGAAGATCAGTTTGGATTCCGTAGAAATGTTGGAACACGTGAGGCAATACTGACCCTACGACTTATCTTAGAAGCTAGATTAAGGAAAGGCAAACCTACGTTTCTAGCACTTGTAGACTTAGAGAAAGCTTTTGACAATGTTGACTGGAATACTCTCTTTCAAATACTGAAGGTGGCAGGGGTAAAATACAGGGAGCGAAAGGCTATTTACAATTTGTACAGAAACCAGATGGCAGTTATAAGAGTCGAGGGACATGAAAGGGAAGCAGTGGTTGGGAAGGGAGTGAGACAGGGTTGTAGCCTCTACCCGATGCTATTCAATCTGTATATTGAGCAAGCAGTAAAGGAAACAAAAGAAAAGTTCGTAGTAGGTACTAAATTCCATGGAGAAGAAATAAAAACTTTGAGGTTCGCCGATGACATTGTAATTCTGTCAGAGACAGCAAAGGACTTGGAAGAGAACGGAATGGACAGTGTCTTGAGAGGAGGATATAAGATGAACATCAACAAAAGCAAAACATGGATAATGGAATGTAGTTGAATTAAGTCGGGTGATGCTGAGGGAATTAGATTAGGAAATGAGACACTTAAGGTCGTAAACGAGTTTTGCTATTTGGGGAGCAAAATAACTGATGACGGTCGAAGTAGAGAGGATATAAAATGTAGGCTGGCAATGGCAAGGAAAGAGTTTCTGAAGAAGAGAAATTTGTTAACATCGAGTATAGATTTAAGTGTCAGGAAGTCGTTTCTGAAAGTATTTGTATGGAGTGTAGCCATGTATGGAAGTGAAACGTGGACGATAATTAGTTTGGACAAGAAGAGAATAGAAGCTTTCGAAATGTGGTGCTACAGAAGAATTCTGAAGATTAGATGGGTAGATCACATAACTAATGAGGAGGTATTGAATAGGATTGGGGAGGAGAGAAGTTTGTGGCACAACTTGACAAGAAGAAGGGATCGGTTGGTAAGACACGTCCTGAGGCATCAACGGATCACAAATTTAGTATTGGAGGGCAGCATGGAGCGTAAAAATCGTAGAGGGAGACCAACAGATGAATACACTAAGCAGATTCAGAAGGATGTAGGTTGCAGTAGGTAGCACAGGATAGAGTAGCATGGAGAGCAGCATCAAACCAGTCTCAGGACTGAAGACCACAACAACAACACCTCTCACCAGAGAGAACCCAGTGGCCGACGGACTACACTTAGCGACCGACAACAGTGGCGTTTCGGTAGAGGTGTCAGTGCTGACAGACAAGTAACCCTGTGTGAAATAACTGCTGAGACCAATGTGGGGCGTACGACGAACGTCTCCGTTAGGACAGCGCGGCGAAATCCGGCTTTAGTGGGGTACGCCAGCAGACGACCGACGCGAGTGCCTTTGCTTTACAGTATGACATGGCCTGCAGCGTCGGTCCTCGGCTTGAGACCATACCGGTTGGACCGTAGACGACTGGAAAACCGTGGCCCGGTACTGAGCAGCTACAGGAACACTCTTCTGAGTTTAAACACACCCTCTGGCCACCTGACTCCCCAGACATAAAATTTATTGAGCGTAGCTGGGATGCCTTGCAACGTGCTGTTCCGAAGATATCTCCACCCCGTCGTACTCTCACGGATTTATGGACAGCACTGGGGGATTCGTGGTGTCAGTTCCCTCCAGCACTACTTCAGACATTAGTCGAGTCCATGCCACGTCGTGTTGCGGCACTTCTACGTGCTCGCGGGGGGGCCCTTACGCGATATTAGGCAGGTGTACCAGTTTCTTTGGCTCTTCAGTGTATCTTCTGAACTATTGTGAGCGTGGAGTTGATCAGCTATTCTGTTATTCTGCGCAATGGATTAATCTGAGATGTACCCATTACCCTTTGGCTCCTGCAAGATGCAATTTCCACCCCCACACTACTACAGAAGTCAGACAGACGCTCCTAACGATCTAAAGATAGATGCCTGAAAAACTTTCAGCAATAAATATCTTCTGGAGTCCTCCGCTGTAAGAAAATGACACAAAAATTCACAAAATTAATTACGTAACTAGTGGCATACTTGGGTACTGGAGTAGTGCTAGTTAGTGCAAGAAACTAACGAAAATTATTATTTATTTTGCAAACATTCTGAGAAATCACAATGGCACTTCTAGTTATGAATTGAACAAGTTATATCCTGGTCCTTTCCGGAATGTGATGTTACCTCTCAAGGATAGGGTTCGCTAATGAAATTTCTATACAAAGTTTAAGATTGTTATTGACTTGGCCGAATGGCTGAGAGGCGCGCCTACTCAACTTGAATCATTATCCTTTAGAATATTGCTAGGTCCGGTCGAGGCTGTCGCGTGTGAAATTCAGTGAAGTGTACTGTTGTGGAGGAAATATGGGCCTCGCAAGAGCTGTAGCGCACAATACTGTAAGCTGCGATGACTGCTGTCTGCGCCGCTCGCTGCTGACAAATAAGATAACTCTAGTTCTATTTGGATTGACCTTAGCCAATCATTCTCCCTACACCTTGATGAAGTTAATGATTCCTATTTGCTCCTAGTCTAACTATTGGCGTGGTACACCGGTCAGATAACCAGTCCACCGTGATGCCACTAAAAAATTCGCTCGCAGGCATTTAACCATAACTCTGTCCATTCACACCACACAATAAGTGTGTCGGCCAACACAGTGAACAACGCTTAATCGCAAGGACTCAAGAAAGAGTCGCATTTCGATTCGCTCTCGACAGAGGTGCTCTCCCAGTGAAGTACTGAGGAGAGATTTGTTCCTCGCTCCAAGAGCGACAACGGAACGGTGCCTCTCCACGCCAGACGTGATGGGGTATATCTTTTGATCTCTTCCATTACTCCTTCAGCTCAAGGCATCATAAATATCGACTGCCAATCGTCATTGCTCTTCTAAAACGGGAGAATGACATTTCGTTTACGGCGACCAATCCTGAAATCTGTAGTATCGGCGTTTGGCTTTTGCTGTCTCCCTGTGAAAATCTCTGAAACTACATGCTCTGTGTAAAGAATGCGTAGGTTGGACGCTCCCACACAATGTAGCGGAATTTGCTTTTAAACCAAACACGGGGTCGTTCCCCCTTTCACTCGGGGACAGGCTGTCTGCTCCACCGGCGGCCAAGGTTGACTTGTCCTCTGAAGGGACCGGCCTCCCGGTGTGTGGTCTGCCTCTCTTCGTGTCTGGTATGTATTTGTGTACACCAGCCTTGAGTATTTCAACCCCGGTGCGCACTTGTTATTTGCATATCGTTTACATGAATCCATACAACATTGACTTGATCTTAACGAGTTCGGGTTCGAATGAAGTGTCTTGATGTGTGGAATATGATTGTGAGGGCGGAATATGTAAGCAATGAAGGTCAGGAGACCGCGACGTCTTACACTATGATAGGCAGGTCGGCCTTACACCCACAGCGATTGTAGCCTGACTGTAAGGGATATGTGTACCAAGTTTGACTGACATGGATTCAGTGGTTTGCGTCGTGATGCTTTCATAAAACAAAAAAATGATTTGGTATATTTGCTTTCTGAGTAAAGGAACAACCAGTGTGGTATTGGTGACGTTTAGCAGAGCGGTAAGTAGGTATTATTACTTGGCAGTGTGGCTCAAGTGTGTCATCAAATGGCTCTGAGCACTATGGGACTTAACTTCTGTGGTCATCAGTCCCCTAGAACTTAGAACTACTTAAACCTAACTAACCTAAGGACATCACACACATCCATGCCCGAGGCAGGATTCGAACCTGCGACCGTAGCAGTCCCGCAGTTCCTGACTGCGCGCCTAGAACCACTAGACCACCGCGGCCGGCAAGTGTGTCATCAGTTTTTATTCAGTAACGACACAGTCTTACACACGCCGAGATGACAAAAGCTATGGGACACCTCCTCACATCGTGAGAGACATCCTTTTGCCGGCGTACTGCTGCAGCTCGACGTGGTACGGACGCAAGAAGTCGCTGGAAGTCTTCTGCAGAAATACTGATGGACGTTGCTTCTGCAGCCGTACATAATAGCGAAAGTACTGCCGGTGCAGCATTTTTTGCACGATCTGACCTCCCGATTATGCCCCATAAATTTCGATGGGTTTCATGTCTCGCGATACTGGCGGCCAAATAATTTGCTCGAATTATCCAGAATGTAATTACCAATCGGATCAACTGAAGCGCTGTGACAGGGCACACTGTCATTCATAAAAATTCCATCTTTGTTTGGGAGCATGAAGTCCAGGAGTGCTGCAAATGGTCTCTATGTAGCCGAGCATAACCATTTCCAGTCACTGATAATTTCATCTGGACCAGGGGACCCAGTTCATTCCGTTCCATGTTAACACAATTCACACCGCTATGGAGCTACCACCAGCTCTTGACAATTTCGGTTCCACGATTTTGTGGCGTCTGCGCCACACTCGAACCCTACCATCAGCCCGTCAGCTCTTACCAACTGAAATCGGGAGTCATCTAATCGGGCCACGGTCATCCAGTCGTCTATGGGCCAACCGATAGGCACACAACCCCAACTGTGGCGATATCGCGCTGCTAGCAAAAGGCACTCGCGTCGGTCGTCTGCTGCCAGAGCCCATTAATGTCAAATTGCACCGCATTGTCCTAACGGATACTTTCGTCCTACGTTGATTTCTGGCATTATTTCATACAGTGTTGCTTGTTCTGTTAGCACTACCAACTCTACGCAGACGCCGCTTCTCTCTACATCTACACCTACATCCGTACTCCGCAAGCCACCTGACGGTGTGTGGCGGAGTGTACCTTGAGTACCTCTATCGGTTCTCGCTTCTATTCCAGTCTCGTATTGTTCGTGGAAAGAAGGATTGTCGGTATGCCTCTGTGTGGGCTCTAATCTCTCTGATTTTATCCTCATGGTCTCTTCGCGAGACATACGTAGGAGGCAACAATATACTGCTTGACTCCTCGGTGAAGGTATGTTCTCGAAACTTCAACAAAAGCCCGTACCGAGCTACTGAGCGTCTCTCCTGCAGAGTCTTCCACTGGAGTTTATCTATCATATCCGTAAGGCTTTCGCGGTTACTAAATGATCCTGTAACGAAGCGCGCTGCTCTCCCTTGGATCTTCTCTATCTCTTCTATGAACCGTATCTGGTACGGATCCCACACTGCTGATCAGTATTCAAGCAGCGGGCGAACAAGCGTACTGTAACCTACTTCCTTTGTTTTCGGATTGCATTTCCTTAGGATTCTTCCAATGAATCTCAGACTGGCATCTGCTTTACCGACGATCAACTTTATATGATCATTCCGTTTTAAATCACTCCTAATGCCTACTCCCAGATAATTTATGGTATTAACTGCTTCCAGTTGCTGACCTGCTATATTGCAGCTAAATGCTAAGGGATCTTTCTTTCTATGTATCCGCAGCACATTACACTTGTCTACATTGAGATTCAATTGCCATTCCCTGCACCATGCGTCAATTCGCTGCAGATCCTCCTGCATTTCAGTACAATTTTCCATTGTTACAAACTCTCGATAGACAATAGCATCATCCGCAAAAAGCCTCAGTGAACTTCCGATGTCATCCACAAGGTCATTTATGTATATTGTGAATAGCAACGGTCCTACGACACTCCCCTGCGGCACACCTGAAATCACTCTTACTTCGGAAGACTTCTCTCCATTGAGAATGACATGCTGCTTTCTGTTATGTAAGAACTCTTCAATCCAATCACACAATTGGTCTGGTAGTCGATATACTCTTACTTTGTTCATTAAACGACTGTGGGGAACTATATCGAACGCCTTGCGAAAGTCAAGAAACACGGCATCTACCTGGGAACCCGTGCCTATGGCCCTCTGAGTCTCGTGGACGAATAGCGCGAGCTGGATTTCACACGATCGTCTTTTTCGAAACCCATGCTGATTCCTACAGAGTAGATTTCTAGTGTCCAGAAAAGTCTTTATAGTCTAACATAATACGTGTTCCAAAATTTTACAACTGATCGACGTTAGAGATATAGGGCCATAGTTCTGCAGCTCTGTTCGACGTCCCTTCTTGAAAACGGGGATGACCTGCGCCCTTTTCCAATACTTTGGAACGCTACGCAGTTCTAGAGACCTACGGTACACCGCTCCAAGAAGGGGGGCAAGATCCTTCGCGTACTCTGTGTAAAATCGTACTGGTATCCGATCAGGTACAGCGGCCTTTCCTCTTTTGAGCGATCTTAATTGTTTCTCTATCCCTCTGTCGTCTATTTCGATATCTACAATTTTGTCATCTGTGCGACAATCAAGAGAAGGAACTACAGAGCAGTCTTCCTCTGTGAAACAGCTTTGGAAACGGAATGCCGTCGGCCACTGCGTTGTCCGTGGTGACAGGTAAAGCCTGAAATCTTGTATGCTCGGCACGCTCTTGACTCTGTGGATCTCGGAATACTGAATTCTCTACTGATTTCCGAAATGAAATGTTCCATGCGTCTAGCTGCAACTATCACTCCGGGTGTAAAGTCTTAATTCCCATATAGCGGACATATTCAGGTCTTACACTATCTGAGTCCACATGGCAGCTTCGCCAATGCACTGTCTTTTTATACCTTGTGCACACGATAGGAGCGCCATCTGTATATCTGCATATGGCTGTACATCTGGAGAATGCGCTGGCCAGGGCAGCAGCCGAACATTTTCTGTATCCAGAAAGGCCCGTACAGGAGCTGCAACATGCGGTCGTGCATTATCCTGCTGTAATGCAGGGTTCCGCAGGGATCGAAAGAAGGGTAGAGCAACGGGTTGTAACACATCTGAAATGTAACGTCCACTGTTCAAAGTGCCGTCCATGCGAACGAGAGGCGACCGAGACGTGTAACCAATGGCACCGTATAACATCACGCCGGGTGATACGCCAGTATGGCGATGACGAATGCGCGCTTCCAATGTGCGTTCACCGCGATGTCGCCAAACACGGATGCGACCATCAATCATGATGCTGTAAACAGAACCTGGATTCATCCGAAAAAGTGACGCTTTGCCATTCGTGCACCCAGGTTCGTCGTTGAGTACACGATCGCAGGCGCTCCTGTCTGTGATGCACCGTCAAGGGTAACCGCAGACATGGTCTCCGAGCTGAGAGTCCATGCTGCTGCAAACGTCGTCGAACTGTTCGCGCAGATGGTTGTTATCTTGGAATATCCCCCTCCCCATCTCTTGAGTCAGGGATCGAGACGTGGCTGCACGATCCTTTACAGCCTTGCGGATAACATGCCTGTCATCTCGACTGCTAGTGATACGAGGCCGTTGGGATCCAGCACAGCGTTCCGTATTACCCTCCTGAATCCACCGATTCCATGTTCTGCTAACACTCATTGGATCTCGACCAACACGAGCAGCAATGTCGCGATACGATAAACCGCAATCGCGATAGGGTACAATCCGACCTTTATCAAAGTCGGAAACGTGACGGTACGCATTTCTCCTCCTTATACGAGGCATCACAACAACGTTTCGCCAGGCAACGCCAGTCAACTGCTGTTTGTGTATGAGAAATCGGTTGGAAACTTTCCTCATGTCAGCACCTTGTAGGTGTCACCACCGGCGCCAACGTTGTGTGAATGCTCTGAAAAGCTAATCATTTCCATAGCACAGCACCTTCTTCCTGTGGGTTAAATTTCGCGGCTGTAGCACGTCATCTTCGTGGTGTAGCAATTTTAATGGCCAGTAGTGTAAGAAGCTATTCAGCGTTTGAGAGCACTGCTTATGCCGCACTTCTTGAAAGATTTAATATTAATGTCTTCTCTCACTCTAGCCCACGACTGTTTTATCCACTGACACACTTGTTTGATTGTAGGTCGTTTGAAAGCTGCCTTCGGCGTGAATCCATGTTGGGTTTCGTCCATCATCCATTTCTTCCCGTTCCTCTCTCACAAACACATTAAACGGTTTATCGAAACATCAAGAGGATGCAGTTGCGAAGTAAGTCCCGAAATACCAACAAGTGCTGTATTTGCATATCTCAGTTCCTCTTTTACAGAACTTTTCAAATGACTACTAAACTGATCGAGCACAAGAAGAGAACTCTTCTTCAATAAAGTACCTTTCCTTCTCTCCCACACTCTGTTAATCCATGTTTTCATAGCGGCTTCCTCCATCCTACCCTTGTCATGTACCTTGAGAACACCATCTAGCAGTATTTCAGAAGGTTTTGGCATTGTTTTATGCTTGAAAATGATCATTGAATTCAGTTTAGTACCATCACCACAACATGAAAGGACAACAGTGTTGAGTATTTTTTCATTTCCACTCGTTTTACAGTTTTAGCACCTCGCATGGCAACAGTTTTGCTACTCGACACACCAAATGTAGCCGGCCGGAGTGGCCGAGCGGTTCTAGGCGCTACAGTCTGGAACCAAACGACCGTTACGGTCGCAGGTTCGAATCTTGCGTCGGGCATGGATGTGTGTGATGTCCTTAGGTTAGTTAGGTTTAAGTAGTTCCAAGTTCTAGGCGACCGATGACCACTGCAGTTAAGTCCCATAGTGCTCAGAGCCATTTGAACCATTTTTGAACACCAAATGTCAGAGGAGTTTCGTCCATATACGCTATTTGGCTTAGTTCCGCACTGGTTTTCTTTCGATATTGAATAATAAATCAATGGAAATATTTTCTCTTCATACTCATGTGGCATTTTCTGAGATATTTTGGTTTTGGTTCAAAAATGATTCAAATGGCTCTGAGCACTATGAGACTTAAGTTCTGAGGTCATCAGTCGCCTACAACTTAGAACTAATTAAACCTAACTAACCTAAGGACATCACACACATCCATGACCGAGGCAGGATTCGAACCTGCGACCGTAGCGGTCGCTCGGTTGCAAACTGTAGCGCCTAGAACCGCACGGCCACTCTGGCCTGCTTGGTTTTGGTTCACACGCTAAGTCCATGACGCTTCAAAAACCTGTAGCACCATCTAACTCCACCATTAAAGTCTTAATTTCGTCTGTGGCGCAAACTTGCCAGCCTGTTTAGCTGGGTGGTAACGTGCTGGCCTCCCATGCAAGCGGGCCCGCGTTCGATTCCCGGCTGAGTTGGAGATTTTCTCCGCCCGGGGACTGCGTGTTGTGTTGTTATCATCATCATTTTATCCTCATCACCGGCGCGCAAGTCGCCCAATGTGTCGACTGAGATAAGACTTGCACTTGGCGGTCGAACTTCCTCGAATGGGGCCTCCCGGCCAACGATGCCATACTCTCATTGTGGTGTCACCGCCAGACACCACACTTGCTAAGTGGTAGCCTTTAAATCGGCCGCGGTCCGGTAGTATACGTCGGACCCGCGTGTCGCCACTATCAGTGATTGCAGACCGAGCGCCGCCACACGGCAGGTCTAGTCTAGAGAGACACCCTAGCACTCGCCCCAGTTGGACAGCCGACTTTGCTATCGATGGTTCACTGTCTACATACGTTCTCATTTGCAGAGACGACAGTTTAGCATAGCCTTCAGCTACATCATTTGCTACGACCTAGCAAGGCGCCATACTCAGTTACTATATGTATTCTGAACACATAATATTGTGAATCATGTACCGTCAAGAGCGACGTTCATCATTAATGGGTTAAAGTTAAGTATCAAACTAGCTATGTCCGCTTTCTGAATTCTAATTCCTTGTCATGTTCCAGACCTCACGTCAGTATAGTCCTTCCCTCCTCACGCCAGCCTGCGTGAGCTAAAACGCGTGCATTTCGGCCTCCTCTAGTAACACGGTGTTGGCTCTTCTGCCAACACAACACTCATTCCATTCATTTCATTACCAGCGTGTGTTGGAATCATTTTTGTATTAATTCCAGTGCCCTTTTGACGGTGTCCTTGAATCCATTTCAATTTCTGGTTTTGGCCATTCTGCATTCAGTCCTCTGCTTGCACATGCAGTCTTTCTCATTTTTTTTCAGTTCCGGTTCACTAGCCCTCCAATTGCGAGTGTTTTTTTTTCTGTTGGTGGAGGGCCGAAATGTGGCTCATCTGCTCTGTTTCCATGTTATTCTGCATATGCTATTACTTTCAATTTATAGCCCGCATCATGTGAATTCTTTAATTTTTTTCGTTAGGGAACTCGCAACTCAAGTTCACTGGCGCCGTAGACTGAAATGACACATCACAGGCTAGACAGTGTTCTCGGTTTGTGATGACGGGACGAGAGGAAGACAGTGTTAGCAAGCTTGTGAATCCTGGAGACTATGTTCGTCACATCGGTGCACATGCAGGGAGGACTGGAAACTAAGTACGTTTTGTGAAAGACACGCAGTGTGCATTTTTTTAACATTGTGAACAGAGTGACACAAAGATAATCCCAGAGTGTCCCAGAGGGCATCCCAGAGAGACCCAGAGAGCATCCCAGAGTGCCCCTGAGAGCTAAAACACTAAGAAGAATCGCTTCTCGGCTTTTGGCAAGATCAATGTGTAGTTGATAAAGAGATAAGACCCTCCCACCTCCCCAGGGGTCGAAACCCCTGCAACCCACAGATGTCACAAATTAAGAAAAAAAAATCGCAACATGATTTTCCATCAACACGGGCCTAGTAATACTAGGGCCCGTGTTGCCCGACTGCCCAACTTTAACTGCACAGCCTTAATGTGCATAATCATTTACTGATAAGAAATTTGTTTAAAACAAGCAAAATACTCTTAAGACATGAGACTACATTAAAATGCCCTATACATCCTCTCGCCAAGCCACCTGCGGAGCGACTGACTCCGCAATAGGAAGTGCGGCTAGACCCCTGCAGCAGCCTTATCAGTGTTGCGCAACTTCCGGACCTTTGATTTTCCAGCAACACGGGCTAAGTAATATATAGAGACGGTGTCACACCAAGCGCTCACAGAGTCTAAGTCCCAATCAAGGTCACACGCCATAACAAGAGTAAGTGTGTTTAGGATATTACAACTATCCGCTCTTGATAAATTTAATATGTTTGTTTAATATCTTGACAGTGAGAGATTTTGTGATTATTTTTGTCGTAAGAGTGGTAATCTATTTTTAACTGGTTATTTCTGTACATGAGTATTTCTGACCAATAATTGTCATGCACAATATTGTAAGACGTCGTGGTCTCCTGACCTTCATTGCTCACATATTCCGCCCTCACAATCATATTCTGCACTACAAGACACTTCATTCGAACCCAAACTCGATAAGATAAAGTCAGTGTTGTATGAATTCATGTAAACAATATGCAAGTAACAAGTGTGCACCGGGGTTGAAATACTCGAGGCTGGCGTACACACACACACATTCCAGACACAAAGGTCACAGGAGCTTTTAGTTCGAGAGAGGCAAACCACACACCGGGAGGCCGGTCCCTTCAGAGGATGAGTCAACCTCGGCCGCCGGTGGAGCAGACAGCCTGTGCCCGAGTGAAAGGGGGAACGACCCTGTGTTCGGCTTAGAAACAAATACCGCTACATTGTGTGGGAGCGTCCAACCTATGCATTCTTTACACATAGCACGCAGTTTCAGAGATTTTCACAGGGAGACAGCAAAAGCCAAACGCCGATACTACGGATTTCCAGATTGGTCGCCTTAAACGAAACGTCATTCTCCCATTTTACAAGAGCAATGCTGATTGTCAGACGATATTTCTGACGCCTTGAGCTGAAGGAGTAATGGAAGAGACCGAAAGATATAGCCCTTCACGTCTGGCGTGGAGAGGCACCGTTCCGTTGTCGCTCTTGGAGCGAGGAACAAGTCTCTCCTCAGTACTTCACTGGGAGAGCACCTCTGTCAAGAGCGGATCGAAGTGCGACTCTGTATTGAGTCCTTGCGATTAAGCGTTGTTCACTGTGTTGGCCGACACACTTATTGTGCGGTGTGAACGGACAGAGTTATAGTTAAACGCCTGTGAGCGAATTTTTGAGTGGGATCATTGTGGACTGGTTATCTGACCGGTGTACCACGCCAATAGTTAGACTAGGGGCGAATAGGAATCCTTGACTTCATCAAGGCGTAGGGAGAGTTTGATTGGCGAAGGTCAATCCAGATAGAACTAGAGTTATCTTATTTGTCAGCAGCGAGCGGCGCAGACAGCAGTCATCGCAGCTTACGGTATTGTGCGCTACAGCTATTGCGAGCCCCATATTTCCTCCACAACAGTACACTTCACTGCATTTCACACGTGACAGCCTTGACCGTACCTAGCAACATTCTAAAGGGTAATTATTCAAGTTGAGTAGGTGTGCCTCTCAGCCATTCTGCCAAGTCAATAACAATCTTAAACTTTGTATAGAAATTTCATTAGCGAATCCTATCCTTGAGAGGTAACATCACATTCCGAAAAGAACCAGGATATAACTTGTTAAATTCATAACTAGAAGTGCCATTGTGATTTCTCAGAATTTTTGCAAAATAAATAATAATTTTCGTTAGTTTCATGTTTTTCCTTCACTAACTAGCACTACTCCAGTACCCAAGTATGTCACTAGTTACGTAAGAAATTTTGTGAATTTTTGTGTCATTTTCTTACAGCGGACGACTCCAGAAGATATTTATTGCTGAAAGTTTTTCAGGAATTCCTCTTAAATTGGATCTTGCAGGAGCCACAGGGTAAAGGGTACATCTCAGATTAATCCGTTGCGCAGGATAGCAACCCACACGCTCACAATATTAAGAAACAGTATATGCAACGGGGTTATTGTGCTGATCAAAATTAGAAAATAAAAAAAGCCTCCTAGACCCAGAACAAAATTCGCAACTCGAGTACTCTAACGCAAAACTCTACCCACTGCTCGAACTAGATAGCACTCTTGCATAGTACTGACTCAAAACAATTGTCAGACCTGTGATTACAACTCTGCCAAATTTCATTTTTTTCGACCATTTTCTACCGTGATTATGCACGGATGAAATTTTATAAGAGATATTCTGTACTGATCGTATGTAAGGAATCGCCCTGTGGCGTCCGAGTGCGCAAATTTCGTTTCACACTGAATGTTTAACTGACACACCCCGATCGCGTACACCCCCACGGAGTGACTCTGTAAAACTACGATGTCCCATACTCCGAGGAGTGTAGGGGACGATGCGGGAGACCCGCACCGTTGGTGATACGTTCATCTAAAATAGGCACATCACCGAAATCAGCTGATCGTGGAAATGTATCGTCGTCGCCTTAAAGGACTAGGCCTTTTGGCGTGTTCCACCTCAGAATCGTTCACGCAATCTCTTTACGTGATGTGCAACGTTACTCTTGCCTGTTGGGTTATACTGTATTGCGGCTTCAGTTAATCTATCATTAGACGTCAGCTAGAAATGTGCTTTCCAGTTCATTCGGTGTTTCTCAATTACATTTAAAATAGGTTCAACATTTAGTTCTTCTCTAATATCGGTATTTCTTATTTGGTCCAACAACGAATATCCTGTTACAAAGCGGAGGAACTTCATCTCTGACAAGTGCGAAGCATTTCTGTTTACACACAGACCGGAACTACTGCGCAAACATCAACACAGTAGACAGATAACACAACATGTTCGCCCAATACGTTTCCGAGAGAAATTCAGATATCTCGGTGTCTGGCTGGACAGGAAACTTACATGGGGGGGGGGGGGGGGGGGGGGACCACATCGAATATTTCGCCAACAGAGTGCACGCGAGGCTCAAACAGCTGTACCCAATGCTCAACAGAGAAAGCACACTGAATAGGGGAGTGTCGAGGTCCATACACATGAAACTGATGAGAGCTCTGATGACGTACGCAGCTCCTACACGCCTGCGCCGCCTGCACATCGTACAGAACAAAGTGCCACGCATCATTAGCAACGCTCCACGCTACACATGCACCGTGGATCTTCACAATGAATACCGCCTTGAAACCGTCAAGGAAGTATTCAGAAAACACGCCACACGACTAAACAGGAACCCGAGACACTTTTCTTTTTTTTAACGATCGTTTATTTAATTATTTCTTCGACGCCCGAACAATCCTTTCATCCTTATTCTGGGAAACTATGATCACAACCATAGGTGGAAACATAAGCGGCCAAAGATACTACTAGCTAGGGCATAACCACCTATGGCAAGCTAACTCTTTGAAGGGCAGGCAAAACTGTAACTAACCGCCTACGTAGACGGTTTCAATGGGCGGTGGTCACTATGGCTAACCACATAATATTTACTCCCTTTACCTCTCAGGGGCCAGTAGTCTGTCTGCCAACCAGCTAATTGTTGCCTAAAATGCCGCTAGATGGCAGTGCAGGTTTTCTGCGCGAGTTTTGCGGCGTATTCAGAACAATAGTTGGTACTTCTTCATTGTTAGCACTGTTCTTGGAAGCGGCGTGCAGTGTTCTCTGTAGCTCTTCTTTATACGACTATTTTTGGTAAGTAATTGCTTATATTTATGTGTTGAACACATATAAGTCTACATATAATGTAACTTTAAATTGAAATAGAATTTGCCATGTTATACTGACAAATTTCTGTGTGATTAGCACTGATGGAAATGACCCCACATTCACAACAAGTTGTTCAAGTTCTAGTCTTGTGTGCAGTCGTGTGGTTCTAAATTTAACCAGTGGTCTTCATGGAAAGAATCATATAATTTTCATGGACAATTATTTTACATCATATGATCTGCTCAAGGACCGAAATTCCAATGGTGTGTACGCTTGTGGTACAATAAATCCCAGAAGGAAAAACATACCAAAACTCAAGGAGGAAAAGGAACTGGAAAGAGGGGAATTCGATTACAAAATAAGCAATGATGGCATAGTAATCTATAGATGGAAAGATAACGGGGCAGCCAACTTGATTTCAACATGTCATTCTCCATCAGATGTGTCCACAGTAACTCGAAAAATGGAAGATGCAACAATAACCAATATCACTTGTCCAATGGTATTGAAAGACTACAATTCCAGTTTGAACTATGTGGATAATTTTGATCGACTGAAGTTAGACTACGCTATTGACAGAAAAAGCAAGAAACGGTGGTTGAGATTGTTTTTTCACTTTTTAGACTGCAGTGTGACAAATGCGTTCATTATGCACAAAGAAATCGAAATGGAGCAGTTCTCCAATAAAGACTTCCGTCGAGAGGTGTACAAAATCTTGTTGGCTCCAAAAAACAGTTTCAGTGACAGCTAATTTTGCTTCTGTATCCCAAAGTAGTATAGAAACCCAGATCAGATCGCACAAATCATATGTAGACGAAAGTGTTCGCCACGAAAGCAGTAAACATCAACCAATTCACTCATCATCTAGAAGATGCGCAGTTTGCCATTCAAAGAAAAATCCAGTGCGAACAGTGTGGATGTGTTCAGTGTGCAAAGTACATTTGTGCCTGAGAGCAGGCAAGAATTGTTTCAAGAGATACCACGAAAATTAAAAACTAGTTATTTCAAAGTTCAACCACCAAATATCGAATTTGTATACTGTAATGGGGTGGTGGTTACCTGTAGTGGCCACATTTAATGTTAATATTTTGTTGTTGTTTAAGTGAATTTTTACAAACTCAATGTATAAAACATGTGAAGACAATAAAACAAATGTGTTACAAGTAAAAGAAATTTGAAATTTGCAAATAATTTATCTTGCCCCACTAGGGTAAATTTCAGTGGTGTTTACCTGCCCCTCAAAGAGTTAACATACACCAACCAGCGACAAACAACGGCAAGCCCCTGCATATCAGTAACATTGACTGGATATGCCAGCTGCTATTAAGACCGACCAACAGGCTACTACAGCAGGGAAACCGACGAGCTCACCCACTGACGCACAAACAAATCGCCAACATCACCCTATACTGTACATCTGATATATGACCTATCGCACACAAAACGATGATGAACCTAAGTGTTACAAGTACGCTGACGCTGACGGAGAGATCAACACCAGCACCCAGCGGCAGCCGCCGAGTAACAGCACCGCACAATGTCAAAGGTGTCGACATGCATGGTACCCACTACTAAAAAAGCCTACCATTGCATGACCTGTCGCAGGCAGCAACACATACGCTACTGCTTTTACTATCTGGAGAAGTTTCTTTCTCTTGGCTCTTGCCTTGTCACTCTTTTGCCTCTGCCCCTCAAACCGCTACCCTTTGTTCGACTTTCGACCCAGTTTACACTCCTGGAAATGGAAAAAAGAACACATTGACACCGGTGTGTCAGACCCACCATACTTGCTCCGGACACTGCGAGAGGGCTGTGCAAGCAATGATCACACGCACGGCACAGCGGACACACCAGGAACCGCGGTGTTGGTCGTCGAATGGCGCTAGCTGCGCAGCATTTGTGCACCGCCGCCGTCAGTGTCAGCCAGTTTGCCGTGGCACACGGAGCTCCATCGCAGTCTTTAACACTGGTAGCATGCCGCGACAGCGTGGACGTGAACCGTATGTGCAGTTGACGGACTTTGAGCGAGGGTGTATAGTGGGCATGCGGGAGGCCGGGTGGACGTACCGCCGAATTGCTCAACACGTGGGGCGTGAGGTCTCCACAGTACATCGATGTTGTCGCCAGTAGTCGGCGGAAGGTGCACGTGCCCGTCGACCTGGGACCGGACCGCAGCGACCCACGGATGCACGCCAAGACCGTAGGATCCTACGCAGTGCCGTAGGGGACCGCACCGCCACTTCCCAGCGAATTAGGGACACTGTTGCTCCTGGGGTATCGGCGAGGACCATTCGCAACCGTCTCCATGAAGCTGGGCTACGGTCCCGCACACCGTTAGGCCGTCTTCCGCTCACGCCCCAACATCGTGCAGCCCGCCTCCAGTGGTGTCGCGACAGGCGTGAATGGAGGGACGAATGGAGACGTGTTGTCTTCAGCGATGAGAGTCGCTTCTGCCTTGGTGCCAATGATGGTCGTATGCGTGTTTGGCGCCGTGCAGGTGAGCGCCACAATCAGGACTGCATACGACCGAGGCACACAGGGCCAACACCCGGCATCATGGTGTGGGGAGCGATCTCCTACACTGGCCGTACACCACTGGTGATCGTCGAGGGGACACTGAATAGTGCACGGTACATCCAAACCGTCATCGAACCCATCGTTCTACCATTCGTAGACCGGCAAGGGAACTTGCTGTTCCAACAGGACAATGCACGTCCGCATGTATCCCGTGCCACCCAACGTGCTCTAGAAGGTGTAAGTCAACTACCCTGGCCAGCAAGATCTTCGGATCTGTCCCCCATTGAGCATGTTTGGGACTGGATGAAGCGTCGTCTCACGCGGTCTGCACGTCCAGCACGAACGCTGGTCCTACTGAGGCGCCAGATGGAAATGGCATGGCAAGCCGTTCCACAGGACTACATCCAGCATCTCTACGATCGTCTCCATGGGAGAATAGCAGCCTGCATTGCTGCGAAAGGTGGATATACACTGTACTAGTGCCGACATTGTGCATGCTCTGTTGCCTGTGTCTATGTGCCTGTGGTTCTGTCAGTGTGATCATGTGATGTATCTGACCCCAGGAATGTGTCAATAAAGTTTCCCCTTCCTGGGACAATGAATTCACGGTGTTCTTATTTCAATTTCCAGGAGTGTATTAATGTTAACCTTAACCAGACGTACGCAAACATTGCAGTACCCACATTCTGCGACACCTTACTTAAGTGAAAACTAACTCTTATGCAGAGATGGCAGTAGACCTTTTGAGCTGGCCATCTACATCTACATTCATACTCCGCAAGCCACCGAACGCTGTGTGGCGGAGGGCACTTTACGTGCCACTGTCATTACCTCCCTTTCCTGTTCCAGTCGCGTATGGTTCGCGCGAAGAACGACTGCCGGAAAGCCTCCGTGCGCGCACGAATCTCTCTTACATTCGTGATCTCCTCAGGAGTTATAAGTGGGGGGAAGCAATATATTCGATACCTCATCCAGAAACGCACCCCCGCGAAACCTGGACAGCAAGCTACACCGCGATGCAGAGCGCCTCTCTTGAAGAGTCTGCCACTTGAGTTTGCTAAACATCTCCGTAACGCTGTCACGCTTACCACACTGATTAGCAGTACTCAAGTATAGGTCGAACGAGTGTTTTGTAAGCCACCTCCTTTGTTGATGGACTACATTTTCTAAGGACTCTCCCGATGAATCTCAACCTGGCACCCGCCTTACCAACAATTAATTTTATATGATCATTCCACTTCAAATCGTTCCACACGCATACTCCCAGATATTTTACAGAAGTAACTGCTACCAGTGTTTGTTCCGATATCATATAATCATATAATAAAGGATCCTTCTTTCTACGTATTCGGAATACATTACATTTGTCTATGTTAAGGGTCAGTTGCCACTCCCTACATCAAGTGCCTATCCGCTGCAGATCTTCCTGCATTTCTCTGCAATTTTCTAATGCTGCAACTTCTCTGTATACTACAGCATCATCCGCGAAAAGCCGCATGGAATTTCCGACACTATCTACTAGGTCATTTATATATATTGTGAAAAGCAATGGTCCCATAACACTTCCCTGTAGCACACCAGAGCTTACTTTAACGTCTGTAGACGTCTCTCCATTGAGAACAACGTGCTCTGTTCTGTTTGCTAAAAACTCTTGAATCCAGTCACACAGCTGGTCTGATATTCCGTAGGTTCTTACTTTGTTTATCAGGCGACAGTACGGAACAGTATCGAACGCCTTCCGGAAGTCAAGGAAAATAGCATCTACCTGGGAGCCTGTATCTAATATTTTCTGGGTCTCATGAACAAATAAAGCGAGTTGGGTCTCACACGATCGCTGTTTCCGGAATCCATGTACATTCCTACAGAGTAGATTCTGGGTTTCCAGAAACGACATGATACTCGAGCAAAAAACATGTTCTAAAATTCTACAACAGATTGACGTCAGAGATATAGGTCTATAGTTTTGCGCATCAGCTCGACGACCCTTCTTGAAGACTGGGACTACCTGTGCTCTTTTCCAATCATTTGGAACCTTCCGTTAGTCTAGAGACTTGCGGTACACGGCTGTTAGAATGGGGGCAAGATCTTTCCCGTACTCTGTGTAGAATCGAATTGGTATCCCGTCAGGTCCAGTGGACTTTCCTCTGTTGAGTGATTTCAGTTGGTTTTCTATTCCTTGGACACTTATTTCGATGTGAGCCATTTTTTCGTTTGCCGGTGTGGGCGTGGACAGGCTCCACCTCTTGCAAATCTGTGATGATTCGATTGGCCGCAACTGATGAGATATTACGGCCCACCATTCGCTATCACACAGCAGCAAAGGTAATGCTATTACTCTGTAGAGTTTAATTAATGTTTCCCTCTGTACATTATGTTTTACGAATCTGGCAAATTTTAGCTCTACGTCATCAGACTTGGAAAATTTAAAATTGCACCCTAAATAATTAAATTTTTTTACTTGTCAGTTGTTTGTATATCTACAACAGTTTTGGCTCTTATGGGTTCCAGTCCTCGAAAACTTTTGTTTGATCTGTTGATATTCTCATTTCGTATTTAGCGGCAATCTGACTCAATTTGGGTACTAAAATTTCAACATTTTCTTCAGGTTCTCCCGTTATAATCTGATTATCAGCAAATAGCATCGTCATAAAATTGAAATTATCACTTATTAATGTGTCATTTAATAAAATCAACCGTTTACGAATGATATCGTCAATATCAACATTAGAACGGGTGTGGGCAGTGGACAGCACTGTCTGTCTCCTTCACTGAGGAATGGGACATAACCTGACGATATCACAGCACAGATCTTCCTTTTCAATTTTTTTGTAATGAATGAATTACCGGAATCATACGTGCTGGAACTCCCGTTTCCTTAAATGATTTCCCATAGCACCTTCCGATTTACCTTCTCAAACGCCGTTTTATAGTCGATAAAAACATAGTAAGCTGGCAATCTAAATTCCTTTCTCTTCTCGGTTACTTGTGCCAAACTGAAAAGACAATCAGAACATGATCTGCCTTTTCTAAAACCAGTTTGTACCACTGACATAAGTGCTCACCATTAGTACTGCTCTCTTGTTTATAATTTTAGCATACAGTCTGTAGCAGGAATTCAATAGACTTATTCCTCGGTAACTTGCGCTTTATGGTTTACCGCCTTTCTGTAAACAGGGCGTACAAAAGTTCCATCACGTTCGTGTGGCACTTGTTCACTCAGCTAGCAAACGTTCATAACATTTGAGGCTCTGTGCCTTAGTCGATCACATGCATATTTGATCAGCTCCATGTTTATATTATCAGTGCCAGGCGTCTTTTTGTTTTTTGTTTATCTGATAACATTTTGTAGCTCTTCCAGAATATTTGTATACAGGCTGGTCCATTTATCGTGACCGGGCCAAATATCTCACGAAATAAGCGTGAAACGAAAAAACTACAAACAGCGAAACCTGTCTAACTTGAAGGGGGAAAACCAGATGGCGCTATGGTTGGCCCGCTAGATGGCGCTGTCATAGGTCAAACGGATATCAACTGCGTTTTTTTAAAAATAGGAACCCCCATTTTTATTACTTATTCGTTTAGTACGTAAAGAAATATGAATGTTTTAGTTGGACCACTTTTTTCGCTTTGTGATAGATGGCGCTGTAATAGTCACAAACATATGGCTCACAATTTTAGACGAACAGTTGGTAACATGTAGGCTTTTTAAATTAAAACACAGAACGTAGATACGTTTGAACATTTTATTTCGGTTGTTCCAATGTGATACATCTACCTTTGTGAACTTATCATTTCTGGGAACCCATGCTGTTACAGCGTGATTACCTGTAAATACCACATTAATGCAATAAATGCTCAAAATGATATCCGTCAACCTCAATGCATTTGGCAATACGTGTAACGACATTCCTCTCAACAGCGAGTAGTTCGCCTTCGTAATGTTCGCACATGTGGTCAGGCGTTGTCAGTGGATCACGATAGCAAATATCCTTCAACTTTCCCCACAGAAAGAAATCCTTGGACGTCAGATCCGGTGAACGTGCGGGCCATGGTATGGTGCTTCGACGACCTATCCACCTGTCATGAAGTATGCTATTCAATACCGCTTCAACCGCACGCGAGCTATGTGCCAGACATCCATCATGTTGGAAGTACATCGCCATTGTGTCATGCAGTGAAACATCAGTAGAACATTACGTAGGAAATCAACATACAATGCACCATTTAGATTGCCATCGATAAAATGGGGGCAAATTATCCTTCCTCCCATTAACCCGGCAAGGTCGCTGATGTTCCACTTGTCGCTGCCATCGTGGATTTTCCGTTTCCCAATAGTGCATATTATGCCGGTTTACGTTACCGCTGTTGGTGAATGACGTTTAGTCGCTAAATAGAACGCGTGCAAAAAATCTGTCATCATCCTGTAATTTCTCTTGTGCCCAGTGGCAGAATTGTACACGACGTTCAAAGCCGTCGCCATGCAATTCCTGGTGCATAGAAATATGGTACGGATGCAATCGATGTTGATGTAGAATTCTCAACACCGACGTTTTTGAGATTCCCGATCCTCGAGCAATTTAGCTGCTACTGATGTGCGGATTAGCCGCGACAGCAGCTAAAACACCTACTTGGGCATCATCATTTGTTGCAGGTCGTGGTTGACGTTTCACATGTGGTTGAACACTTCCTGTTTCCTTAAATAACGTAACTATCCGGCGAACGGTGCGGACACTTGGATGATGTCGTCCAGGATACCGAGCAGCATACATAGCACGTTGGGCATTTTGATCACAATAGCTATACATCAACACGATATCGACCTTTTCCGCAATTGGTAAACGGTCCGTTTTAACACGGGTAATGTATCACGAAGCAAATACCGTCCGCACTGACGGAATGTTACGTGATACCACGTACTTATACGTTTGTGACTATTAGAGCGCCATCTATCACAAAGCGAAAAAAGTGGTCCAACTAAAACATTCATATTTCTTTACGTACTACACGAATACGCAATAAAAAATGGGCGTTCCTATTTAAAAAAACGCAGTTGATATCCGTTTGACCTATGGCAGCGCCATCTAGCGGGCCAACCATAGCGCCATCCGGTTTTCCCCTTCGATCTATACAAGTTCCGTTCTTTGTAGTTTTTTCGTTTGATGCTTATTTCGTGAGATATTTGGCCCGGTCACTATCAATGGACCATCGTGTATACTATAGTCCAACTGGACAACAGAATCGTATTTTAATCTCGAGGTTGCATATGTATCTCCTCCACTCTCCCGACCCCATCCGACAGACATGGTGTGGATAAGAGACACACTGCTCAACAGAAGTTTAGAATACTATCGTAAAATGAAGTCTACGATACTGGGGGCATCATTGAGCTATGCACTTCTGCATTATCCAGTAAGAGCCCATTTGCTGGACGGTGATTACTAATGGCATGCTTTGCGGCTGCTTCCCAGCCATGTAAACCTACAGCTGTCGGCCAGGGTGGCCGAGCGGTTCTAGCCGCTACAGTCTGGAACCGCGCGACCGCTACGGTCGCAGGTTCGAATCCTGCCTCGGGCATGGATGTGTGTGATGTCCTTAGGTTAGTTAGGTTTAAGTAGTTCTGAGTTCTAGGGGACTGCTGACCTCAGAAGTTAAGTCCCATAGTGCTCAGAGCCATTTGAACCAAACCTACAGCTGACGCAGTGGCACACCGCGAGGAGTTCACTGTCAACAACAGTTTCATTCATTTTGTGTTCAGCAGTGCACTAACATGCCACGTAAAGGCATACAACCCTTCGATAGAGTCAGGACAGTGGCTTTACTTTCAGCAGGTCATACACAGCAAGAAGTTGCCAATCGGTTACATGTCACTCAGAGTTGTGTGTCTAAGGTGTGGATAAAGTACAGAGAGACGGGAAATGTGAACGATGGACCTGGCAGTGGTCGTCCTCGTACGACAACACCAAAGCAGGATCGTTTCCTCCGACTGTCGGCTCTCATTCGCCCAACATCAACTGCCAGAAATATTGGAAATGGCTTCTCCCAGGCAACACGGATTCGTATCTCGGACCCAACAGTGGGTAGAAGATGCATCAGGGTGGTCTTCATTCCAGAGTGCCAATGAGATGTTTTGTATTGAACCAACGGAACCGACGCAGTCGAAGGACCTGGACTCTTGCACATCAACATTGGACCATTGCAGAATGGAGTCACGTCATGTGTGCTTACCAGGATTGGCATGTCACTGGACACTAGACTTGTTAGAGTTTGGAGAGGCGCTAGACGACACGAGCAACGCCGATACCTTCAGATAGTCCACCCGTTTGCAGGTGCTAATGTGATTTTCTGGGTGGCAATAATGATGGGACGGCAGACACCTCTAATTCCGATCTATAGCTATTAGATTAGATTAGATTAGATTAGATGGGTAGATCACATAACCAATGAGGAGGTATTGAATAGAATTGGGGAGAAGAGGAGTTTGTGGCACAACTTGACTAGAAGAAGGGATCGGTTGGTAGGACATGTTCTGAGGCATCAAGGGATACCAATTTATTACTGGAAGGCAGCGTGGAGGGTAAAAATTTTAGAGGGAGACCAAGAGATGAATACACTAAGCAGATTCAGAAGGATGTAGGCTGCAGTAGGTACTGGGAGATGAAGAGGTTTGCACAGGATAGAGTAGCATGGAGAGCTGCATCAAACCAGTCTCAGGACTGAAGACAACAACAACAACATCTATTAGACAGGTCCCCTATACCTCCAAGGGGCCCTACAAACAATTTTAAGGTCCTACAGATGTGAAGTCAGTGACAGTTTCATCCTAGTCGATGACAGTGCAAGACTGTACGTACTCTAGCAGCGTCTTGGTATCTTCAAAGTTGCAACATCAACCGAATACACTGGCCAGTTTCTAACATTCTGCGTGGTGTCTGTTTGTTCTAAGTCGTGTCTCCCTACCGCTTTCGCGCAACGACGCTCTGAGCGTGTTTTTTAGGGAATTGACTAGTTTGAACCTGGGACCAGTTGCTGTTAAGGAGACGCCAGACCACACATGACATGTAGAGTTCAGAAGAGTTCAGTGAGACTAGCGATGATATAATCAAATACTTAATGATTTCAGCGTCAGCTCCACTGCATTCCCTGTAAAAGAATCTTAATACTATCTAAATTTAGTGGAAGGGGTTCCAGGCTATCCTATTTTTAGTTAGCTGGTAAAATAACGTCGAAAAAGCAGTTAAGTTTACCATTGGAATTTTTATTCTACTCACAAATCATTGTCTACAAATTGCACTATTGATAAAAGGAAATATTTTAATACAGGTTGATAAAAACCAACTACCTTCAACAAAAATGTGAATGAATATCCCGTGAATGGGTTTCCAAGTTCTACAATGGATCGAAGGATGACCTATGCCATATCACATCTATAATCTAGGTTTAAGTTAAGTTTCATAAAAGATCAAACTATCAAAATTGTCTACAGTGACCCTCAATTATCTTTAATTACTTATTTAACTTGTCATAAATTACAGTGGCTGATGTGGCTTCTCAATAATTATACAACAGAAAAATCATCACGTTTCAGATTTTAACTTCTAGTAGCAAATGTGAATACTACGAGGTTTAACTGACGATCGACACTAGTATTACGTAAAAAGGGGATGTAACAGATGAGACTTCTGCAGTTCTGAGTGAAGCCTTATCCGCTGTTATGCGGCATCGCGTGCGTTCATTATCTCGTCGGTGGTTAGGCAGCGTCAGGGAGCGGCAGGTGGTGCAGCTCCACACACCTCGCCGTCTTGGTAGCAACTCTCTTTACTACCATTTACCGAAGTTGGTTTAAGAAAAGTTATCTGGCTGTGTTTTCAACTGACCAATCAGGGTCTCAATGTTAACCTTAAGCTCGGCCTACAAAAATTCTGTCTATCCAATGAGAAACGTTATACTTTTCGTGGTGGGGGAATGTTTTTAATGTTTGCGACGTAACAGAGACGTGTATAGTCTCACGCTAAAACTTGCAGCTGGTGTGGCCCTTTTAGTGTTATCATAAGATCTACACTGTTCTTCTGGAGGGCCTTTTAACATGGGCTGGGGGCTGCTCTTGGCTGTTGAGCGGCGATGTGGGTGTCCATCCCTTATTGTAGGGCCTCCTAGCCTACACGATTCTGCTCTCGGCTTCTGTTCTCGTTTCTCCCTTCGGAACTGCGTCTGTTTCACGATGGGAAGGTATGACATGCATTTAGGCGTTCTTGTGTTAGTCTGTGGTATTCCATTTGCTCACTCGTTGATCGTATTACTTTGGTTAATTTAATGTCAGGATTTATTCGGAGCTATGTGACATACTGCCGGATTTGCTATCATACCAGGGTTTTCATGGAAGGTGTTGGATTTGCCTGACACCTTACAAGTTCAGTCCCCAGACACGATTGCAATTGATCATGCATGATACCTGTTGAAGGTGGCCATTGCACAGCGTCCAAATCCACTTGACCATCTCACTGAAGGTGTGACCTCATACCCCAAGATAAACTTGACGATCTCTTCCAGAGAATCCTTTGCAGAGTGGAAAAACTCATTCGTGTATGGAGAGGCCATACTCACTACTAAAGACTGATAATCGTCATCACGGTGGGATAAAAACTTTCGGGGTTTTTGTTTTGAAGATGTATGCTTGGGACGGAGCCCACTTTGTTTTGTGGTGATTTTTTGTAAGTAACCAAAATAGTTCTTGTTTTCAGAAGGAATTATGTTTATTTTGTTAATAAGGTGGCAACGGCCTTGCCACAGTGGATCACCGAAGTTAAGCGCTGTCGGGCGTGGCCGGCACTTGGATGGGTGATCATCCACCCGCCATGCGTTGTTGCCATTTTTCGGAGTGCACTCAGCCTCGTGATGCGAATTGAGGAGCTACTCGACCGAATAGTAGCGGTTCCAGTCAAAGAAAACCATCATAACGACCGGGAGAGCGGTGTGCTGATCACACGCCCCTCCTATCCGCATCCTCAGCTGAGGATGATTCGGCGGTCAGATGGTTCCGATGGGCTACTTCTGGCCTGAAGACGGAGTGCTTTTTTTTGTTAATAAGGTATTGTACATTGAAGAGCCACAGAAAATGATACACCTACTTAATATTGTAATGGCCCTGGCGAGCGTGCAGAAGTGCTGCAACACGTCATAGCATGGACTTGACTAATATCTGAAGTAGTGCTGGAGGGAACTGACACCGTGAATCTAGCAGGGCTGTCCATAAATCCGTAACAGAACGAGGGGGTGGAGATCTCTTCTGAGTAGCACGTTGCAAGGAATCCCAGATATGCTCAATAATGTTCATGTCTGGGGAGTTCGTTGGCCAGCGAAGGTGTATAAACTCGTAGGAGTGTTCCTGGAGCCACTCTGTTGGAAATCTGGACGTCTGGGGTGTCGCATTGTCCTGTTGCAATTGCCAAAGTCCGTCGGAATGCACAATCGACATGAATAGTATCAGGGGTCCCATATCACTATCACTCCAGCTGCACACGTCACACACCGTTACAAAGGCTCCACCTATTTGAACAGTCCCTGGTGACATGCAGGGTTCATGGATTCATGAGGTTGTCACCATCCGCTCGATACAATCTGAAACGAGACTCGTATCACCAGGTAACATGTTTCCAGTCAACAGTCCAATGTCGGTGTGGACGGCCCCAGGCCAGGCATGAAGCTATGTGTCGTGCAGTCGTCAAGGGTACACGAGGGGGCCTTCGCCTCCGAAAGCCCGTTTCCATGATGTTTCGCTGACTGGTTCGCACGCTGACACTTGTTGATGGCCCAGAATTGAAATGTGCAGCAATTTGCGGAAGGGTTGTACTTCTGTCACGTTGATCAAGTCCCTTCGGTCGCCGTTGGTTCCGTTCTTTCAGGAGCTTCCTCTGGTCGCAGTGATGTCGGAGATTTGATGTTTTACCACATTCCTGATATTCACGATACACTCGTGAAATCGTCTTACCGGAAAATTCTCACTTCATCGCTACCTCGGAAATGCTGTGTCCCATTACTCGTTGCCGACTATAAGGGCACGTTCCAACTCACTTAAATCTTGATAACCTGCCTTTGTAGCAGCAGTAACCGATTTAACAACTGCGCGAGACACATGTTGTCTAATACAGGGTGGCGCACGAAATGTGTTACCAATTGTTTCTTTCACAATTTACGACGCACATTAGATATCGCGCTGGGATCTCTACAGCAGTACCAGAAGAGCTTGGAAAAACAAATGAGTTACGAAATGACGTGTAATTCACGATACTGCCGCTAGGAGACTAGTAAGCAGCAATGGCTGACAATGGAAGACTGACAACACAGCAACGATCGGCAATTGTGTTACTTTCTCATGAAACAAAAAGCCTTTTTGTGACTCAGAGGCGTTTTCGACAACAGTTTAACACACGATGGGTTCCTTGCAAGAAGACCATCCACAGGTTCTACGATAAATTTGTGCAGGAAGAAACAGTATTGGAAGCGAAGCGACCTCGGCCTAAGCCTGTTTGTTCGCCGGAAATACTGAAGCGGTACGAGTTGCTGTACAGAGAGGTCCCGGGAAATCGTGTAGAAAGGCAGCAGTGCAACTGGGAATATCCAGGCGCTCCGTTCAACGCATTCTTAAAAGTGACCTCCATATGTACCCATACAAGATGACCTGTGCACAGAAGCTCACTGAAGAACACAAGCAGCAGAGACTACTGTTTGCTCAGTGGGCGGAGGATAGGGAAGAAACTCTCACCAACGTTTGGTTTTCAGATGAGGCGCTTTTTCATTTAGACGGTGTGGTTAACAAACAAAATGTATGCTTTTGGGCCACTGAAAACCCACAAGTGCTTCATGAGCGACAACATTATGCTCCGAGGATTACAGCGTAGGCAGCAATTTCCAGTGCCGGACTTATTGGACCCTTTTTCTTTGAAGAAACTGTGAACAGCGAGCGTTATTTGAGCATGCTTCGCAATAGCTTCATTCCACAGCTTCTTGCTACTGCCTTGCCCTTCAACACGCAGTGGTTCATGCAAGATGGAGCAAGGCCACATACTGCAAACACTGTGTTGGAGTTTTTACACGAGCATTTCGACATGCGGATCATTTCACTCAGGTTTCCAGGTCGCTTCAATGACGGACAAAATTGGCCCCCTAATAGTTAAGACCTCAATAAATGTGACGTTTTTCTTTGAGGGTATCTAAAGGAAAAAAATTTCCCGAAACGTCCACGTGATTTAATGGAGCTCAGAAGACATTCTTCAAACTTGCACTGAAATTACGGAAGACATGTGTCGTAGGGTAATCACTGACTTCAGTGTTCGTTCGAAGGAAGTTAGGAAACGAAATGGTGGACATATTGAGCATGTGCTGAGTTAGAACAAATCTCCATGGACGGCTCTTCATTGCTTCATCTTGCACGAACCATTGCGTGTTGAAGGACAAGGCAGTAGCAAGAAGCTGTGGAATGAAGGATTGGAAAAGGGCACAGGTCATCCCCGTTTTCAAGAAGGGACGTCGAACAGATGTGCAGAACTATAGACCTATATCTCTAACGTCGATCAGTTGTAGAATTTTGGAACACGTATTATGTTCGTGTATAATGACTTTTCTGGAGACTAGAAATCTACTCTGTAGGAATCAGCATGGGTTTCGAAAAAGACGGTCATGTGAAACCCAGCTCGCGCTATTCGTCCACGAGACTCAGAGGGCCATAGACACGGGTTCACAGGTAGATGCTGTGTTTCTTGACTTCCGCAAGGCGTTCGATACAGTTCATGGACTATCAGACCAATTGTGTGATTGGATTGAGGAGTTCCTAGATAACAGAACGCAGCATGTCATTCACAATGGAGAGAAGTCTTCCGAAGTAAGAGTGATTTCAGGTGTGCCGCAGGGGAGTGTCGTAGGACCGTTGCTATTCACAATATACATAAATGACCTTGTGGATGACATCGGAAGCTCACTAAGGCTTTTTGCGGATGATGCTGTGGTATATCGAGAGGTTGTAACAATGGAAAATTGTACTGAAATGCAGGAGGATCTGCAGCGAATTGACGCATGGTGCAGGGAATGGCAATTGAATCTCAATGTAGACAAGTGTAATGTGCTGCGAATACATAGAAAGAAAGATCCCTTATCATTTAGCTGCAATATAGCAGGTCAGCAGCTGGAAGCAGTTAATTCCATAAATTATCTGGGAGTACGCATTAGGAGTGATTTAAAATGGAATGATCATATAAAGTTGATCGTCGGTAAGGCAGATGCCAGACTGAGATTCATTGGAAGAATCCTAAGGAAATGCAATCCGAAAACAAAGGAAGTAGGTTACAGTACGCTTGTTCGCCTACTGCGTGAATACTGCTCAGCAGTGTGGGATGCGTACCAGATAGGGTTGATAGAAGAGATAGAGAAGATCCAACGAAGAGCAGCGCCCTTCGTTACAGGATCATTTAGTAATCGCGAAAGCGTTACGGAGATGATGATAAACTCCAGTGGAAGACTCTGCAGAGGAGACGCTCAGTAGCTCGGTACGGGCTTTTGTTGAAGTTTCGAGAACATACCTTCACCGAGTAGCCAAGGAGTATATTGCTCCCTCCCACGTATATCTCGCGAAGAGACCATGAGGATAAAATCAGAGAGATTAGAGCCCGCACAGAGGCATACCGACAATCCTTCTTTCCACGAACAATGCGAGACTGGAATAGAAGGGAGAACCGATAGAGGTACTTAAGGTACCCTCCGCCACACACCGTCAGGTGGCTTGTGGAGTATGGATGTAGATGTAGTATATGTTCGTTTCAGATTGTATTGAGAATAAAGTTTATATTGAAAAACAAAATGGTAACACATTTCGTGCGCCACCCTGCACACGCGATGCCGACCGCAGCGCCGTATTCCGCCTGTTTATGTGTCTCTCTATTTGAATACGCATGCCTATACCAGCTTCGTTGGCGCTTCAGTGTAAAAGTTGTCATTGTGGCAAAGTCTATGATATTCCAAACTTTTGTTGAGCTGTGCATTTTCAAAGTCATGCTAAATCATGAGCGAATTGTGGGCTTCACCCCCTCTCCCTCCCCTTCCCATCTCTCCATGCAGGACTGAAGCCTGAGTCTGTGCCCAAAACCACGTCCCAGCATAGGAACAGTATTCCGAGGAGCATTGCAGTGGGCTCACTTGGTACATGTAGCGATGGCTGTTGTCGTCGTCTTCTGTCCTGAGACTGGTTTGATGTAGCTCTCCATGCTACTGTATCCTGTGCAAGCTTCTTCATCTCCCAGTACCTACTGCAGCCTACATCCTTCTGAATCTGCTTAGTGCATTCATCTCTAGGTCTCCCTCTACGACTTTTACTCTCCACGCTGCCGATCAATACTAAATTGGTGATCCCTTGATGCCTCAGAACATGTCCTACCAACCGATCCCTTCTTCTAGTCAAGTTGTGCCACAAACTCCTCTCCAATTCTATTCAATAACTCCTCATTAGTTATGTGATCTACCCATCTAATCTTCAGCATTCTTCTGTAGCACCACATTTCAAAAGCTTCTATTCTGTTCTTGTCAAAACTATTTATCGTCCATGTTGCACTTCCATACATGCCTACACTCCACACAAATACTTTCAGAAACGACTTCCTGAAACTTAAATCTATAGTCGATTTTGACAAATTTCACTTCTTCAGAAACGCTTTCCTTGCCATTGCCAGTCTACATTTTATATCCTCTCTACTTCGACCATCATCAGTTATTTTGCTCCCCAAATAGCAAAACTCTTTTACTACTTTAAGTGTCTCATTTCCTAATCTAATGCCCTCAGCATCGCCCGACTTAATTCGACTACATTCCATTATCCTCGTTTTGCTTTTGTTGATGTTCATCTTATATCCTCCTTTCAAGACACTGTCCATTCCGTTCAACTGCTCTTCCAACTCCTTTGCTGTCTCTGACAGAATTACAATGTCTTCGGCGAACCTCAAAGTTTTTATTACTTCTCCATGGTTTTAATACCTACTCCGAAATTTTCTTTTGTTTCCTTCACTGCTTGCTCAATATACAGACTGAATAGCACCGGGGAGACGCTACAACCCTGTCTCACTCCCTTCCCAACCACTGCTTCCCTTTCATGTCCCTCGACTCTTATAACTACCATCTGGTTTCTGTACAAATTGTAAATAGCCCTTCGTTCCCTGTATTTTACCCCCACCACCTTCAGAATTTGAAAGAGAGTATTCCAGTCAACATTGTCAAAAGCTTTCTCTAAGTCTACAAATGCTAGAAACGTAGGTTTGCCTTTTCTTAATATAGCTTGATCTTCCCCGAGGTCGGCTTCTACCAGTTTTTCCATTCGTCTGTACAGAATTCGCGTTAGTGTTTTGCAGCCGTGACTTATTAAATTGATAGTTCGGTAATTTTCACACCTGTCAACGCCAGCTTTCTTTGGGATTGGAATTATTATATTGTTCTTGAAGTCTGAGGGTATTTCGCCTGTCTCATACATTTTGCTCACCAGATGGGAGAGCTTTGTCAGGACTGGCTTTCCCAAGGCTGTCAGTAGTTTCAATGGAATGTCGTCTACTACCGGGACCTTGTTTCGACTTAGAAGTGCTGTATCAAACACTCCACGCAGTATCATATCTCCCATTTCATCTTCATCTACATCCTCTTCCATTTCTATAATATTGTCCTCAAGTACATCACCCTTGTATAGACCCTCTATATACTCCTTCCACCTTTCTGCTTTACCTTCTATTTGAGTACGCATGCCTACACCAGCTTCGTTGGCGCTTCAGTGTAAAAGTTGTCATTGTGGCAAAGTCTATGATATTCGAAACTTTTGTTGAGCTGTGCACTTTCAAAGTCATCCTAAATCATGAGCGAACTGTGGCCTTCCCTCCCCCTCCCCCCCCCCCCCCCCCCCCCTCACCACAGGACTGAAGCCTGAGTCTGTGCCCAGAACCACGTCCCAGCATAGGAACAGTATTCCGTGGGCATTGCAGTGGGCTCACTTGGTACATGTAGCGGTGTGAGACAATACGAATGCCGGACATTTGCCACGCCGGACGTTTGTCACATTTGTCTCTTCGCCAGGTAGCTTGAGTAGCGATCCCTCAGGTAAGGGACGCCTTTCCTCGTACTACTTCTGTCCGCTTTCAAACCGCCGTCTCCACATCTTACTCGATACAACCAGGACGTAAGGGACCTTCTTCTTCGACATCTTGGCGAAATACAGAGCTTCTTTTCCGAAATCGAAATGTTTGTAACTCTTTGGAAACGAAAGCAATTCCGACGATTATGTAATTAATTCTGCCAAGTATAAATATAGATCCCTCTGTCTGTACGGTAGCTCCCTTTCACGCTTACTGATTGATATAGGAACAGTCCATGGCCATGGGAGCAACAAGAAAGGAATGATGTAAAGAGAATGCGAATGAACACTAATGGTTCAAATGGTTATGAGCACTATGGGACTCAACTTCTGAGGTCATTAGTCCCCTAGAACTCAGAACTAATTAAACGTAACGAACCTAAGGACATCACACACATCCATGCCCGAGGCAAGATTCGAACCTGCGACGGTAGCGGTCACGCGGTTCCAGACTGCAGCGCCTAGAACCGTTCGGCCACTTCTGCCGGCTGCACACTAATGATTTCTTTTTAATCAGTGCATTTGTGCCTTCTTTAATTACTACAACTGCCTGCCCAAAAGACAATAAGGAAAGAAGAAATGGGTATGTGAATGTTTGAAAAGAAGAACGACATACTCCATATTAATTTACTCTCTAAAACCCAATATCCCTTGCGGCGAAGCATTAGTTAATGAGGTGTAGCGTGACAATGTTCAAAACATGACTGAAAGTATGTTCATAAACAGAGATAAGAACATCTATGATTGTCATGTCATCTAAAGTCGACGTACAATTTTAAAATGTTAGAAATAAGGAAATGAAGTAATAGAGAATGCTATCGTTGTAAGTTACGTTGTTGTTCTACATTGTTTAGCTCCGGTATTTACAGGGTCACAGAGAAAGCATCCTAGGTTTTGGAGGGAAAAGCCGTAATTGTAATGATCTGCACTAGAACAGAAACAAGAAGCATAACTTAAGGAAAAATAATGTAATGCGTGTTCCAGCTCACAAGCGACATTGAAGCAGACTCACTATGAGCAGAGGTTATATTCGGCATCCGGAATAAATGAATAACTGGCTCCTTTTACCAACCCCTGGTCTCAGAAGAAACAGTTGCTGAACATTTCAAAGAAAACTCGAGTCTCATCGCAAATAGGTACGCTACTCATACAATTATAGTTGGCAGTGACTTTCATCTACCTTCCGTAAGTTGACAAAAATACATTTTGAGACCCTACTGTAGATAGAAAGCAACTTCCGTAATTGTTTTAAATGGTTTTTATAAAATTATTGTGAACAATTAGTTCACGAGACCATTCAAATTGTAAATGGTTACGAAAACACACTTGACCTCTTAGCCACAAATAATCCTGAGCATCACGACGGATCCAGGGATTAACAAAGAAATTCACCAAAACCAAACGCGAAATATATCTATTTGTAAAAGCAACTAAAAATTCGGTTGACGTCTTTCTAAGAGACAGTCTCCAATCCTTCCAAACTATGTAAGTGAAGACCATATATGGCTCAAGTTCAAAGAAATAGTATCAACAGCACTCGAGAGATTCAGACCAAATAAATTAATAACAGACGGAACTGATTCTGGATGGCACACAGAACACGACAGAAAGCTGCTGCAGGAGCACCGAAAAAGGCACGTATAATTTAGACGAGCGCAAAATCTCCAAGACTGGCGAAGTTTTACTGAGGCTCGAAATTTGGTGCGGATTTCAATGCGAGATGCATTTAATAGTTTCCACAACGATACTCTCTCTAGAAATGTGGCGGAAAATCGATAGAGATTCTGGTCCTGTGTTAAGAAAACCAGCGGAAAGGCTCAGTAAGTACCTTTACTGCGGGTCGGTATCGAGAGAGGGGGAGGAGGAGGAGGAGTAGGAGGAGGAGGAGGAGGAGGAGGGGGAGACAAGGGACCCAACCCTTCGGAGTAGGTAAGATCGTGGCAAATGTCCGCCGTGGCAAATGTCCGCACACCAGACAACACTGTCGCTCTCGTAGAAGTGGTGCTTAACAGAGTGCAGGGGCAGCAGGGCAGGGCAGGACGCGGGGACTCACCGGCGGTGTAGGCGGGGTTGGCGAACGTGACGACGAGTCCGGCCTCGAGCGCGCCGTGGACGGCGACCAGGAACTCGGGGCCGTTGGGCAGCACGATGCCCAGCGCCTCCCCCGGCTGCATGCCCAGCTCCGACAGCAGCGCCCAGGCGAGCCGCCGGCACTGCTCGCGCACCTCGCCGTACCTCAGGCTGTGCCCCGTCTCCGCGCACGTCTGTCGACAGCACAGGAAAACCTCCAGTTACCGAGCTTTTTCACACCACTACGAGCTGCATTCAAGTTCTAAGGCCTCCGATTTTTTTTCTCCGGACTGGAAAGAGATAGAAACATGCGCATTGTTTTAAAATGAGGCCGCGTTCATTGTCAATATGTCCCAGTGATGGCAGCATCGTACGGCAGATGGAATTTTACCACCACTGGCGAGAATGAGAACTGTTTTAAATACTTAAAATGGCGACGTTTTCCTTTCTTCGAAAAGTGCCATCCAGGTGGGTGCCACGAATGCTGACGGACGACCACACAGCTGCCCGTGTGCCATGTTGCCGAGCAATGTTGACGTGCAACGACAGCATGAATCGGACTTTCTTTTCGTCGGTTGTGACAATGGATGAGACGTGGATGCCATTTTTCAATCCAGAAACAAAGCGCCAGTCAGCTCAATGGAAGCACACAGATTCACCGCCACCAAAAAAATTTCGGGTAACCGCCAGTGCTGAAAAAATGATGGTGCCCATGTTCTGGGACAGCGAGGGCGTAATCCTTACCCATTGCGTTCCAAAGGGCACTACGGTAACAGGCGCATCCTACGAAAATGTTTTGAAAAACAAATTCCTTCCTGCACTGCATCAAAAACGTCCGCGAAGGGCTGCGCGTGTGCTGTTTCACCAAGACAACGCACCCGCACATCGAGCTAACGTTACGCAACAGTTTCTTCGTGATAACAACTTTGAAGTGATTCCTCATGCTCCCTACTCGCCTGACCTGGCTCCTAGTGACTTTTGGCTTTTTCCAACAATGAAAGACATCCTTCATGGCCGCACATTCACCAGCCGTCCTGCTATTGCCTCAGCGATTTTCCAGTGGTCAAAACAGACCCCTAAAGAAGCCTTCGCCGCTGCCATGGAATCATGGCGTCAGCGTTGTGAAAAATGTGTACGTCTGCAGAGCGATTACGTCGAGAAGTAACGCCAGTTTCATCGATTTCGGGTGAGTACTTAATTAGCAAAAAAATCGGGGGTCTTAGAACTTGAATGCACCTCGTATTTTACCAAGCAGGGTATTTGGACTACCCCAAAAGAGTTTTGTGTTTTATTCTAATATTTGTTCTCAGATTTCGTTATTTCCATTGAATGGCTTTAATTATTATTGAAAAACAGCTTTTCAGGTTATTAGAAGTATTTAATTAGGTCACAGATAGAAAGTATAAAATTTTTTTATATCATTCACTACATTCAGTACTCAACGAATAGAAAATTAATAATCTATGTACCCCAAAACGAGGATAATGGAATGCAGTCGAATTAAGTCGGGTGATGCTGAGGGAATTAGATTAGGAAATGCTATTGGGGAGCAAAATAACTGATGATGGTTGAAGTAGAGAAGATATAAAATGTAGACTGGCAATGGCAAGGAAAGCGTTTCTGAAGAAGAGAAATTTGTTAACATCGAGAATAGATTTAAGTGTCAGGAAGTCGTTTCTGAAAGTATTTGTATGGAGTGTAGCCATGTATGGAAGTGAAACATGGACGATAAATAGTTTAGACAAGAAGAGAATAGAAGCTTTCGAAATGTGGTGCTACAAAAGAATGCTGAAGATTAGATGGATAGATCACATAACTAATGAGGATGTAGTGAACAGAATTGGAGAGGAGTTGTGGCACAACTTGACTAGAAGAAGGGATCGGCTGGTAGGACATGTTCTGAGGCATCAAGGGATCACCAATTTGGTATTGGAGGGCAGCGCGGAGGGTAAAAATCGTAGAAGGAGACGATGAAATGAATACACTAAGCAGATTCAGAAGGCTGTAGGTTGCAGTAAGTACTGGGAGATGAAGAAACTTGCACAGGATAGGTTAGCATGGAGAGCTGCATCAAACCAGACTCAGGATTGAAGACCACAACAACAACATGTACCGGGTTCCCGGATTCGATTTCCGGCGGGGTCAGGGATTTTCTCTGCCTCGTGATGACTGGGTGTTGTGTGATATCCTTAGGTTAGTTAGGTTTAAGTAGTTCTAAGTTCTAGGGGACTGATGACCATACATGTTAAGTCCCATAGTGCTCAGAGCCATTTGAACCATTTTGAACCTCAACAGTCACTGCAGTAAAGTAACACAAGACTTTTTTCAACTTTTCAGTCAAGTACTTTTTTGCATTGCATGCACTTCTCAGTAACAGTTTCTTCTCCGTGTATATTACAAACAGGTATCTTGCACGTTACACAACAGAATTTTGTTTTCCGATCTTCGTTTCTCTTGCAATCTTGACATCGTTGTGGCATTGGTAACTTGGAACACTCGGTCTGGATCACTGCTGTAGGTATTGCAATACCATAAGCTTTCAGTGCATCTTGCACATCTTTATGAAGACCGTCGATATTTTTGGCTCTTTCTTCCGTGTTGCCTTTGCTGAGTCCAAATGCCAGTTCAATCCCGAAGAGTTTACATCGGCTTCGGTTATTCTGCTGCCATCCAGGAAATCTTTGCGTGTACAGAATATACGCATTCAGTGCTGCAATATCTATCATTTCCATGAAGATTCTTATTGGCCAACGCCTCGTTCCTCTAACACAACTATATTCTCATGTCATTTTGTCCCCATTATCTACAGCACCTTCCGTTTTGTTGTAGTGCAGTATGATTTCGGGTTTGTGTTCACTTTCTTCACCACTCACTTGTCTCTGATCATGCTGAGTAGAGAGTAGTATTACTGCCTTTCCCTTCTTTGTAGCATAGGAGACTAAGGTCAAGTCATTTGTGAAACCAAACATTGAAGAGTGAACTTCTCTCTTTCTGTTTGGCAAGAATTCCTTCGGAATCTCTTTCTTATTGGAACGCAAGGTACCAACCAATGTCGTGTTTCGTTTTAGCAGTTCAGTAGCCAATGGAATACTGGTGAACAAATTATCAGTTGTTACACCATGACTTTTATTCAGGAATGGTTTCATCAGATCCAAAACAACTCTTTGTCCTTGATTCACTTTCCTGTGTAAATTTGGATCCATAATGAGTAAGATGTCTTCACAGCAGCACAAACCCAAATTTTAATGCCATACTTGCTAGACCTGCTCTTCATAGAAACCCTAAAAGGGCAGTTTCCTCGGTACGTTGCTAATCGTTCATCAGTAGTCACGTATTCATAAGGGTAGAAGTTCTTGCATAAGTTAGATTGAAATTTGTCGAACACTACCCTGATGGCTTGTAGCTTGTCCTTGGTTTCTTCAATTTTCTGTGCTCTTGTGTCTCTGTTGTCAAATCGCAAGAATTTCAGTATGGACAAAAATCGGTTTCTTGACGTGGTAGCTGAAAAGAATGGTAGTCCAAAGGCAACATTACCTCCCCACGGATCCGAAGCACTTGTGCGATGTCCATGAGTTTGACCAGCTCCTATTAGAATTGCTAATACAGCGTACACTTCAGTTGCATTTATATCTCTCCATGTCGTTTCATTCGAAGAATGAGCTGCATTACACAAAGCAATTACTCGTTTGGCTTCCCTGTTCGTTTCTTCTACAATGATGCTCACGATTTCCGGTGAGATAAATAATAAAAATGACTTTTATTGTTTTTCAGTCATTCACTGGGCCAGGTATTACGTTCAAAATGTTGCGACGTTGACGCCGCCCACTTTTTGGTTGTTCACTAGAAAATTGTAGTCCACTTCTAGAAACAAACAAATCTCCAGTGTCTTCGTCTTCTTCTTCTTCTTCTTCTTCTTCTTCTTCTTCTTCATCCTCTCCTTCTTCTTCTTCTTCTACTTGTTCACTTCCTCTGATGCTATGATATGGTCTTTGTCAAGAGGTTCCGCATATTCATTCAGTTCATTATCAATGTCCCATTCATTTTCATCGTCACTGACATCAGAATTGTATAGAATTTCCATGATCTCTTTGCTAGAAAGTCCTTTTGACATCCTTGGCTCAAATGGCTCTGAGCACTATGGGACTCAACGTCTTAGGTCATAAGTCCCCTAGAACTTAGAACTACTTAAACCTAACTAACCTAAGGACATCACACACACCCATGCCCGAGGCAGGATTCGAACCTGCGACCGTAGGAGTCCCGCAGTTCCGGACTGCAGCGCCAGAACCGCTAGACCACCGCGGCCGGCTTTGACATCCTTACTTGCAGATGAAATACTGACTCGTGTAATTTAAGGTTCAACAGTGAACGTCAAATTCAACTCAACAGTAGTAACCAGCAACAATAACAAACATTGGATCTATGGCAAAACTCAACAAAGAAAATGAATGACCAATATATTTCCCAAAATCTTCTTTTTCTGCAAATAAGAAAATAAGACGTTTCATACCAAGCGGGGTAGTCTCACAACCCCACCAACAAATGACCTGAATGATAAAGCCAAAAAAATTAGACAGTCGTGAGTGTGAATTCAACGTCAACCATTTTGGTACAAAGTCATGAAACCACAGGCATGTGGCCATTCAGATAACATCATTATAGGGAAAAAATCAACCTGGGGTAGTCAGAATACCCCGCTTGGCCTGCTGGGCACTGTCCTCTCTGGAGGGTAAAAAAAACCTACATTGTACTTCCATAAGGATCAACGTTATGACCACTAGTCTCGTACCTCACCGTACGAGAGGCTTTGCTCCATCTCTGCGCACATTTGTCGACATAACAGTAATACTGTACACACGATATGTGTTTGCAGTTGCGAATAGGGGCAATAATCAGTTGTTTATTGGAATTACTTAACTTACCGGCTGATCAAAACGTCAGTATAAATTTGAAGACTGAATAAATCACGGAATAACGTAAATAGAGAGGTACAAATTGACACACATGCTTGGAATGACATAGGGTTTAATTAGAACCAAAAAAATACAGAAGTTCAAATTTTGCAATAAAAAATCGTATTTTTTCGCAAGTTTCACCCTTCATCTGCCCTTAAGGCAACGCAGTTGCATGTTCAGCACAAGTCGGTACGTGCACGAAGTGCGCGGTTCCAATATGTTTCAAAGACGCGCACGAAAATGCGATTTTTCAAGCAGTTATATCTCGGGTTGTACTGATCAGTGAGATAAGAGATGAAGTGTTTTGGCTATCCCTCGGCCTAACGACCCTTTGTTTACCTCTCGGAAGGACAGGCATGCTGTAACTATGCTACAGTACAGGTTGAAAAGTTCAAACACTTCACACTTCTTCCAGCCCTTCTTCTAGGCGCTACAGTCTGGAGCCGAGCGACCGCTACGGTCGCAGGTTCGAATACTGCCTCGGGCAGGGATGTGTCTGATGTCCTTAGGTTAGTTACGTGTAATTAGTTCTAAGTTCTAGGCAACTGATGACCTCAGAAGTTAAGTCGCATAGTGCTTAGAGCCATTTGAACCATTATTTGACTCAGATTATAGCTGTACATTCTTCAGACATTTGTTTAGAAACGCCGTTTTCCCGTTTTAGAACGTCTTTATCTATTCTCAACATACATCCGAAAGACCACTATTTTTTTGGGTGCCAAAAGATTGCCATTTTTATAATTTCTGTTCATGGCAGATTCTCGAAAGCACTACATATTCTTAAGATGATGATCTCGGGGACCTTGAACCTTTTTACGCTATCATTATCCGTTGCCGAAGTCCAGAGGTTCAAAGTTACCGTACTTATGCACTTAAAATATGCTCCTGTCTTCCGACCTGAGGCGTAAATGTACCGGGTGATCAAAAAGCCAGTATAAATTTGAAAACTGAATAAATCACGGAATAATGTAGATAGAGAGGTACAAATTGACACACATGCTTGGAATGACATCGGGTTTTATTATAACAAAAAAAATACAGAAGTTCACAAAATGTCCGACAGATGGCGCTTCATCTGATCAGAATAGCAATAATTAGCATAACAAAGTAAGACAAAGCAAAGGTGATGTTCTTTACAGGAAATGCTCAATATGTCCACCATCATTCCTCAACAATAGCTGTAGTCGAGGTATAATGTTGTGAACAGCACTGTAAAGCATGTCCGGAGTTATGGTGAGGCATTGGCATCGGATGTTTTCTTTCAGAATCCCTAGAGATATCGGTCGATCACGATACACTTGCGACTTCAGGTAACCCCAAAGCCAATAATTGCACGGACTGAGGTCTGAGGACCTGCGAGGCCAAGCATGACAAAGTGGCGGCTGATCGTCACCAAACGACGCGCGCAAGAGATCTTTCACGCGTCTAGCACTATGGGGTGGAGCGCCATCCTGCATAAACATCCTACGTTCCAGCAGGTGTTTATCAGCCAGGCTGGGGATGATACGATTCTGTAACATATTGGCGTACCTCTCACCCGTCACGGTAGCAGTTACAAAACCAGAATCAAGCATTTCCTCGAAGAAAAAAGGCCCGATAATGGTAGATGTGGTAAATCCAACCCATACCGTGACTTTCTCGTCGTGCAATGGAGTTTCCACGACAGTTCTAGGATTTTCGGTAGCCCAAATTCTGCAGTTGTGGGCGTTGACAGACCCTCGGAGCGTGAAATGAGCTTCGTCGATCCACAACACGTTACTCAACCAATCGTCATCTTCCGCCATCTTTTGAAACACCCACACCGCAAATGCCCTCCGCTTCACTAAATCAAACAGTTCATGATGCCGATGGATTTTGTACGGATAGCATCAGAGGGTACGCCTCATTGCCAACCAAACAGTAGTGTATGGAATGCCGGTGCGACGTGCGACTGCACGAGCGCTGACTTCCCCGTGCATAGACGAACCCGCTACAGTCTCCATTTCTTCCTGAACTGCCTCAGCAGCATTACGCCTTGTGCTCGGTCGGCTCGGTGTTTGAATCCGTAGGAAAATATACATTTGGTAAAAAAATAACTATTAGTAGTAATGCAGCTAATTAGTCTGTGATATCAGGTGCAATAGAGACAACGATAAGCATAGAACTGAACAGGTTCTGGGCTATGAGTAGAACAATTAAATGCAATCTGTCAGGAAGAAAAATAAAAACATAACTAAATTTTTATAAAGCTATGAGGGTTTCAGAGCATCTTTAGGGAAATGGGACATGGGTAACGTAACTATATAGAGGCAGCATGGATGAAATTCATTGGATGCATGAGAGGATAAACATTACTGAGTGAGATAAGAAATAATGTAGACAGAAAAGACATTAAAGTTTGTAATATCATTGATAAAATTCGGCAGTAGTAAGTTTTAAGGAGTTTATAAATATGATGGGAAATAGCAGAGTTCCAAAATCATAGCCTCCCGTAGTGGCAGAGCGGTTCTAGGCGCTTCAGTCTGGAACCGCGCGACCGCTACGGTCGCAGGTTCGAATCCTGCCTCGGGCATGGATGTGAGTGATATACTTAGGTTAGTTAGGTTTAAGTAGTTCTAAGTTCTAGGGGACTGATGACCGCAGATGTTAAGTCCCATAGTGCTCACAGCCATTTTTGAACCCAAAATCATACTTACGATTACAAACTTCTAGGGGGAAGAGCAGGTAAGAGAGAGGCATGATCGACAGATGTAAAGGTAATATCCGGAGTCTCACGGGGAAGTGTGATAGGACTGTTGCTGTTTACGGTATGTATAAATGATCTAGTAGAAAGCGTCGGATGCTCTTTAAGGCTATTCGCAGATGATGCAGTTGTCTGTACCAAATTAGCAACCTCAGAAGATAGTAAGAATTTGCAGAACGACCTGCAGAGAATTGATGAATGCTACAGGCTATGGCAGTTGGTCCTGAACGTAAATAAATGTAACATATTGCGCATACATAGGAAAAGAAATCCACCACCAGTACTGTACAGCTACACTATTGATGAGAAACAGCTGGAGACAGCGTCTGCCGTAAAATATCTAGGCGTAACTATCCAGAGCGACCTTACGTGGAATGACTACATATAACAGATAGTGGGAAAAGATTCATCGAAAGAATCTTAAGGAAATGCAACACATCCACGAAAGAAGTGGCTGGGGTATCGTCTCAGTTGTGCGACTGGATTAGTGATTTCCTGTCAGGAAGGTCGCAGTTCGTAGTAATAGATGGCAAATCATCGAGTAAAACTGAAGTGATATCAGGTGTTCCCCAGGGAAGCGTCCTGGGACGTCTGCTGTTCCTGATCTGTGTAAATGACCTGGGTGACAATCTGAGCAGTTCTCTTAGGTTGTTCGCAGATGATGCTGTAATTTACCGTCTAGTAAGGTCATCCGAAGACCAGTATCAGTTGCAAAGCGATTTAGAAAAGATTGCTGTATGGTGTGGCAGGTGGCAGTTGACGCTAAATAACGAAAAGTGTAAGGTGATCCACATGAGTTCCAAAAGAAATCCGTTGGAATTAGATTACTCGATAAATAGTACAATTCTCAAGGCCGTCAATTCAACTAAGTACCTGGGTGTTAAAATTACGAACAACTTCAGTTGGAAAGACCACATAGATAATATTGTGGGGAAGGCGAGTCAAAGGTTGCGTTTCATTGGCAGGACACTTAGAAGATGCAACAAGTCCACTAAAGAGACAGCTTACAGTACACTCGTACGCCCTCTGTTAGAATATTGCTGCGCGGCGTGGGATCCTTACCAGGTGGGATCGACGGAGGACATCGAAAGGGTGCAAAAAAGGGCAGCTCGTTTTGTATTATCACGTAATAGGGGAGAGAGTGTGGCAGATATGATACGCGAGTTGGGATGGGAGTCATTAAAGCAAAGACGTTTTTCGTCGCGACGAGGTCTGTTTACGAAATTTCAGTCGCCAACTTTCTCTTCCGAACGCGAAAATATTTTGTTGAGCCCAGCCTACATAGGTAGGAACGATATTCAAAATAAAATAAGAGAAATCAGAGCTCGAACAGAAAGGTTTAGGTGTTCGTTTTTCCCGTGCGCTGTTCGGGAGTGGAATGGTAGAGAGATAGTATGTTTTTGGTTCGATGAACCCTCTGCCAAGCACTTAAATGTGAATTGCAGAGTAATCATGTAAATGTAGATGTAAGCGCTTCTTCGCCCGATTCTTGAGTACTGTTCATCTATCTGGGATCCCTGTCAGGCAGGACTGACAGAGGAGCGGCGCGTTTCGTCACGGGATCGCTTACCTGGCGAGAGAGCGTTACGGAGATGCTAAACAAACTCCACTGGCAGACGTTACAAGAGAGGCGTTGTGCATAACGTAGAGATTTGCTACTGAAATTTCGGGGCCCGCATCTCGTGGTCGTGCGGTAGCGTTCTCGCTTCCCACGCCCGGGTTCCCGGGTTCGATTCCCGGCGGGGTCAGGGATTTTCTCTGCCTCGTGATGGCTGGGTGTTGTGTGCTGTCCTTAGGTTAGTTAGGTTTAAGTAGTTCTAAGTTCTAGGGGACTGATGACCATAGATGTTAAGTCCCATAGTGCTCAGAGCCATTTGAACCATTTTTTTTTGAAATTTCGGGACAGCATTTTTCAGGAGGAGTCGGACAACATATTATTTCCTCCCCCTCTCCCCCTCCCCAATACATTCGCGTATTGAGCACGAGGAGAAAATTCAAGAAATTACAGTCAATACAGAGGCTTACCGACAATCATTCTTCCCACGCACTACTCACGAGTGGAATAGGGTTGGAGGGATAAGATAGTGGTAAGTACCCTCCGCCACACACCATTAGGTGGCTTGCGGAGTATGGTGTAGATGAGATGTAGATCATTTGGCCGGAAACTGTTTGAACGGAGAATTAGGAGAAGACTGTATGTTATCCAAGAATATAGATTGTGTAGCAAGAGATATTCTTAAACTGTTAAAAACTGTAATATATGTTAAAACGCGTAACAGAAAAATGAAAATACATACAGAACTACAGAGGTCAGAAATGTAGATTATAAGAATTAATTTAAGAACAGTATACCAGCTCAAATCAAACAACTTCAGCTTCTTATAAAATGGTGATTCCGTAGTTCAAACATAGTAATTTAAAATTAGACTTAACGTAATAATATCGGTTGTTAAATCTGCTTCTGTTTCACTATCAATTACGACCCTTCATAGGACTGTATAGGTTTTCGGAACTACCGCTCTTGGTGATTACATGAAGTTTTTAGTTACGGCTTTGGCTAACTATTTCTCAGAGACGCTCGCTTCCGTCGTTCCATCGACTTAGTGAAGTCAATGTTGCGTAAAAGTCGTTATCGTCTGACGTTCTAAGGGCCGACTACAAAAATAATTTATGAAGTAAGCAAGAAAAAACCGCTCTTCCGCAATATACATTTAGACGTTAGACTTCTGTATTCGCAATCAAAACAGGGGACGGGGGAGGGGCAAGAGGTGAAATCGAAATTACGTCGCACAGTTTGTGTTGCCATTAACAACCAATACGGGCCCTCCGACTTACCTTAGAAGATAGGCTGGCCGTAAACAAACTCACATTCATGGCACGTGCAGATTACTCCCACTAGTCTTACTACTACTACTACTACTACTACTACTACATCATCATCATCATCATCATCATCATCATCTTTACTCCGCAAGTACTTTGTGTACGATTGCAACTCCCCACTTTTCCTGTTCCAGTCGTGGATGGCATTTGCCTTACCTGCGGTTAGTCTTAAGTGGCCGTTTCATTTTAAACCGCTTAGTATGCGCCCTCTCAGATATTTTATGATTGTGAACCGCTTCCTGTGTTTCTTCTGCAGTCGTTTAATCATACAATAATAGTTCTTTCTGGCAATTTATGAGCAGGATATTACAGTTGTTCACGCTGACAGTCAATTGTCAGTCCCTGCACAAAGCGTCGAACCTCTGCAAGTCTTCCCGCATTTCGCTACAATTTTCTAGCGTTGCGACTTCTCGGTATACACCATCATCATCCGCGAAAAGCTACATGGAACTTCCTGCGTTATATACTAGCTCATTTACATATATTGTGAAATGTAATGGTCCTATAACATTCCCTTGGGCTATCAGAATTATATCAACATTGTAAAGTATATTCTTATAGTTCAGGCTATGTCAACCAATGGAATTTGATCTAATAGCTCGACCCTTTCAGACCTGAATTTTTCCTGCAGGACCGAATTTTTTTTAATCCCCTGATGCTCTTAGATAATTTTAGACGCAAGTGTTGTTAAAATATATGCATCCGTTTTCAAAATGTACTTTGTACGTACTTGTGTACACTAGGTCTCAATCAACACTGAAATCATTATGGACCTAAATACTTTATTCACATCGTGCAGCTCACATATAAACCTTACACTCATTTACGTAGCCTTGCAGTGTTGTTTCACACACTAAGCAGCCATTTTTATTACAGCTGTTGATATGCCAGGCTGATGTATAGGATGCGCTAACCATACGCCATTCTGGCAGTGTGCCAGGGTGGCGTAGTGGTTAGTGCATATGCCTAGTGATCAGGAGACTAAGGTTCGAATCCCCGCCTTGGCACGAATTTTCATTCGTCGTTTGAGTCTGCATATATCCATGATAGATGACAGTGTTGAAAGGGTCTCTAGAGCCATATAGTTTCATTTGATGCCGGACTTCGGAATGGCGTGCAGACTGTGCTGACATCCAGCATAGGAAGAGGAAACTGCGTGGAATGGGACCTTTCTCTCCCTACACGTGTGACGGGCTGTTGAGTTACAGAATTCCACACTCGTAAGTCCCGCCAATAATTAAAGGGTTACACTTGTTGAGTGAAAAAAAAATGTTCTTACGTCTTTCGGCACTGCAGTTATCTCAAAATAGTGCCATAGTCTTCCGTAAATTCGATCGTTAACAGTAGAGAGAACAGACAGAATTTTTCTCCTTGAACATGACCAATGTTATTATGAAAGGTATGGAACATAATGCAAATGATTTAGCTCATAGGCTCGTCGGTAAAATTAGCTCTCGTATTTCAGAAAACAGATCAATGCTTAACTGTGATAACAGTGATAACCACTGTCTCTGACACTGAAACACGAAGGACTGCCGACTGCTGTTTTTTCTTTCACAATATAATAAACTAAGGTGAAAAACTCATGGGATAGTTCTCAATATCGTGTCGGACCTCTTTTCGACCGGCGTGGTGCAGTGACTCTATGTGGCATGGATTCAACAAGTCGTTAGAAATCACCTCCAGAAATGCACACATCAAAAAAAGATTTGCACAGTTCACAGAACTCCTGAAGATAGATGTTGATGTGGATATTGCATCACAGACACAATCGCCTTGACCAGAGATATCACTATACCCGTCCAAAGATGTAAACAACCATGCATGAGCAGCGCCTGTTAGACGGAGGGGGTCCGACAGCCGATCAGTTCCAGTCACTCCACCGGGAAGGAGGTACACGCCTCGTGTTGTCTGCAGTTCAACCGTGCCTAGACGGTCAATACCGCGGTTCGATCGCGTCTGCATTGTTACTTTGTGCCAGGAAGGGCTCTCCACAAGGGAAGTGTCAAGGCACCTCAGCGTGAACCAAAGCGATGTTGTTCGGACATGGAGGAAATACAGAGAGACAGGAACTGTCGATGACATGCCTCGCTCAGGCCGCCCAAGAGCTTCTATTGCAGTGGGTGACCGCTACCTACGGATTACGACTCGGAGGAACCCTGACAGCAACGCCACGATGTTGAATAATGCTTTTCGTGCGGCCACAGGACGTCTTGTTACGACTCAAATTGTGCGCAATAGGCTGCATGATGCGCAACTTCACCCCGAAGTCCATGGTGACGTCCATCTTTGCAACCATGCAGATGGGCCCAACAACATGCCGAATGGACCGCTCAGGACTGGCATCACGTTCGCTTCACAGATGAGTGTCGCGTATGCTTTCAACCTGACATGTGTTTGGATGCAAGCGGTCAGGCTGAACGCCTTAGACACACTGTTCAGCGAGTGCAGCAAGGTGGAGGTTCCCTGCTGTTTTGGGGTGGCGTTATGTGGGGCCGACGTACCCCGCTGGTGGTCATAGAAGGCGCCGTAACGGCTGTATGATACGTTAATGCCATCCTCCGACGGATAGCGCAACCATATCCGCAGCGTACTGGAGAGGCATTCGTCTTCGTGGACGACACTTCGCACCCCCATTGTGCACATCTTGTGACTGTCTTCCTTCATCGATCGACTAGAGTGGTCAGCATGTTCTCCAGACATGAACGTCATCTAACATGCCTGGAATAGATAGAAAAGGGCTCTTTAAGGACGACGTGACCCACCAACCATTCTCAATGATCTACGCCGAATCGCCGTTGAGGAGTGGGACAATCTGGACCAACAGCGCCTTGATGAAAGTGGATAGTAGGCCATGACGAATACAGGCATGCGTCTATGCAAGAGGACGTGCTACTGGGTATTAGAGGTACTGGTGTGTACAGCAGTCTGGACCACCACCTCTGAAGATCTCGCTGTATGGTGGTACAAAATGCAATGAGTAGTTTTCATGAGCAATAAAAAGGGCGTAAATGATGTTTATGTTGCTCTTATTCTAATGTTCTGTACAGGTTCCGGAACTCTCGAAACCGAGGTGATGCAAAACGTTTTTGGATGTGTGTATTAAGCCATGCTGCGTCTCTACGCATCCAGAGCAGGATATTGTGGACGAACTGACTTCTCGATTATGTCTCATAAATATTGCATGTCGGGCGATATGGGTGGTCAAATCATTGGGTCCAGAATGTTCTTCAAATCAATTGCGAATATTTGTAGCCCGGTGGCATGACATCGTTGTTTCGGAATTGGCAGTTCACGATTGGCTACAAATGGTCTCCAAGTAGCCGAACCATTCCCAGTCAGATGAACCAGTCCAGTCCACGTAAACACAGTTCACACCATTATGAAACCACCACCAGTTTGCACAGTGCCTTGTTGCCAACACGGATGCATTGATTCGTGGCGTCTGCACCACACTCGAACGCTGTTATCAGCTCTCAGCGCCTGGGATCGGGGCTCATCCGACAAGGTCACGGTTTTCGAGTCGTCCACGGTCCAACCGAGAGAGTCACGAGCCGAAGAGAGGCGTTGCAGGCGATGTCGTGCTGTAAGCAAAGACACTGGCGTCGGTCGTCTTCTGCCATAGCCCATTAACGCCAAATTTCGCCGTATTGCCCTAACGGATACGTTCGTCGTACATCTTCTTCTTCTTCTTCTTCTTCAGTAGCTCTACAGCCCTTGGTGAGCCTTGGCTTCTTCAACAATCTTCCTCCACACTTCTCGGTTATTTGCTGCTCTTCTCCACCCCCGGACTCCCATATTGCTGATATCCATTATTACCTCGTCGATCCATCTTCTTCTAGGTCTCCCTTTTCGCCTAACTGAATGGATCATACCTTTCATCATTTTCTTTGGAATTCTATCCTCTGCCATTCTCTCCAAATGTCCTAGCCATCGTATTTGCTGTGATTTAACAAATTTTACTATGTCCCTGCCTTGTATTAACTCTTGTAATTCGGCATTGTAGCGTATTCTCCAGCCTCCTTCCTCCCTTATTGGCCCACAGATTTTGCGTAGTATTTTCCGCTCAATGCTTCTTAGAGCATTTTTATTGTGTTCTGTCAACGTCCATACCTCTGAGCCGTATGTGATAACTGGGCGGACTAGGGAATTATGTATTAGCAGTTTAGTTTTTCTCGTAACAAGGCTATTTTTGAAAAGCTGCATATTTGCAAAGTAAGCTCTGTTTCCTGCTTGTATTCTTTCCCTTATAGTCTTTCCAATACTGTTATCATTTGTTATTAGGGCTCCCAAGTAGTTAAAAGAGGACACTCCATTGAAGCATTTCCCATTGATGTTTAGGTTTTTAGGGGTTCTTCTGGCCTCAGATCGTGACATTACCATATATTTTGTTTTGTTTTCATTTACTATGAGGCCAATTTTTAAGGCTTCTGTTTCCATTGCCTGGTATGTTTCTAGGAGTGTATTGGTATTTCTTCCTACTATAACAATGTCATCAGCATATGCACATATTTGGCTAGTTTTCATAAATATGGTGCCTCTTTGGTTGATTTTATTTACTGCACTATGCAGGGCTATTTTGAATAGGACAGTGGAGAGACTATCCCTTGCTTCACACCTTTATTAAAGTCAAAGCTATCACTTGTTCTGCTAAGGACCTTCACTTTTGCTCTTGTCTCTGTCATTGTCATTGTCATTCTTATTAATTTAGCACATATTCCAACTTCTTTCAGTACTCTGTACAGTTCTCGCCGATTTATGCTGTCAAAGGCTTGTTTGAAATCGATGAATAAGAAAAGCAGATCTATATCATATTCATAGAACTTTTCCATCATTTGCCTTATCACAAATTTTTGATCAGTTGTTCCTCTGCCTGGTCGAAAGCCACACTGATATTCCCCTAGTATGTCCTCTGCACACTTCTGTAACCTTTCGTTTAATATACTTGTGAAGATCTTATAAGGTGTACTTAGGAGTGTTACACCTCTATAGTTTTCACATGCTGTTCTGTCCCCTTTCTTATAAATGGGGACTATTATTCCAATTTTCCAATTATCTGGCATAGTTTCTGTTTCCCATATATCGGATATTAATGTGTGCAGTTCCTTCATTACAGCCTCACCACCAGTTTTTATTAATTCAGCAGTTATGCTGTCTTCCCCAGGGGCTCGATTGTTTTTTGACTTGTACACAGCCTGGGAGACCTCTTGTAGTGTTGGCTTTCTTGGCTCATTGGTTTCATTGTCTACTTCCAGCTCCATTCTCCCCTCCTGTGCAGCTGTCTCTTCATCTTCTAGGCTGGTGCTTAGTGTATTTTTGAAATACTCTGCCCATCTTCCCACTATCTGTTCTTCCTCCCTTATCATTTTCCCATCTTTACTGGAACAGGCCGTTGTTTTTGGTTGGAATCTATTCTTCATTTTGCCTATGGCATGATAGAACTTTCTTATTTCACTCTGTTCCTTTAGTTCTTCCAGTTCTTGAAATTTCTTCTTATTCCACTCTCTTTTCTTTCTCTTGCACAGTCTGTTAGCTCTTCTCCTTAATTCTCTATATTGTTCCACATTATTTCTGGTTTCTCTCTGTAGCACGTTTGTTCTTGCCCTGTTCTTTTCCTCTATTGTTGACCTGCAATCTTCATCAAACCACTCCTGGGTTCTTCTGTTCCTTCTTATGCCTATTATTTCCTCTGCAGCATCCTTAATGGCTTTTTCAAACCTGTTCCACCTTTCATCTACTCCTACTGTGGTCTCTTCATTGCTCAACTTTCTGCTTAGTGTTACTTGGCATTTTTTTACTTTATCAGGGATATTCTGTTTGTCTGTATTCCATTTCATCATCTTTCCCATTCTGTTGCCCTTTGTTAGTGACAGACTGATTTTATCAAAAAGTGGTCTGAATCACAGTTTGGTCCTCTGCAGCTCCGTACATCCGTAACTGACGTGGAGTGGCGTCCAATCACTAAAATATGGTCAATCTGATTGACTACTCCATTGGCTGCAGACTTCCAAGTACCCAGATGGATCCTTTTATGTGGAAAGCAGGTACTTTTAATAATCATATTATTCCTTGCTGCGAATTGGCATAGTAAGTCTCCATTATCATTGTTTTCTTCATGTAGTGAATATTTTCCAGAAACTCCATGCGGATGTTCATTCCTCCCTATTTTTGCATTAAAATCTCCTATTACTAGCATCAGGTCATATTTAGGTACTGCACAGCATACTTTTTCCAAGTCTTCGTAGAACTGTTCTTTAATTATATCCTCTTTTTCCTCTGTTGGTGCATGCAATGAGTGGTTTTCATGAGCAATAAAAAGGGCGTATATGATGTTGGTCTCTATTGTAATGTTCTGTACAGGTTCCGGAACTCTCGGAACCGAGGTGATGCAAAACGTTTTTGGATGTGTGTATTAAGCCATGCTGCGTCTCTAGGCATCCAGAGCAGGATATTGTGGACGAACTGACTTCTCGATTATGTCTAATAGATGTTCCATGTCGGGCGATATGGGTGGCCAAATCATTCGGTCCAGAATGTTCTTCAAATCAATTGCGAATATTTGTAGCCCGGTGGCATGACATCGTTGTTTCGGAATTTGCAGTTCATGATTGGCTGCAAATGGTCTCCAAGTGGCCGAACCATTCCCAGTCAGATGAACCAGTGCAGTCCACGTAAACACAGTTCACACCATTGTGGAGCCACCACCAGTTTGCACAGTGCCTTGCTGACGACACGGATGCATTGATTCGCGGCGTCTGCATCACACTCGAACGCTGCTATCAGCTCTGAGCACCTGAGATCTGGGCTCATCCGACAAGGTCGCGGTTTTCCAGTCATCCAGGGTCCAACCGATACAGTCACGAGCCCAGCAGAGGCGTTGCAGGCGATGTCGTGCAGTTAGCAAAGACACTGGCGTCGGTCGTCTTCTGCCATAGCCCATTAAAGCCAAATTTCGCCGTATTGCCCTAAGGGATACGTCCGTCGTACATCCTGCATTGATTTCTCTGCTCTTATTTCACGCAGAGTTGTTTGTATGTTAGCACTTACAACACCACGGAAACGCCGCTGCTCTCGGTCGTTAAGCGACGGCCCCGACGGCCACTGCGTTGCCCACAGTGAGAGGTAAAGCCTGAAATTTGGTATTCTCGGAAAACTCCTGACACTGTGGATCTCGGAATATTGAAGTCCCTGACGATTTCCTAAACTGAATGTGCGATGCGTCAAGTTCCAACTACCATTCCGCGATCAAAGTCTGTTAATTCAAGTTCTGCGGCCATAGTCACGTCGGAAACCTTATCAAGCGGATCACCTGACTACAAGTGACATGTCCGCCAGTGCACTGCCCTCCTATACCCTGCGTACGAGATAATACCACCGTCTGTGTACGTGCATATCGCTATTCAACGACTTTCGTCATCTCAATGTATCTTGCGTCAACCCTGTGCACTGGATAAGAATATTCTCGTCAGGTCTCGAACTTCGTGTAGGTGTCTCCAAGATCTAGTTCTGCCGTCCCTGCACATACGAGGGCTTCCTCGAAAGTAATGCCTCCGAATTTTTTAGGTGAAAACTCTTAAAGCTTTGTGAATAAAACGAAATGTATGAGCAATCTACACCGTTATTCTTCATGTCTATATATTTACTCCTCAACATATCATTCTGGCGCGAACACATTTCTCTCTACATCTACATCTACATCTACATCCATACTCCGCAATCCACAATACAGTGCCACAACTAACATCTTCTCTCCCTGTTCCACTCCCAAACAGAACGAGGGAAAAATGACTGCCTATATGCCTCTGTACGAGCCCTAATCTCTCTTCTCTTATCTTCGTGGTCTTTCGGCGAAATGTAAGTTGGCGGCAGTAAAATTGTACTGCAGTCAGCCTCAAATGCTGGTTCTCTAAATTTCCTCAGAAGCGATTCACGAAAAGAACGCTTCCTTTCCTCTAGGAACTCCCACCCGAGTTCCTGAAGCATTTCCGTAACACTCGCGTGATGATCAAACATTCCAGTAACAAATCTAGCAGCCCGCCTCCGAATTGCTTCTATGTCCTGCCTCAATCCGACCTGATACGGATCCCAAACGCTCGAGCAGTACTCAAGAATAGGTCGTATTGGTGTTTTATATCCGGTCACCTTCACAGATGAAGCACATCTTCCCAAAATTCTACCAATGAACCGAAGACGACTATCCACCTTCCCCACAACTGCCATTACATGCTTGTCCCACTTCATAGCGCTCTGCATGTTACGCCCAAATATTTAATCGACGTGACTGTGTCAAGCACTACACTACTAATAGAGTATTCAAAAACTACGGGATTCTTTTTCCTATTCATCTGCATTAATTTACATTTATCTATAATTAGAGTTAGCTGCCATTCTTTACACCAATCACAAATCCTGTCCAAGTCATCTTGTATCCTCCTACAGTCACTCAGCGACGACACCTTCCCCTACACCACAGCATCACCAGCAAACAGCCGCACATTGCTATCCACCATATCCAAAAGATCATTTATGTAGATAGAAAACAACAGCGGACCTACCACACTTCCCTGAGGCACTCCAGATGATACCCTCACCTCCGATGAACACTCACCATCGAGGACAACGTACTGGGTTCTATTACTTAAGAAGTCTTCGAGCCACTCACATACTTGGGAACCAATCCCATATGCTCGTACCTTAGTTAGGAGTCTGCAGTGGGGCACCGAGCCAAACGCTTTCCGGAAGTCAAGGAATATGGCATCCGTCTGATACCCTTCATCCACGGTTCGCAAGATATCATGTGAAAAAAGGGCGAGTTGCGTTTCGCAGGACCGATGCTTTCTAAAGCCGTGTTGATGCTTGGACAGCAACTTCTCTGTCTCAAGGAAATTCATTATATTCCAACTGAGAATGTTCGAGAATCCTGCAACAAACCGATGTTAAGGATATTGGTCTGTAATTTTGAGGATCCGTCCTTCTCCGCTTCTTATACACAGGTGTCACCAGCGCTTTTCTCCAGTCGCTGTCAGCGACAGATCAGTTTGTTGATGCTTTCACTGTAGAATGACCTACTTTGCTGACGCAGCCACAACCTCACCTTCGCTCGCACCGCTTCACCACTATCAAAGTGCTCGAACGTGTTCTTTAAGTTTTCAAAACAGATGAAAATCAGATGGGGCCAAGTCGGGATTGTATTGAGGATGATCGATGACTGTGAACCAAAGGAGTCGGATTGTTGCAGGTGTCGCAGCACTCGTCTGTGGTCGGGCATTTTCCTCCAGAAGGGGAGGGTGTTTCATGTATGGACGAACGTTTTCTGCTGTTAGAAATTCGATTGTAGCACGCGATTATGCATCAATATACACTGAAGAGACAAGGAAACTGATAAATATGCCTAATATCGTGCAGCCCCCCCCCCTCCTCCCCCCGAGCACGCAGAAGTGCCGCAACACGACGTGGCATGGACTCGACTAATGTCTGAAGTAGTGCTGAAGGGAACTGACACCATGAATCCTGCAGGGCTGTCCATAGATCCGTAAGACTACGAGGGGTGGAGATCTCTTCTCAACAGCGCGTTGCAAGGCATCCCAGATATGCTCAATAAAGTTGATATCTGGGGAGATTGGTGGGCAGCGGAAGTGTTTAAACTCTGTAGAGTGGTCCTGGAGCCACTCTCTAGCAATTCTGGATGTCTGGTGTGTCGCATTGTCCAGCTCGAATTTCCGAAGTCCGTCGGAATGTCCAATGGACATGATCTGATGCAGGTGATCATACAGGATGCTTACGTACGTGTCGCCTGTCAGACTCGTATCTGGACATAGCAGGGTCCCCATATCACTCCAACTGCACACGCCCCACAGCATTACAGAGCCTCCACCACCTTGAACAGTCCCTGCTGACATGCAGGGTTCATGGATTCGTGAGGTTTCGGAAGTTCCTAGCGGCTTTTCGCGGATGTAGCTGTTGTATACAGAAAAGTTGCAGCATTAGAAAATTGGAGCGAAATGCAGGAGCATCTGCAGCGGATAGGCACTTGGTGCAGGGAGTGGCAACTGTCCCTTAACATAGACAAATGTAATGTATTGCGAATACACAGAAAGAAGGATCCTTTATTGTAGGATTATATGATAGAGAAACAAACACTGGTAGCAGTTACTTCTGTAAAATATCTGGGAGTATGCGTGCGGAACGATTTGAAGTGGAATGATCATATAAAATTAATTGTTGGTAAGGCGGGTACCAGGTTGTGATTCATTGGGAGAGTCCTTAGAAAATGTAGTCCATCAACAAAGGTGGTGGCTTACAAAACAATCGTTCGACCTATACTTGAGTATTGCTCATCAGTGTGGGATCCGTACCAGGTCGGGTTGACAGATTAGATAGAGAAGATCCAAAGAAGAGCGGCGCGTTTCGTCACAGGGTTATTTGGTAAGTGTGATAGCGTTACGGAGATGTTGATCAAACTCAAGTGGCAGACTCTGCAAGAGAGGCGCTCTGTATCGCGGTGTAGCTTGCTGTCCAGGTTTCGAGAGGGTGCGTTTCTGGATGAGATATCGAATATATTGCTTCCCCCTAGTTATACCTCCCGAGGAGATCACGAATGTAAAATTAGAGAGATTCGAGCGCGCACGGAGGCTTTCCGGCCGTCGTTCTTCTCGCGAACCATACGCGACTGGAACAGGAAAGGGAGGTAATGACAGTGGCAGGTGAAGTGCCCTCCGCCACACACCATTGGGTGGCTTGCGGAGTATAAATGTAGATATAGTAGATGTAGAGGTTGTCTCCATTCCCATACACGTCCATCCGCTCGACACAATTTAAAACGAGACTCGTCCGACCAGGAACATGTTTCCAGTCATCAATAGTCCAATGTCTGTGTTGACGGGCCCATGCGAGGCGTAAAGCTTGGTGTCGTGCAGTCATCAAGGGTACACGCGTGCGCCTTCGGCTCCGAAAGCCCTTATCCATTATGTTTCATTGAATGGTTCGCACGCTGCCACTTGTTGACGGACCAGCATTGAAATCTGCAGCAATTTGCGGAAGGGTTGCACTTGTGTCACGTTGAACGATTCTCTTCAGTCGACGTTGGTCCCGTTATTGCTTAATCTTTTACTGGCCGCAGCGGTTTCGGATTTCTAATATCCACGGTAAACACGTGAATTGATCGCATGGGAAAATCCCCATTTAATCGGTACCTCGGAGATGCTGTGTCCCATCTCTTCTACGCAGACTAACACCACATTCAGATTCACTTACATCTTGATAACCTGCCATTTTAGCAGTACTAACCGATCTAACAACTGCGGTAGACACTTCTTGTTTTATACAGGGTGAAAAGTATTTAAACCGACAAACTCTGGGAGGTTTTAGGGGACATGAAAACAAATATTTTTCCCTAATGTCATTTTTTCCTACGAGGATTATTTAAACCGGTGGAGGCCGTATTACGCTCTTCAGTTGTAGGGAACTGCTGTCCACCAGTGTAGTAGTGCAAATTTCTCTGTTTACTAATGGAGCGATACACCTGGAGTGAGTACACTGATATGGTTGGTACGTACTACGCAGCGCAGCACAACGGACGAGCTGCACAGCGGGTTTATCAACAACAATATCCTAATCGCCGTATCCCGCATCATACGACCTTTGCTGCTGTGTACCAACGTCTGCGTGAGACCGGGTCATTTAGCAGATTACCTGGACAAGGACGCCGTCTCACGGTAAGAGTGCTGCAATTTGAGGAAGCTGTGTTGCATCATGTGGAGCGGGATCCTTCAATCAGCACTCGTGCAATTGCATGTAACATGGGGACGAATCGGACGAATGTAAGAACAGTCCTTCGAGAGCAATTGTTACGTCGATTTCACTTACAGTGTGTCCACAACCTGGAACCAGTTGATTATCCACCCTGTTTTCGCGGTGGTAGCTGGAAAAGTGTGAAATGCATCCTGCATTTCCATCCTCTGTGTTGTTTACCGATGAAGCAACGTTCGGGCGTGATGGAGTCTTCAACATGCACAATTCACATGTTTGGAGTGAGGATAACCCACATGCCACAGTTACTAGCGTTCGTCAAGTGCGGTTCTTCGTTAATGTGTGGGTCGGTGTTGTTGGGGACTGTTTAATTGGGCCGTATCTGCTACCTAGGCCATTAAATGGCAGGCACTATTACAATTTTCTCGCCAGAGCATTGCCAGAAATTTTGGAAGACGTCCCGCTCGCTACAAGACAACGCATGTGGTTCCAACATGACGGGGCGCCGGCACATTTCAGCCGTCGTGAGCATCGATTCCTGGACCGACGGTTCCCAGAAACATGGACTGGCAGGGGTGGTCCTGTACCATGGCCTGCTCGATCCCAAGATATGTCCCCTCTGGACTTTGTTGTGTGGGGAGAGATGCGCAACCTTGTTTATGCAACTCCTGTTACATCAGAAGAGGATCTGGCTGCCCGGATAGTAGCAGCAGCAGCAGGAACAATTCAGGATACTCCTGGGGTGTCTGAGAGAACATGATCCGAAGGTGTAACCTTTGTTTACGTGTCAATGGAAGAATTTTTGAAAATCTACTGTAATTGAAATTGGGTTGTGTTAATGTGTTGTCTCTTGGGCATACAAAAATTGAAAAGTGTTGGTTGGTTTAATTAATTTGCCATACAAATCTTCCTCTACCGGTTTAAATACTCCTCATAGGAAAAAATGACATTAGGGAAAAGTATTTGTTTTGATGTCTCCTACAGCCTCACAGAGTTTGTCGGTTTAAATACTTTTCACCCTGTATAGGCGTTGCCGACCGCAGCGCCGTATTCTGCCCTTTTCAATGTCTGTATCTGAATACGCAGGCCTACACCAGTTTCTTCGGCTCCTCACACCACTACGTTACACGTCACAATTCGGAGCCCTCTAGCAGTAGAGGTTTGCAGATTGGAGTAGCGAAGCTGGAATGTCGACCGAGTACTCTGCATGACAGGTTAACACCTCAACCGGCATTGAGCACAGAATACGGAATTCAGAGGCATTACTTGTCAACACGCTCTCGTACATTCCATCATGAGATCTGTTGTTGACAATACTGACGCATTCAGAAGAAACTGAACCATTAATTCGACGAACACTAGACGAAGGAACGGTTACACACTTGTATAACATTTCCTTAGCCAAAGTGCGGAAAGGTGTGCACTTTTCAGTAGGTTTAATTGTCAATAGGCTTCCACAGAATTAAAAAAAATAGTGTGTGCTAAACACAAGTATTGAAATCAGAATGAAACTCTTCATTGTGGCACAAGTCTCCTATTCTCTACAGCAGTTCATCTCAGTTACCGACAACTTTTCTCTGTAATATGTTTCTATTCCTACACTCTCTCACAACATGGTCTCGTGTTTGATTACTTCCCTAGGTTATTTTTTTATACATTTTCTAATCATCATTCCGTGACTGGTGCCATTACCAGGGATCTTCGGCTCGCTCGCTGCAACAGCACGTGATAAATGAATAAATGAGAGTAAATATATTAAAACGCACGTTGTTGTTGTGGTCTTCAGTCCTGAGACTGGTTTGATGCAGCTCTCCATGCTACTCTATCTTGTGTAAGCTTCTCCATCTCCCTGTACTTACAGCAAACTGCATCCTTCTGAATCTGCTTAGTGTATTCATCTCTTGGTCTCCCTCTACGATTTTTACCCTCCACGCTGCCCTCCAATACGAAATTTGTGATCCCTTGATGCCTCAGAACATGTCCTACCAACCTATCCCTTCTTCTAGTCAAGTTGTGGGACGAATTCCTCTTTTCCCCAATTCTATTCAATACCTCCTCATTAGTTATGTGATCTACCCATCTAATCTTCAGCATTCTTGTATAGCACCACATTTCGAAAGCTTATATTCTCTTCTTGTCCAAACTACTTATCGTTCATGTTTCACTTCCATACATGGCTACACTCCATACAAATACTTTCAGAAACGACCTCCTGACACTTAAATCTAAACTCGATGTAAACAAATTTCTCTTCTTCAGAAACGCTTTCCTTGCCATTGCCAGTCTACATTTAATATCCTCTCTACTTCGACCATCAATAGTTATTTCGCTCCCCAAATAGCAAAACTCCTTTACTGCTTTAAGTGTCTCATTTCCTAATGTAATTCCCTCAGCGTCACCCGAGTTAACTCGACTACATTCCATTATCCTCGTTTTGCTCTTGTTGATGTTTATCTTATATCCTCGTTTCAAGACACTGTCCATTCCGTTCAACTGCTCTTCCAAGTCCTTTGCTGTCTCTGACAGAATTACAATGTTTTTTTTTATTTCTTCTCCGTGGATTTTAATACCTACTCTGTATTTTTCTTTTGTTTCCTTTGCCGTTTGCTCTATTTACATATTGAATAACATCGGAGAGAGGCTACAACCCTGTCTCACTCCCTTCCTCCCCCTGCGGGTTCGGGGGTTAGAATAGGCCCGCGGTATTCCTGCCTGTCGTAAAAGGCGACTAAAAGGAGTCTCACATGTTTTGGCCTTATGTGATGGTCCCCTCTCGGGTTTGACCTCCATCTTTCTAAATTATTCCGAAGAGCGAGCCAATTGGGGAAGGGCGCCTTACATGGTGCACTGTATCCGTCGTGCAATTAGACCTTTAGCCGTCTTTCTCGTCGTTGCAATGGTGTCCCGCTCGTTTTCGATCTCTTGGGCGATTACCTCACTGCACTCTGCAGTGTTTCTTTTAACTGCGACGACGACCTTGGCCATTTTTGCACCTAAGATCCAGCACGGTAGCCAGTCCGTTGTGGTGGGGCCGCCATGTACCCTCTTGGTTGTAGCCCCCTGACAACACAGGGATCGCTCTACTGATGCCTGCGCCGTTAACTCCCCACGTATGCCAAGGAGTAGATGCCTATCCTCCTGGGGTATCAGGACTCCCGGCAACGGCCATCCTGCCAGGTGGCCTTTGCTGTGGCTGGGTGGCGCCCGTGGGGAGGGCCCTTGGTCGGAGTAGGTGGCATCAGGGTGGATGACCCGCAATGAAGCGTGGTACATCATCTCTCGCTGGCGGCCAGCCGCCAGCAGTCTCTAAGCGTTCTCGGGCTCAATTTAATGCTCAGAAGTACGATCCGAAAACGTTCCCCTCCCTGGCCACGCCGTGGGAAGAGCGTAAGTCCCAGGATGGAGGTAACAGTTATTCGCCCCGATTCTTAGTTTGCACGAGAGCTGATGGGGAGTCTTTTCTCTCCACAAAGCCTCAGTTCTTCGTCGAGCATTTAGAGGACAAGTTTGGGGAGGTGGAGGGCTTGTCTAAAATGCGCTCTGGCTCAGTACTGATACAAACGGCATCCTTCGCCCAGTCACGCAGGTTACTTGCTTGTGACAAGTTGGGGGATGTTAACGTTACTATTACTCCACATAAGAGTTTAAATATGGTCCAGGGTGTTATTTTCCATAGGGACCTCCTTTTGCAGTCTGATGACGAGCTGCGCGCCAACTTAGAACGTAGAGGTGTTCATTTCGTCCGGCGCGTTCATCGGGGTCCGAGGGACAATCAGGTTGCTACCGGTGCCTTCATCTTGGCCTTCGAGGGTGATACGTTACCGGAAAAGGTCAAGGTGATGGTCTACCGATGTGACGTCAAGCCCTATATCCCTCCCCCGATGCGGTGCTTCGTGTGCTGGAAGTTCGGCCATATGTCTTCCCGCTGCACTTCCAGCCTCACATGTCGAGATTGCGGACGCCCATCTCATCCCGATACTCCATGTGCCCCGCCTCCCATCTGCGTCAACTGCGGGGAGCACCATTCACCTTGCTCGCCAGACTGCAGAATATTCCAGAAAGAGCGCAAAATCATGGAATATAAGACCCTGGACCGGCTGACTTATACTGAGGCCAAACGGAAATACGACCGATTACATCCAGTGCGAATGACAACTTCCTACGCCGCTGCTACAACACCTGTGCTAGCCCCATCAGTTTCGCGCCTTCCGGCCGGATCGACGAGTGGTACAACTCCTCCTGCCCCCTTGCCAGTGGGGGGCTCTACCCACCGGGTTGCTCCTGTGCCACCTACCTCAGGAGCAACACCATCCCCCCCATCGGGGACGTCGGTCCCCGCTTCTAAGCCGGAGAAGTGTCCACCTTCTTCGGCTTCTCACGCTCGCAAGGGGTCCCTTGGGTCCCTCCCTTCCCAGGTTTCCACCGGCGGGAAGGCTGACGATCGACAGTGGCGTAAGTGCCCACAATCTGCAGGTCGAAGGGCTTCCCGATCCTCCTCAGTCCCGGAGACTGAATCGGTGAAGCCCTCACAGCCAGTTAAACCCAAGGAGCAGCGTGAGAAATCAAAGAAGAGCAGCTCTAAGCCCAAGGAACGCGCGGTGGTAGCCACCCCATCGCAACCTTCTAGCTCTGCGTCTGGGGACGAGGTGGAGATTCTGGCGTCCGCTGAGGACCTCGATCTTGCCGGTCCCTCAGACGCCGTGAATAGCAATAGCACTAGCACGGGTGCTCAATCGGAGGCAGCAGGTGACACAGCGGCGTAATCTGCCGTCCCAGTCCCGGCACGCCTTTCTCAGCCATGGACAAAACCATCCTCCAGTGGAACTGCAGTGGTTTCTTCCACCATCTAGCTGAGCTCCGCCAACTTATCAGCCTTCACCCTTTCCTCTGCATTGCTCTGCAGGAAACTTGGTTTCCAGCAATGCGCACCCCCGCCCTCCGTGGCTATCGGGGTTATTATAAGAACCGAGCAGCTTATGAAAGGGTGTCTGGTGGCGTCTGCATCTATGTCCTTAACTCTCTTCACAGCGAGTCTGTCCCTCTACAAACAGCTTTAGAGGCTGTCGCTGTTAGGGTGTGGACGCCGCAGGCTCTCACCGTCTGCAGTCTTTACCTTCCACCAGAGGGTGATGTCGCGCAGCATGTCCTGGCTGCACTGCTAGCCCAATTGCCGCCACCTTTCTTATTACTGGGCGACTTTAACGCCCATAACCCTCTGTGGGGTGGGTCAGTGGCAACAGGTCGAGGCGCCACCGTTGAGCATTTATTGTCGCAGCTCGATCTCTCGATTTTGAATGATGGTGCCTCCACCCACTTCAGTGTGGCGCATGGCACCTACTCCGCCATTGACCTTTCAATCTGTAGCCCTAGCCTCTTACCATCTGTCCACTGGAGTGTGCATGACGACCTGTGTGGTAGTGACCACTTTCCGATTTTTCTGTCACTACCACAGCGTCACTCTTCTGGGCGCCCTAGCAGATGGGCTATGAATAAGGCTGACTGGGACTTGTTCTCCTCCACTGCCGCTATTGAGCCTCTCTCAACTGATGCCATTGATGCGGTGGTTACATCGGTCACCGCCAGCATCGTCACTGCCGCCGAGTCTGCCATTCCCCGTTCTTCTGGGTCCCCTCGGCGGAGGGCTGTGCCTTGGTGGTCGCCTGAGATTGCTGAAGCGATTAAAGATCGCCGGCGGGCGCTCCAGCGTCACAAGCGACATCCCTCCATGGACCACCTTATCGCCTTCAAACGGATGCGTGCGCGGGCCCGCCTCCTTATCCGCCAAGGCAAGAAGGAGTGCTGGGAGCGGTATGTGTCCACCATTGGACTCCATGTCAATCCATCGCAGGTCTGGGCCAAGATTCGACGGGTCTTCGGCTATCGGACCCCTGCCAGCGTCCCTGCGCTCTCACTGAATGGAGCAGTTTGTACTGACTCCGACGTCATAGCAAACCGCTTAGCAGAGCATTTTGCTATGAGTTCCGCTTCTGCGAATTACCCCCAGGCCTTCCGCTCCATTAAAGAGCGGATGGAACGTCGGAGCCTTTCTTTTCGCACCAACGCTTCTGAACCCTACAACGCTCCATTCAGTGAGTGGGAATTTCAGAGTGCCCTTGCCGCTTGCCCTGATACCGCTCCCGGGCCAGATCGCATCCACTGTCAGATGCTGAAACACCTTTCAGTGGACTGCAAGCGACGCCTCCTCGACCTTTACAACCGTCTCTGGGTCGAGGGTGAGTTTCCGTCGCAATGGCGGGAAAGTATTGTCATCCCCATTTTGAAACCTGGAAAGAACCCTCTGGAGGTGGACAGCTACCGTCCCATTAGTCTCACCAACGTTCTTTGCAAGTTGCTTGAACGGATGGTGAGCCGGCGCTTAAATTGGGTGCTGGAGTCTCGGGGCCTTCTGGCTCCGTCTCAGGGTGGGTTCCGTAAAGGCCGCTCCGCCACCGACAATCTGGTGAGCCTTGAGTCGGCCATCCGTACAGCCTTTGCCCGCCGTCAGCACCTGGTCGCTGTCTTTTTCGACATGCGGAAGGCGTACGATACGACATGGCGTCATCACATCCTTTCTACGCTTCATGGATGGGGTCTTCGGGGCCATCTGCCGATCTTTATCAGAAATTTTCTGTCGTATCGTACCTTCCGCGTGCAAGTCGCGGCCTCGTATAGTTCCTCCCTCGTCCAGGAGAACGGGGTACCCCAGGGCTCTGTCCTCAGTGTCTGCCTGTTTTTAATTGCAATAAACGGTCTCGCTGCGGCAGTAGGAAATTCTGTCTCCGCTTCCCTGTATGCTGACGACTTCTGTCTTTACTATAGTTCTATTAGCATTGCAGCAGCTGAACGTCAGCTACAGGGCGCAATCCGCAAGGCGCAGTCTTGGGCTGTAGCGCGTGGTTTTCAGTTTTCGGCTGCCAAGACCAGCGTTATGCATTTCTGCCGGCGCCGAACGGTCCATCCTGAGCCGCGGCTTTATCTTGCCGACGAACTTCTTGCTGTGGTGGAGACCCACAGGTTTTTGGGTGTCCTTTTTGATGCCCGGTTGACTTGGCTGCCTCATATCCGGCAGCTTAAACAAGCGTGTTGGCGGCATCTCAACGCCCTGCGTTGTTTGAGCCACACCCGCTGGGGCGCCGACCGATCTACCCTGTTGCGGCTTTACCAGGCGTTAATCCAGTCTCGCCTGGACTATGGGTGCCTAGCTTATGGCTCAGCATCCCCATCTGCGTTGCGGGTGCTGGACCCAATTCTCCACAGCGGGATACGCCTTGCCACTGGTGCTTTCCGCACCAGCCCTGTGGACAGCGTCCTAGTGGAGGCAGGTGTACCTCCACTGCGGTTCCGACGCCAACGTTTGCTGGCCGCTTATGCTGCCCATGTTTTTAGCTTGCCCGGGCATCCAAATTATCGTGTCCTGTTCCCGCAGTCGGTCGTCCATCTGCCAGACCGTCGGCCCCGGTCGGGTTGTCCGATCGCCGTACGCATCAAGGAGCTTCTCTGCGGGCTTGGGTTTTTCCCAGTTCCACCTCCTTTCCAGGCGCCTCTGCGTACACCCCCGTGGTGTGTTCCTCGCCCTTGCCTTCGGCTCGACTTGGCACAGGGCTCGAAGGACTCGGTCCCTCCAGAGGCCTTCCGCCGCCGCTTTTATTCCATCCTGGCCACGTATCAGGGCTCTGGAATTGTTTACACCGACGGTTCGATGGTTGCTGGTCGTGTCGGGTATGCGCTAACTCTAGGGGACCATTCCGAACAACGGTCCTTGGCGGCTGGCTGCAGCGTTTACACTGCTGAGCTAGTCGCCATCTTTCGAGCCCTAGAGTATATCCGCTCCTGCTCAGGTGAGTCCTTCGTTATCTGTAGCGATTCCCTGAGCGGTTTACGAGCTCTCGACCAGTGTTTTCCTCGTTCTCGTCTGGTGATGGCTATCCATGAGTCCCTGCATACTCTTGCGCGTTGCGGCCGCTCTGTGGTCTTTGTGTGGACCCCTGGTCATGTCGGTATCCCGGGCAATGAACATGTTGACCGCCTGGCGAAAGAGGCCACGAGTAAACAGTCTCTGGACGTTGGCCTCCCAGAGACTGATTTGCGGGCAGTCCTCCGCCGAAAAGTTTTTGCGCTTTGGGACGCTGAATGGCGCAATCGGATCATGCCCAATAAACTCCGTGCCATCAAGGAGACGACGACTGTGTGGCGGTCATCCCTGCGAGCCAACCGCAGGGACTCTGTCGTCCTTTGTCGGCTCCGCATTGGCCACTCCCACCTGACACACAGTTATTTACTGCGCCGGGAGGACCCTCCTGTATGTCGCTGCGGGGCGGCTTTGACAGTGGCCCACATTTTGTTGGCCTGCCCCCTTTTAGCTGTGGTCAGGCAGACATTTGCGCTGCCTGATACGCTCCCTGCCCTCTTATGTGATGACCCTGGCATGGCTGACTTAGTTTTCCGTTTTATTCGGGCAGGGGGTTTTTATTCTTTACTCTGAGTGTTTGTTCTGTTCTTTTGTGTTGATTCTGGCCATTGGCCTACGATTTAACGCTGAGTTTTTAATGTGTTCTCGGTGGTTGGCTTTTCCTTTTTATCTCTATGGTCGGCCAACCACTGTCACACTCTGTGTGATTTTAATTTGTTTCGTCTGATCTCTGTAGGAGTATTTCTTGTCCTGTGTCGTCTGACGTCTTTCCTGTTGTTCGTTTTTTATTCTCTTTGGGCGGTTTTACTTTTTTGGAAAAAGGGACCGATGACCGTCGCAGTCTGGTCCCTTCAATCCCCCCCAAACCAACCAACCATCACTCCCTTCCCAACCACTGCTTCCCTTTCATGTCCCTCGACTCTTATAACTGCCATCTGGTTTCTGTACAAATTGTAAATAGCCTTTAGCTCCCTGTATTTTACCCCTGCCACCTTCAGAATTTGAAAGAGACTAGTCAACATTGTCAAAGCTTTCGCTAAGTCTACAAATGCTAGAAACTAAGGTTTGCCTTTCCTTTATCTATCTTCTAAGGTAAAGGAATGCGAAATGATCTTCCCCGAGGTCGGCTTCTACCAGTTTTTCCATTCGTCTGTAAAGAATTCGCGTTAGTATTTTGCAGCCGTGACTTATTAAACTGATAGTTCGGTAATTTTCACATCTGTCAACACCTGCTTTCTTTGGGATTGGAATTATTTTATTCTTCTTGAAGTCTGAGGGCATTTCGCCTGTCTCATACATCTTGCTCACCAGATGGTAGAGATTTGTCAGGACTGGCTCTCCCAAGGCTACCCGTAGTTCTAATGGAATATTGGCTACTCCTGGATCCTTGTTTTGACTTAGGTCTTTCAGTGTTCTGTCAAATTCTTCACGCAGTATCGTATCTCCCAATTCATCTTCATCTACCTCCTCTTCCATTTCCATAATATTGTCCTCAAGAACATCGCCCTTGTATAGACCCTCTATATACTCCTTCCACCTTTCTGCTTTCCCTTCTTTGCTTAGATCTGGGTTTCCATCTGTGCTCTTGATATTCATACAAGTGGTTCTCTTTTCTCCAAAGGTCTCTTTAATTTTCCTGTAGGCAGTATCTATCTTACCCCTAGTGATATGCGCCTCTACACCCTTACATTTGTCCTCTATCCATCCCTGCTTAGCCATTTTGCACTTCCTGTCGATCCCATTTTTGAGACGTTTGTATTCCTTTTTGCCTGCTTCATTTAATGCATTTTTATATTTTCTCCTTTCATCAATTAAATCAATATGTCTTTAGTTACCCAAGGATTTCTACTACTCCTTGTCTTTTTACCTATTTGATCCTCGGCTGCCGTCACTACTTCATCCATCAAAGCTATCCATTCTTCTTCTACTATATTTCTTTCCCCCATTCCTGTCAATTGTTCCCTTATGCTCTCCCTGAAACTCTGTACAACCTCTGGTTTAGTCAGTTTATCCAGGTCCCATCTCCTTAAATTCCCACCTTTTTGCAGTTTCTTCAGTTTTAATCTACAGTTTATAACCAATAGATTGTGGTCAAAGTCCACATCTGCCCCTGGAAATGTCTTACAATTTAAAACCTGGTTCCTAAATCTCTGTCTTACCATTATATAATCTATCTGATACCTTCTAGTATCTCCAGGCTTCTTCCATGTATACAACATTCTTTCATGATTCTTAAACCAAGTGTTAGCTAACTAAGTAAGTGAATCAAAAATTCATGTTCGTAATCTTAATCTTTTGAGTAGTGAATTGAATAGTCTCGATAAAAATCATTGCCATTTAGTAAAGTCATTAGACGGTTAAAACAGATTACAAAATTATTTAAACACGGCTTCTGCCTGCAATCGACCATGAACAAAAAAACTGATTCGTCCACAGAGTTTTAAAAATAGTTTAGTAAAAGTCCGCTTACGCGAACCCACACAAATTAAAAGATTGTCGATTTACCTAAATGTTTCGAGATTACATTTACGAACAACTTAAATTTGTACCACTTCTGAAAAATACTGCGTTTTATTGGCAGAATATTTAGAACGTGCAACAAATATACGAAAGGGACTGCCAACACTACGCTAATTCGTCCTCTGCTGGAATATCGGTGCGCTGTATGGGGTCCTTGCCAGATGGGTTTGACGGATGAAATCGAAAAAAGTTCAAAGAAAGGCAGCTCGTTTCGTATTAAAGCAAAATAGTGGAGAGAGTTTCGCGCGTGCGATACGCTAGTCGGGGTGGCAGTCTTTAAACCAAGAGCGATTTTCGTTGCAGCGAGATTATTTCACGCGATATCTGATTTTCTCCTCTGAATGCCAAATCATTTTCTTGACTTCTACGTACATAAGATGAAGAGATGAATATCGTGACACAATAAAAGCTCGTACGGAAGGAGTTAGGAGTTTGCTGTTCCCACGTTATAATCGAGAGAGGCATGGCCGAGAAACAGCGTGGAAGTGATTGTCCGAATCCTCTGCCGAACACTGAAGCGTAGACTGCAGGGTAATCACGCAGATGTGGATGCAGACCTTGCTCATGTGCTGCTTCCTGGTAGGGCACCAGATCCGAGGTCGTAGAGCAAGAACCAGCCCTGCTGATAACCTTATCGGCTGTTTACTCCGCTCGTTCGTAAACGTCCTTTTCTTAAAGCGGTCGGCTTTCGTGATAACGTCGATCTGATATCTGTTTTTCTCGCTACGTGGGACAGAAATTCCAGCATTTTTATCACCACTATCAAATGTAGTCCTTCAGGTGCCAGAATCTGTAATCGGTGTATCAAACCTGTACAGAAAGACTAATTTTCATGCCCGTTCGGTGTAAATCTTTTCTGATGACAAGGAATTCACCGGCTTCACGTACTCGTAGAAGGTTCCAGTTAATTAGATTCACTTTTGACGATAGTGAAAAGTAGATATCTTGTGTATAGAAACATTCTCATTCGCTGGAAAAGAACACTGGTTACGTGCATTTACAAAATCGGAATTACAACTGATCCACAGACCTATCGTATCAGTAATATTTGTACCAGAATGTCATGAGTTCGAACACAGTGACTTAAGTGAAATGAAATATCTATCTACGTGGGTTCCGGGAATAAAATGGCTCTGACGTCACCAGTCCCCTAGAACTTAGAACTACTTAAACCAAACTAACCTAAGGACATCATGCACATCCATGCCCGAGGCAGGATTCGAACCTGCGACCGTGCGGTCGCGCAGGTTCAGACTGAAGCGCCTAGAACCGCTCGGCCACACCGGCCGTCGGTTCCAGGAATATCGTCAAGTCCACGGATAAACGGAAACAGATCACTTTGATGATGCTATGCTTCCAAAATAATTGAAGCGTTACCACATCGACGACGTCTAAGATATTTAAACTGGGTATGGAATGGATCCATTTCTGACAAGCAGGCCTCAGTTAATTACACTGGATGGAGAGTCCACAGACACAGGAGTAATACCTGTTTGTTCCAAGGAGTCCTGTTCAGTTTATACATCAAAGTCTGCAGACACCATTTCAGTTGCGATCTGAGGCTCTTCGCAGATGATGTAGCTATCTATGTGGAGAATCTGTCTGGTAAAGCTTAATAATATAGAGACAGATCTCAAGTAAATCCCAGCCCGGAGAAGAGAGTGCTAACAAGCTCTTAACGAAGCGAAGGTGAGGACCTCACGAGACATAGAAGAGTAGAATGGTAGAATGGTATCCATTAACTGTAGAATGAAGGGGCGTAGGAGCAGGAGAGGCACCACAGGACATTTCATTTTCTACTGTCTACACTTTTACAAACACATTCATAAAACTTTGTCAGCATGACCAGGAAGGATTCAGGATTCACACTCATAGCAATGGAAGTACAAAAACATAACAAAATAATTTTTTTTTGGATGTGAAATTTCATCATTGTTTCACTTACTGTTGGCTGCATTTGTTGCTATAGGTACATTTTCCTTCACAAGTAAAAGAGATTCTTTGATGGATTTTGCACAACATACAAACCATACTTACAGGTGTATGAAACTCTAGAATTTTCCAAATCTATTAAAAACTGTGGTAGAAATTGAGATAATTAACTACAAAATGTGATTTTTTTCTAAGCATAAAGTTTAAAACGTAACAGCTCATTCATTTTTTCATAAATTAAATAGATTCTAGAGTTTTAGACACCTGTAAGTATGGTTTGTATGCTGTGCAAAATTCATCGAACAGTCTCTCTTATGAAGAAAAGTGTACCTATAGCAAGAAATGCAGCCAATAGTAAGTGAAAAAAATGATGAAATTTCGCATGTAAAAATTTATTTTGTTATGTTTTTGATATTCCGCTGCTACGAGTGTGAATCCTGAATCCTTCCTGGCCATACTGACAAAGTTTTATGAATTTACTTGTAAAAGTATAGACAGTGGAAATTAAAATGTCCTGTGGTGCCTCTCCTGCTCCAAGTCGGCCCGTTTGACGTCCTACCCCTCTTAATGAGTTACAACCAGACTTATTAATGTGACACGTATAAGCACACTGTTAGGCAAAATATTTTGAGCACCTGACAGAAATTTTCATTCTGCAGCGCGGTGTGCGCTGATGTGGAACTTTCTGGTATATTAAAACTGTGTACCGGACCGAGACTCGAACTCGGAACTTTTTCCTCTCGCGGGCAAGTGCTCAACCGAGTGAGCTACCCACGCACGACTCATAACCCTCCAAACAGCTTTACTTTCAAATCAGCGCACATTTTGCTGAAGAGGGAAAATTTCATTCTGGAAATACACCCTAGATTGTGGCTAAGCCACGTGTCCGCAATATCCTTTCTTCCAGGAGTGCTAGCGCTACAAGTTTCGTAGGGGAGATTCAGTGAAGTTTGGAAGGTAGGAGACGAAATACTGACTGAAGTAAAGATTGGAGGACGGGTCGTGGGTCGTGCTTGGGTCGGAAGCGTGCAAAATCTCTTTCCGCCCTGCCTACCCCTTTCCCCGCTGCAACCATTAACCCTTTCGTGAGCCGTGGGAAACATGCTTCCCACTACAATGAACTCGCTCCTAGTCCCGTGGGATTCACAGTTCCCACCTCTGTACGGTGCTACCACCTAGTGAACAGTATAGGGTACTACTTCCAATCGGAAGTTCCCTACGTTTTTGCTGTACCTTCGCGCAGAGGCACTGTATAACTGAGTGTTGCTCTGTAGAGGAGCCTTTGGGTGCTGTTTGCTTGACATTTCGTGATTTCCTCCTCAAAGCTATAGTATAAGGTAAATACTTTTGATTTATCCAAATTTATGAAGGAAAAGGTAAAATTGGAACGAGAAGAATTCCAGTTTGAAACAAAAGGAGCCATTTCTGCAGTAAAATGGATGGGTAACCGTCCAGCCACTTTCCTGTCCTCAATTCATGACCCATGAGAAACAGCCACAGTGAAAAGGAAAAACAAGGATGGTGTTAGTACAGAGATTTCTTGTCCTAAAGTTGTGGCAGAATACAACAAAATAATGGGTAGTGTCGATAAGTTTGATCAATTACGAGAAAGGTGTGCTATTGGCAGACTTTCTGAAAAATGGTGGCACAGAATATTTTATTTCCTGGTGGACGTTGCTGCAGTGAACAGTTTTATCCTGTGGAAAATACGTAAAAGAGAAAGTGGACAGCTTGATCAGCTCACATACAGGATCCATCTAACCAGACAATTGATCGCTGGCCTCTCATCCCAAAAAAGGCGTGGACAAAAACCTGTCTTTCTGGCAAAAAGGGGTAAAGTACCTGAAGATTTTCGTCATGTGGCTCTAGGGGAGCATCAACCCATTTTAGAAAAAACCTACTGGAAGTGCCGTCATTGTAGTACGAAAGCTGCGAGAAAAAAAGCACTCGCTGTGTTTGTACATATTGTCAAATGCCACTTTGTATAGACCCATGTTTCAGAAAATTTCATGGCAAGTAATTGTGAACAATCATCGTAAGAAGAGAAGTAAATTTATCAAATAAATATGACATACATTGAAAAAGTTGTTTTTGTCATTTAACTCCAAGGGCAGTGGGAAGAATACTTCCCACCTTGTTGTGTGACCTCGCTTTCACAGTTGGAGCAAATTTGATATTATGTATGATAACTTTCTACTCTCCATTCATTAAAAAAACTGCTCAATAATTTTGCCCACGAAAGGGTTAAAGCAGCTCAACCTACCGGAACGAGAACATAAGAGTACATGTGTGCTGATGCACACCGGTTAAAGCAGTGGATTTCCGCAAGCCTGACTAGTTCCAGGGGACCCGTTCAGCCTGCTGCACCCGACAACAGGTTGCGCTATCAACATGTCGGGTATGTACGTGTCGGGGTAGGCAGTTTCACTGCAGATCATCCATCATAACAGCGGAAGCAGCAAAATTAGCAAACCAAACGTAAAGGAGGCTGAAGAGGAACAAAGAATTGTATACCAGTGACGAAAGAGAGCCCAAGTCTAGCATGGGAAAAAGTATTTGTAATTATAAGCCAGTTCTAAATAAATCGGTCATTTGGGAACCTCAAGTACGTTACGATATGTTTGTAAGTTTGACAAGGAGTTTCCTCACTTCATAATTATTTTGAAAAAGGGCAGAAATGTAATGGCTGACAAGTGTGTGGAAATGTGTGTGGTGATGTTTAGTTTACATGGCGCTCAAGTGCGCGATCATTAGCGCCCGTACGAATTCCCAATTTTTACACAGTACAATTTGTACACAATCCAATCTAGCCCCTCTCACCAATGACGATGATGATGAAATGATGAGGACAACACAAACACCCAGTCCCCGGGCAGAGAACATCACATTTAAATGCCTGGCAGAGAAGATTCCGTCGCAACGAAAAATGCCTTTCTCACAATGATATCCAGCCCAAATGCTGTATCATTTCAATGACACTCTCTCCCATATTTCGCGGTGATACGAAATGTGCTGTTCTTTGAACTTTTTCGATGTACTCCGTGTGTCGTATCTGGTAAGGATCCCACACCGCGCAGCAGTATTCTAGAAGAGGCCGGACAAGCGTAGTGCAGGCAGTCTCCTTAGTAGGTCTGTTACATTTTCTAAGTGTCCTGCCAATAAAAAGCCGTCTTTGGTTAGCCTTTCCCACAACATTTTCTATGTGTTCCTTCCAATTTAAGTTGTTCGTAATTGTAATTCCTAGGCGTTTAGTTAACTTTACGGCCTTTAGATTTGACTGATGTATCGTGTAACCGAAGTTTAACGGGTTCCTTCTAGCACTCATGTGGATAACCTCACAATTTTCGTCATTTAGGGTCAACTGCCAATTTTCGCACTATTCAGATATCTTTACTAAATCTTTTGCAATTTGTTTTGATCTTTTGATGACTTTATTAGTAGATAAATGACAGCGTCTTCTGCAAACAACCTAAGATGGATGCTCAGATTGTCTCCCAAATCGTTCATATAGATAAGAACCAGCAATGGGCCTATAACACTACCTTAGAGAACGCCAGAAGTCAGTTCTGTTTTACTCGATGACTTTCCGTCAATTACTACGAACTGTGACCTCTCTGACAGGAAATCACAAATCCAGTCACATAACTGAGACGATATTTCATGAGCATGCAATTCCACTACAAGCCGCTTGTGTGATACAGTGTCAAAAGCGTTCCGGAAATCCAGAAATACGGAATCAATCTGAAATTCCTTGTCAATAGCACTCAACACTTCATGCGAATAAAGGGCTAGCTGTGTTTCAGAAGAGCGATGTTTTATAAATCCATGTTGACGTGTGTCAACAAACCGTATTCTTCGAGGTAATTAATAGTGTTCGAAGACAATATATGTTCTAAAATCATGCTGCATATTGACGTTAATGATCTGGACCTGTAATTAAGTTGATTGGTCCTACTAGGCTACCTTTTCCAATATTGGTGTGACCTGTGCAACTTTTCAGACTCTGGGTACTGATGTTTCGTCGAGGGAACGGTTGTATATGATTGTTAAGTACGGAGCTAATGCATCACCATACTCTGAAAGGAACCTAAGTGGTATGCACTCTGGACCAGAAGACTTGCTTTTATTAAGCGATTTAAGTTACTTCACTACTCCGAGGATATTTACTTCTACGTTACTCATGTTGGTAGCTCTTTTCGATTCGAATTCTGGAATATTTACTTAGTCTTCTTTTGTGAAGGCATTTCGGAAGGCTGTGTTTAGTAACTCTACTTTGGCAGCACTGTCTTCGATAGTATCTCCATTGCTACTGCGCAGAGAATGCATTGACTGTTTCTTGCCGCTAACATACTTCACATACGAAGAGAATCTCTCTGGATTTTCTGCCAGGTTTCGAGACAAAGTTCCGTTGTGGAAACTGTTATAAGCATCTCGCACTGAAGTCCGCGTTAAATTTCGAGCTTCTGTAAAAGATCGCCAGTCGTGGGGATTTTGCCTTCGTTTAAATTTGACACGCTTTTTTCGTTGTTTCTGCAACAGTGTTCTAACCTGATTTGCGTACCTTGGGGGATCAGCTCCGTCGTTTGCTAATTTATTTGGTATAAATCTCTCAATTGCTGCCGATACTATTTCTTTGAATTCAAGCCACATCTGGCCTACACTTATATTATTAATTTGGGAGGAGTGGAGATGGTCTCTCAGGAAGGCGTGAAGTGAATTTTTATCTGCTTTTGCTACTCGCTTGGGCTCATGAACTAACTGGTCGAAATAATTTTCAGAGAATGCGTTTAGCACAATTTCGGATGATGTTTTATGCGTACCTCTGGAATTAAACATGTATTTTCGCCAACATATCGAGAATAAATTAAAGTCGCCACCAATTATAATCGTATGAGCCGCGTACGTGTTTGCAATCAGACTCAAGTTTTCTTTGAACGTTTCAGCAACTGCATCATCTGAGTTGGGAGGTCGGTAAAAGGATCCAGTTATTATTTTATTCTGGTTGCCAACAATGACCTCTGCCAACACTAACTCAGAGAGTGTCTACTTCAATTTCGCGACAAGTTAAAACTACTTCTGACAGCAACAAACACGCCACCGCCAACCGTGTTTAGCCTATCCTTTCGCAACACCGTCAGGTTCTTCGCGAAAATTTCGTCTGAGTTTAAATCATGCTTTAGCAAGCTTTGAGTGCCTATAACGAATTGAGCATCAGTGCTTTCTATTAGCGCTTTGAGCTGGTACTTTCTCAACACGGCTACGACAATTTACAGCTGTTATACCGAGGATGTAGATGAAGATGAAATGGGAGATACGTTACTCCGTGAAGAGTTTGACAGAGCACTGAAAGACCTGAGTCGAAACAAGGCCCCGGGAGTAGACAACATTCCATTAGAACTACTGACGGCCTTGGGAGAGCCAGTCCTGACAAAACTCTACCATCTGGTGAGCAAGATGCATGAGACAGGGGAAATACCTTCAGACTTCAAGAAGAATATAATAATTCCAATCCCAAAGAAACCAGGTGTTGACAGATGTGAAAATTACCAAACTATCAGTTTAATAAGTCACAGTTGCAAAATACTAACGCGAATTCTTTACAGTCAAATGGAAAAACTGGTAGAGGCCGACCTCGAGGAAGATTAGTTTGGATTCCGTAGAAATGTTGGAACACGGGAGGCAACACTGACCTTACGATTTATCTTAGAAGATACGGCTACGAAAGGCAAACCTACGTTTCTAGCATTTGTAGACTTAGAGAAAGCTTTTGACAATGTTGACTGGAATACTCTCTTTCAAATTCTGAAGGTGGCAGGGGTAAAATACAGGTAGCCAAAGGCTATTTACAATTTGTAGAGAAACCAGATGGCAGTTATAAGAGTCGAGGGGCACAAAAGGGAAGCAGTGGTTGGGAAGGGAATGAGACAGGGTTGTATCCTCTCCCCGATGTTTTTCAATCTGTGTATTGAGTAAGCAGTAAAGGAAACAAAAGAAAAATTCGGAGTAGGTATTAAAATCCATGGAGAAGAAATAATAACTTGAGGTTCGCCGAAGACATTGTAATTCTGTCAGAGACAGCAAAGGACATGGAAGCGCAGTTGAATGGAATGGACAGTGTCTTGAAAGGAGGATATAAGATGAACATCAACAAAAGCAAAACGAGGACAATGGAATGTAGTCGAATTAAGTCGGGTGATGCATTAGGGGATCACAATTTTAGCATTCGAGGGCAGCGTGGAGGGCAGATTCAGAAGGATGCAGTTTGCTGTAAGTACAGGGAGATGAAGAAGCTTGCACAGGATAATCATGGAGAGCTGCATCAAACCAGCCTCAGGACTGAAGACCACAACAACAACAACAACAACAACAACAACAACAACAACATACCGACGGTTGCTGTATCAACATTCTTCCTGTGTTCGGCCTGCACCCTTTGTGACTGAAGCCCTTCTTGTGTTTTCCTGAGATCCTCCAACCTACAAAACCGCCCAGTCCACAAAAAAAAAAAATGGTTCAAATGGCTCTGACCACTATGGGACTCAACTGCTGTAGTCATAAGTCCCCTAGAACTTAGAACTACTTAAACGTAACTAACCTAAGGAGAGCACACAACACCCAGCCATCACGAGGCAGAGAAAATCCCTGACCCCGCCGGGAATCGAACCCGGGAACCCGGGCGTGGGAAGAGAGAACGCTACCGGCCCAGTCCACGTGACACAGCCGCTGCTACCCGTGTAGCCGCCTCAAGCGTATATTCAGCGGAACCCGAAACCCAACCACCGTATGGCTCAAGTCGAGGAACCTGCAGCATACACGGTCGCAGAACCGTCCGAGCCTCTGATTCAGACCTTCCACTCGACTCAGTACCAGAGGTCCGCAATCGGTCCTGTCGACTATGCTGCAAATGGTCAGCTCTGCTTTCATCTTGCAAGCAAGAGTGGCAGCCTTTACCACTTCTATTAGCCGCTCGAAACCAGAGGAACCTCTTCTGATCCGAAGTGACACACATCATTGGTACCGACGTGAGCCACCACCTGAAGCTGGCGCACCGAGGTGAAAACAGCCGTGGCATACCTCGCCATATCTACATCTACATCTACATTTACACTCCTCAAGCCACCCAACGGTGTGTGGCGGAGGGCACTTTACGTGCCACTGTCATTACCTCCCTTTTCTGTTCAAGTCGCGTATGGTTCGCGGGAAGAACGACTGCCGGAAAGCCTCCGTGCGCGCTCAAATATCTCTAATTTTACATTCGTGATCTCCTCGGGAGGTATAAGTAGGGGGAAGCAAAATATTCGATACCTCATCCAGAAACTCGCCCTCTCCAAACCTGGACAGCAAGCTACACCACGATGCAGAGCGCCTCTCTTGCAGAGTCTGCCACTGGAGTTTGCTAAACATCTCCGTAACGCTATCACGCATACCAAACAACCCTGTGACGAAACGCGCCACTGTTCTTTGGATCTTCTCTATCTCTTCCGTCAACCCGACCTGGTACGGATCCCACACTGATGAGCAATACTCAAGTATAGGTCGAACGAGTGTTTTGTAAGCCTCCTCCTTTGTTGATGGACTACATTTTCTAAGGACTCTCCCAATGAATCTCAACCTGGTACCCGCATTACGAACAATTAGTTTTATACGATCATTCCACTTCAAATCGTTCCGCACACATACTCCCAGATATTTTACAGAAGTAACTGCTACCAGTGTTTATTCCGCTATCATATAATCATACAACAAACGATCCTTCTTTCTATGTATTCGCAATACATTACATTTGTCTATGTTAAGGGTCAGTTGCCACTCCCTGCACCAAGTGCCTATCCGCTGCAGATCTTCCTGCATTTCGCAACAATTTCCTAATGCTGCAACTTCTCTGTATACTACAGCATCATCCGCGAAAGGCCGTATGGATCTTCCGACACTATCTACTTGCTTATTTATATATATTGTGAAAAGCAATGGTCCCATAACACTCCCCTGTGGCACGACAGAGGTTAGTTTAACGTCTGTATACAACTCTCCATTGAGAACAACATGCTGCGTTCTGTTTGCTAAAAACTCTTCAATCCAGCCACACAACTGCTCTGTTATTCCGTAGGCTCTTCCTTTGTTTATCAGGCGACAGTACGGAACTGTATCGAACGCCTTCCGGAAGTCAAGGAAAATGGCATCTACCTGGGAGCCAGTATCTAATATTTTCTGGTTCTCATGAACAAATAAAGCGAGTTGGGTCTCACACAATCGCTGTTTCCGGAATCCATGTTGATTCCTACAGAGTAGATTCTGGGTTTCCAGAAACGACATGATACGCGAGCAAAAAACATGTTCTAAAATTCTACAACAGATCGACGTCAGAGATATAGGTCTATAGTTCTGCGCATCTGCTCGACGACCCTTCTTGAAGACTGGGACTACCTGTGCTCTTTTCCAATCATTAGGAACCTTCCGTTGTTCTAGAGACTTGCGGTACACGGCTGTTAGAAGGGGGGGGGGGGGGCAAGTTCTTTCGCGTACTCTGTGTAGAATTGAATTGGTATCCCGTCAGGTCCAGTGGACTTTCCTCCGTGGAGTGATCCCAGTTGTTTTTCTTTTCCTTGGACACTTATTTCAATGTCAGCCATTTAGAGAACGAACTGCAGTGCGGTCTTCCTCTGTGAAACAGCTTTGGAAAAAGGTGTCGGAACTCCTGTTCCCCGGCGTAGTGCAGCAGCCCGATGTGGCATTGACTCAACAAGTAGTTGCAAGTCTCGGATCTATAGCCTCCGTAACTGCGAAAATGTTGCCGGTGCGAGATTTTGTGTACGAACTGATCTTTCGATTATGTCCCATAAATATTCCGTGGGATTCCTGTCGGGAGATTTGAGTGGACAAGCCATTCACTCCGATTGTCCAGACTGTTATTCAGCCCAATCACGAACAATTCTGGCCCGGTCACAAGGCGCATTGTCATCCCTAAGAAGTCCATCGTTGTTTGGGAACATGAAGTGCACGAATGGCTGCAGATGGTCTCCGAGTAACCGTACATAACGATTTTCAGCCAGAGGATCCAGTCAAATTCCATGTAAACACAGCTCACGCCATTAAGGACGACCACCAGCTTGCTTAGTATCTCGTTGACAACCTGGGTCCCTGGCTTGGTGGGGCCTGCACCACATTGAAACCCTACCATCAGCTCTTACCAATTGAAATCGCGACTCAACTGACCAGGCCACGGTTTTCCAATCGTCTAGGCTCCAACCGATATAGTCACGAGCCCAGGAGAGGGACCGAGCGAGGTGGCGCAGTGGTTAGACACTGGACTCGCATTCGGGAGGACGACAGTTCAATCCCGCCTCCGGCCATCCTGATTTAGGTTTTCCGTGATTTCCCTAAATCACTCCAGGCCAATGCCGGGATGGTTCCTCTGAAAGGGCGCGGCCGACTTCCTTCCCCATCCTTCCCTAATACGATGAGACCGATGACCACGCTGTCTGGTCTCCATCCCCAAACCAACCAACCAACCAACCAACCAGGAGAAGGCCTGCAGGCGATGTTGTGCTGTTAGCTAAGGCACTCGTCTAGCTCCTTTGCTGTCGTAGCTCATTAGCGCCAAAGACGCTGCACTGTCCTAATGGATACGTTGGCCGTACGTCCCACATTGATTTCTGCTGTTATTTCATGCAATGTTGCTTGTCTGTTAGCACTGACAACTCTACGTAAACGCTCCTCCTTTCCTCTAGTGACTCCCACCCCAGTTCCTGAAGCATTTCCGTAACACTCGCGTGATGATCAAACCTACCAGTAACAAATCTAGCTCAGATGGCTCTGAGCACTATGGGACTTAACATCTATGGTCATCAGTCCCCTAGAACTTAGAACTACTTGAACCTAACTAACCTAAGGACATCATACAACACCCAGTCATCACGAGGCAGAGAAAATCCTTGACGCCGCCGGGAATCAACAAATCCAGCAGCCCGCCTCTGAATTGCTTCTACGTCCTCCCTCAACCCGACCTGATAGGGATCCCAAACGCTCGAGCAGTACTCAAGAATAGGTCGTATTAGTGTTTTGTAAGCGATCTCCTTTACAGATGAACCACATCTTCCCAAAATTCTACCAATGAACCAATTCTACTGTGGTGTCACCACCAGACACCACACTTGCTAGGTGGTAGCCTTTAAATCGGCCGCGGTCCGTTAGTATACGCCGGACCCGCGTGTCGCCACTATCAGTGGTTGCAGACCGAGCGCCGCCACACGGCAGGTCTAGAGACACTTCCTAGCACTCGCCCAGTTGTACAGCCGACTTTGCTAGCGATGGTTCACTGACAAATTACGCTCTCATTTGCCGGGACGTTAGTTAGCATAGCCTTCAGCTACGTCATTTGCTACGACCTAGCAAGGCGACATTACCAGTTACTATTGATGCTGTAGTTCCAGACCTCACGCCAGCCTGCGTGAGCTTAAACGCGTGCCTTTCGGCTTCCTTCATAGTGGATTGGCTGTCTTGCCAGTCCACAACATCTACCACTTCATATCGGTCTGCAATGTTACGCCCAAATATTTAATCGACGTGACTGTGTCAAGCGCTACACTACTAATGGAGTATTGAAACATTAAATGATTCTTTTTCCTATTCATCTGCATTAATTTACATTTATGTATATTTAGATTTAGCTGCCATTCTTTACATCAATCACAAATCCTGTCCAAGTCATCTTGTATCCTCCTACAGTCACTCAACGACGACACCTTCCCGTATACCACAGCATCATCAGCAAACAGCCGCACATTGCTATCCACCCTATCCAAAAGATCATTTATGAAGATAGAAAACAACAGCGGACCTACCGCACTTCGCTGGGGCACTCCAGATGATACCCTCGCCTCCGATGAACACTCACCATCGAGGACAACGTACTGGGTTCTATTACTTAAGAAATCTTCGAGCCACTCACATATTTGAACTGAAAGTCTCACATGTCTAGCTCCAACTATCTTCCCGCGTTTGACGTCATCACATCCCAGATGTGTTCAACCAGGTTCAGATGCGGCGAGTTCGGGGGCCAGCACATCAGCTGGAACTCGCCACTGTGTTCCTCGAACAAATCCATTCGCGGTCTTGCGACATTGCGCGTTATCTTGCTGAAAAATGCCACTGTCTTCGGGATGCGCGTTATCTTGCTGAAAAATGCCACTGTCTTCGGGAAACATGATCGTGATGAAGGGATGTACGTGATGTGTAACAAGTGTACGATACTCCTTCGCCGTCATGGTGCCTTGCACCAAGTGTCGATGTTCACGTGCCCATTTCAGTTGTAGTTGCCGATGTCATGGTGATAACATTGGCACATGCATAGGTCGTCAGCTGCGGAGGCACATCGTCAGGAGTGTCCATTGCACTGTGTGTACAGACACACTTCTACACTTCCCAGCAGTAATACTTCAGCTCCAGGCACGACGTTCCAATTTATTACTTCTTTACTATTAACTCTCTTTGCAACACATTTTGCAGACAGCATACCATTCAATGTGTCTCCAAAATTATACAAATATACGACACGCAGTTTTGCAGATGTGACGACGTAAACTTCGAGATACGTAAGGAACTAGCTTTTACTTAAAATGGAGCACAAATTACCCAAACTATACGTATCCATTATTTGATAATTAGACCATTTAGCGACTTCCAATAAACTTCAAACACAGTTTCAAACCTTTTGTAAACTTTTTCTTGCTTACATTCATAGCGTCAAATATTTAACACATTACATAATCCGTAACGTAACCAGACGTTTGAAGCAGTTTTGTACACAGTTCTCTAAACAATTGAGAGTGGCAGTTTACTGGTTCCACAAAACGTCTATGCAGAGATACGGCAGGTACAAAAATAAGTGTTCATTTCGTGCGTTGGCACTCTTGTTGCTATAATATTATTTATCGACCAGCTTAGCTCTAGCATAGACTGAATGGATTGCACAGACTTTTTTTTTCGTTTTTCTTTAATCGAATTTTTAAGTTGTTCACAAATTGCAACATCACATAAATTGTATCCACTAATTAAGGCTAAGGAAGCATGGTCTTCTCCCAATGTACTTCCGAGCAAAAAGAGATTCTGGCAGCTGCATTCGGAGGTCTCTGTTAATTCTGCCTTTTGAGTAGTTATTATTTCTACAGAAGCTTTCATCTCCTAACACATATTTATTTAGAAGTGAAATAGCAGTTTTCTTAGATTTAGCTCTAAAAATGCTTTAATATAACAAAATATTTTCTTAAAAATTTTCAGCCTCCATTTCTTTTTGGGCTGAATCCCCAAAAACAGTAAAACGGGTATTTTTTATTTCTAACCGAGAAGTCAAATACCAGTTGTCATATATGTAGCCTTAAAGTTCTTTAGTATTTCTTTAGTAATTATTTATTTTGAAAAAAAATTTTCACCTACTGTATTACACTCTCAGTGGTTGAATTTTCAAAAATACTATAAAACATATTTATTATTTGTTGACTGAGAAATCAAATACCAGTTTTCGCAGTTCTAGCTTCCAAAATCTCTTAATAGCGATATGCTTTCATAAAGCCTTTCATCCCCTATGTCACCGCTTTAGGAGCGGAATTTCGGACAATGCCTTCTTTAACGATGCCCACAGCATAAGATCCACACCCTCTCCAAACATCAAGTTTCTATCCTTAGAGGTTTGGGCTGGGCAACGATGATTCAGTGAATCAGTCTGACCCTGTTTCACCCCCTTAGGCGTTAAATTTCCAAAAACAGTGAAATGCACATTTTTTTTTAATTTCTGAGAATCCAAATTTAAATTGTCATACATTTAGCTTTAAAAATGCTTTGATAATAAGATTTTTTCGTACAAAATTTCATCACCTATTTCACCACCTAAGGTGTTCAGTTTCCAAAACCACTGGTACACTTATTTTTTTAATTTGTAACCTAGAAGTAAAATACCAATTGTCATAGATGGCAGCTTCAAAAATACCTTAGTAGTTCTTTAATAATATATTTTTAAAAAAAATTTCACCCACTATTTCACCCCCATAGGATTAAATTTCCAAAAATGCTGAAACAATTGTTTCTTTATTCCTGACCGAGGAACTAAATACCAATTTTCGTAGGTCTAACTTCAAAATTGTCTCAACAGCGACATTTTTCAAAAAACCCTTCATTCCCTTTTTCTCTCCCGTAGGGTTGGAATTTCGTAAAATTCCTTCTCAAACTACGCCTACGGTATAAGATCCACACCTTCTCTGGGTATCAAGTTTCTATCCGTAGCTGTTTGGGCTGGAAGATGATGACAGCCGGCCAGTCAGGGCATAGCGCTTGTTGTGTCTGTTTCGGCGTTCAAGTTGAGAAATTGTGCTTGAGTTTACAAAATCGAAGTTTTCAACTTTGACTGTGGTTGTAGCATCGTTTAAGGGGGGGATGTAACGAAAAATGTAAGCCGGCCGCGGTGGTCTAGCGGTTCTAGGCGCTCAGTCCGGAACCGCGCGACTGCTACGGTCGTAGGTTCGAATCCTGCCTCGGGCATGGATGTGTGTGGTGTCCTTAGGTTAGTTAGGTTTAAGTAGTTCTAAGTTCTAGGGGACTGATGACCACAGATATTAAGTCCCATAGTGCTCAGTGCCATTTGAACCATTTGAAAAATGTAAACATTTATTTAAAAATCATTACAGCCATATTTATTAATGTACAAATCTAAAATTTTACATATGTAAAGCTAAAGAGCTGTGTTTTAACGGAAAAATGTAATAAAATATGCAGTATTAATATTTTGCCAAAAACTTGGATTTTTATTTTTTTATTGTATTTTTTATAAAACGCCATAACTCAAAATCTAATCATGAAATTAATTTGAAATTTTTATTGTAGTTTCCAGAGAAGGTTGTAAGACCATTGAACCACAGTTATTAATTTATGGTACAAACTCTATCATAACAGAGTTTTTAATTTTGTAACCTCCAAAATTAACTTTTTTCTACATACGATCATCTAAAAATCAGAATGTAATTGCAAGATCCCGTATTTTTTAGTTCCAGAGACACAGAAAAACGTTGCGAACAGTTCCTGAAATTTTCATAGCATTAGAGCATATACTTTTGGAGCAAAGGCTTCTAATAACGTAAAAAATGTAAAACAGAGAAAATGAGTTTCAAAGATTTCCTTCTTATACTTCTGCATGTAATGGGCTTATCTCAATTTTAAAATCCCCCGTACTGATACTCCTCCAGGTTTCTCTTCTCTCCTCTTCGCATCTGCCTGGCCTGTATTTGCAGGTAAGATACTGATCTGTTATTAGCTTTCTTGACCCTGCTCTCGTCGATGGTGTAAAATGATTTTGTTGTAAACACACCGGGCTCTATACCAACTCTCTTTAGCACTTCAATTCTGCTGTTATTTCCGTTATTAACACAAAACCGCATCATAGACACGAATTTTGAGTACTTCAAGTCCACAAAATATCCTTTTTGGCGTCTAATCCAAATTAAATTATTGAGGCCTTCATTTGCGTTTTGTGTCTTTCCGTGAGGACAAATCCAAGGTTTGCAAGAAACCACAATGTGGCCTTAATTGTATTCGTAACAGGTTCTGGTAATGAATGTTTATGTGAATGCGTCTTATTTGTTGAACTTACACCAATCGTCTTTCGGAAACAGATTGTGCATTGGTGTTTGGTCAGTGGATAGTTTGTGGAAAAAAATTGCCTACACAGCACGCCTCATTGCCTCTAAATTGTGTGCGTTTTTCTTGATAGCTCTCCCATAAAATAACTGAAGAGCATCAATTTCTTTCAGAGTAAGCCTGTCTTTTCTTCCTAGTGGTTTTCCATCCTCAAATACTTCACTTTCTTCTCTTTCAGCAAGCGACGAAGCCTACCACTCTTTTGGATGTGGCCAACACATTCGTACTTTTCTGTTGTTTTATTCTACGGATTTTTGTCTGTTTCAGCTTTGAACGAAGAGGGGTCCCCATAACCAAGGTATTTAGTATATCTCACACCATACTCGTCCTCAGGTCTGGAGGAGATCCTCATAATTGCAACAGCCTCCATGTCCCTACTTGAGCCACTATAAATTTTTAGAGAATGCTACAGCATGCTTTTTTTCTTGCTACAGTTTTTCATTGTCTTCACTGTTGCACATTTTCCTTGTTGCACACTGGTGGCAGTATTTAGGCATAATTTCTACATCTAAAACTTTACCTGAGTCAATACCAATAACAGATACAACTTCATACAGGGATACGTGACCCCTTTCCATCCAGGTCCCATCTACACACACACACAGGTCAGTAACATTTGTAGAAGATTCACTGTCATGAATATCTACCCCATGATCTATCTATTCCTTTTTTGTTTATTTCCACTGCTTCCTTCATAGAAACTTTGGCAGTATTGCATACAGTATCAGACATTTCTTCATTTATTTTTCAAACCTTGCTCAAGGTGGAGACATGTTCAGAAAACCACACAATAAATTACCTCCTTCCCTGCCCTGCCCAAGGCATCTCAGAGCATATGCTAAAATTGCTTTCATAGGTACCAGCGTCAGTTTTTTTGGAGGAGGGAAATGAAAATTCGCAGCCACACGAATTATAAATCTTTTTAAAATGACAAGCTATCCCCACTCTTCTTTCTTCAACAACAATCATGCATTCCGTATTTTTACAGCTAACACTTGAAAACTAGCCTGACAGAGAAGCCCTAAGTCAATAAGTCTGAATCCAGTGGAGTCCATATCAACATCATTCACGCACCTGTACATTTCTCTTGTCAAAAGTTTCGATTCTGAAGCTGAGAGCTTATGTTTTTCATTTCGAGCTGCTTCCTCTTTTTTGTCGGTAAACCGACATCCATGAAACCTCCGATTCCTAAATACAGTTTTTCCACCACCCATTATGCATAAATCTTCCACGTAAAGGTTTGCTAATTCAACCTTCCACCTACTGATATGTGTTAGTATTGTCAAAAAGTATTTGAACCACATGCAAGAAAGTTTTCAGGCAAAGATATAGATGTCAGCCAGAGATAGAGAGGTCAGCCAAAGATATCGAAAGAAAATAGCCTTCATTGAAAAAAATTCCGCTGAAGCAAGCACTTTCCGCAAATGTCGGAAAGATGGGAGTAGCCGCCAGTGCTGAGTTAATCAGTTTAACCATTTAAACGCATTTCTAAAGTTGCTATCACGATAAAATTCACACACAACGTAGATTAAACTGTGTAGATCAAGAAAATAATATTTTTGAAAACTCGATTTTTTGAACCATAATCCATTACATCCCCTCTCAAGCATGCTGAGTAGATGTATTTGTGTGTGGGATTTGTAACGGAAAGGCTACCGCTTCTGCTTTTAGTGAGTACGGTACAAGATTTCCTAACAGCAGAGGACCAGATTTAAGACCGTTTACTCGTGTTTTCGCTGTGCTGCGCGAGGCCGGTGCAGTTGTCAACAATCGCTTCTCAGCCGAACGTGCAAACGAACAGAGAGTGAATGAAGCGGAAGACATTGTTCAGTTGGTAGAACGTCGTCCTTCAACAAGCATTCGCATCATTTATAGAAGCATCACTGTTACACGTATAAGAATATGGCGAACATCACGTACGCAAAGCCTCGGTTCTTATCTTCACAGAGGATTCAGCGCCTTCGCGAAGGAGATGTATTTAGAAGAGTGAAATGTTATCGGTGAGTCATCCCGATGATAATGTTTTCTGCAGACACTACTCTCAAAAGTGGTGGTACCAATAACATTCGTACCTCACATCAGTATTCAGCTACATCTACATATTTTATACTCCTCAAGCCACCCAACGGTGTGTGGCGGAGGGCACTTTACGTGCCACTGTCAATACCTCGCTTTCCTGTTCCAGTCGCGTATGGTTCGCGGGAAGAACGACTGCCGGAAAGCCTCCGTGCGCGCTCGGATCTCTCTAATTTTACATTCGTGATCTCCTCGGGAGATATAAGTAGGGGGAAGCAATATATTCGATACCTCATCCAGAAACGCACCCTCTCGAAACCTGGACAGCAAGCTACACCGCGATGCAGAGCGCCTCTCTTGCAGAGTCTGCCACTTGAGTTTGCTGAACATCTCCGTAACGCTATCACGCTTACTTAATAACCCTGTGACGAAACGCACCGCTCTTCTTTGGATCTTCTCTATCTCCTCTGTCAACCCGACCTGGTACAGATCCCAAACTGATGAGCAATATTCAAGTATAGGTCGAACGAGTGTTTTGTAAGCCACCTCCTTTGTTGATGGACTACATTTTCTAAGGACTCTCCCAATGAATCTCAACCTGGCACCCGCCTTACCAACAATTAAACAATTTCCGTACGCATAATCCCAGATATTTTGCAGAAGTAACCGCTACCAGTGTTTGTTCCGCTATCATATAATCACACAATGAAAGATCCTTCTTTCTATGTATTCTGACGGCAACCCACGAGCCTTTGAAGAACAGTTCTCTGTAGACGTGTGGTGTGGTGTGGTATGCTAATCAGCTGACTGAACAGTCACGGCAGCATCTCACAGCGTCACGTTATCTAGAATTTCTCGGAAAACTATCTCCCAGCCCTATTGGAAGATGTGTGTGTGTTGTATTGGAAGAGGTTTCTCTGACAACAAAGACGTGTGTGTGTTGTATCAGCGCGACAGTACTCCTGCACATTGTGGCCGGCACGTGATACGTAATCTAAATCTAACGTTCCCCAAAAGATGGATCCGCAAAAACGGTCACGTTTGTTTTGGCTACCAAAGTTCCCACTTACGACTTAGGTTCGTGTCTAGGTATGCCTGAAAGGCGAAGTCTAGAAAGAAAAAAATAAACACAAGAGAAGAAGAGTGCAGCCCCTTAAAAGAATCTCAAGACGGCCTTAAAGAGCTATACACGGCGTTTTCAAGAGAATTCGAAGGTTCCTTGAGGTCGGATGTGATATTTATGAAAATATAGGTTGACCTTATCATTTGCCTTTGCTTAACACTGTAATGTTATGTGAGCCTCACTGCCCCCTTTTTTTAAAAACTAATTTGTGCCTGATTTTATTCTGAGAAGCTCAGTAATGTATGTAAATACCGTAAATGTAAATGTGATTCAAAAAGTACTTGAAATGAGGTGAAGCGCAGCTGGACAGCAAGAAACTCTTTAGCGTGCAATCCCCGCAAGGATAGTAGTTGTGAATCTGTGTGTATGGACTCTTAAAATAAAACCAATTGATTTATTTAAAAAAAGAGGACTGTTAATCTGTACCTTGTGGAAAGAGGACGTGTTGTTAGGCCGTCGCTCGTCGCTCAGAACGTATTGTTACATGTCATGAAAATCTCTATTGTAGTGATAAAACTGAGTAAAGTATAGGTAAGAGTTGCCAAATTTATGTATACACATTTTTTGGAAGGGAAGAACAGAAGTATCTTGTTTTTGGAAAAGGAGGTGAACATTGTCGTCGCAGGCTATCAATCGACAGAATTGTAAGTGTACAAAGTTCACTAAAATACAGGAAAGGAAATGCATTCTCTATATTCATTCTATACGTAACAACCTCTCATAATTTCTTAATTACAGTAATTGGGTTATGATCTTGTACAATAGTATGGTGCTGAACTCCACTGACCAATTTTGAGGTAGCATGACGTGTAGTTTGAAGGAAGTTTGTGTGCCAAGCAATCTCCTTTTCTCACGAAAAGCAGATTGCTGTTTGATCGTATTTACTTACAACAGTGGTCCCTTAGGTTTGATAAGCTACGAAAACATGGGCTCAAAGCTATCCGCAGTACGGCCAAGTAACCAACAGAGCCGTACTTTAAATCTTAAAGAACAATAACTTTCTCGAAATTATAATACATCACCAACTGGTGCAGAAGCTGGTCATTTAAGGAGACAGCAGCCAAAATATAGGTACCAGTTACAGCTTAAACTAAGCTCTCAATCAAAATCAATCTCTCTCTCTCTCTCTCTCTCTCTCTCTCTCTCTCTCTCTCCAAACACATATATAAATATTCATATTATTAAGATAAAAGGCATTTTATATTGGCGGCCGAACTGTAAACACCTACTGTGAATATTTGTTTGTGTTATTTTGTAACAACTGTGCCTTTTTAACAAACAAAAATTGAACTTATGTTGTGTGGAATGTTTCATTCGATTCGTTCTAAACTAGCACCTCCAGAATTATTTACTCTTCCTCCTCAAGTATCATGTTCGTCCAGAACGAGTAAATCTAACGATAAGTGGTTTTTTCCAAATTAAGGCGAACTACACTACTGGCCATTAAAACAAATATATTATACTACAACTGAGATGTGATTGCATTTTCACGCAATTTGGGTGCATAGATCCTGAGAAATCAGTACCCAGAACAACCACCTCTGGCCATAATAACGGCCTTCGTACGCCTCGGCATTGAGTCAAACAGAGCTTGGATGGCGTGTACAGGTACAGCTGCCCATGCAACTTCAACACGATACCACAGTTCATCAAGAGTAGTGACTGGCGTATTGTGAGGAGCTAGTTGCTCGGCCACCATTGACCAGAAGTTTTCAGTTGGTGAGAGATCTGGAGAATGTGCTGGCCAGGGCAGCAGTCGAACATTTTCTGTATCCAGAAAGGCCCGTACAGGACCTGCAAAATGTGGTCGTGCATTATCCTGCTGAAATGTAGGTTTTCGCAGGGATAGAATGAAGGGTAGAGCCACGGGTCGTAACACATCTGAAATGTAACGTCCACTGTTCAAAGTGCCGTCAGTGCGAACGAGAAGTGACCGGGAGTGTAGCCAGTGGCACCCCACTCCATCACGCCGGGTGATACGCCAGTACGGCGATGACGAATACACGCTTCCAAAGTGCGTTCACCTGTCTGTGATGCGCCGTCAAAGGTAACCGCAGCCATGGTTTCCGAGCTGATAGTCCATGCTGCTGCAAGCGTCGTCGACTGTTCGTGCAGATGGCTGTTGTCTCGCAAACGTCCTCATCTGTTGACTCAGGGATCGAGACGCGGCTGCACGATCCGTTACAGCCATGCGGATAAGATGCGTGTCATTTCGACTGCTAGTGAGACAAGGCCATTGGGATCCAGCACGGTGTTCCGTATTACCCTCCTGAACCCACCGATTCCATATTCTGCTAACAGTCACTGGGTCTCGACCAACGCGAGCAGCAGTGTCGCGATACGATGAACCGTAATCGCGATAGGCTACAATCCGACCTTTATCAAAGTCGGAAACGTGATGGTACGCATTCCTCCTCTTTACACGAGGCATCAGTTTCACCAGGCAACGCCGGTCAACCGCTGTTTGTGTAGCAGAAATCGGTTGGAAACTCTCCTCATGTCAGCACGTTGTAGGTGTCGCCACCGGCGCCAACCTTGTGTGAATGCTTTGAAAAGCTAATCATTAGCATGTCACAGCATCTTGTTCCTGTCGGTCCTGTTTTAATGGCCAATAGTGTATATTTCTTGCTAGCGCTAGTCTGCATTTTATATCCTCTCTACTATGGCCATTGTCAGTTATTAAGCTGTCCAAATAGCGTAACTAGTCTACTACTTTTAATGTCTCGTTTCACAGTCAATTTCCCTTAGCATTGCCTGATTTAATGCACCTCTGGCTGATATTCTTTTCTTTTGAATGGCTTAGGCCAGTGAATACTCCAGGAGTCAAACATTGATATGGAACCCATGGCAATCAAAATTACCATCATCAGCCGTTTGACATTTTCTGGTGGATAAAGATCTCTAAGACACATTATGTAAGCCTACTGATGTAGACTGTTATGTATGGTAAAGACTTCGAGACCTTCATCGACGTGAAAATGTCAAATTTATTTACTTATTTTTTTATGACAAGATAGGACCATAAAGTCCTTTCTTACACGTAGCCGAGCGTTCTGCGTAACCGTATCCAACAAAATACAGGGTGGAGCAAACGCATGTTTTTTGAACCGCTAGTACGCTGCGACGAGAGGGGGTATTGACCTTTGTTGAATGTTGGCAGACTGCCCGTACAATGCAGTTTCAGTCGCTATGGAGTGTTGGAGCATAGAGCATCGTGTGTTCGTTCTCGAGCAATACCTTAGAAACAATGATTCCGTAGTCACAGTGCAACGTCATTTCCGTCAAAGTTTTAGAGATGGACGTCGAGGTTCTAACAACCCTACCACAACAAAGGTCAAAAATTAATTATGATTGTAGTGTTGCTCACGCTGCTAAATATTGCATTTTCGGGCAACATCAAAGTTATATTATGTGGCATGTGTCATTAGAGCACAATTAATAAAGCCATTTCATGAAATAATGGATAAACTAGGCACTTATTTTTTCGTGTTTCCCACGCTGGTCTCGTTGTGAACTCATGGCTCAATCGTCGAAAATCTAGGTAGGGAAGATTACAAGCTCGGATGCAAAGAGGCCTAGGTGTTATTCTGCGATATTCAAAAGTTTTATAGATGTGTTTCATAAACCATTCTTGAAGATTAAACTTTTGCAAATTAGGACAATGGTGAAGTAAAAAAGTAATCAGCACTCCGAATTTAAGTTACACTTCCTTTTTATTACTTTCGTTGCAACATCACTTCACAATATAAAACATACTTGAATATATCTTCCTCACTGTTAAAGTTCACATTTCATAAACTGACTACAATTTGCGTCTTTTTTTAACATGACGACCAAAGCTTGAGTCTCTGATAACCGCTTACGCCCCCAAAAATCAGAGTTACAAGTACGTCAAAGATCATAGTGACAAAAGAAAGAAATCACATAAGAATAATATCATTGCGATATATACATATCGATGTATCAAAGTACCTCTACATTAATGAAATCAAATCTGAATGTTGTCACAGAAATACATATGTGAACTATTTTACAGAAACACAGCAGACTATTGCTGGTATCGAGAAGTTGAGGTGCCGCTATGGTTACGTAATTCAAGTACCATTACAAGGTGCAGTGCCTGATCGAAATACTGTACTCCGATGGGTTGCAGCGTTTAGAAGTACTGGATCTGTGATGAAAAAGGAACCACCTAGTCTTCCCCGTTCAGTTCGTACTCCGGAAAATGTAGACAGAGTGAGATCGGCAGTTGTTGCACTGTAGTTCCTTCTCTAGATTGTCGCACAGATGACAAAATGGTAGATATCGAAATAGACGACAGAGGGATAGAGAAACAATTAAAATCGCTCAAAACAGGAAAGGCCTCTGGACCTGATGGGATACCAGTTCAATTTTACACAGAGTACGCGAAGGAACTTGCCCCCCTTCTTGCAGCGGTGTACCGTAGGTCTCTAGAAGAGCGTAGCGTTCCAAAGGATTGGAAAAGGGCACAGGTCATCCCCGTTTTCAAGAAGGGACGTCGAACAGATGTGCAGAACTATAGACCTATATCTCTAACGTCGATCAGTTGTAGAATTTTGGAACACGTATTGTGTTCGAGTATAATGACTTTTTTGGAGACTAGAAATCTACTCTGTAGGAATCAGCATGGGTTTCGAAAAAGACGGTCATGTGAAACCCAGCTCGCGCTATTCGTCCACGAGACTCAGAGGGCCATAGACACGGGTTCATAGGTAGATGCCGTGTTTCTTGACTTCCGCAAGGCGTTCGATACAGTTCCCCACAGTCGTTTAATGAACAAAGTAAGAGCATATGGACTATCAGACCAATTGTGTGATTGGATTGAGGAGTTCCTAGATAACAGGACGCAGCATGTTATTCTCAATGGAGAGAAGTCTTCCGAAGTAAGAGTAATTTCAGGTGTGCCGCAGGGGAGTGTCATAGGACCGTTTCTATTCACAATATACATAAATGACCTGGTGGATGACATCGGAAGTTCACTGAGGCTTTTTGCAGATGATGCTGTGGTGTATCGAGAGGTTGTAACAATGGAAAATTGTACTGAAATGCAGGAGGATCTGCAGCGAATTGACGCATGGTGCAGGGAATGGCAACTGAATCTCAATGTAGACAAGTGTAATGTGCTGCGAATACACAGAAAGATAGATCCTTTATCGTTTAGCTACAAAATAGCAGGTCAGCAACTGGAAGCAGTTAATACCATAAATTATCTGGGAGTACGCATTAGGAGTGATTTAAAATGGAATGATCATATAATGTTGATTGTCGGTAAAGCAGATGCCAGACTGAGATTCATTGGAAGAATCCTAAGGAAATGCAATCCGAAAACAAAGGAAGTAGGTTACAGTACGCTTGTTCGCCCACTGCTTGAATACTGCTCAGCAGTGTGGGATCCGTACCAGATAGGGTTGATACAAGACATAGAGAAAATCCAACGGAGAGCAGCGCGCTTCGTTACAGGATCATTTAGTAATCGCGAAAGCGTTACGGAGATGATAGATAAACTCCAGTGGAAGACTCTGCAGGAGAGACGCTCAGTAGCTCGGTACGGGCTTTTGTCAAAGTTTCGAGAACATACCTTCACCGAAGAGTCAAGCAGTATATTGCTCCCTCCTACGTATATCTCGCGAAGAGACCATGAGGATAAAATCAGAGAGATTAGAGCCCACACAGAGGCATACCGACAATCCTTCTTTCCACTAACAATACGAGACTGGAATAGAAGGGAGAACCGATAGAGGTACTGAAGGTACCCTCCGCCACACACCGTCAGGTGGCTTGCGGAGTATGGATGTAGATGTAGATGTGAACTATTTTACAGAAACACAGCAGAATATTGCTGGTATCGAGAAGTTGAGGTGAGGTGCCGCTGTTGTTACGTAATTCAAGTACCATTACAAGGTGCAGTGCCTGATCGAAATACTGTACTCCGATGGGTTGCAGCGTTTAGAAGTACTGGATCTGTGATGAAAAAGGAACCACCTAGTCTTCCCCGTTCAGTTCGTACTCCGGAAAATGTAGACAGAGTGAGACCGGGAGTTGTTGCTCGTCCGACACGATCGGCTAGACGGCAGGCTGTAGCGCTGGGTACGTCACGTCGTTCGTTGCACAGCATCTTACACGTTGATCCTAAGTTTCACTCGTACAAGATAATGATCGTCTAGCAGCTTAGTGAAGGGGATTTTGTGCAGTGCAGAGAGCTTTGTCGCGTAATGGCCGAAATTTTTACGGAAGATGCAGATGGTACAGTCTTCATGAGCGATGATGCACACGCCCGGGTTCCCGGGTTCGATTCCCGGCGGGGTCAGGGATTTTCTCTGCCTCGTGATGGCTGGGTGTTGTGTGCTGTCCTTAGGTTAGTTAGGTTTAAGTAGTTCTAAGTTCTAGGGGACTGATGACCATAGATGTTGAGTCCCATAGTGCTCAGAGCCATTTGAACCATTTTTTTTTTGATGATGCACATTTCATGTAGACGGTTACGTCAATGTTCAAAATTGTCGGTACTGGGCGCCGGAGAACCCACATGAATTAGACCAAAGACCCCTTCACAGTTTAAAAGTAACAGTGCGGTGCTGCATTTCAAAGATGGGAACTGTTGGACCTTTTTTTTTGTTTTTTGATGAGGAAGGAACTGCAGTTACTGCGACCTCAGCGCGCTACGTTAAAATGTTAAGCAACTGTCTTCGTCCAGAACTTGAAAGGCGACGAGTGAACCTGAGAGAAATATGGTTTCAGTAGGACGGTGCCACGGCTCACACGGTGAGAGCACTCATGGAAGTGGTTCGACAGATGTTCCCAGGACATGTTATTTCGAGATGTGTACTGACCCCCTCGCTCACCCGATTTGCCGATATGCGATTTCTTTTTATGGGGATATTTAAAATCAAAAATCTACATGAACAAGTCTCGCACAGTCGATGACCTGAAGAATTCCATTCGTCAGGAAATTTGTAAGTAGACTGTTTAGGTTTTTATGCTGGTAACGCCACGTAGCGCTCTATATGAAAATCACTGGCTGTGCTGTGTGCAGTCTGCGGCTGGTTTGCATTGTTGGAATATTTGCTATTGTAGTGTTGGGCAGTTGGATGTGAACGGTGCGTAGCGTTGCGCAGTTGGAGGTGAGCCACCAGCAGTTGTGGATGTGGGGAGAGAGATGGCAGATTTTTGAGAGCGGACGATCTGTACGTGTGTCCGCCAGAAAGAGTAAATTTGTAACACTGGATATCATGAACTGATATATACACTCATGGAAATGGAAAAAAGAACACATTGACACCGGTGTGTCAGACCCACCATACTTGCTCCGGACACTGCGAGAGGGCTGTACAAGCAATGATCACACGCACGGCACAGCGGACACACCAGGAACCGCGGTGTTGGCCGTCAAATGGCGCTCGCTGCGCAGCATTTGTGCACCGCCGCCGTCAGTGTCAGCCAGTTTGCCGTGGCATATGGAGCTCCATCGCAGTCTTTAACACTGGTAGCATGCCGCGACAGCGTGGACGTGAACCGTATGTGCAGTTGACGGACTTTGAGCGAGGGCGTATAGTGGGCATGCGGGAGGCCGGGTGGACGTACCGCCGAATTGCTCAACACGTGGGGCGTGAGGTCTCCACAGTACATCGCTGTTGTCGCCAGTGGTCGGCGGAAGGTGCACGTGCCCGTCGACCTGGGACCGGACCGCAGCGACGCACGGATGCACGCCAAGACCGTAGGATCCTACGCAGTGCCGTAGGGGACTGCACCGCCACTTCCCAGCAAATTAGGGACACTGTTGCTCCTGGGGTATCGGCGAGGACCATTCGCAACCGTCTCCATGAAGCTGGGCTACGGTCCCGCACACCGTTAGGTCGTCTTCCGCTCACGCCCCAACATCGTGCAGCCCGCCTCCAGTGGTGTCGCGACAGGCCTGAATAGAGGGACGAATGGAGACGTGTCGTCTTCAGCGATGAGAGTCGCTTCTGCCTTGGTGCCAATGATGGTCGTATGCGTGTTTGGCGCCGTGCAGGTGAGCGCCACAATCAGGACTGCATACGACCGAGGCACACAGGGCCAACACCCGGCATCATGGTGTGGGGAGCGATCTCCTACACTGGCGTACACCACTGGTGATCGTCGAGGGGACACTGAATAGTGCACGGTACATCCAAACCGTCATCGAACCCATCGTTCTACCATTCCTAGACCGGCAAGGGAACTTGCTGTTCCAACAGGACAATGCACGTCCGCATGTATCCCGTGCCACCCAACGTGCTCTAGAAGGTGTAAGTCAACTACCCTGGCCAGCAAGATCTCCGGATCTGTCCCCCATTGAGCATGTTTGGGACTGGATGAAGCGTCGTCTCACGCGGTCTGCACGTCCAGCACGAACGCTGGTCCAACTGAGGCGCCAGGTGGAAATGGCATGGCAAGCCGTTCCACAGGACTACATCAAGCATCTCTACGATCGTCTCCATGGGAGAATAGCAGCCTGCATTGCTGCGAAAGGTGGATATACATTGTACTGGTGACGACATTGTGCATGCTCTGTTGCCTGTGTCTATGTGCCTGTGGTTCTGTCAGTGTGATCATGTGATGTATCTGACCCCAGGAATGTGTCAATAAAGTTTCCCCTTCCTGGGACAATGAATTCACGGTGTTCTTATTTCAATTTCCAGGAGTGTATATATATAGACTTTAGAAAAGTATTAAGCTAAATACATTGTTTGTTCTCTATCAAAATCTTTCATTTGCTAACTATACCCATCAGTAGTTAGTGCCTTCAGTAGTTAGAATCTTTTATTTAGCTGGCAGTATTGGCGCTCGCTGTATTGCAGTCGTTCGAGTAACGAAGATTTTTGTGAGGTAAGTGATTCATGAAAGGTATAGGTTAATGTTAGTCAGGGCCATTCTTTTCTAGAGATTATTGAAAGTCAGATTGCGTTGCGCTAAAAATATTGTGTATCGGTTTAGTGTTGATCAGAATAAGTAAAGAGAGAAATATCTGAGTACGTTCAGTTCTGCTCAGCTATTTGAAAATCAAATAACGTAAGAGGTTTATCAGCACAGAAAATCATCATTTTTCTAAAGGGACATTTCAAATTGAAGCCGTGCCGAATGAAATGTTGGAGAGAGCCATGAGTAACTTTCGGGAGAGGATCCAAATTTGTATCCAGCCAGAAAGGCGTCATCTCCAAGACTTTATTCTTCGAACCTAATCAAAGTATGTATATTTCAAAACTGCATTAAAAAATTTATTACTTAATGCTTGTTTTTATTATTTTTATCAAACCGTGTCCCAGTCATTCAATGGTGAGAAACATGCGTTTCCTCTGTTCCACCCTGTGTTAGGTACCCACTTTAAACAGCCGAATGACTGATTTGGAGTGTTGTGGATGGTGTATAACTATTACCAGGCGGTCATTTCACATTCCGCTGTTGAGCTTAGTCACGGTGCAACGTACGGGGAGTTTATTGTAAAATTATCGATATACTGAAAAATATCTATTGGTAGTCTTCGTCGACCATGAGTTGCTATCTGACTTAAGTTGGCTCTGTTTAAACGCGCGGTTATGCCCCCAGTATCATTTGCATCGAAATTACCATTACACTCTACTTATTAAAAAAATATGGTGACTGCTGGCTACGAAATCAATAATGCGGTGGTTGGCATATGACACCAAATTAAGATTTATTCAGAAAACAGGATGAGCAATCTTTCTAGCCTAACATGACAATACAATACACTCGCTAACCTAACTGGCCTATCATTGGCACAATGCATCCTCTTTTCCTAACTACTTAAGTCAACACTGAACCCGCAAGTGACTCTATTGCAGTTCTGCCTGAACGGACACAGACTTAGAGAGTCAAAGAGCTAGCGGAATACGGTTTAGAATTACAGTGCCCTACTTTGGCTGATGGTTGCTAATATCACCGTAATTCTCAGTGATGATTACGACGGTCGGCCCAGCCAACGTCGTGATGCCGTCTTTCCCGTGAGCGAGCTTGGCTTTAACCTCCAATGTGGACGTGGTTTGCGTCCGTAAACTCTTGTTCAATTGCGGAGTCCGTCACTAGTCAATACTCAAGCTACTTGCTCATATGCCAAGAGTAGTTGGTCGACTCAAGTGCGCGGCAGCAAAGGTACACTTCAGATTGCATATGAACACCACAAGTTAGTACAAATCTGTTTCTCTCCTCAGAGGAACAGATAATGGTACGTGTGTGGAGTCGTATGCTCTAAGCTATTCAGACTTGGAGAGTAACCACTGGACTCAATGCCGGTAACTTCTCCAACCTACGAGGTGCATTCAAGTTCTAAGGCCTCCGATTTTTTTTCTCCGGACTGGAAAGAGATAGAAACATGCGCATTGTTTTAAAATGAGGCGGCGTTCATTGTCAGTACGTCCCAGAGATGGCAGCACCGTATGGCAGATGGAATTTTACCGCCAGTGGCGAGAATGAGAACTGTTTTAAATACTTAAAATGGCGACGTTTTCCTTACTTGAACAGCGTGCAATCATTAGTTTTCTGAATTTGCGTGGTGTGAAGCCAATTGAAATTCATCGACAGTTGGAGACATGTGGTGACGGAGTTATGGATGTGTCAAAAGGGCGTTTGTGGGTGCGACAGTTTAATGAAGGCAGAACATCGTGTGGCAACAAACCGAAACAACCTCGGGCTCGCACAAGCCGGTCTGACGACATGATCGAGAAAGTGGAGAGAATTGTTTTGGGGGATCGCCGAATGACTGTTGAACAGATCGCCTCCAGAGTTGGCATTTCTGTGCGTTCTGTGCACACAATCCTGCATGACGACCTGAAAATGCGAAAAGTGTCATCCAGGTGGGTGCCACGAGTGCTGACGGACGACAACATGGCTGCCCGTGTGGCATGTTGCCGAGCAATGTTGACGCGCAACGACAGCATGAATGGGACTTTCTTTTCGTCGGTTGTGACAATGGATGAGACGTGGATGCCATTTTTCAATCCAGAAACAAAGCGCCAGTCAGCTCAATGGAAGCACACAGATTCACCGCCACCAAAAAAATTTCGGGTAACCGCCAGTGCTGAAAAAATGATGGTGTCCATGTTCTGGGACAGCGAGGGCGTAATCCTTACCCATTGCGTTCCAAAGGGCACTACGGTAACAGGTGCATCCTACGAAAATGTTTTGACGAACAAATTCCTTCCTGCACTGCAACAATAACGTCCGGGAAGGGCTGCCCGTGTGCTGTTTCACCAAGACAACGCACCCGCACATCGAGCTAACGTTACGCAACAGTTTCTTCGTGATAACAACTTTGAAGTGATTCCTCATGCTCCCTACTCACCTGACCTGGCTCCTAGTGACTTTTGGCTTTTTCCAACAATGAAAGACACTCTCCGTGGCCGCACATTCACCAGCCGTGCTGCTATTGCCTCAGCGATTTTCCAGTGGTCAAAACAGACTCCTAAAGAAGCCTTCGCCGCTGCCATGGAATCACGGCGTCAGCGTTGTGAAAAATGTGTACGTCTGCAGGGCGATAACGTCGAGAAGTAACGCCAGTTTCATCGATTTCGGGGGAGTAGTTAATTAGAAAAAAAATCGGAGGCCTTAGAACTTGAATGCACCTCGTACTTCTCCCCACACTCTCCGAGCAGGGCAGCCAGACACCGCGACTGCTCTCCTCCACAGCCGACCCCAGAGTCCCCGTTCAGAGTTTTTGCAAACCTGGCCGTTCTTCGCCGCATGGATCCGCGCGCGTTGGTAGCCAATCACGACACAGACTTCCGTGTATCCGTGCGCGTTTGTATCCAACCACGACACAGAATTCTCCCGCGGTTACTATTGCCGCCAAACTTTTAACACGTATCTCTACGCGCTCCAATCCCGTCACAGTCTTCCACAAATTTTCCACTGTGGTGCGAAATCGTCTTTCTCTCTTTCGCATACATATCCTTCTCACTTCTTGTTGTGATGGCCCGGCCTCTCCGAACGTCTTTGGTGGTCTGAAGTGCCAGCCGACAAACGGGTCCGGCCGCGGCCATCCCGTTAGTTTGACATGACGTAAGCACCTTCCTTAGGGCTTCCGGCCGTGTTCCAGCCTCTGAGCACATCTCGTTAGTCTGACATGAGACACACAACTTCCTTTTCTGTGTCCATTCTCTCCTACCGGTGGGCCAATTATCAATTATTATTCGGTGTATTAGCACTGATTTAGCATCATGTAAGGTGCAAAATCTGCTACCTTACAACGGCAGTGTAGTGCTGCGCGCGCGCGCGCGTGTGTGTGTGTGTGTGTGTGTGTGTGTGTGTGTGTGTGTGTGTGCCCCAGTTGGTTGTATGGAATCAGTGTATTGAGACGGGTCAAACACGTGTCTTGGCATGCCCATGACCACACTGTGTATGAAGCTGCCCAGCTCGTTTTTGTACCAACGTAGAATGTCCAATGTGCATGCAGGGTATAATGTAACACGTGTTGGCATGTAACATGGCGTAAGAACAAATTTTGTAGGAGGATGCTAACGAACAGGTATCAGTGGCAACGACAGTCTGCTTCAAACCCAACTGGAACTGCCAATAGTATAGCCAGGTCCATCTCAACCAATTTTAGAGCAAGGGAACACCACGCTGTAGAAATTCGCAGTCCGTGCTGACAGTGGCACACCGAGCTGCCCTTTGCAAATGGACCAGACAACACAGAAATTGGACAGCAGCTGACTGGCACCAGGGTATACACTCACAACCACTACTGACACTTGCAGAGTATTGGGGGCACTGCACTGGTGCCATTCGTGGTCAGACCTTCGACCATAAATGTGGTGTCACCGCCAGACACCACACTTGCTAGGTGGTAGCCTTTAAATCGGCCGCGGTCCGTTAGCATACGTCGGACCCGCGTGTCGCCACTATCAGTGATTGCAGACCGAGCGCCGCCACACGGCAGGTCTAGAGAGACTTCCTAGCACTCGTCCCAGTTGTACAGCCGACTTTGCTAGCGATGGTTCACTGACAAAATACGCTCTCATTTGCCGAGACGATAGTTAGCATAGCCTTCAGCTACGTCATTTGCTACGACCTAGCAAGGCGCCATTACCAGTTACTATTGATACTGAATCATGTACCGTCAAGAGCGACGTTCACCATTAATGGATTAAAGTTAAGTATTCCACTAGATACGTCCGTTTTTTCTAAATTCTGATTTCCTTGTCCTGTTCCAGACCTCACGCCAGCCTGCGTGAGCTAAAACGCGTGCCTTTCGGCTTCCTCTAGTAACGCGGCGTTGGCTCTCCTGCCAACCACAACAATAAATATAATAGACTGGCGCTGACGTCATTTTCGTGGCTCCAACATCTCCGGGCTGAAGTCACGTGAATGTTGGCAAAACATGGTTGTTTCGTGTTGCGCTTATGGCTGTACTCAGCGTTTTGTCGGGGGAAATGGCATTACATTTCACGTGTAAGTGCTTTTTATATGTTTTTTACACTTGAGATAGAGTATCACGTAAATTAAAGCGTTGAAAGTGATGCCTGTAAAGTCAGACTCATTACATTTTGGAAAGTATCTGTGATAATTCGGTTACAGAAGTAAGTACAACCGTTTCTCGTTCCTACTCATAGGTTCCCTAAGGATGAAAACCGAAGGCAGCTTTGAATACAGGCCCTGAAACGGAAAAACTTTAAGCCATCTGCACATACGCGCCTTTGCTCGAAGCACTTCGGGGAGAAGTGTTTTGATAGCTTAGTTATTATTTGCCATGTATATTTATAATTTATATTTACAGTGTCTGTCATTTTTAAACCTAGGCTGCAAAATTATTTTCTGAAACTTCGAAGTCTCACCTTTCATCTAAAATATAACTTTTTTTAAACTGATAGTTTAAACTTTTGTAAAAATAGTGGTAACTGAACCTTTGAAGTGCACCTAAAATTGATACTCTAAAATGGACCTGCTGCGAAAGTCGACAATTTTGGCAACTATAGTTGACATAATCCCAATATCCCATTTTCTTTTATAAGTGACTAGAGCTCAAAACGCGGCGAATCCAATGTTTAAAGTTTTGACACGAGCCCACTCTTACTGTTTAAAAGAATTTTAACGACATTTTACTTTAATTGATAGTTTATAGTAATTTCGTCCCGCTGCCCACCAGAGGGGCGTTCGATGTGTTTGTTAGATTGTACAAACGGTACTGTGAACAAATCCAAGTCAAATTTAGTTCTGACATAATTTTTCGCAAATAAAAAAGTAATTTTTGTTGGAAGCGTTTGGTAGTCAATTGAGAAATGTGGGTAAAATACGATACAAACATAGGATGGCAGACCGCTGATTTGAAATACCGCCAACAGTCACGTGGTTCATGTTGGAGCCACACCAGCCCTATAGCTTCTGCACAGCAAGGCCAGTCTCCTAGTATCTATGGTCGAAGTGTCAAACACAACAGCGCCACCTGCAGGATCGGCTGACATCTGCATTTCTGTTCGAATAAGAATTTGCCGCGGCGTCTCCACATGTTTGTGGAACCACAGGAAGGGCTGAGCACTTGACTGTGCTGTCTTTTTAATGCGCTGGATACAATCAGGCTTATTAAACGGCTAAAACGGCGCACAGCTCCAGTTGCAGGTTGGATTTACAAAGCCTTCCAGAGACAACAAAAGTCTCATTATCAGTGTTTCATATAAGAAAATCAGTGGTTTTGAAAAATGCATCAGTCATACCTTTTTAAAAAATGAGGTTAGGACCTCGACCATTGATACTAGTAGACTGGCCTTGCTGTGCAGAAGCTATAGGGCTGGTGTGGCTCCAACATAAACCACGTGACTGTTGGCAAAACGTGGCGGGATTTCAAATCAGCGGTCTGCCATCCTATGTGTGTATCGTATTTTACCCACATTTCTCAATTGACTGCCAAACGCTTCCAACAAAAATTACTTTTTTATTTGCGAAAAATTGTCAGAACTACATTTGACCTGGATTTGTTCACAGTACCATTTATAAAATCTAACAAATACATCGAACGCCCCTCTGGTGGGCAGCGGGAAGAAATTACTATAAACTATCAATTAAAGTAAAATGTCGTTAAAATTCTTTTAAACAGTAAGAGTGGGCTCGTGTCAAAACTTTAAACATTGGATTCGCCGCGTTTTGAGCTCTAGTCACTTACAAAAGAAAATAGGATATGGGAATTATGTCAACTATAGGTGTCAAAATTGTCGACTTTAGGAGCAGGTCCATTTTAGAGTATCGATTTTAGGCGCACTTCAGAGGTTCAGTTCCTACTATTTTTGCAAAAGTGTAAAGTATCAGTTTTTAAAAAAATGATATTTTAGATGAAAGGTGAGACTTTGAAGTTTCAGAAAATAATTTTGGAGCCTACATTTATTTAACAGTATTAGAAGTTAGAAAAAATTCTCTTCATGTGTCGACTAGAGCTGCTCTTACCTTATTATAATCTCACTTGTATATACAAAAAGGCGCGTATGTGCAGATGGCTTAAGGTTTTTCCGTTTCAGAGCCTGTATCCAAAGCTGCCTTCGGTTTTTATCCTTAGGGAATCTATGAGTAGGAACGAGAAACAGTTATACTTACTTCTGTAACCGAATTATCACAGATACTTTCCAAAATGTAATATGAGTCTGACTTTACAGGCATCACTTTCAACACTTTAATTTACGTGATACTCTATTTCAAGTGTAAAAAGCATATAAAAGTCTTTTTAGCAGATTTCAATAACGCATCTGCACTATCATAGAATCACTTACACATGAAATTTAATGCCATTTCCCCCGACAAAACGCTGAGTACAGCCATAAGAGCAACACGAAACAACCATGTTTTGCCAACATTCACGTGACTTTAGCCCAGAGATGTTGGAGCCACGAAAATGACGTCAGGGTCAGTCTATTATATTCATGGTCGAAGGGTTAGGAGATAAGTACGCTTTTAACGACTGTACCTACGAACAGCAGCCCACTGCATATTGTCATAGATGCCATGGTTTGAAAATTCTGTATGTTTTGAATTTGTAATGGAACACCCTTCTCTAACATTACCTTTTTTTATGGAAATAACCGATACCACGTATACTATCGATTCTTGTATAGGTGAACATTCTTGGTTGTTTCACTGAAAGAATTTCATTTGATTCAGGCTAAAATGTATAAAAAAATTAATTTGTTACACTCGATATGTACAGCTAAAATTATTCTTCTTTTAGAAATATTTGAAACTGCGAAATATCTTAAAATTCATATCATTAACTGCACAATCTAATGCTAATTATTAAATTTATTTCTGGATTCATTTATAAAATAGTGACATAAATTAGCAAAGGTTCTTTTTTTGTCTAGAAGTTTGCAAACTCTATTCCTTTGTTAACTCTTTGGAATATTTTGAGTACCGTATAATGTAACTAGTAGTGGGCATGCCTCTGATGGAATCAGATATGTTTTCGATTGTGCCACTAATAATGTAATCTGTGGTGTGATAGAAGTGGAAATTGTAAAGACTGTGTGATGCTGAAAAATGTGACGAAGAATAAAATTCAAGAATAATACAGGCAAATCTTCATCAGTTATTTAGTCATCAGGAACCCACAACGTTATAAATCAAAATTTCAGTCGCATGAATGTACCCCTAGACGCAAGAACCGGAGCCAGCAACAAGAGAAAATGAAGATAAGTAAAAAGTTTTTCTGTCTTACACCTCTCGAATCTTTCAGAACTTGTGCAGAGACAGGGAATTTTAATAGCGATGTGTGGTAGGTTAAGATTACAAACAGAACTGATGCCTTATTCAAAACAGCTTTGCAGGCAGTCTCATGTGATCAGCTGAAGAAACTCCTGTGAATCCCATAGTTCCGTGCAGCTAATGTTGTTGTCATTTTTTAGTTAGATTCTGTTTAATATTTCTGAAAAGATGAATACTGAATCTGATTCTCGAGAGGAAATAATTACTAAAATACTTATAAGAGGTATGGAAAATATTGATAGTTGTAATCAAAATGTGACAAAAAGTGCAAAAGGAAGGGCGCTGAACACAAACTACAGTGATAAAACTGCAAGGCGAGAACTACTGGACCTGACTGCAAGTAAATTAATAAGTTCAAAATATATGTTAAATGGAATGTTATGAAATTATTTTGTCTTATTTAAAACATGTAAGAGTACTTATGTGTGACCTACACAATGTAAATACCAGACTGATCTCTGTTTCAAATGTGCTTGGTAGCTTGATGGTCAGAGTGGGGGATGGATAGCCGATAACCAGGGTTCGAAACCAAAGTTTCCCTCAATGTTAAAAATCTTTTGTAATAGCTAACAGGGAGGTTAATGAAATCACTCAAGTACTTTGGCTAGCCTGGGCTATAATAACTGCAGCTGGGAGCTAGGCTGCTATAAAAAATAAATATGTCCAAGGATTAGTATAGAAAGTTTATGCCCTAGGTCTTTTAAAAGTTTAGCACTAGACTATGATAATTTCTTGATATGGGTTAATAAGAGAAGTAGGCTACAAGTATTACAAGGTCATTAATATAGTCAAACTACGTGTACTAAATCTAATTAATTTGAATTGATGTTATAATGAACCACATTTTCACTGTTGAACTTGGTGAAAAACTTGATCATTCTGTTTAATTTAGTACAGGAGATTTCTTTCCAGGTGCAAGGAAAGGGTTTTAGCAAGTTCAGTGGCACAGACAAAATATCAGTTTTAAAACCTTTCATGGTTCTCAGACCTCCTTCTTCGAGGACTGCTGACTTAAACAAATATCTACCGCAAAAGGTCTCGAATTTCCAATTCAAAATCATGAGCCTGTAATATTCTGTTTAGTGTTTCGTGTGATGCAAAGAAAAATGAGGTGTGCAAGAAAGCTTCTCTGAGTTTATATGGAGTATCACATAAAAGAATTAGATGTGATATCACTTTTCTTTGCAGGTGGACCTCCAAAAGAAAATCGGGAAAAGAATAAAAATTGTAGAACTAAGGCTGTACCTGGGGAAGCTATTGGGAAAATAAATGAACACATTATGTCCTTCCTCTCAAGTGTGCTAAATACGCAAATCGGGATATCGAAAACCTCAAAGCCGACCTCACTGTAAACCCTATGCACTCTCTTTCTTATACAAAGTACCAAGAAATCAAGGTAACTCATACGTTTTATTTAAAATATTTCAACAAAAACTTCATTCATAATGTCGGTAGGCCACTGAAAGATGTAAGTGGCACGTGCTAAGCATTAGGCATAAAACTTAAAGTAACTAGTTCAGATACAATCCAAAACACCTTGCAGCCGCAGAACTGTTAGTTCACAAAAACAGTTTTACAAAAACTGAATGGGGTTAAAAATATGTGTAAGGAGCGAGACGATGTTGCATGTATTTTCACAGGACGTGCCTCTACCTCATATTCCTGCACAGGAAGTGTTTCACCTATGACAGCTGTGGGTGTATATGTTCTGTACGTATAAGAAAAGGGCATCGGAGTTTCTTTTATATGATGAAGATACGGGATATAGAAGACCAAACGAAATCTGCACTTTTCTCAACGACTGTATTACAAATAATATACCAGGAACAGCCGAAGTGTTGTATTTATTTTCCAGTGCCACCAGTTATCCGATACCTGAAGATGTCGACTTCCTCTGGACGATTTGACGAAGTTATCCAGTACTACGCAGTAAGGCGGTCATTCTTTCCTTTCCTGGCGCTCTAGGGAGACACTTGAAACAAACTGATCGTGTATACACACCTACGGAGTATGCAAAAATGCTGGTGGAAGCTAGTTCAAGCTGCAAGGTTACAAGTGTACTTCACAAGGGAATTTTTTCAATTGATTTCAAAAACTGCTGGCAGTAATTTTATAAGGCAAAAGCTTCATCTACTGAATCTTTAGGAAAGTATATTCCTAAAGACACAAAAGAACAGTTCTGCGCTACAGGTTTGAATGCAAGAAGCACAACAAGGGGGCGTTGAAAACTTATGATTTTATCAACGGATTAAGATCCCATAGTTTATAGTTGGCAAAATGTGAAAATGTACCATTCCCTACTGAAGAGGCATACTTGGAGAAGTGTCCGATTACCTCAAGAAAGGGCATTATAAAGTTCCAGAAGTATATCCTGGGGGAAGAAATTATACCTTCTATGTGGGGATTTGTGAGAGGCCAACAAAGGATGGAGAAGAAGTGGATTAATAGGCATTACATCAAACCTTATGAAGCTAAATGTTGTACATAAATGCATTTTTTGTGCAAATATGTCGCAGACAGTGCCATTATCTGTCTTGGTGATCAGTTATGTAAAATTAAAACATTTTAAACTGTATTGCCCGCATCTCGTGGTCGTGCGGTAGCGTTCTCGCTTCCCACGCCCGGGTTCCCGGGTTCGATTCCCGGCGGGGTCAGGGATTTTCTCTGCCTCGTGATGGCTGGGTGTTGTCTGCTGTCCTTAGGTTAGTTAGGTTTAAGTAGTTCTAAGTTCTAGGGGACTGATGACCGTAGATGTTAAGTCCCATAGTGCTCAGAGCCATTTTAAACTGTATTATTTTTGTTCTAAAATATGATCTTTACCTTTGTTTTGAAAAGGACATCAGTCCCCTTATTTATTAATTTTCTTACTAGCTCAACAAAACAGTAAAAAAATAAGATTTGGTAGAATATATCTTTTGACAGCTAGTAACTAGGAAAAAAGTTGCAACTGTGATACTGAAAAATTTTTGGTAAAACTTTTTTTTCAATTTCCTGAAAGTTAGGCCTTGCAGGCTTACGTTCTTTTCAAAACCATTTATTCAATTGTTGATGGTGTTGAGACAGCGACCAGCCACAAATTTATTTTGAGTTCCTTTATTCAAAAGGTACCGTTACCGGTTTCGAATCATTACGATTCATCTTCAGACGGTTTTCACGCTTTCATTACATGTACCATCAACATTTGCCTTCAAAAAACAGCCACGATCTCCAACCATGTCGTCATATGACAAAATTGCACTTATTCAACTACTGACTGAATTTAAAGGCATAACACGGGATCGGCCACAACGCACAAAACAGCACGCGTGCAGTCCGAAGCTCGGCCTTTGTCGGCAGTTCTCGGTACGCCTCGCCTTTGCTCGGTCCTTTTCGGAACTGCTCGGAACTGCTCGTAACAGCGCGGTCTTTCCATTGAACAATGCGACCTGACGCTGTTTCTTCCGGCATTTGGTGCCGCATTTTTCGGTCGGCACGACTCCCTTCACTTCAGCAGAACCGTGCTACCAGCGCTGTTTATCTTTCACTGCTTGATCACGGTATAAAGGAAGTCCTTAGGTCCAGTGGGTGTTTGCGCAAAAAGAGGCAGAGTAGCGATCTGTAGTCACAAGCCTTTAAAAATTAATGGGTATCACAGAAGAGAAGGATCAGAATTCCCATTGCCCAGCCAAATAATCGATGGGTACCAAAAACTTGCTATGGAACGGCATTACAACACCGTGCAGAGAGAAAATAAAGATTTAGTTGACGACGAGAAAGTAAAACAAAAACGCTTGGAAGACGATCTGTACAGGGGTTAGGGCCGGCCGCTGATAATGATAGCGTAACAGTTTCAAGGTCCCCGAGAACATCATCTTAAGAATATGTAATGATTTCGAGAATCTGCCATGAACAGAAATTATAAAAATGGCAATCCCCACAATTGGTAATTTTGGTACAAAAAAAAGTGGTTTTTCGGATGTATGTTGAGAACGGATAAAGACGTTCGAAAACGGGAAAACGGCGTTTCTAAACAAATGTCTGAAGAATGTACAGCCATAATCTGAGCCATTTGCTGTGGTTCGTTATTTAGATAATTCCGGGTCGTGATGCTAAAAACGGTTAAAAACTGTTTTTGTGGTTTTCTCAGGAACCGACCATGAATAATCGGTGGTTTTATGAGCCGTTTAAGACTCACCTTGTATCACACCTAATGCAAAAGAACGAACCGATATGCTCACTTTTCTTGGGCTGGAAGAAGTGTGAAGTGTACTGTAAGATAGTTACAATATGCCTGTCCTTCCGAGAGGTAACCAAAGGGTCGTCAGGCCGAGGGCTAGCCAAAACAATTCATCTCTTATTTCTCTGATCAGTACAACCCGAGATATAACTGCTTGAAAAATCGCATCTTCGTGCGCGTCTTTGGAACATATTGGAAGCGCGCACTTCGTGCACGTACCGACTTGTGTTGAACACGCAACTGCGTTGCCTTAAGGGCAGATGTTGCGAAAAAATTCGATTTTTTATTGCAAAATTTATTAAACTGATTCTCTAAGAATAACGTCGCAAAGTTTCATAATGTAATTCCGGCTAGAAATACATTTAAAAAAAAAGTTTGTTTGGGCGTCTAAACCTGCCACGCCCCCTCCTTCTATACTGTGATCCACAGATTCTCTACGCTAAAAATAGTTTGTGCGTTAATTTTTCGTTCACATAATCGAAACGAATTGCAGATGAGTCTAGAAGACTGTGACAAAGATTATCTTTGCTTGTTCCTTTGTTTATAAAGCTTTTTTTTAATGGTACGTTCAACAAAGTTGTTTAACTTTTAAGTTTTGTGTACAAATGGCTCTGAGCACTATGGGACTCAACTGCTGTGGTCATAAGTCCCCTAGAACTTAGAACTACTTAAACCTAACTAACCTAAGGACAGCACACAACACCCAGCCATCACGAGGCAGAGAAAATCCCTGACCCCGCCGGGAATCGAACCCGGGAACCCGGGCGTGGGAAGCGAGAACGCTACCGCACGACCACAAGATGCGGGCAAAGCGTACTTTTGTGTACATCAACCTGTTTTGTTCGAAATGGTTCGTATACAGTGGACGCATATTCAAAACGTGTAAAAGGCACAGGAAATTTAAATAAGAGTGTTACAGATGCTGCTCTTAAATGTGAAGGACGGTTTTCAACAAAGTCACTGACTTCATTGAAGAAGAAAATTAGTGAAGGATTTGATGACGCTGTGTACAGTGCCAAACACGAGTTTTCCTCTTCATTTAGACAAAAACAAACTTTCAGGTACCTAGCCAGTCCTGAACTGCTGAAAAAATGTGTGCATGGGAAAACACAGCATACGGATGCGTTGTCCAAAAACAGTATTTGTGGCCTCAATTGTTGTGAAGACAGCTGCATGTAATGCTGCCTGCCTGTTGTTCAGTGGTGGAAATGTAGGTAGGATTAAGTGCCTGCAGGGATAGGCTCGCATCCAGGTGCATTCACACCGAAGATACTCAGAAGCGTCGATGAAGTGCGGCTGAACAAAGCTCCAACAGCAGAAGAAAAAATGCAAAGGCTGGCTAGGCCCAGGAGGCAGGGGAAGAAATTACTCCAGGAAGACGAGGAAGAGAATAAAGATTATCGATATGGACAGCACTGGTCACTAAAGATATACCACTAACGTCAAATATTGAAATAAAAACGTAATGAGAATTGCCAGAAACTGACTTTCGTGAGCAATAATTTGTATTTTCTCAGGAACTATAAAAGCTAACATCCTGAAATTTGGCATACTTCTTAAGAATTACTTACTGAATAATCCTGTGCAGCACTTTCCGTTATCTTATTTCTGATAAAAGTTCTCCTTCAAAATTTGAGAAAAATAAAGCAGTCCCGGGTAACACAAAACTGAAAAATTAATTTCAAAGAAACTATGACCTTAAACGAAGATCTGTTCCGCACGTTTTGTTAGTCTCTTATGCAAATGCAAACTGTGGAATTTCCAGTTTTATTACTTGATTAGTTTAGGAGAAAAGGTACATTCTAAAAACAATGGTAATTAAAAATTCAAATCCTTATAAAATGTATGTCGATGCGCATTACCAAACAATATTGCCCATAATATCGAGCATTATGTTGTACATAGTAGTCTCAAGTTGTACTACAAATATTTTAGCTGCACTATTTTTGGGGATATATGTGTTTAAGTAAAAGAACGCATTTTGCCCTACGTCTGTCCTTAAACGGGCCCTGACACTGTGGAGGGATGAGTACTGAGGAGTCGATTAAGCGGATATAGTGTAAGGTAGTCGTCTAGAATAAACTACCTGGCCGCAGCCACCCTAAATGGCCGCATGAAGCACCTGCACAGTCCGACAGGCGGGCTGTGCAGACATAAATCAGTCGGTTCTCGAACCGTGCATTCGAACGTCAACGTTAAACGTGACGAGTTTCTGACGTCACAGCGTGAAAAAGCACGTTGCTGAACCTTTCCGAAAGTACATAGCAATATCAAGCGGGATGGATATTCTCAACGTACGTTTAGAAGTAGGGCATTGAGATGGAAGAACGCAACCTACGTCACACGCACGCCATCTCTCTTCAGTACAGACTCTGGAGACGCAATATTGGCTTTCAGTTGAAGCCCATTTTATGTGTGTGTTATATTCTGACGTACGCTTTATCAAAAAATCCGATTCAAAGCAGCAGAAAAGTTGACCTCTCGAAAACGTGTCATTTATTAATACCATTTGTTGTTATAAAAAGACTGGAAACGTCATATTGGCGGTAAAATAATTTTCGAATTTTAACTAGTGTGTACTTGTTGATGTAAGGCAAATACACACTGAATTTGCATGCAAAATACATTTTTCTTGGCCCTATTTGCTATAATTACATGTTAGTTAATAACATATCCGCGATTAAAGCCTGTAGAAAATAGTAACATACATGAAAATCTCTATATATGTTGTTGTTGTTGTTGTCGTCGTCTTCAGTCCTGAGACTGGTTTGATGCAGCTCTCCATGCTGCTCTATCCTGTGCAAGCTTCTTCATCTCCCAATACTTACTGCAGCCTACATCCTTCTGAATCTGCTTAGTGTATTTATCTCTTTGTCTCCCTCTACGATGTTTACCCTCCACGCTGCCCTCCAGTACTAAATTGGTGATCCCTTGATGCCTCAGAACATGTCCTAACAAACGGTCCCTTCTTCTTGTCAAGTAGTGCCACAAACTCCTCTTCTCCCCAATTCTGTTCAATACCTCCTCATTAGTTATGTGGTCTACCCATCTAATCTTCAGCATTCTTCTGTAGCACCACATTTCGAAAGCTTCTATTCTCTTCTTGTCTAAACTATTTGTCGTCCACGTTAAATTTCCATACATGGCTACATTCCATACAAATACTTTAAGAAACGACTTCCTGACATTCAAATCTATACTCGATGTTAACAAATTTTTCTTCTTCAGAAACGCTTTCCTTGCCATTGCCAGTCTACATTTTACATCCTCTCTTCTTCGACCATCATCAGTTATTTTGCTCCTCAAACAGCAAAACTCCTTTACTACTGTAAGTGTCGCATTTCCTAATCTAATGCCCTCAGCATCACCCGACTTAATTCGTCTACATTCCATTATCCTCGTTTTGCTTTTGTTGATGTTCATCTTCTACCATCCTTTCAAAACACTGTCCATTCCGTTCAAGTGCTCTTCCAAGGCCTTTGCTGTCTCTGACAGAATTACAATGTCAACGAAACCTCAAAGTTTTTATTTCTTCTCCATGGATTTTAATACCTACTCCGAATTTTTCTTTTGTTTCCTTCACTGATTGCTCAATATACCCCTGCCACCTTCAGAATTTGAAAGAGAGTATTCCAGTCAACATTGGCAAAAGCTTTCTCTAAGTCTACAAATGCTAGTAACGTATGTTTGCCTTTCCTTAATCTTTCTTCTAAGATATGTCCAGTAAAGCTGCATGCCCTGGGGAAATATTACGGCTGTAGTTTCCCCTTGCTTTCAGCCGTTCGCAGTACCGCAACAGCAAGGCCGTTTTGGTTAGTGTTACAGGGCCAGATCAGTCAATCACTCAGACTGTTGCCCCTGCAACTACTGAAAAGGCTGCTGCCCCTCTGCAGGAACCACAGGTTTGTCTGGCCTCTCAACAGATACCCCTCCGTTGTGGTTGCACCTACGGTACGGCTATCTGTGTCGTTGAGGCACGCAAGCCTCCCCACCAACGGCAAGGTCCATGGTTCACGGACCATGTATATAGAAGGCAATGTCGTGATTGACTGGCTGACTCATCATTGCACACCCCAAAACGCTAGGGACAGAAACTTGATATTATACTGTAGGCATCGTTAAAGAAGGGATTTTTGGAAATTACAACACTAATGGGGTGAAAGAGGCGATAAGGGATTTCTTTACAAGATGTCGCTATTAAGGCGATTTCGGAGCTAGACCTACGAAAATTGCTATTTGTTTTCTGTCACAAATAAAGAAATACGTGTTTCAGCATTTTTGGAAATTTAGCTCTATGGGAGTGAATCGGCAGCTGGAGACGCGTCGCTGGCGAACAGCACGTCGACGACACGGGTCCGCCTGCGCAGTAGTGATGGGGAGCTCGTGAATGAGTCGTTCAAATGAACGCTTCACTCCAGTGAAGTGTGAACTAACCATTCAATTTCAATGAACTGGTACTTCAAACTCTTCACAGATAGCACACTCCACACTTTTTTCTAGTTCACTCACTCTCTTCCCTTCTCCCTCTCCCACTACATCGGCGCTACGTCACTTCACTTCAGTCTTCCCTCTACTGCCTGTCGACGAATCGAACGGTGTTTGTTGGGAACGATAGGTTTACGAGGGTTTGGTGAGGTGAGGGGCGAGGGGAATGCAGCGTCAGCTGCTTCCTGCAGTGCTGACATCATTACCCGTGACTATTTGTGTAGTTAAACTTCGCGTCTACGGGTAGCCTACCGTTGGCAGCGCTTGCAGACAAATGAAAATTAAAGATACAAACGAAGAGGCTGGCTGTGTGAGCACGCACTGCCAACATGAAAATAAGAGGTTTGTTAATAACACTGAAAGAGGGATTTTACCTGAAATCGTACCAATGACTACAGGTGACAGTTTACGTTTTGAATCTGGAGGGTTATTATTCTCAACAAAAATAAAATCTACAGGAAAACTTCTGAATAATTACTTAACTTAGGTATATAGACTATGTGATGGTGGTAAACGTACTCATTCTATTTTGGATTAAATTTTAAAAGGAACATAAAACTGGACTGCAGTTCGCTGGTAGCCCTAGTTTTCTGTCCATGAATACAACAAATAATGTTTAATTAGGCAGATAGAGACTTTTTTGGGCGCTTCATGGGAAAATGTCGAGCAAGATTAAATGTAATACCTTCTTTATATGTGACAGGCTTCTCTGTTTCTTTCCTTTGTCCCCCTCAACCATGCTCTATTAAGTTAACTCAGACGCTGTAAGAGCGTAAAACGTTGCGTGCACGTTACTGCATAGTGCGGGCATCTGTTGGTAAAATTATGAAGTATTACGAAGCTTTATTGTACGAGCGAGGCGAAGCTAGCGTAGCCGCGGCTGAGCGGCGAACTGGGCAACTTCGCCAGGCTTCCGTACTTCATGAATGAACTACTTCATTTGAACGCTTCACGGCCAAGAGTGAAATGAATGAAGTAGTTCACGGGAATGAACGAGTTCGACCCATCTCTACTGCGCACTGCCAGTCCAGGGTCGAAGGCTGCCCGCTGCACCGCTGTTTCCCCGTCTCACCGCAAAACCGCCAGCGCCTGTGCCCAAAGTCACGTCCCGCCTTCCGTGCGCACCGAGCCGAGGAAGGCAGTCGCAAACTATCAACACTGACGTAGCTCCTTCATTTCACACACGTTCCGTTGTAAACGAGCATGCCCAGAAAAATTAGTCACCCACAGGAGACGTCGCGCTGATGCAGCCTAATTCCGCCTCGGCTGATCACGTGTGACCGCCACAATGGAGGATCGCCGTTTTGTGAGCCAGTCGCATCGTAACCTCTTCACTTCTCTGTCTGCCATCCGAGAGCAGCAACATCCTGCGTCATACCGCACCGTTGTCGAGAGACTAGCAGCAGTCGGGCCAGGGAATTACCGTGACGCGCATAGGCTGCTGTTAACGCCACGACATAAACGGCTGTGAAAGGGAAGCACGGATTGAGTTCAGCGATGAATCGCGGCTCTACACTTCCCCCGATGATTGTCATCGGCGATTACTGCGGCGACCTAGCGGGAGATCCCTTTCTACATCCGCGCACATATTCCTCAAGCGACAATATGGTGCCTGGCGGAGGGTGCCTTGTACGACTACTAGTCATTTCCTGCTACACTCGAAAACAGAGCTAGAGGAAAAGGACTGTCTAAATTGTGTGAGCTCTAATTTCTCTTGTCTTTGTGGTCCTCACGCGAAATATACGTTGGCGGCAGCAGAATCGTTCTGGAGTCAGCTTCAAATCCCTGTTCCTAAACGTTCTCAAGAGTGTTCCTCGAAAGGCTCTGAGCACTATCGGACTTCACTTCTGAAGTCATCAGTCCCTTAGAACTTAGAACTACTTAAACCTAACTAACCTAAGGGCATCACACAGACTGATCACCTCAGCTGTTAAGCCCCATAGTGCTCAGAGCCATTTGACATCACACACATCCATGCCCGAGGTAGGATTCGAACCTGCGACCGCAGCGATCGCGCGGTTCCAGACTGAAGCGCATAGAACCTCTCGGCCACCACGGCCGGCTGTTCCTCGAAAGGACCGACGTCTTCACTCGAGGGATTCCCACTCGGTTCCCAAAGCACCCACTATACTTCCCCTTCGAGAAAAGATACAAAAAATAAACTCCTGGAAATGCAAAAAAGAACACATTGACACCGATGTGTCAGACCCACCATACTTGCTCCGGACACTGCGAGAGGGCTGTACAAGCAATGATCACACGCACGGCACAGCGGACACACCAGGAACCGCGGTGTTGGCCGTCGAATGGCGCTAGCTGCGCAGCATTTGTGCACCGCCGCCGTCAGTGTCAGCCAGTTTGCCGTGGCATACGGAGCTCCATCGCAGTCTTTAACACTGGTAGCATGCCGCGACAGCGTGGACGTGAACCGTATGTGCAGTTGACGGACTTTGAGCGAGGGCGTATAGTGGGCATGCGGGAGGCCGGGTGGACGTACCGCCGAATTGCTCAACACGTGGGGCGTGAGGTCTCCACAGTACATCGATGTTGTCGCCAGTGGTCGGCGGAAGGTGCACGTGCCCGTCGACCTGGGAGCGGACCGCAGCGACGCACGGATGCACGCCAAGAGCGTAGGATCCTACGCAGTGCCGTAGGCGACCGCACCGCCACTTCCCAGCAAATTAGGGACACTGTTGCTCCTGGGGTATCGGCGAGGACCATTCGCAACCGTCTCCATGAAACTGGGCTACGGTCCCGCACACCGTTAGGCCGTCTTCCGCTCACGCCCCAACATCGTGCAGCCCGCCTCCAGTGGTGTCGCGACAGGCGTGAATGGAGGGACGAATGGAGACGTGTCGTCTTCAGCGATGAGAGTCGCTTCTGCCTTGGTGCCAATGATGGTCGTATGCGTGTTTGGCGCCGTGCAGGTGAGCGCCACAATCAGGACCGTATACGACCGAGGCACACAGGGCCAACACCAGGCATCATGGTGTGGGGAGCGATCTCCTACACTGGCCGTACACCACTGGTGATCGTCGAGGGGACACTGAATAGTGCACGGTACATCCAAACCGTCATCGAACCCATCGTTCTACCATTCCTAGACCGGCAAGGGAACTTGCTGTTCCAACAGGACAATGCACGTCCGCATGTATCTCGTGCCACCCAACGGGCTCTAGAAGGTGTAAGTCAACTACCCTGGCCAGCAAGATCTCCGGATCTGTCCCCCATTGAGCATGTTTGGGACTGGATGAAGCGTCGTCTCACGCGGTCTGCACGTCCAGCACGAACGCTGGTCCAACTGAGGCGCCAGGTGGAAATGGCATGGCAAGCCGTTCCACAGGACTACATCCAGCATCTCTACGATCGTCTCCATGGGAGAATAGCAGCCTGCATTGCTGCGAAAGGTGGATATACACTGTACTAGTGCCGACATTGTGCATGCTCTGTTGCCTGTGTCTATGTGCCTGTGGGTCTGTCAGTGTGATCATGTGATGTATCTGTCCCCAGGAATGTGTCAACAAAGTTTCCCCTTCCTGGGACAATGAATTCACGCTGTTCTTATTTCAATTTCCAGGAGTGTATATTAGGACTTGGCTGTGGACGCACCATAGCACAACAGCCACTTACGTAACCGTCTAGCACCCTAATCTCATTGCTGGCTCAACTGTACTGACGATATCCTCTTGATACGAATCCACGGCTAACAAACACTGTCCTCTTTCTTCGAAAGTTTTCCATTTCACCTGCTCCTACTCAGGCTAAGAGCCCCCACGTTCATGAAGCTTTATCTCCATCTCTCCGATTGCACAGTAAAACCTCCAGACACGTAAAACCTTCCAGCAATGCACAGTACCTCACGTAGACAGCTTTCATCCCTACCTCTCCTGTGTAGTCTCGATGGTACATCTGCAGACACAAGCCAGTATGCTGAAGACTTAGGCCTGTACAGACAGGACAATACCACTACAAATCTAGTATGGCTAAACAGATTTAAGGTAGTATAACTGCACATGTTCCTTATACATCCCCACTATCCAGCTACAAAGGGAATCCATACAACCCCCCCCCCCCTCCCCAACTGGTGGAGGGGACAATGGTGTTATTCCTGACATATGGCGTGGAAGGTCGTAGGGTATACCTTCAGGTCACAACTGCTACTGACCGAGAACTTAGATGGCACAACGCTTCGTCACGGACAGCCTGCATCCTCATGTATTAAATGTCATGTGAAAGTATCGCGGTGCCATATTTGAACAGATCAAAAGTTTTTTTCAGACAACTGGCAACAGCGTTGATATACTTGGAGTAATGCATTATACACACTGTGCTGTCTTACAGTTTATTTATTCACTATCGTTTCGATCGTGGGTAATCTTCACGGTGTCACAGTAGATATTTTTCCGCTTTAAAGATTGTCCGTGATTGAAACCAGTAGTGAATAAATATGTTGTAAGACAGAACAGTGTGTGTCTTGTATTCCTCCAAGTATATTTCAACTGGGCAGTACTCGTCCACGCAAGGTACATGTTTCCATAAAATGTCTGCGTGATGTTGAGGTTCTCCCGCGGCCAGAAAGATGCCCATATCTGTCCCAATAGAACACAAGTGGGACCAGTTCGGATGCAAACTCAGTCCCTGTGCTAGTGTCCAGAATATGAAGGACCAGTTACAGCAGTTGTGAGCCATTTTGCCTCAGGAGAGGATACAAAGAATTTATGACATGCTTCCCAACCGAATCAATGCCTGCATCAAGGCCAGATGATAATGATGATGATCGGTTTGTGTGCCCGTCAACTACTCTGTCATCGGCGCCTGTACTAAGTCCCAATTTTTACACAGTCCAGTCGAGCAACTGTCACGATGATGACGACAAACACCCAGTCCCTGGGCAGAGAAAATCCCCAACTCGGCTGGGAATCGAACCCAGGTCCCAGTGATCCAGAGGCAGCAACGCTAGCCACTAGACCACGATACGCGGATATCAAGGCCGGAGGGGGTGGAATGTCGTACTTGTAAGTGGGCTGATACTGTCAAGTTCTTTGTAAATTTGACTCGACTTTGTAATCCTCTCAACATGTCAAGTTTCATTTCGTCTCCTGCTTCCCTTCTGGGTGCTTCACTTTTTTTTCAGGCAGTGTACATCTTAAGTAATGACAGCAGACAGCACGTTTTATTATCAGGACTAGCTGAGTACCCAGCGTTGCCCAAGTATGTATTTATTTCGGTCTTCTAGTAGTCTATCTTCTCCTTCCCTCTCTCTTTTCTGTTCACCTCTTTCCCCCTCTCAATCCACCTCTTGCACCCTCCACTCTCTATCCATCTCCTCCTACCCGTCTCTCTCTATCGATCTCCTCCCACCCCTCTCTCAGTCCATCTCCTCTTTCCCATTCTCTCTGCCCATCTGCTTCTATCCCCTGTTCATCTCACCCTCGTCCTCTCCCTTTCCATATCCTCCTCTCCCCTCTTTCCGTTCACTTCCACCTCTCTGTTCCTGTCCATCTCCCACACTATCTGTGTCCGTTTCCTTCTTTCCATTGTCTATCTGTCCATCACCTCCACCTTTACGTTATTATCGCTGCCCAAATAGGATGCCTGTGGTTCTTACTCCCATAGCATTTGTTTACAAATTGCAAGTATACAGGCACCAAATCTGTTTGAAATCTTTCCATGGGTTTAGGCTGAGCTTTTTGCGTGTGGTTTTGCCTGTGTACGCACATGTCAGATATATTTTACATACACTATGTGATCAATACAGAAGAATACTGAAGATTAGATGGGTGTATCACATAACTAATGAGGAAGTATTGAATAGGATTGGGGAGAAGAGAAGTTTGTGGCACAACATGACCAGAAGAAGGATCGGTTGGTAGGACATGTTCTGAGGCATCAAGGGATCACCAATTTACTATTGGAGGGCAGCGTGGAGGGTAAAAATCGTAGGGGGAGACCAAGAGATGAATACACTAAGCAGATTCAGAAGGATGTAGGTTGCAGTAGGTACTGGGAGATGAAGAAGCTTGCACAGGATAGAGTAGCATGGAGAGCTGCATCAAACCAGTCTCGGGACTCAAGACCACAACAACAAACAACAATGCGATCAAAAGTTTCGGAACATGTGGCTTAAAATAACTTACAAGTTCGTGGCGCGCTCCATCGGTAATGCTGGATTTCAATATGGTGTTGGCCCACCCTTAGCCTTGATGACAGCTTCCGCTCTCGTAGGCATACGTTCAATATGGTGCTGGAAGGTTTCTTGACGAATGGCAGCCCATTCTTCACGGAGTGCAGCACTGAGGGGAGGTATCGATGTCTGTCGGTGAGGTCTGGCACAAAGTCGGTGTTCCAAAACATCCCAAAGATGTTCTATAGGATTCAGATCAGGATTCAGTGCAGGCCAGTCCATTACAAGGATGTTATTGTCGCGTAACCACTCCGCCACAGGCCGTGCATTATAAACAGGTGCTCGATAGTGCTGAAAGATGCAATCGTTCCGCAATTGCTCTTCAACAGTGGAAAGCAAGAAGGTGCTTAAAATATCAATGAAGGCCTGTGCTGTGATATTGCCATGCATAACAACAAGGGGTGCAAGCTCCCTCCATCCACATCATAACACAACCACCTCCGAAGAAGGGGTGCAAGCTCCCTCCATGAAAAACACGTCCACACCATAACACAACCACCTCCGAATTTTACTGTTGGCGCTACACACGCTGGCAGATGACGTTCACCGGGCATTTGCCATGCCCACATCCGGATATCGGATCGCCACATTGTGTACCGTGATTCGCCACTCCACACAACGTTTTTCCACTGTTCAATCGTCCAATGTTTACGCTCCTTACGCCAAGCGAGGCGTCGTTTGGCATTTACCGGCGTGATGTGTGGCTTATGAGCCGCTCGGCGATGAAATCCAAGTTTTCTCACCTCCCACCTAAGTGTCGCAGTACTTGCAGTGGATCCTGATGCAGTTTGGAATTACTGTCTGATGGTCTGGATAGATGTCTACCTGTTATACATTACGACCCCCTTCAACTGTCGGCGGTCTCTATCAGTCAACAAACGAGGTCGGCCTGTACGCTTTTGTGCAGTACGTGTCCCTTCACGTTTCCACTTGACTGTCACATCGGAAACAGTGGACCTAGTGATGTTTAGGAGTGTGGAAATCTCGTGTACAGACATATAACACAAGTGACACCCAATCACCTGACCACGTTCGAAGTCCGTGTGTTCCGCGGAACGCCCCATTCCGGTCTCTCACGATCTCTAAAGACTACTGAGGTCGCTGATATGGAGTACCTGGCAGTAGGTGGCAGCACAATGCACCTAATATGAAAAACGTATGTTTTTGGGGGTGTCCGTATACTTTTGATCACGGAGGGTATTTTTACACTTATATCGCCTGTATCTCTAGCGAAATGTCACCCTGCAGTTTCACTTTCACGCAGCTCAATGTTTATGACGTCATATCGTGTAGTACAGTGATACAATTTTGCTGCTACATTCTGAATACAGTATGCAAAATTTGTCATCAGTACAGTTAGTAGTAAAGGAGTAATAAATTAAAACGTCTTGCTTCACGCGGCAGTTATGCTGCGTGAACAGTGAAACTGTAGTAAGCGATAAACGTCTTCCCTTTCATCGTTTTGGTTAGTTGTCAGCTAGAAAAACTTTCGTAATGATTTGAAATCATGTTAAAGTTTGTTGCTAGTCACTAAGTGGTCTCATTGTCAAATACTGAATCAATAAATTACGAGTATTCGTGCGTTGTGGGCTACGCTACTTTTTCACGCCGCCCCTATCTCTTTGATAGGTAAGTGGTTCTTAGCCCCAAGAGAGACTCTTTCCAGACAGTATTGTTGTGTGTACCAAGTTTCTTTAAAACTGGACTAGCGGTTTAGGAGGAGATGTGCACCATATGCGCATGATTTTCTGGAATGTGTATGGATTCAGTATCTCGTATAATGTGATATGGCAGATGATCAGACAGTTCAGGAGACAAAGTTTGATGCAACAGAGGCGATAGGGAATCGACGTAACGAAGCTCTGGGAGGTGATACCATAAGAAAGATAACAATAAACAGCTGTACTACAACGAACAGTAGAAATAGAACAACTTGCTGCAAGCGCGTATCAGCACGCGAGGCAGTGCAGCAGACTCACTTGCCGGCTGTACTAGATCGAGACGTGAGAATCGTTCGTGTAAAACGTGCTGGGGAGAACGAAGAGCCAGCGGTTGGCCTATGGAAGGGCAACTGGCAGGGCGCGGTGACGAATGCCGGACATTTGCCACACTTGCCCCTTCACCAGGTAACTTGAGTAGCGATCCCTCAGGTAAGGGACACCCTTCCTCGTACTTCTTCCGTCCGCTTTCAAACCGCCGTCTACACATCTTACTCCATACAACCAGTACGTAAGGAACCTTCTTCTTCGAAATCTTGACGAAATACAGAGCTTCTTTTCCGAAATCGAAATATTTATATCTTTTGGGAAACGAAAGCGATTCCGACGATTATGTCAGTATGTAATTAGTTCTGCCAAGTATAATTATAGACCCCTCTGTCTGTACGGTAGCTTCCTTTCACCCTTATTACGATAGAAACAGTCCATCGACATGGGAGCAACAAGAAAGGAACGCTGTAAACAGAATGCGAATGTACGCTAATCATTTCTTTTTGATCGCTGCATTTGTGCCTACTTTAATTACTACAACTGCCTGCCCAAAAGACAATAAGAAAAGAAGAAATGGGTATGTGAATGTTTGAAAAGAAGAATGACATACTTCATATTAATTTACTCTTTAAAATCCGATATCCCTTGCGGCGAAACATTAGTTAATAAAGTGTAGCGGGACAATGTTCAAACCATGATTGAAAGTACGTTCATAAACAGAGGTAAGAACATCTATGACTGACATGTCATCTAAAGTCGACGTACAATTTTGAAATGTTAGAAATAAGGAAATGAAGTAATACAGAATGCTATGCTTGTATTGTACATTGTTGTTCTACATTGGTTAGTCCTGGTATTTACAGGGTCACAGAGAAAGCACCCTAGGTTTTGGAGCGAAAAGCCGTAATTGTAATGATCTCCACTACAACAGAAACAAGAAGCGCAACTTAAGGAAAAATAATGTAATGTGTGTTCCAGCTCACAAGCGACATTGAAGCAGGTAGTTCCTGTGGCTTAGTATGGACAGAGGTTATATTCGACAACCGGAATAAATTAATAACTGGCTCCTTTTACCAACCCCCGGTATTAGATGAAACAGTTGCTGAACATTTCAAAGAAAACTCGAGTCGCATCGCAAATAGGTACCCTACTTATACAATTATAGTTGGCAGTGGCTTCAATCTACCTTCCGTAACTTGACAAAAATACATTTTCAGACGCTACTGTAGATAGAAAACAACTTCGATAATTGGTCTAAATGCTTTTTATAAAATTATTGTGAACAATTAGTTCACGAGACCATTCAAATTGTAAATGGTTACGAAAACACACTTGACCTCTTAGCCACAAATAATCCTGAGCATCACGACGGGTTCAGGAATTAGTGAACACACAGTCGTAGCGAGGCTCAATTGCGTAACAAAGAAAACACCAAAACTAAACGCAAGATATATATATTTATAAAAGCAGCTAAAAATTTGGTTGACGTCTTTCTAAGAGACAGTCTCGAATCCTTCCAAACTATGTAAGTGAAGACCATATGTGGCTTAAGTTCAAACAAATAGTATCAACAGCACTCGAGAGATTCATACCAAATAAATTAACAGACGGTACTGATCCCCCATGGCACACAGAAAACGACAGAAAGCTGCTGCAAGAGGACCGAAAAAGGCACGTATAATTTAGACGAGCGCAATATCTCCAAGATTGGGGAAGTTTTTATGTGGCTCGAGATTTGGTGCGGATTTCAATGCGAGATGCATTTAATAGTTTCCACAGCGGAAGTCTCTCTAGAAATGTGGCGAAAAATCCAAAGAGATTCTGGTCCTGTGTTAAGAAAACCAGCGGAAAGGCTCAGTAAGCGATGAGGAGGAGGAGGAGGAGGAGGAGAGGGGGGGAAGGGGGAGACAAGGGACCCAACCCTTCGGAGCAGGTAAAATCGTGGCGAATGTCCGCCTTGGCAAATGTCCGCACATCGCGGTGACAGGGAAGTCGTTTGGTAGAAGGCAGAAGAGGTGGGGCGTCACAAGCCAGTGTGGCCCCTGACGCGTCGCGGTATCTCCAGATAGCGGCTGTGTTTGCGTGGTCTTTGCCCCGCACCGCATCCGACATCTTCACCACTAACTGCTCACTGCGGTTGCACAACACCCGACCATCTGTTTGACACGAGCGGAGGAAACTTAATTTCCCTGTAGGCGCACGTTTTTCTAGAAGCGGTCTCGCTCTGTGGTGTCGAAAGGCCCCTGCAAACGATCAAACAATTTGTCAAACTTCGCTTGTTTATCAAATTACTTGACAGCGTGCGGCTATGTTAGACGTGTTTGTGAAACAGACTGTGTTTCGAGTGTTTGAGAGGAATTTTGATTGACGATGTACTTGAGGACAAAATTATCGAAATGGAAGAGGTTGTAGATGAAGATGAAATGGGAGATACGATACTGCGTGAAGAGTGTGATAGAGCACTGAAAGACCTGAGTTGAAATAAAGCCCCGGGAGTAGACAACATTCCATTAGAACTACTGATAGCGTTAACAGAGCCAGCCATGACAAAACTCTACCATCTGATGATGAGCAAGATGTATGAGACAGGCGAAATACCCTCAGACTTGAAGAAGAATATAATAATTCCAATCCCAAAGAAAGCAGGTGCTGACAGATGTGAAAATTATCGAACAATCAGTTTAATAAGTCACGGATGCAAAATACTAACGCAAATCCTTTACAGACGAATGGAAAAACTGTTAGAAGCCGACCTCGGGGAAGATCAGTTTGGATTCCGTAGAAATGTTGGAACACATGAGGCAATACTGACCCTACGACTTATCTTAGAGAATAGATTAAGGAAAGGCAAACCTACGTTTCTAGCATTTGTAAACTAAGAGAAAGCGAAAGCAAAACGAGGATAATGGAATGTAGTCGAATTAAGTCGGGTGATGCTGAGGGAATTAGATTAGGAAATGAGACACTTAAAGTAGTAAATGAGTTTTGCTATTTGGGGAGCAACATAACTGATGATGGTCGAAGTAGAGAGGATATAAAATGTAGACTGGCAATGGCAAGGAAAGCGTTTCTGGAGAAGAGAAATTTGTTAACATCGAGTATAGATTTAAGTGTCAGGAAGTCGTTTCTGAAAGTATTTGTATGGAGTGTAGCCATGTATGGAAGTGAAACATGGACGATAACTAGTTTGGACAAGAAGAGAATAGAAGCTTTCGAAATGTGGTGCTATAGAAGAATGCTGAAGATTAGATGGGTAGATCATATAACTAATGAGGAGGTATTGAACAGGTTTGGGGAGAAGAGGAGTTTGTGGCACAATTTGACTAGAAGAAGGGATCGGTTGGTAGGACATATTCTGAGGCATCAAGGAATCACCAATTTGGTATTGGAGGGCAGTGTGGAGGGTAAAAATCGTAGTCGGAGACCAAGAGATGAATACACTAAACAGATTTAGAAGGATGTAGGCTGCAGTGGGTACTAGAAGGTGAAGAATCTTGCACAGGATAGAGTAGCATGGAGAGCTGCATCAAACTAGTCTCAGGACTGAAGACAACAACAACAACAACAACATTTGATTGACGGCCGACTTGAGAAGATGACGGACTTCGTGTTGATGTTCCGCCGCTCACGTTTAGGGAGAAAGAGGTTTTGTTACTATTTATTTTACTGTACAGTGAATTCCCAAAATTATGGAAACAACGACCCATGATAAAAACAAAAGAGCACTGGCAATTAACAAAATGATCGAGATGCTGCGTCTTTCCCAGCCATATGTCATACAGAAAACGTTAAGAAGAAAATGAATGGTGTCTTCTTTGTTTTTCCATCTTTTTCTGCAGTTGCAGGTATGCAAGTTATTTAGGTTTATTTCCGCCCTTTGTAACTGCAATGAAAGCCCTACTAAACCAGACGCATTTCGCTCAATTCTAAAGCATCTTCATTAGTCACTGTAACTATGTGGTTTTACATCTGATAATTTTGTTTGCAATGATTACGAACAATTGGCATGCTTTACTTACTACTATAAGCAGTTTTTAGTCTTTTCGTTACTCACGGTTTTTCGTTGTTTGCTATATACTTTTCCTTCTTCCACATGTATGTGATGGGTTTTTGTGCATAGCACTTTCACTGTACTAAATATATTCGCGCTTCTGTGTCGAAGTATCGGTCTCCTCTCGCCATTTCGTGTGTTTAGTTTTGCTGTTACGGGATGCGTTCAACTTTTGTTCATTTGGGTAGTGGCGGGAGCGTCTGCTATGGCTGTGTGAGTGTTAATACTTTCTGAATAGAAAGAGAGAGCGAGCGAAAGTGTGTGTGGAGGTAGGGGGTGGGGGGAGGGGTTGCTTGCGCGTGCATGTTTATTTATTTATTTTTTTAATAAATTGTAAATTGGGGATGATTATCCGTGTATGTGTGTGTGTGTGTGTGTGTGTGTGTGTGTGTGTGTGTGTAACACAAGAAACATCACCTAAAGCTACAGGAAAACTTCCAAATTGCTTAAGCAATAACAGAGAAGAAACGCACAATAAATGACCAGAAGCTATTTAAACTAATAAAGCTCATTGTTGAGAAAGACCAGCCCCCTAGACGCCACAGAATAATACCACACAGCAGGCAATACCCCACCTTAGACCATCCACCTCCGTACCATAGTAACCAGGACATGTTAGCTCCTTTCTCTCTCTCTCTCTCTCTCTCTCTCTCTCTCTCACACACACACACACACACACACAACAAACGAACACACACAACAAACACACCGCGGTAGCAGACGTCCCCACCACTATCAAAACATACAAAAGACGAACTCGTCCTGCAGTAGCAAAACAACAACACACGAAATGGCGAGAGGACAGCGACACTTCTCAACACAGAAACGTAAATATATTTAGTGAAGCAACACGCGGAAGAAGAACAAGAAAAAACGAAGTAAACAACAAAAAAACCGTGAGTAACGAAAAGAATAAAAACTGCTTATAGGAGTAAGTAAAGCATGCGAACTGATTATGATCGTAGCAAACAAAATTGTTAGACAAGAAACCACACTATGTGATCAAAATTATCCGGACACGCCCAAAAACATATGTTTTTCATATTAGGTGCGTTGTGCTGCCACCTACTGCCAGGTACTCCATGTCACTCATTAGACATCGTGACAGAGCAGAGTGGGGCGCTCCGCGGAACTCACAGACTCCGAACATGGTCAGGTTATTATGTGTCACTTGCGTCATACGTCTGTACGTGAGATTTCCACACTCCTAAACATCCCTAGGTCCACTGCGTCCGGTATAATAGTGAAGTGGAAACGTGAAGGGACAGGTATAGCACAAAAGCGTACAGGCCGACCTCGTCTGTTCACTGACAAGAGACCGCCGACAGTTGAAGAGGGTCGTAACGCGTAATAGGCAGACATCTGTCCGGACCATCACACAGGAATTCCAAACTGCATCAGGATCCACTGCAGGTACTATGATAGTTAGGCAGGAGGTGAGAAAACTTGGATTTCATGGTCGAGCGGCTGCTCATAAGCCACACATCACACTGTAAAATACCAAACGACGCCTCGCTTAGTGTAAGGTGTGTAAACATTGGACGATTTAAAAGTTGAAAAACGTTGTGTGGAGTGACGAATCACGGTACACAATGTGGTGATCCGATGGAGGGGTGCAGGTATTGCAAATGCCCGGTGAACGTCATCTGCCAGCGTGTGTAGTGCCAACAGTAAAATTCGGAGGCGGTGGTGTTATGGTGTGGTCGTGTTTTTCATAGAGGGGGCTTGCATCCCTTGTTGTTTCGCGTGGCACTATCACAGCACAGGTGTACACTGATGTTTTAAGGACCTTGCCTCCCACTGTTGAAGAGCAATTCGGGGATGGCGATTGCATATTTCAACACGATCGAACAACTGTTCATATTGCACGGCCTGTGGCGGAGTGGTTACACGACAATAGCATCTCTGTAATGGACTGGCCTGCACGGAGTCCTGACCTGAATCCTATAGAACACCTTTGGGATGTTTTGGAACGCCAAGTTCGTGCCAGGCCTCACCGGCCGACATCGATATCTCTCCGCAGTGCAGCACTCCGTGAAGAATGGGCTGTTGCCATTCACCAAGAAATCTTCCAGCACTTGAGTGAACGTATGCCCGCGAGAGTGGAAGCTGTCATGAAGTGTGGGCCAACACAATACTGAATTGCAGCATTACCGATGGAGCGCGCCACGAACTTGTCGGTCACTTTCATCCAGGTGTGCGGATACTTTTGAGGAACAGTGTATATTGTTACAGTGACCAGAGAAGGTGCTTTAGAATAAAGTGAAACGCGTCTTGTCTTAATAAGACTTTCATTACAGTTGCAAGAAACTGAAATTAACATATAAACATGAAATTCTACGTACAACGTACAAGCGTGGCGCAATGAAATTGAAAAAATCGAAGCTCTTCGGTTAATCCACGGACGACGTATATTTTTCCACGTTGTTGTATTTAATGAACTTTCATTACAGGACCAAGCAAAAGAGAATGGATTTTTTCACAACTGTGACTTCTTTTTCAATTTGAGTACGAAGTATTCCTAACAAGATATTAAAAGTTTCACTGTCCGTTACGACAAAACTGGATGTAGTCATCAGGTTCTGAGTGCTGCATTTCCTTATATATTCCTGGCACAGTCTGGAAGCTGTCTGCAGTGCGTGGTAACTGAGGAAAAGTTCACAAGCCAAGATTACTAAAAACGCATTTTATTGTATGACACAGCTATACTGCCATCGTATTTTATGTTGTAAAAATTTTAACGCTTATGGTCCGATAATGACAGCATAGCTTTGTCGAAAGAGGTCATCCGATGAAATGCTTTGTTAGCGATCTTGGCTTGTCACGCTTTCTTCAGTTACCACATATTTTATTTCCTTGAGTAGAGTTTCGTGTATATATTTAGCTCTCAATTTCAATCATTCTCGTGGCCACCGTCTTGTTTTCTTTTTCTTCTTTACCGTTAAAGGAAAAGCAAGAAATGCTTCGTCTGCATTGGTAGCCATTTCCGCTAGTGTCAGAATACTTCGCGACAGGAAAGTGAGGTTAAATTTGGCAAACTTCGCTGGTACCTCGGCGTGCTTGTTGGACAAACTCGTGGATAGCAAACAGTGAAATTGACAAAACAAGTTTGATCGTTGTCAGGAGTTGTACCAGCTGTTCACGCTGCAACAAAGCTGCATATTGATAAGTTAGGCGTCACGCCTCTTTCCAGTCCTCTCCCAATGCGTCCACAAACAGCCAGGCCAAAACCAACGCCTTCTTCCGATCTTCTCCTCCGCTGTCCCTCGTTCACGTCCTGCCCGATCAGCTTAACAAGAGAATCTTCCACTACGCTGTGTCCGGACTGAGACTCGAAACTGAAACCTCACCTTTCGCGGAAATCTCTTACCGACTTAGCTATCCAGCCACGACTAACTCATAGGTTCACTTCTGCCAATATCTCTCACGTGCCTTCCAAACTCCACGTGAGTTCTCTTGCACATCTTGGAGAAACGGGAGAAGTAAGCGTAGTCGCGAGGGTGGGCTGGATAGCTCAGCTGGTAATGTGTCTCTTGGTCAGGAGATGCTAAGATTATCTGACCGCCATTATTTGCTAGTTCATTTTAGAGTTATACGCAAGGCTCAGCACACAGTTCTAATCAGCCATGACGTTCCATAGCAGCAATATACCAGTATAATGCAAACGCTCGAAGATAATCGCTCTATTAAAACCTGGCAAACCAGCTGATAGCACTAAGAGCTACGGAGTAATAAAGCCGCTATCTGTGACCTACAAGCGATTAGGGGAGGTTATTCGTAATACAATCAGTGTAAGATTATTTGAAGCGATCCCGACCAAACAAGCAGGCTTCTGGCTAAAACGAAGTAGCGTGTATCCATCATTTTGGTTTGCAGCACCTTGTATTGGCGTGTTCGCAGTTAAAATTGTTGGATGTGAGGTCCGCCAGTTACGCAAAACACCGTTTCTCTCAGTATCCAAACATGTTTCTGAACCACTGTGCCATCATCAGTGGGTTTTCGTTTTTATTCATTCTGCAATGTGAACCTCTTTTGCTACATGATTATAAAATTATGTGCATTTTTAGTTCAAACAACAGATCGTTTCTTTTTGTAAATACCTTTACATTTGGTGTACATCAATTTTCTGCATCACTTGCGGGTTAATTACTACAGGTAGCTTGTCATCTCCAACCAAACGATGTTGATGAGAACATTTTGTTTCTGGGAGTTAACCTATCTTCTAGAATGTAATTCAGTTTTTCGCGATGTTTTCGCGCCTATATTCGTTTTTACTTACGTTTTCGTGTGGCAAGTACTTCCATTCTCCACATAATGCTAAGGTGCTGTGATGCACACGTAACTAAACCGAGTATTTTTCACTAATAACGTAGTAAAACACTTTTCACTTACCCAGAACACAGTGTGATTGTGGTTTGTTATGTGTCCCAGCCCGGTCAGTGCTGTTTTGGGGTGACATTATGTAGGACCGACGTACGCCGCTGGTGGTCATGGAATCCGCCGCAACAGCTCTACGGTAAGTGAATGCTATCCTCCGACCGAAAGTGCTACCCTATCGGCAGCATATTGGCGAGGCATTCGTCTTCATGGACGACAATTCGCGCCCCCATCGTGCACCTCTTGTGAATTACTTCCTTCGGGACAACGACATCGCTCGACTAGAGTGGCCAGCATATTCTCCTGACGTGAACCCTATCTAACATGCCTGGGATAGATTGAAAAGGGTTGTTTATATACGGCGTGACCCACCAACCATTCTGAATGATCTACGCCGAATCGCCGTTGATGGGTGGGGCAATCTGGACCAACAATGCCTTGATGAACGTGCTACTGGGTATTAGAGGTACCCGTGTGTACAGCAATCTGGACCGCCACCTCTGAAGGTCTCGCTGTATGGTGGTACAACATGCAATATGTGGTTTCCAAACCACGTGGCTGCTACGGTCGCAGGTTCGAATCCTGCCTCGGGAATGAATGTGTGTGATGTCCTTAGGTTAATTAGGTTTAGGTAGTTCTAACGGACTGATGACCTCAGATGTTAAGTCCCATAGTGCTTAGAGCCATTTGTGGTTTTCATGAGTAATTAAAAGGGCGGAAATGATGTTTATCTTGGTCTCTGTTCCAATTTTCTGACAGATTCCGGAACTCTCGGAACCGAGGTGATGCAAAACTTTTTTTGATGTTTGAGGGACTTCTCCTTCTAATGGCGGGACGGAGGTTTATGGCGATGTTATCTTGCAATTATTTCTTCATCAAGATTTATGCATGTTAATTCGTTGAAGTCGTATTGAAAGGCTCTTTCCAATGCCACGCTGTATTCAAGGGAATGTAGGTTCTTAATCTCATCCGGCCACTGTGATTTAGATTTTCCTTGGATTCTTGCCTAAATTACTTCAGGGAAATGCTGGGATAGTGCCTACTATAAGGCCACAGCCAACTACTCGTCCCATCCTTGACAAACTAGACCTCTGAGTATACTATCTACATCTACATCTACATTTACATTTATACTCCGCAAGCCACCCAACGGTGTATGGCAGAGGGCACTTTACGTGCCACCGTCATTACCTCCCTTTCCTGTTCCAGTCGCGTATGGTTCGCGGGAAGAACGACGGCCGGAAAGCCTCCGTGCGCGCTCGAATCTCTCTAATTTTACATTCGTGATCTCCTCGGGAGGTATAATTAGGGGGAAGCAATATATTCGATACCTCATCCAGAAACGCACCCTCTCGAAACCTGGACAGCAAGCTACACCGCGATGCAGAGTGCCTCTCTTGCAGAGTCTGCCAACATCTCCGTAACGCTATCACACTTACCAAATATCCCTGTGACGAAACGCGCCGCTCTTCTTTGGATCTTCTCTATCTCCTCTGTCAACCCGACCGGGTCGTATCCCACACTGGTGAGCAATACTCAATTATAGGTCGAACGAGTGTTTTGTAAGCCACCTCCTTTGTTGATGGACTACATTTTCTAAAGAATCTCCCAATGAAGCTCAGCCTGGCACACGCCTTACCAACAATTAATTTTATATGATATTCCACTTCAAATCGTTCCTTACGCATACTCCCAGATATTTTACAGAAGTAATTGCTACCAGTGTCTGATCGAAGTTATGCGAAATTAACCACTATTCGTCACGAGAGGCGAATTCTCCAGTATGAAAGTATGCGGGCGGTGTTGTGATGGCGGCAGAGATGCCATAACAGCAGAATGGGTCTGTTACGAGAGCTCAGTGGCTTTGAACGTGGAGTAGTCATTGGATGTTACCTTGGTAATAGATCCATCAGGGACATTTCAGCTCTTCAAAAGCTGCCCAAGACTGTTGCTGAAGTGGAAACGCGGGTAAACACGGACAGCTAAATCAGGTCAAGCAGGCCTCAAGTACTGCCAGACAGGAAGCGTAACGTATTGCCGAGTAGGACTATCGACGTTTTTAAAAATATCGGGAATCTGATATATCGATATTTAAAAAAATATCATCGGTTCTCAATATTTCGAAGAGAATATCGCTGTATCAGCAAGTCGAAGGAAACTGGCCTGTAAAAATATCGGCTGCACATTGCACATACTCGTACACTGAATCGCGAAAGAAACTGGTATGGGCATGCGTATTCCATTACAGAGAAACGTAAACAGGTAGAATAGCACGCTGCTGTCGGCAACGCCTATATAAAATGACAAGTGTCCGAGGCAGTAGTTAGATCGGTTACTGCTGCTACAACGGCAGTTGATCAAGATTTAAAGCGAGTCTGAATGTGGTGTTGTAGCCGATGCACGAGCGATTGGACACAGCGGCTCCGAGGTAGCGGTGAAGTGGGGATTTTCCCGTATGACCATTTCACGAGTGTACCATGAATATCAGGAATCTGGTAAAACATCAGATCTCCGATATCGCTGCGGCCGGAAAAAAATCTGCAAGAACGGGACCAACCACGAGTGAAGAGAATCGTTCAACGTGACAGAAGTGCAGCCCTTCAGTTAATTGCTGCAGATTTCGGTGCTGGGCGATAAACGTCAGTTTACGAACCGGAGGCGAAGGCCCACTCGTGAACCCTCCATGAGAGCACGACACAAAGCGTTACGCTTCGCCTGGCCCGTCAACACCGATATTGAACTGTTGATGACTGGAAACATGACGCCTGGTCGGACGAGTCTGGTTTCAAATTTTATCGAGCAGATGGACGTGTACTGGTATCGAGACAACCTCATGAATCCATGGACCCTGCATCTCAGGAGGGGTCTGTTCAAGGTGGTGGAGGTCTGTAATGGTGTGGGGCGTGTGCAGTTGGGAGTGACATGGGACCCCTGATAAGTCTATACACGATGGTCCATTTATCGTGACCGCGCCAAATATCTCACGAAATAAGCGTCAAACGAAAAGACTACAACGAACGAAACTCGTCTAGCTTGAAGGAGGAAAACAGATGGCGCTATGGTTGGCCCGCTAGATAGTACTGCCACAGGTTAAACGGAAATCAGCTGCGTTTTTTTAAATAGGAACCACCATCTTTTATTACATATTCGTGTAGTACCTAAAGAAATATGAATGTTTTAGTTGGACCACTTTTTTCGCTTTGTGATAGATGGCGCTGTAATAGTCACAAACATGCGGCACACAATTTTAGACGAACAGCTGGTAACAGGTAGGTTTTTTAAATTAAAACACAGAACGTAGGTACGTTTGAAGATTTTATTTCGGTTGTTCCAATGTGATACATGTACCTTTGTGAACTTATCATTTCTGGGAACGTATGTTGTTACAGCGTGATTACCAGTAAATACCACATTAATGCAATAAATGCTCAAAATGATGTCCGTCAACCTCAATGCATTTGGCAATACGTGTAACGACATTCCTCTCAACAGCGAGTAGTTCGCCTTCCGTAATGTTCGCACATGCATTGACAATGCACTGACGCATGTTGTCAGGCGTTGTCGGTGGATCACGATGGCAAATATCTTTCAACTTTCGCCACAGAAAGAAATCCGGGGACGTCAGATCCGATGAACGTGTGGGCCATGGTATGGTGCTTCGACGACCAATCCACCAGTCATGAAATATGCTATTCAATACCGCTTCAACCGCACGCGAGCTATGTGCCGGACATCCATCATGTTCGAAGCACATCGCCATCCTGTCATGCAGTGAAACATCTTGCAGTAACATTGGTAGAACATTACGTAGGAAATCAGCATACATTGCACCATTTAGATTGCCATCGATAAAATGGGGGCCAATTATACTTCCTCCCGTAATGCCGCACCATATTTTAACCCGCCAAGGTCGCTGATGTTCGACTTGTAGCAGTCATCGTGCATTTTCCGTTGCCCAACAGTGCATATTACGCCGGTTCACTTTACCGCTGTTGCTGAATGACGCTTCGTCGCTAAACAGAACGCGTGCAAAATATCTGTCATCGTCCCGTAATTTCTGTTGTGCTCAGTGGCAGAACTGTACACGACGTACAAAGTCGTCGCCATGCAATTCCTGGTGCATAGAAATATGGTAGAGGTGCAATCGATGTTGATGTAGCATTCTCAACACCGACGTTTTTGAGATTCCCGATTCTTGCGCAATTTGTCTACTACTGATGTGCGGATTAGCCGCGACAACAGCTAAAACACCTACTTGGGCATCATCATTTGTTGCAGGTCGTGGCTGACGTTTCACATGTGCTTGAACACTTCCTGTTCCCTTAAATAACGTAACTATCCGGCGAACGGTCCGGACACTTCGATGATGTCGTCCAGCATACCGAGCGGCATACATAGCACACGCCCGTTGGGCATTTTGATCACAATAGCCATACATCAACACGGTATCGACCTTTTCCGCAGTTAGTAAACGGTCCATTTTAACACGGCTAATGTATTACGAAGGAAGTACCGTCCGCACTGGGGGAATGTTACGTGACACCACGTACTTATACGTTTGTGACTATTACAACGCCATGTGTCACAAAGCGAAAAAAGTGGTCCAACTAAAACATTCATATTTATTTACGCACTACACGAATATGAAATAAAAAATGAGGGGTTCCTATTTAAAAAAAACCTCAGTTCATGTCCGTTTAACCTATGGCAGTGCCATCTAGCGGGCCAACCATAGCGCCATCTGGTTTCCCCCTTCAAGCTAGATGAGTTTCGTTCTTTTTAGTTTTTTCGTTTGATGCTTATTTCGTGAGATATTTGATGATTAATCATTCACTCGTAATAGTAAAATTCATGTTGATGGTTTTAGTGAAAGGAGCAAGTGGACTAAAAGTTCTACCGTTGTTTCGGACCTCTTGATAAGGATGGAGGTGTGATTACACATGTCAGTCACATCGCGATTACGGGCAGCATGGGGTTCACGCCTGAGCCTCAGGACGTGCGCTAGCAGCGCATGTCGGGTGTTTCAAGCGTCAACTTCGCGTCTCAATATCTCGGGATGTAATGGGAATATTGCGATGCAATCAACGCCATTGTGTATGTGATTTGTCATGCTATGGATTGTTGAAGAAAAATATAAGAGGTCCATTTAAAAAAACATAAGTTTGTGTTAAGAAACACATATGCTTTCGTTTTAGAATGTTTCCAAATATGTACACTCATGGGCCCCAGCCCTACATTGATACCGGTGAAAGTCGTTTTCCAATAGCTGTTATTGTTCCAGAGATATTTTGGGTGGACAAGATAGCTGGGACACCCTGTATATGAATCATGTTTTTGTTCTTAATGTGTAATAACAATACACGATAGATATCGTTGGGAAAGTGGTTCATGGATGAATAAAACTACTACTACTACTTAGTACTGCTGCTGCTGCAGACATGCGCGTTGCCACAAAAAGTGGAAGAACTCTGCGGTCATTGGCCACGGCGAAAAGAAAACGCGGGATGCCGACGTAATTAGTGTGTTTAGCGTATGGACCTGTTTCTGACGGCTGTGGAATATATGCTCCACGAGGAACTTTCGCGCTACGCACCCAAAATGATGTTCTCCGATGGCATTGGCTTCACTACGGTAACTACTCGCCACTGGACTAGGAAGTGGACGACTGGGGAGGGGGGGGGGGGGGCACATCAAAGTCGCGGCAGTTGGTGTTGGGGTGGGGGTAAGGGGAAGATAGATACCGAGATTTGGTTTCTGTCCTCGCTTCCCCCCCTTTCCACCTCCCCCCCCCAAAAAAAAAACATCAGATGTACATGATATACGGCCAGAGCCAGCGATAAAAAAAGATGTGATGTGCGTCAGCAGTAATGTCGTTTAATGCCAAATTTCGCTTCTAATGAATCAAAAGCTCGCATAATTGAAACCATTATCCGTCAAAGGGTGTCAGACGTCTTCTAACGCCAGGTACGTTCTGTCCTGTCCTTCTGCTCTCTGCCTTCGTCACATTTTTCAGTCCGTCCCTTTTAACGTCCCACAAAAAAAGTGCTAATGGGAGGCAAACTCTGAGACTGTGCGTTGCAAAATCCACGTGCAACCTTTTTTGGAAACATGTGAACGGATCGGTACAGACTGGTAGAGTCGGCAGAACCCTCTTCTTGTTCAAAGAAATTATTTTTTCCTTTAACATCTGACGCACAGTTTTTGTAAAATAATTATAATAATAAGTGGTTTATTTATGGTCTATTCATACTGCGGTTTACACCAAATGTAAACTCATGTACGTAAGTGCTTCAAATGGTTCAAATGGCTCTGAGAACAATGGGACTTAACATCTGAGGTCATCAGTCCCCTAGACTTAGAACTACTTAAACCTAACTAACCTAAGGACATGACACACATCCATGGCCGAGGCAGGATTCGAACCTGCGACCATAGCAGCAGCGCGGTTCCGGGCTGAAGCGCCTAGGGCCGCTCGGCCACCACGGCCGGCACGTAAGTAGTCTCAGTGCAAAGTAGAACTAACGTAATCACAGCGATGTTATGTCTTTTTCAAAAGTAAACGAAAGTAATTGTTTCCAAGAGGCAGGGCCTACGAATTAATTGTGGTCATGCTGACAAGGAACCGTGACTTTGTGAAATAATTATTTGTATTTTTCTGCTACCATTGAACATATGTTGTATTTAATATACGCTGTCTACATTCACGGAGAACCGTTTGTGGAGCCAAAATATGTCAAAAACAGGATTAGACGGAGCAGTGGAATAATGTAATGCCGAATAACAGCTCCACAAGTGAATCAACGAGTGAGTACAACAATGAGACACAGCTCCATGGCAGCAGAAGACGAGACTGGACTTGGCTTTCGGCCACCCACGCCACCCCACACCACGCCCCCCCCCCTCCCCACCCCGAAGTACTCCAGCAGCAGAGCAGCGGACAAAACATTTCTAGGTTAAGTTAGACCAACAAGTAACATCTGTATGCGTAAACGTCTGAGGGTGAGTAAAAACACGCCAGAAATGCGTTGCACTGCTTTAAATTGAGCATAAAGTAAATAAAGGTGACTGGAAGCGGAAAAATACAAATAAGGGCTTATAAAACTGGGCCGATATTTACAAATTTTGATATTACTGAATAGTTTCGCTTTGTAGAACAACATAGCACTGATGCATATCACATATTCCCGCACTATCAGTACACCCAGTCAGTCCACATAGTTTCTTATACAGTGTGAAAAGTATTTAAACCGACAAACTCTGGGAACTTGTAGGGGACATCAAAACAAATATCTTTCCCTAATGTCATTTTTTCCTATGAGGATTATTTAAACCGGTGGAGTTATTAGAGGTCGTATTACGATCTTCAGTTGTCAGAGGGCGTATTACGCTCTTCAGTTGTAGGCAACTGCTGTCCACCAGTGTAGTAGTGCATTGTCTCTGTTTACTAATGGAGCCACACACCTGGAGTGAGTAAACTGGTATGGTTGGTGCGTACTACGTAGCGCACCACAACGGACGAGCTGCACAGCGGGTTTATCAACAACAACATCCTAATCGCCGTGTCCCGGGGATCCTTGAATGAGCACTCGTGCAATTGCACGTAACGTGGGGACGAATCAGACGAATGTAAGAACAGTCCTTCGAGAGCAATTGTTACGTCCATTTCACTTACAGCGTGTCCGCAACCTGGAACCAGTTGATTATCCACCCAGAGCACACTTTCCGCAGTGGTACCTGCAACAGTGCGAAATGCATCCTACATTTCCATCCTCTGTGTTGTTTACCGATGAAGCAACGTTCGGGCGTGATAGAGTCTTCAACATGCACAATTGGCATGTTTGGAGTGAGGATAACCCACATGGCACAGTTACTAGCGCTCATCAAGTGCGGTGCTTCGTTTATGTGTGGGTCGGTGTCGTTGGGGACTGTTTAATTGGGCCATATCTGCTACCTAGGCCATTAAATGGCAGGCACTATTACAATATTCTCCCCAGAGCGTTGCCAGAATTGCTGGAAGACTTCCCGCTCCCTACGAGACAAAGCATGTGGTTCCAACATGACGGGACGCCGGCATATTTCAGTCGTCGTGTGCGTCGATTCCTGGACCGACGGTTCCCAGAAATGTGGATTGACACAGGTGGTCCTGTACCATGGCCTGCTCGATCCTCAGATGTGTCCCCTCTGGACTTTTTTGTGTGGGGAGAGATGTGCAACCTTGTTTACGCAACTCCTGTTGCATCAGAAGAGGATCTGGTTGCCCGGATAGTAGCAGCAGCAGGAACAATTCAGGATACTCCTTGGGTTTTTGCCCGTGTCAGACAGAACGTGATCCGACAGGTAACCTTTGTTTACATGTCAATGGAGGCATTTTTGAAAATCTACTGTAACTGAAATTGGGTTGTGTTAATGTGTTGTCTCTTGGTCATAAAAAAAAAATGGAAAAGTGAGTGTTTGTTGGTTTAATTAATTTGCCGCCAGAGAAATCTTCCAAAAATATTTGTTTTGGTGTCCCCTACAACCTCCCAGAATTTGTAGGTTGAAATACTTTTCACCCTGTATGTAAATTGAAAGTGGAGGGGGGAGACAGGAAAGAGAAGCGAAGGGATGAACATATAACCAAATACCGGATGATCAAAAAGTCAGTACAAATTTGAAAACTTAATAAACCACGGAATAATGTAGACAGAGAGGTAAAAATTGACACACGTGCTTGGAATGACATGGGGTTTTATTAGAACAAAGTTCACAAAATCTCCGACAGATGGGATCGTTTGGTGATGATCGTGTGCTCAGCCGCCACTTTCGTCATGCTTCGCCTCCCAGGTCCCCAGACCTCAGTCCGTGCGATTATTGGCTTTGGGGTTACCTGACGTCGCAAGTGTATCGTGAACGACCGACATCTCTAGGGATGCCGAAAGACAACATCCGACGCCAATGCCTCACCATAACTCCGGACATGCTTTACAGTGCTGTTCACAACATTATTCCTCGACTATAGCTATTGTTGAGGAATGATGGTGGACATATTGAGCATTCCCTGTAAAGAACATCACCTTTGCTTTGTATTACTTTGTTATGCTAATTATTGCTATTCTGATCAGATGAAGCGCCATCTGCCGAACATTTTTTGAAATTCTGTTTTTTTCGGTTCAAATAAAACCCCATGCCATTCCAAGCATGTGTGTCAATTTGTACCTCTCTATCTACATTATTCCGTGATTTATTCAGTTTTCAAATTTATACTGATTTTTTGATCACCCGGTAGTTTCGAGACTGGATTAATAAAGAATACAGAATGGTTCAGGTATTGTACATAAGCTTCAAGTATCAGCCCTCAAGACCTCTATTGATTATTACGACAGCAGTTTAGGAAGATTTCCATTTTTAAGTATGTCTACGTTGTCCTGATATAACATCTGGTGCGACAGTATCTGGTGACAGTTCTTGTTATATTTCACGTGAAATTCTAAAATATCGACAGTTTTGGCCTGTTTTATACAGTGTGGCGTAATATTCTGATAAAATGTTGTAGACATTTCCTGTACTTTATTGACAATTCACACAATAAATGTTTTATATTAATTTTTATATTTATATTTTTTTGACAGTTCGCACCATACATGTTTTATGTTTATATAAAATATCTATTTTGTGAACCGTCAAAAAAATTACAGGAAATAGCTACAAATTATATCAAAAGTTTACGCCACACACTGTAAAACAACAAAAATCGATATTTTAGAATTTCACTGAAAGATATCGAGAACACTCGCCAGATACAGTCACAGCAGATGTCATACATACGTCAGGACAACGTAGACGCACTTGAAAATAGAAATTTTCCGAAAATGCTGTCGTAATAACGAATAGAGGTTTTAAGTAGTGATCTGGAACCTTACTTACAATGTCCTTTCAAGACTATTTCACTGCAAGCCCAATCGTCAAGAATCATCAAGAAACGTCAACAAAGCTTCAGGTGTTTATCATAGCTCACCCTCCCGCGCCCTCGCTACCCTCGAGTACAACTCACCGAACGTCCATAAAACCGTGCCAAACTCTCAGAAAAGCCCTCCTTTGGGATGTTGGTAGGTTTGTATCGATCAGACAACGTCTCGTCACCTGTGACGATGTTTCCAGTAAACAACTGTCCGCAGTTTCCGTTTCCAAGATGTTGACCCACTGCGAGTTGCGACGCACCGGTGTTGGCACACTACACGACTTACCACCGCCTGCTCACTGCTACCTGGTCGAATGTACGTCTGTTGTTTACAGTCGTAGTTCAAGCTGCCACCGTACTTACTGTGCTGGCGTGACTTATACATGAGGAAAAAGAAACAGTCTCGGAATTTTTTGGACGGACGAAGTGCATCTTGCATGCTTAATGGTTTTGCTGAAAACTGTGTGTCTGGTAAACATTAGATAGCCGCGCGGGATTAGCCGAGCGGTATGCTGGCACGGCAGCTCAGCGTGTTCGGTCAGAGGGTTAGCTGCCCTCTGTAATAAAAAAACTGAGTAAATCGATCGACAACGAACTTAAACGGATGTCTTACGACGCCCGTCCCGAGCAGACGCAACGAACAAAAGCGAACAAAATGAGATTTAAGAAAAAATAGCGGTCTAAGGCGGTGCAGTCATGGACTGTGCGGCTGCTCCCGGCGGAGGTTCGAGTCCTCCCTCGGGCATGGGTGTGTGTGTTTGTCCTTAGGATAATTTAGGTTAAGTAGTGTGTAAGCTTAGGAACTGATGACCTTAGCAGTTAAGTCCCATAAGATTTCACACACATTTGAACATTTAAAAAAAAAAAAACACATTAGATGAAATCAGTGAACAGATTTCCTTGACCCTTGCGCACAGCGCCCCCCCCCCCCCCGCTTCATCCCCTCTCCACTCCTCAACACGTACACACTTAAAAATTACACTGAAGCGCCAAAGAAACTGGTATAGGGATGCGAAGTCAGAGATATGTAAACAGGCAGAATACAGTACTGCGGTCGGCAACGCCTTATAAGACAAGTGTCTGACGCAGTTGTTAGGTCCGTCACTGCTGCTACAATGAGACGTTACCAATGTAAGTAGGCTGTTTATGTTTTCTTATTGGCAACGTTACATAGCGCTCTGTATGAAAATCACTGGCTGTGCTGTGTGCAGTCTGTGGCTAGTTTGCATTGTTGTCTGTCATTGTAGTGTTGGGCAGCGGCAGCTGGCTGTGAACAGCGCGTAGCGTTGCGCAGTTGGAGGCGAGCCGCCAGCAGTGGTGGATGTGGGGAGAGAAATGGCGGAGTGTTGAAATTTGTATGATTATTAAGGTAAATACATTGTTTGTTCTCTATTAAAATCTTTCAATTGCTAACTATACCTATCAGTAGTTAGTGCCTTCCGTAGTTTGACTCTTTTATTTAGCTGGCAGTAGTGGCGCTAGCTGTATTGCAGTAGTTCGAGTAACGAAGATTTTTGGTGAGGTAAGTGATTTGTGAAAGGTACAGGTTAATGTTAGTCAGGGCCATTCCTTTGTAGGGATTTCTGAAAGTCAGATTGCGTTGCGCTAAAAAATATTGTGTGTCAGTTTAAGCACAGTCGTATATAATTTTTCTAAGGGGACGTTTCATATTACCAAGATTTAAGGGAGTTTCAATGTGGTGTTACAGTCGGCGCACGAGAGATGGGACACAGCACCTCCGAGGTAGCAATGAAGTGGGTATTTTCCCCACGACAATTTCACGAGTGTACCGTGAAAATCACGAATCCGGTAAAACATCAAATCTCCGTTGTGGCCGGGAAAAGAATCTGCAAGAACAGGATCAACCACGGTTGAAGAGAATCGTTTAACGTGACAGAAGTGCAACCCATCCGCAAATTGCTGCAGGTTTCTATGTTGGGCCATCAGCGAGTGTCAGCGTGCGAAACATTCAGCGAAACATCATCGACAAGGGCTTTCGGAGCCGAAGGCCCACTCGTGTATCCTTAACGACTGCACGACTCAAAGCTTTGCTCCTTGCGTGGGCCCGTCAACAGCGAAATGGTTCAAAAGGTTCTGAGCACTATGCGACTTAACTTCTGAGGTCATCGGTCGCCTAGAACTTGGAACTAATTAAACCTAACTAACCTAAGGACATCACACACATCCATGCCCGAGGAAGGATTCGAACCTGCGACCGCAGCGGACGCCCGGCTCAAGACTGTAGCGCCTAGAACCGCACGGTGAACAGAGACACTGGACTGTTCTTAAGTGGAAGAATGTTGCCTGGTCGGACGAGTCTAGTTTCAAACTGTATCGAGCGAATCGACGTGTACGAATATGGAGACAACCTCATGATTCCATGGACCCTGCATGCGAGCAGGGGACTTTTGAGGCTAGTCGAGGCTCTGTAATAGTATAGGCGTGTGCAGCTGGAGTGATATAGGACCCCTGATACGTCTAGATACGACTCTGACAGGTGACACGTCTACTGATACGTAACTAAGCATCCCGTTTGATCACCTTCATCCATTCATGTCCAGTGTGCATTCCGACGGACTTGGGCTATTCCAGCATTACAATGCAACATCCCACACATCCAGCATTGGTACAGAGTGGCTGCAGGAACTCTCTTCTGATTTTAAACACCTCTGCTGGCCACCAAACTCCACAGACATGAACATTATTGGGCATATCTGGGATACCTTGCAATGTGCTGTTTTGTTTATGAATTTTGGTTGGGACCGCAGTTTAGGTGCAGATGGGATAATCACTGTGCAATATGTTTATCCTGTTGTGACGTATAGAAATTCCTGTTTAATTAGCTATTTTTAATTAGTGACTGGAAACGGTTTTCTGTGTGTTTTCTATCCAAGAAATGTTGTTTATATTAAAAAGACGTGGTGAAATTTTTATACAGTATGTTTTGGACATGAGTACTGCCATACTCCCTCTGATGGATTTGAGTAATACATCATTTATAGTCACTATTTTTTCCAAAAGTGTGGAAATATTTTACATATTGAAGGAAAGTAGTAGATGAAATCACACTTCATAAAAATCCAACCTCAGAATCAGCTTCAGAACATACAAGAAAATGCTGTCATTCCCTAGCTCAATCCTATAAATTTACCCATTCACGTGTTTATACGTTAAAATGTGGTAGATTTAAGAACATATACGTTTGGATGGACAGAAACAACTTTCAATCCAATGTTAATGGCGCATCTCAGTCTCACATTAATGAAGCTGTCTTCATTTATCTCACACCTAAAACAACAAAAACACATTTTGAGCGACTTTACACAATGCATGTCAATATCACCAAGCAATGAAACAGTTCCCTCTTAAATATTTTACAAGATATGGAAAGTTCCACACATGTCACGAACGATCCTGACATTATTTTGAACGAACAGTTCGAACTAAAACACAAATAATTCATTCAAAATTTTGACAAAGTCCTTGCAAATATTTAACGTTGAAGTAATCATGGATAACACAATTTAGAAATCAAATTATATAACCTGTGATATAACCATATTGAACATTATCTTTGAATGGAAAACACATTACAGTTGTCAATTACACAATAGCCAAATTTATATGCTGATTGTACTATGAAATCGGTGTATGTAAGCTATATGAACAAAATATTAGTTGCATTAACCAATATGAAATACTAGTCAACCGACATAAATGTATTTGGTAAATGGTTTGCACCCCCTCTTACGGGTTTATGGACATCCCTGCAGGATTCATGGTGTCAGTTCCCTGCAGCACTACTTCAGATATTAGCCGAGTCCATGCCACGTCGTTTTGCGTCCCTACACAATGTTCGGCACGTGTACCAGTTTCTTTGGCTCTTCACTGTAGATGGTAGGACACAGCTACCGGCTACAGATATCGCTTTCGCTGTTGTTGTACGTATATAGCCAATATCTACGGTGTCCCGTTCAATTCAGAATTAGTTTACAACGTGTATAAATCTGCATGTCTGCTCCGGAAGCCACCTAACAGTTTGTGGCGGAGCTTACGTCGCCTACCGTTATCGCTTCTCCCACTTTCCCTGCTGTGCTCTCGAATGGAACTCAGAACTTCTGTCAGTGTCCCTCTGTAGGATGTGCAGATTGTCCGGTTTTCCCATCTTGAGCATTTCGGTACGTGTGCCTGCACGCGGTGGAAGTAACATGTCGGCTGGCTCTTCGTGGAAGGCATGCTCCCTGAATTTTAAGTTATGCGTAGCTTCCGGGAGCTTTGATCAGCGTCTCCGTGATGGTCCGGCTTTTGCTAAACGACCTCTTCACGCAATATACATATTTCCCTATTTCCTCTACATTACTGCAGGCTGTTGTCTGACAGGGTCGTAATTAATATCTATAGATCAGTTCTTTCAACCTGTGAGTTCAGTCATATTACTTGTCCACTGGAAAATTCAGCTGAATAAGCCCATATAATTAGTATGTATAGATTAGTACTTTCAACCTGTGACTTAATTGATATTTCTCTTCACTGAAAAATACATCTGAATAAGCACATACGAAATAATTACATCAACGTCTTTAACACATCATTCCTTTGGTGCACCAGTGTGCGCTTCTCGTCGCTATTGCCTAAGACTAGACTTTCTCGAAGTTGATGGGTAGGTTTTTCCCTATCTTCTTAAATGGCTAGTGGTCAGGGATTACTGGGCTCGCCTGAACGACGAGTAATTGCCGTGACGGCCTGTGTTTTCCAACACTCGCAGGGGAAGTCGGAAGTGTTCTTGCAGGGAGTAGCCAATGAACTTGCCGGCCTGTGGCCACTGACTGAGATTGGTTGGAAGGTCTACGTCTACGTGTACTATATAAAGACAAGGCGCTGTTTAGCGTTGTTACCAAAACGGAAAGTTCTTGATCGACTTGCTTGAATTTTTTACGCGATACTCTAATCAGGCTACATATTTCTTAATATATACATGGCATATAAATATGCACAAATATAAAAGTTGTTAGCAAAAACCTTGATCGATATTCTTCAAATTTTTTACGTGATACTTTAATAACATTTGCATGGACACGGCTATACATTTTTTTAATAACAATTTACAGAGTTTCTGTTAAAACCGACTACAAGAAAGAAAATGCTATGCTGTGTCCTGCTTTGAAAATGCGCGTTTCGTTTTCTTTACCCCAGTCAGTTTCAACAGAAAACAGGAAAGTTGTATTTATGGCTTATGGGCTTACGACGAGAATACTACTACGGAATCTGAATCGTGCGATACTTGGCAATCCTATCCATTTGCAAGTTACAACTATGCCAAAAACTGTCACTGAAGCTACGACACTCACAGATGTAGCACGTGTAGAGGTCTCTCTCATACCCTTTATACCAAGGAAGCCAACAGATTTACCCACTCATTTTAAACGAGTTTAATTCCTAATCAAGGTTTTGTTTGCACTAACAATAAACAAGGCTCAATGTCCAACACTGTGTCAAAGAGGAGGCAGAGATATCTACATCTACATACATACTCCGCAATCCACCATACGGTGCGTGCGGAGGGTACCTCGTACCACAACTAGCATCTTCTCTCCCTGCTCCACTCCCAAACAGAACGAGGGAATAATGACTCCCTACATGCCTCTGTACGAGCACTAATCTCTCTTATCTTATCCTTGTGGTCTTTCCACGAAATGTATGTTGGCGGCAGTAAACCTGTAGTGCTGTCAGCCTCAAATGCTGGTTCTCTAAATTTCCTCAGTAGCGATTCACTAAAAGAACGCCTCCTTTCCTCTAGAGACTCCCACGCGAGTTCCTGGAGCATTTCCGTAACACTCGCGTGATGATCAAACCTACCAGTAACAAATCTAGCAGCCCGCCTCTGAATTACTTCTATGTCCTGTCTCAATCCGACCTGATAGGGATCCCAAATGCTCGAGCAGTACTCAAGAATAGGTCGCACCAGCGTTCTATAAGTGGTCTCCTTTACAGATGAACCACATCTTCCCAAAATTCTACCAATGAACCAATTCTTTCATATCGGTCTGCAATGTTACGCCCAAATATTTAATGGACGTGACTGTGTCAAGCGCTACACTGCTAATGGAGTATTCAAACATTACAGGATTCTTTTTCCTATTCATCTGCATTAATTTACATTTATCTATATTTAGAGTTAGCTGCCGTTCTTCACACCAATCACAAATCCTGTCCAAGGCATCTTGTATCCTCCTACAGTCACTCAACGACGACACCTTCCCCTACACCACAGCATCATCAGCAAACAGCCGCACATTGCTATTCACCCTATCCAAAAGGTCATTTATGTAGATAGAAAACAGCGGACCTACCACACTTCCCTGGGGCACTCCAGATGATACCCTCACCTCCGATGAACACTCACCATCGAGGACAACGTACTGGGTTCTATTACTTAAGAAGTCTTCGAGCCACTTGGGAACCAATCCCATATGCTCGTACATTAGTTAGGAGTCTGCAGTGGGGCACCGAGTCAAACGCTTTCCGGGAGTCAAGGAATATGGCATCCGTCTGATACCCTTCTTGCACAGTGCGCAAGATATCATGTGAAAAAAGGGCGAGTTGAGTTTCGCAGGAGCGATGCTTTCTAAAGCCGTGCTGATGCATGGACAGCAACTTCTATGTCTCAAGGAAATTCATTATATTCGAACTGAGAATATGTTCGAGAATCCTGCAACAACCCGATGTTAAGGATATTGGTCTGTAATTTTGAGGATCCGTCCTTCTACCCTTCTTATGCCACGCGGCCGTCCGGAGTCCGGTCTTCTTGCGAACGTACGTTCTCGTGACCACCACTGACACCACTAACGTACAGTGGCTACATTCCTGCCAAGTCTTTCTGCAATATCGCAGAAGGCACATCCGGCTTCTTGTAGCCCTATGAAACGACGTTGAAACACAGTGAGGTGTTGATAGTGGCGTCTTTGTGCACTTAAAGGCATTCTTCACTAACGTCAACTGTCCGCCAAGTGACACTAACCTCTGCAGCAAATCCAACCTCGTTGATAGTGTGCCCCATCGTTACACATTGAGAGGTCTCTGTTGGATTCCTCTCATGTTAATTTCTTAAATCTGTTGTCATTTACGGCATAAATTCCTCTTCTAAATTTACTGTGGTGTTTCTGACTATCCGGGAGGAGACTGAGCAGTGGAACGTATTACTTTTACACATAAACAAGAACGATCTGTCACACTACTACACTTTAGAACACTGTTTATATGTAATTCATGTCACACAGTCTCATACGGAACCGACATCCGCTTTCTTTTATATACTCTATATGATAAGATACTGTCATCCCCCTTCCCTTCTGTGTGAGAGGATGAATGAGCAAATGTATTTCTAGTTGCATGCTTGATGGTAGCAGACAGGCCTGTCTGCTAGAGAACAGTAGGACCAACGTCGGAACAGGTAGCTACACTTTCTAAAACCAGAGAGGTTTCTATTCTTAGTATGGTCCTGTCCGTCCCTTGTCATGTTGGTATAGGAAGCTGCCTCTCTGGTCACTTCCGTTTCTACCTGTTAAGCACACTTGGTAGGCGCCCAGGTCAGTCAGTCCGCAGCGAGCATCTGAAGTGCTAAGATCTCTGGCTAAGCGCGTCTCTGCTAAGTCCAGATCTAAAATATCTAATGTTATCTTAAATTGTAATGCAGTGTAATTCGAGTGTGAAGTTAAGAATATCTTCCAGTACTTGCTGTGTCACTACTTTGTGAGTAAAGTGGAACCACGTGTTGATGATCCGTAACTGTAACTAAGATCATCAATCTTAAATGCGAATGTGCGTGAGATTATAACGTCTCATCTTGACTATATTTTTCAATATAGCAACTTTTCTTTATGTTCAACCCACGTGGGGTGTACTTTGTGAGACCAGTACCACGTGCTTAAACAATTGTTTGACCCATCAGGTAAATAGTAAGACGATAGTAATCAGTTCGAGGTCTTTCTTTTGTAATCTGTGTTTCGATGTAATTTATTTTAATTATCAAAATTATTGTGGAGTTACACTCTTTGTGTAAACCAAGTTGACCACGTGAAGCATGTAGTGTAATCATCAAAGTAGCCCTCAGCTATTCTTTTCGAGAAGATTTCACAGGGACTTAGTATGAATTTAGTATACCAGTGTGTGGTAATTTCATGACGGACAGCATTGCGCTACGAACGTAACTTCTTCGGGTGAAAATTGAATCGGTTGGTTGTGGTTAATTTCCGCTTGCATATGTTTCAACGTTCTTCGTGTGTTATTTTATGAATGCAGTGTTGTATGCAGTCTCCCAATCTTGGCTCATTTGATGTGTTCCGTAAGATTACAAACTCACATTTTCACAATCCTAAATAAGGCACCAGTTTAGTTATGAATCAAGTTTAATATGCTGAAATTTTAAAGGAACGATGATCAATGTTAAAATAAATATCCAAATATAAACTGATTTATTTCTTTTTATTTAAATTGTCCTTATATATATATATATCACCGGTTATCGTAAGATGACTACTAAAAGATTATAATTAATGTTAGTCTGGTTGGGAATTTGGTAAGCTAGACTAGATACCTGGTGAAATAGTTGCTCAGTAATGCAAGGTTAACTTCCCCAGATAGCTCACAGCTTTTAACCCGCTTTTATTGTCTTGAATATCAGCACCGCTTTCAGAACAACATTAAGCATCAACATTGCAACATGTGGAGATCGGATTATCAACTGGAGGTGGACCAGGGAGAAAATTGCTCAAATAACAAGAACTTCAGCAAACAATGTACCGACTAACATTTTCTTCAGACCAGAGGAAAGTTACTACCCTCAGGCAAAAAATAACGCAGTGATTTGGTTAATGGGCAAATATACAAGTTATGTTTTTAACAATATTTGGAGCGACGAACATATTGAATACAAGATGTATATGGAAAATGAATTCGAGAAAATACTTAAATATCAGAATCACAATAAGAAATATGGGAACATGCTCCGAATTGTGTTCAGTAGAATGGGTACAGGGTAGGAACTGGATTCCTAGTAGAGAGGGAATGGGTTGGGTCACGTTCCCGACCCTAACCTCACCTGCAAGTCACACATGAAAAATAAATCAGTAGTACAGCAGGTACAAGAAAATGGCGACATCTGGTGTCTGATATAAAGGAAGACCTTTAACTCCCTATGGATGCGTTCAGAAGGCCGGAACTGACAAAAATAACAAGGCAGTGAAGTATTTTGCGATGTCGCTGTTCGGGACTGCTCTTCTGTCAACGTAATTTACCCTGGAAGGAACACATGTCAAGAATTTACTGAATGATTAATTTGGGTCTGGGAAATGATGATGAGGAACTTCAGGCTGCTGAAGAAGAAAATGTGCATGCTGGACTGCCACCAGTTGAAGGTGACAGTGAAGGTGCTAAACTGTACTACTGCTAAAGACTCATTCCTTGAATGCTGTAATTTATGACTGCAATTATCTGTCACCTTATTTGTGTCATTTCATTGTAGCCATTTTTGTTACTGTTTTTGTGAAATTAAAAAAAAAATGGTCAGCGCGTCAGACTGTTAATCCTAAGGGCCCGGGTTCGATTCCTGGTTGGGTCGGAGATTTTCTCCGCTCAGGGACTGGATCTTGTGTTGTCCTAATCATCACCATTTCATCCCCATCCACGCACAAGTCGCCGAAGTGGCGTCAAATCGAAAGACTTGCGAGCGTTCTACCCGACGGGAGGCCCTCGTCACAGCCTTTTTTACTAACATCAACTCACTAAGTCCAAGCTCAATGGTAACTAACGCCCACGATCGTTACGGCTTGTATACTAAGCAAACGTGATTTGCATCCTCATTGTGGCGCTACTAGTGCCATTCTTTTGCGAAATTTAAATAGACATCGTCTTTGAGATGTAGTACCACACCAATCAATTTTGTCTTTGTGTTGCGATTTTCTTCCGTCAGTGTATCTTCCCTTCCTCTTATTTGGCGATCGCAGAGGGACATTGTACTGAACACCGGGCCATGCAGAAGGCTCCTCTGCCGTGTCCAATTCCGCGCCACGAGTTGCTGACGGTCGCCGCAGTTGATGTTTGTTAGAGCATCCTACACCACCCCAAAGTAAGGCTATAACAAGTCTTTAGAAAGTTCGTAATGGCTACTACGTATGCAGAGGATGACAGGCGTAAAGCCTCGCACAAACAAAAAAGTGGCTGACATCGAAATAAGTGTCCAAGGAATAGAAAAGCAACTGAAATCACTGAATAGAGGGAAGTCCACTGGACCTGACGGGCTACCAATTCGATTCTACACAGAGTACGCGAAAGAACTTGCCCCCCTTCTAACAGCCGTGTACCGCAAGTCTCTAGAAGAACGGAAGGTTCCTAATGCTTGGAAAAGAGCACAGGTAGTCCCAGTCTTCAAGAAGGGTCGTCCAGCAGATGCGCAAAACTATAGACCCATATCTCTGACGCCGATTTGTTGTAGAATTTTAGAACATGTTTTTTGCTCGCGTATCATGGAAACCCAGAATCTACTCTGTAAGAATTAACATGGATTCCGCAAACAGCGATCGTGTGAGACCCAACTCGCTTTATTTGTTCATGAGACCCAGAAAATATTAGATACAGGCTCCCAGGAAGATACCATTTTCCTTGACTTCCGGAAGGCGTTGGATACAGTTCCGCACTGTCGCCTGATAAACAAAGTAAGAGCCTACGGAATGTCAGACCAGCTGTGTGGCTGGATTGAAGAGTTTTTAGCAAACAGAACACAGCATGATGTTCTCAATGGAGAGACGTCTACAGACGTTAAAGTAACCTCTGGCGTGCCACAGGGGAGTGTTATGGGACCATTGCTTTTCACAGTACATACACTCCTGGAAATGGAAAAAAGAACACATTGACACCGGTGTGTCAGACCCACCATACTTGCTTCGGACACTGCGAGAGGGCTGTACAAGCAATGATCACACGCACGGCACAGCGGACACACCAGGAACCGCGGTGTTGGCCGTCGAATGGCGCTAGCTGCGCAGCATTTGTGCACCGCCGCCGTCAGTGTCAGCCAGTTTTCCGTGGCATATGGAGCTCCATCGCAGTCTTTAACACTGGTAGCATGCCGCGACAGCGTGGACGTGAACCGTATGTGCAGTTGACGGACTTTGAGCGAGGGCGTATAGTGGCCATGCGGGAGGCCGGGTGGACGTACCGCCGAATTGCTCAACACGTGGGGCGTGAGGTCTCCACAGTACATCGATGTTGTCGCCAGTGGTCGGCGGAAGGTGCACGTGCCCGTCGACCTGGGACCGGACCGCAGCGACGCACGGATGCACGCCAAGACCGTAGGATCCTACGCAGTGCCGTAGGGGACCGCACCGCCACTTCCCAGCAAATTAGGGACACTGTTGCTCCTGGGGTATCGGCGAGGACCATTCGCAACCGTCTCCATGAAGCTGGGCTACGGTCCCGCACACCGTTAGGCCGTCTTCCGCTCACGCCCCAACATCGTGCAGCCCGCCTCCAGTGGTGTCGCGACAGGCGTGAATGGAGGGACGAATGGAGACGTCTCGTCTTCAGCGATGAGAGTCGCTTCTGCCTTGGTGCCAATGATGGTCGTATGCGTGTTTGGCGCCGTGCAGGTGAGCGCCACAATCAGGACTGCATACGACCGAGGCACACAGGGCCAATATCCGGCATCATGGTGTGGGGAGCGATCTCCTACACTGGCCGTACACCACTGGTGATCGTCGAGGGGACACTGAATAGTGCACGGTACATCCAAACCGTCATCGAACCCATCGTTCTACCATTCGTAGACGGCAAGGGAACTTGCTGTTCCAACAGGACAATGCACGTCCGCATGTATCCCGTGCCACCCAACGTGCTCTAGAAGGTGTAAGTCAACTACCCTGGCCAGCAAGATCTCCGGATCTGTCCCCCATTGAGCATGTTTGGGACTGGATGAAGCGTCGTCTCACGCGGTCTGCACGTCCAGCACGAACGCTGGTCCAACTGAGGCGTCAGGTGGAAATGGCATGGCAAGCCGTTCCACAGGACTACATCCAGCATCTCTACGATCGTCTCCGTGGGAGAATAGCAGCCCGCATTGCTGCGAAAGGTGGATATACACTGTACTAGTGCCGACATTGTGCATGCTCTGTTGCCTGTGTCTATGTGCCTGTGGTTCTGTCAGTGTGATCATGTGATGTATCTGACCCCAGGAATGTGTCAATAAAGTTTCCCCTTCCTGGGACAATGAATTCACGGTGTTCTTATTTCAATTTCCAGGAGTGTATAAATGACCAAGTAGATAGTGTCGGAAGTTCAATGCGGCTATTTGCGGGTGATGCTGTAGTATACAGAGAATTTGCAGCATTAGAAAATTGCAGCGAAATGCAGGAAGATCTGCAGCGGATTGGCACTTGGTGCAGGGAGTGGCAACTGACCCGTAACACAGACAAATGTCATGTATTGCGAATACACAGAAAGAAGGATCCGTTATTGTATGATTATACGATAGCGGAACAAACACTGGTAGCAGTTACTTCTGTAAAATGTCTGGGAGTATGCGTGCGGAACGATTTGAAGTGGAATGATCATATAAAATTAATTGTTGGTAAGGCGGGTGCCAGGTTGAGATTCATTGGGAGAGGCCTTAGAAAATGTAGTCCATCAACAAAGGAGGTGGCTTACAAAACACTCGTTCGACCTAGTATTGCTCATCAGTGTGGGATCCATACCATGTTGGATTGACGGAGGAGATAGAGAAGATCCAAAGAATAGCGACGCGTTTCGTCACAGGGTTATTTGGTGATAGCGTTAAGGAGATGTTTAGCAAACTCAAGTGGCAGACTCTGCAAGAGAGGCGCTGTGCATCGCGGTGTAGCTTGCTGTCCAGGTTTCGAGAGGGTGCGATTTTGGATAAGGTATCGAATATATTGCTTCCCCCTACTTATACCTCCCGAGGAGATCACGAATGTAAAATTAAAGAGATTCAAGCGCGCACAGAGGCTTTCCGGCAGTCGTTCTTCCCGCGAACCATACGCGACTGGAACAGGAAAGCGAGGTAATGACAGTGGCACTTAAAGTGCCCTCCGCCACACACCGTTGGGTGGCTTGCGGAGTATAAATGTAGATGTACAAGTCACTTTGCTCATTAGGTAGCTTGTCTCGCACTTGGTGGTCGTAAATTTCCCAGTTCCTCTAGCAATTAGGTAAAAGCTATTCGGAGCTCTATGTACCAGGTGTAGAAGTGTGAAACCGGAATTTCGTTGCAATAATTACACGTCTGTATTTTGAAACTGACAAACAATATTCTATTCAAAACAATCTCCATTGATATTCATACATTTCCTTCACCTCTCCGGCAGGCTATGAATGCCACGCAAGGAAACACACTTCTTTTTCTACGAATCGAAGCGTTGTTCAGCGAGAGCGCGTCCCAGTGGTGCAAAGAGATGATAATCGGACGGAGCCAAGTCTGGAGAATAAGCCGAATGCCCTGGTATTTCCCAAATGAACGCCTCGATCGTTACCCTGACCCATTTTGCTGTGTGTGATGGGGGGTTGTCATGGATCAATATGACTTTGTGTTGCTTTTTTCCATATTCCCGTCGTTTTCCCACGTAATGTTCGATTTAAATCGATCATTTGCTGTTGGTAGCGATCAGTGTTAACAGTTTCACACAGGTTTTAGCAGATTACACCCTTCTGATGCGACCAAACACAGAGCATTGTCTTCTTTCCAAAGCGATTTGATCTTGGAGTGGATTCGACGGTTTGTCTGGATTCACCCATAATTTACGACACTTAGAATTCTGAAAATATAGCTATTTTTCATCACCTGTCACTATTCGATGGAGAAACGACTTTCTTTTGTATCTGGCAAGCAGCGTTTCACGAGTGGTCTTTCGATACGCTTTGCTGTCTTTCATTCAGGTCATGCGGAACTCATTTTTCCACTTTATGCACCTTTCCCATGCCTTTCAACCGAAGAGAAACGGCTTTCTACGTCACCTTCAATTGTTCCGCGAGTTCCTGTTCAGTTTGATTGTCATCTTCATCCAATAAGGCCTGCCATTCGTTGTCTTCGAACTTTTTCGGTGGTTTCCCACGCTCGTCATTTCTCACGTGACCGCTTTTGAATTTTTTGAACCACTCATAAGCGTGTTCGCCTAAGCTTCGATAAGCATTCCATGCGATTTTGCAGCAGTTTACTTCAAATGATAACAGAAAACCAGCGCTGTCCGCAAATCATACTTTGTAGGCACGACACTCGACATGTTTACAGGTTTGAAACAGATACCGATGTACGGAACTTGGGTTACTGTGTGCTGACACTCGTGGTCAGCCGTTACAGGAAGCAGATGGCGCTGCAGCCGCGCTCTCACGGGCCCTACACTGACAGCTAGCTTTCGACCGTAAGTATAATAGACTGGCCCTGACGTCGTTTTCGTGCTCCAACATCTCTGGGCTGAAATCACGTGAATGTTGGCAAGACATGGTTGTTTCGTGTTGCGCTTATGGCTGTACACAGCGTTTTGTCGGGGGAAATGGCATTACATGTGTAAGTGTTTCTATGGTAGTGCAGATGCGTTTATTGAAATCTGCTAAAGTGACTTTTATATGCTTTTTACACTTGAAATAGAGCATCACGTAAATTAAAGTGTTGAAGATGATGTCTGTAACCTCAGACTCATATTACATTTTGGAAAGTACCTGCGATAATTCGGTTACAGAAGTAAGTACAACCGTTTCTCGTTCCTACTCATAGGTTCCCGCCGCGCGGTTCTGGCGCTGCAGTCTGGTACCGCGAGACCGCTACGGTCGCAGGTTCGAATGCTGCCTCGGGCATGGATGTGTGTGATGTCCTTAGGTTAGTTAGGTTTAACTAGTTCTAAGTTCTAGGGGAGTAATGACCTCAGCAGTTGAGTCTCATAGTGCTCAGAGCCATTTGAACCATAGGTTCCCTAAGGATGAAAACCGAAGACAGCTTTGGATTCAGGCTCTGAAACGGAAAAACCTTAAGCCATCTGCACATACGCGCCTTTTTGTATATACAAGTGAGATTATAATAAGGTAAGAGTACCTATAGTCGACACATGAAGAGAATTTTTTTTCTAACTTCTAATACTATTACATAAATGTAGGCTCCAAAATTATTTTCTGGAACTTCAAAGTGTCACCTTTCATCTAAAATATCATTTTTTTAAACTGATAGTTTAAACTTTTGTGAAAATAGTGGGAACTGAACCTTTGAAGTGCACCTAAAATTGATACTCTAAAATGGACCTGCTCCTAATGTCGACAATTTTGGCACCTATAGTTGACATAATTCCCATATCTCATTTTCTTTTTTAAGTGACTAGAGCTCAAAACGCGGCGAATCCAATGTTTAAAGTTTTGACACGAGCCCAATCTTACTGTTTAAAAGAATTTTAACGACATTTTACTTTAATTGATAGTTTATAGTAATTTCGTCCCGCTGCCCACCAGAGGGGCGTTCGATGTGTTTGTTAGATTTTATAAATGGTACTGTGAACAAATCCAGGTCAAATGTAGTTCTGACAATTTTTCGCAAGTAAAAAAGTAATTTTTGTTGGAAGCGTTTGGCAGTCAATTGAGAAATGTGGGTAAAATACGATACAAACATAGGATGGCAGACCGCTGATTTGAAATCCCGCCACGTTTTGCCAACAGTCACGTGGTTTATGTTGGAGCCACACCAGCCCTATAGCTTCTGCACAGCAAGGCCGGTCTACTAGTATCGATGGTCGAACCAACTAGCACAATCTGTAGCGAAATTCCGGTTTCATACTTCTGTACCTGGCAGTACTTCCATATGTTGGCTTATTGTACTAACCTCATGCTTGCTATCTTTTACAAGCGATCCAAATGCTGTTCGAGTAATGTGAGTACAGTGTTCCTTGTATCAGATTTTGAAATGTCGCTCCATCTGGTGTTTGTAATACGTATCAAAGTCCGCACATATGTTCTTGTACGTTCCCGAGTTACCGTACCTATTTCGTTCCGTCGCGGTTGGTCTATTTTTAATGTATTCCGAATTTGCCCTTGGGAGCTTTTTTTTGTCAGTTACGTCAGTCGGCTCTCTACAGGTGGAGGAGGGTGCTTTTCAGCTCTGTAAGTGCTGCCCCAATCAGGTTTACTAAAAAAAAAAAATTAATAAAGCCACAGCAGGCTAGTGTATGGCTAGTTTTGACAGTGATCTTTCCGTTCTATATTCGCCAGATTACTCTGTAAGTGTAACAAATTATATGTTGCTCAACTGCTGTATAGTAACTAATTTCTTAAGGATTTTCAAGCTTTCTGAACATAAATTTTAACGAAATGCAGTTTAAAATAAGCTTTTTTTTTTAGATCTGAAGATGGCCAGCTGGCCCTGAGGCGTAGCGCCGTATACCGATTCTGCCTTGGAGGCGGTTAAGTGGGAGATGTGTCTCAGAGCTGGAGAGTCACAGATGGTGACGCGAGACTGGACGCGCACGTAGTTTATGTATCAGCCGATAGAGGACAGTATTGGATAGGAGTACTGTGATTTTAGTTTCGATTGTGCCCACTAAAGTAATAGAATGTTTTTCATAAACTGTTCTAGTGTTTTCATAAAGTGTTATTATGTCTTTTTGTGTATGTAAAATGTTATAAATGTGTTTTAGCAGTATGAATGATGTGTGAGTGTGATTTAAGGTTGAAGATAATTGCTTAACGAGTTATGTAGTAGGATTTAGTGTGGGAACATTTCGAAAAAGTATGGATGTGAACAAAGGGGATTTTTGTAGAATAGATTTGTAAAGTAAGTTTATGGTAAAGGGAAAGTTAATTCAGGTATAAATAGCAATAGTAAATAACTTAATGCATAAGCAAAACTTCAGCATATTAGATAATTACGTCGGTAAAAAGTGCAATCGTAGGGTTTACTATTTAGCGATTGGTTATTGATGAAAAGCGCGGACTGACGCGGGAGAATGATATTTTCCTATAGGCTGTTGAGTAAACTGACCAATGGTAAAGCAATATTCTTCGCGCACCTTTCTCTGCTGGTAGAGAAGACAGAGTATTCTAGAGAAGGGTCGAAGCCTAGCCATGAAACAGTTCGGACGTGTGTAGTAGTAGTAGTTCCGATGGAAACGATAAGCTGCCGGATCTAGCAGTGTTTCATACATCAAAAGTGTGGTAAAGTGACGGCATAATTATTCCGATGTGTGTGTAGAAATTTCGAAATTTTTAAGTTAATTTTGTGACGAGAAGAGACATATATTCCGCGTGGCGTATTGAGCAGGTCGGTGGCTAAAAACTGTGACTGCATTAGGTACCGACAGACTTAATATTTGGCGAGCATTCCCAATGAAAAACAATCAGTATTTTTGTAGCTATTACGTTTTCGGGGAATGCAACACCATAAACTTGCTAACGTCAGTCAAAGGGATTATGAGTGACTGTGTTAAAGACTAGCACGGGCTTGGCAGTGATACTTGTTCACCTAAGTTTCAGAATATGTTAATTGAGGACAAAATTTCCAACCTTTCATTTGTGAGAAAACTTTCTCCCGAAACGTAGATTAGTGGCTTAAATTGCAGCCTGGTTCACGTCGAAGTGCAGTAGGTTTCACTCGGCTTTCCTACTGATGATCTGCTGAGACAATGTTCACAGGTAGGTGCAGGTCCGTTGTCGTAAAAGGACGGAAAGAACCGCGCCGCCGCAGCCCGAAACCGGTGATGTGGCAATAAAGAAAAGCGATGTGAAGACTGAATTTAGACAGTTTAGTAACGCTCGCCAACGATCCTAGATGACGAATGGGTCTAGTTTTAACATCGAGTATGACGTCTGTTAACTTCTGCTTGTGGCTTAAATACGATCTTACATCTGATAGGCCGTGGTCCTCTCGACGAAGGAAAAACGTGACGTCTTATTCTGTATATGACGATTTAAACGCAGTGGAACGTGAAGCTGCACGTACTGGCGTCACAAAAGCCCGTCGGTCCCACCAACAAGTTTGCTTTCGCGCCCCCGAGAAGACGGGCTCCGCGGAGGCTTCGAGGCACCGACGAAAGGAGCGCAACACACACGAAATCACTAGCCGACGGCGCGCATTAAACCCTTGTTCTCTCGTTCGACTCTGAGCTGCCCTAAACATCAGCCACCCAGTACCAGCTCTTGAAGGGGAAGAGCTGGATACAGCTCATCAAACGTGTGAGGTCAAATTAAATCAAACTGTTTGAAGAGCCGAACCGAGTTTATCTTTTAATGACTCGGAGTGTTTGCAGAGCAAATCTCATTTCGATAAGAACCACGGACACGCGGTCAGAACTTCGGGACAGATAAAGTTCTCTCGTGCGTAATCTCACCAAAGTGCGAGCCGATAGCGACGTATCGCCTCGAGTATTCTGCATCTACATACTAGCACTGCAAATCGCTGCGAACACGTGTCAGAGGGTACTTCCCACTTGTTACGGGTTTTTCCCGTTACAGACACGTATGAAGTGCGGGAAGCAAGATAGACTGCTTAAACAGCCCTTCGCTGGCGGGGTTACTGTGGAAGTGACATGTACGGGGGCGTTGTAAATCTACACTACTGGCCATTAAAATTGCTACATCAAGAAGAAATGCAGATGATAAACAGGTATTCATTGGACAAATTTATTATACTAGAACTGACATGTGGTTACATATTCACGCAATTTGGGTGCATAGATCCTGAGAAATCAGTACCCAGAACAACCACCTCTGGCCATAATAATGGCCTTGATACGCCTGGACATTGAGTCAAACAGAGCTTGGATGGCGAGTACATGTACAGCTGCCCATGCGGCTTCAACACGATACCACAGTTCATCAAGAGTAGTGACTGGCGTATTGTGATGAGCCAGTTGTCGGCCACCATTGACCAGACGTTTTCAATTGGTGAGAGGTCTGGAGAATGTGCTGCCCAGGGCAGCAGCCGAACATCATCTGTATCCAGAAAGGCCCGTACAGGACCTGCAACATGCGGTCGTACATTATCCTGCTAAAATGTAGGGTTTCGCAGGGATGGAATGAAGGGTAGAGCCACGGGTCCTAACACATCTGAAATGTAACTTCACTGTTCAAATTGCCGTCAATGCGAACAACAGGTGACCGAGACGTGTAACCAATGACACACCATACCATCACGCCGGGTGATGCGCCAGTATGGCAATGACGAATACACGCTTCCAATGTGCGTTCACCGCGATGTCGCCAAACACGGATGCGACCATCATGATGCTGTAAACAGAACCCGGATTCATCCAAAAAATGACGTTTTGCCATTCCTGCACCCAGGTTCGTCGTTGAGTACACCATCGCAGGCGCTCCTGTCTGTGACGCAGCGTCAAGGGTTACCGCAGCCATGGTCTTCGAGCTATAGTCCATGCTGCTGCAAACGTCGTCGAACTGTTCGTGCAGATGGTTGTTGTCTTGCAAACGTCCCCATCTGTTGACTCAGGGATCGAGACGTGGCTGCACGATCCGTTACAGCTGTGCGGATAAGATGCCTGTCATCTCGACTGCTAGTGATACGAGACCGTTGGGATCCAGCACGGCGTTCCGTATTACCCTCCTGAACCCACCGATTCCATATTCTGCAAACAGTCATTGGATCTCGATCAACCGCAATAGCGATAGGCTACAATCCCACGTTTATCAAAGTCGGAAACGTGATGGTACGCATTTCTTCTCCTTACACGAGGCATCACAACGTTTCAGCAGGCAACGCTGGTCAACTGCTGTTTGTGTATGAGAAATCGGTTGGAAACTTTCCTCATGTCAGCAAGTTGTAGGTGTCGCCACCGGCGCCAACCTTCTGTGAATGGTCTGAAAAGCTAATCATTCGCATATCACATCATCTTCTTCCTGTCGGTTAAATTTCGCGTCTGTAGCACGTCATCTTCGTGGTGTAGCAATTTTAATGGCCAGTAGTGTACATACATCTACATAACTACTCTCCAATTCGCATTTAAGTATTCGGCATAGGCTTCGTAGATCAACCTTCGGACTACTTCTCTACCTTTCTGTTCTCGAATAGGGCTTGGGAAAAATGATCACCTGATCTTTATCCGCACGAGCTCAGATTTATCTTATTTTATTTCGATGATGATTTTTTCCTATGTACGTCGGCGACAACAAAATATTTTGGTACTCAGATAAGGCACCGGTGACTGGAAAGTCGTAAAATCTTCCCGCACCGAAAAACGCCTTTGCTTTAGTTAATACCACCCGAACTAGCTTATCACATTCGTAACACTCCGTAATCTGAAGGGAGCGAAAGACTATTTACAACCTGTGCAGAAACCAGACGCCAGATACAAAAGTCGAGGGGCATAAAAGGTAACCAGTGGTTGGGAAGGGAGTGGGACAGGCTTGTAGCCTATCCCAGATGTTATTCAATCAAGCTGTGAGCAAGCAGAAGAAACCAAAGCAAGAATTAAAGCGTTGATGGAGAAGAAAGAAGTACTTTGAGGTTTGCCGATGACACTGTAAATAAAGAAATAAAAAAAACATTGTAACACTGTCAGAGACAGCAAAGAACCTGGAAGTGTAGTTGAACGGAATGGACGTGTCTTGAAAGATGGTTGTAAGATGAATATCAGCAAAAGCAAAACAAGAATAATACACTGTAGCAGAATTAAATCAGATGATACTGAGGGAATTAGTTTAGGAAATCAGACATTTAAAGTAGTAGATGAATTTTGCTATTTGGGCAGCAAAATAATGAACGATGGCCGAAGTAGAGACATCAAGAGTTCACTAGTATTGAAGGGAAGTGGGAAGAGTGGAAGGGGCAACGGGAGTAAAAAGTCTAGCAGGCTGAGAAGGATGTAGGCTGCAGTAGTTATTCGAAGATGAAGGGCCTTTCACAGTATGCACCAGCATGGAGAGCAGCATTAAACTAGTCTTCGGAATGAAGACTTCAACAACAACAACATTCTCTCCTACTTCGCGATAATGCATAAACATCTACCCGTCTTTGAACTTTTTCGATGTTTTCCGTCAAGCTATACCGTGCAGCAATACTCCAGAAACTGATGGACAAGCATACTGTATGTAGTGTCTGTTAGCAGATTTCGCTGGCTGTAAGCACTGTGCTAGTAAAATGCAGTCTCAATCCAACTTGTCCGCGACATTCCCAATTTAAGCTGTTTATAACTGCAGTTTAAAGATATTTTGTTGAATCGACAATATTTAAATTTGTGCGATTTATCGTGTAAGGGGAATGTACCGGAATTTTTTCTCAAGTGGAGAACCCCACGAATTTTACTGTTTAAGGCCTTTTGCAATTGGGTTTGGTGCTGTGATGACTTCACTAGCGGTAAATGACAGCATCGTCTGCAAACAATCTAAGTAGTTTGCTAAGATTGTCTCTTAAATCGTTTGTACAGATTAAGAGCAACAGGCGCGCTTATAACACTTCCTTAGCGAACGTGTGACATCACCTCTTTCACTAGATAGCTTCTCATCGGTTACCATGAAATGTCACCTACCCGCTCGCCCAACTGTGACTATACTTCATACATACGCAACTTGATTAGAAGCCTCTTCTAAGAAACGTGATCCTCTGTTGATAGTACCTACTATTTTCCATGAATAAAAAACTCGCTGTCTCTCACAAAAAAAATATTTTTCTGAGTACGCATTGGCTGTGTGTCACAGATCGTTTTCTTAGAGGTATTTCGTATTGCTGGAGCACAGTAAACGTTTCAAGATTGTATTGAGCGGTTTTCCATGTTCTTTCAGGCCAATACTGTACTGACTCCCGAATTCCGTCTCAGCGAATATGATGGACAAACAGTTAAAAAGCGATAACACACAGGACAAAGTTAACGCAATTAGCAGACATGTGGGCATAAGACTTCCCTCTTTCAGGTTATTAGACATTGCGGCGACAGGAAGGGGGACACTGCAAAGACAAATCAGGTAATTCACAGCTTTTGCTTTCTGTACTTCTACCGGATTGTATTGCCATAACGAGCATTTTGTCGCAGCTTATTCACGAGCCACTCACATTAACGTGACTACCGCCTATATTCGACATCAACGTGCAACAAGCACTCGCAAACTACAGGAGGCAACACTAGCAGTGGACGGTACACACTGAAGAGCCCAAGAAACTGGTGCACCTGCCTAATATCGTGTAGGGCCCCAGCGAGCACGCAGAAGGGCCGCGACACGACGTGGCATGGATTCGACTAATGTCTGAAGTAGCGCTGGAGAGAATTGACACCATGAATCCTGCGTGGCTGTCCATAAATCCGTAATAGTACGAGGGGTTGGAGATTTCTTCTGAACAGCACGTGGCAAGACATCCCAAATATGATCAAAAAAAGTTCATGTCTGGGTAATTTTGGCCAGCGGAAGTGTTTAAGCTCAGAAGTTCCTGGAGCCACTATGTAGCAATTCTGGACGTGTGTGGTGTCACGTTCTCCTGCTGGAATTGCCCGTCGGAATGTACAATGAACATGAATGGATGCAGGTGATCAGACAGGATGCTTACGTACGTGTCACCTTTCAGAGTCGTATCTAGACGTATCTTGGGCCCCACATCACTCCAACTGCACATGCCCCACACCATTACAGAGCCTCCATCTGCTTGGACGGTCTCCTCTTGATATGCAGGATCTGTGGTGGTGGTGGTGGTGGTGGTGGTGGTGGTGGTGGTTAGTGTTTAACGTCCCGTCGACAACGAGGTCATTAGAGACGGAGCGCAAGCTCGGGTTAAGGATTGGGGAGGAAATCGGCCGTGCCCTTTCAAAGGAACCATCCCGGCATTTGCCTGAAACGATTTAGGGAAATCACGGAAAACCTAAGTCAGGATGGCTGGAAATGGGATTGAACCGTCATCCTCCCGAATGCGAGTCCAGTGTGCTAACCACTGCGCCACCTCGCTCGGTGCAGGATCCAACCCATGGATTCATGAGGTTGTCTCCATACCCGTAGACGTCGGTCCGCGCGATACAATCTGCCCATGCAACATGTTTCCAGCCATCAACAGTCCAGCGTCGGTGTTGACGGGCCCGGCGAGGTGTAAAGCTTTGTGTCGTGCGGTTATCAAGGGTAGACGAGTTAGTCTTGGGCTCTGAAAGCCCATATGGATGATGTTTCGTTGAATGGCTCACACGATGACACTCGTTGATGGCCCAGCACTGACATCTCCAGCAGTTTGCATAACGGTTGCACTTCTGTCACGTCGAACAGTTCTCTTCAGTCGTCGTCGGTCTCGTTCTTGCAGGATCTTTTGCCGGCCGCAGCGATGTCGGAGGTTTGATGTTTTACCGGACTCCTGATATTCACGGTACACAAGAAGAGGATAGTACGGGAAAATCCCCACTTCACTTCATCGCTACCTTGGCGATGCCGTGTCCCATCGCTCGTGCGCCGACTGCAACGGCACGTTCAAACTCACATCTTGACAATCTGCCGTTGTAACCGATATAACAACTGCGCCAGCCACTTGTCGCCCGCAGTGCCGCGTTCAACTATTTACAGTTCCGCACTGTCGCCTGATAAACAAAGTAAGAGCCTACGGAATATCAGACCAGCTGAGTGGCTGGATTGAAGAGTTTTTAGCAAACAGAACACAGCATGTTGTTATCAATGGAGAGACGTCCACAGACGTTAAAGTAACCTCTGGCGTGCCGTAGGGGAGTGTTATGGGACCATTGCTTTTCACACTATATATATAAATGACCTAGTAGATAGTGTCGGAAGTTCCGTGCGGCTTTTCGCGGATGATGCTGTAGTATACAGAGAAGTTGCAGCATTAGAAAATTGCAGCGAAATGCAGGAAGATCTGCATCGGATAGGCACTTGGTGCAGGGAGTGGCAACTGACCCTTAACATAGACAAATGTAATGTATTGCGAATACATAGAAAGAAGGATCGTTTATTGTATGATTATATGATAGCGGAACAAACGACTGGTAGCAGTTACTTCTGTGAAATATCTGGGAGTGTGCGTGAGGAACGATTTGAAGTGGAATAATCATATAAAAGGCGGGTACCAGGTTGAGATTCATTGGGAGAGTCCTTAGAACATGTAGTCCATCAACAAAGGAGGTGGCTTACAAAACACTCGTTCGACCTATACTTGAGTATTGCTCATCAGTGAGGGATCCGTACCATGTCGGGTTGACAGAGGAGATAGAGAAGATCCAAACAAGAGCGGCGCGTTTCGTCACAGGGTTATTTGGTAAGCGTGATAGCGTTACGGAGATGTTTAGCAAACTCAAGTGGCAGACTCTGCAAGAGAGGCGCTCTGCATCGCGGTGTAGCTTGCTGTCCAGGCTTCGAGAGGGTGCATTTCTGGATGAGGTATCGAATATATTGCTTCCCTCTACTTATAGCTCCCGAGGAGATCACAAATGCAAAATTAGAGAGATTCGAGCGCGCACGGAGGCTTTCCGGCAGTCGTTCTTCGCGCGAACCATATGCGACTGGAACCGGAAAGGCAGGTAATGACAGTGGCACGTAAAGTGCCCTACGCCACACACCGTTGGGTGGCTTGCGGAGTATAAATGTAGATGTACATATCTCTGTGTTTGAATACGCATGCCTACACCAGTTCCTTTGGTACTTTATAAAGCGCGTCGGGTTACTCGGACAACGTCATCTAATCCCCAGAGACAACCCCTCCTGATCGCCGTTCCAAATTCCCGCGTGTGCTCCTACACTGCAACATAACATCTCACACCATCCAACGATTTTCTCCCCTCAACCAAAATCCCAACTGTCCGATACAAGAAGAGAGACTGTGCAGTCGTGGGTCTTGAGAAGACAGAGGGCTTGAGCACACTCGATTGCTCAACAAGAACAACGGAAAACTGGACAGTCGTTGTCGTAACACAGAAGCTGAGGGTTATCCCACGTCCAGAAGGCTATGATAGTTGGCTTCCAAGCCAAGAGCGGAAGCATTTCCTAAACAACTATGCTTGTGAACTGTTCGTGTGCTGTCGTGGTTGAAGTATACTCTGCATGGCAAAAGGGCGCTGTCCAAAACTGGCGCCGATGCAACAACTGTGGTGCCCCATGGACCGTAAATGACAGGGTTGAACGAAAACTGTGGAGATGTATACGGGCGAATAGACGTGTAACTGTTGAGCAAATGACCGCAGAGATGAACCAAGGGCTACCAACAGTGTCTCCTAGACGACCGTTTAATGGGTCTCTCTCTACCGCAGGCGCCTGTTTCGTGCTCCTGCCGACAGATAGTCATCGGCGACGAGGGCTGGAATTTGCACACCAGTACCTTAATTTAAGGAGATGGGACCTGCATAAACTGACTAAACCAGAGGTTGTACAGAGTTTCAGGGAGAGCATAAGGGAACAATTGACAGGAATGGGGGAAAGAAATACAGTAGAAGAAGAATGGGTAGCTCTGAGAGATGAAGTAGTTAAGGCAGCAGGGTATCTAGTGGGTAAAAAGACGAGGGCTAGTAGAAAACCTTGAGTAACAGAAGAAATATTGAAATTAATTGATGAAAGGAGAAAATATAAAATTGCAGTAAATGAAGCAGGCAAAAGGGAATACAAACGTCTCAGAAATGAGATCGACAGGAAGTGCAAAATGGCTAAGCAGGCAATGTAAGGATGCAGGACAAATGTAAGGATGTAGAGGTTAATCTCACTAGGGGTAAGATAGATACTGCCTACAGGAAAATTAAAGATACCTTTGGAGAAAAGAGAACCACTTGTAAGAATATCAAGAGCTCAGTTCTAAGCAAAAGGGAAAGCAGAAAGGTGGAAGGAATATATAGAGGGTCTATAAAAGAGCGATGTACTTGAGGACAATATTATGGAAATGGAAGAGGATCTAGATGAAGATGAAATGGGAGATATGATACTGCGTGAAGAGTTTGACAGAGCACTGAAAGACCTGAGTCGAAACAAGGCCCTGGTAGTAGACAACATTCCATTAGAACTACTGACGGCCTTGGGAGAGCCAGTCCTGACAAACGTCTACCGTCTGGTGAGCAAGATCTACGAGACAGGCGAAATACCCTCAGACTTCAAGAACAATATAATAATTCCAATCCCAAAGGAAGCAGGTCCTGACACGTGTGAAATTTACTCAACTGTCAGCTTAATAAGTCACAGATGCAAAATATTAATGCGAATTCTTTACAGACGAATGGAAAAACTCGTAGAAGCCGACCTCGGGGAAGATCAATTTGGATTCCGTAGAAATATTGGAACACGTGAGGCAATACTGACCCGACGACTTATCTTAGAACAAAGATTAAAGAAAGGCAAACCTACGTTTCTAGCATTTGTAGACTGAGAAAAAGCTTTTGACAATATTGACTGGAATACTCTCTTTTGAATTCTCAAGGTGGCAGGTGCAAAATACAGGGAGCGAAAGGCTATTTACAATTTGTACAGAAACCAGATGGCAGTTATAAGATTCGAGGGGCATGAAAGGGAAGCAGTAGATGGGGAGTGAGACAGGGTTGTAGCCTCTCCTCGATGTTGTTCAATCTGTATATTGAGCAAGCAGTAAAGGAAACAAAAGCAAATTTCGGAGTAGGTATTAAAATCCTTGGAGAAGAAATAAATACTTTGAGGTTCGCTGATGACATTGTAATTCTGTCAGAGACAGCCAATGGACTTGGAAGAGCAGTTGAACGGAATGGACAGTGTCTTGAAAGGAGGATATAAGATGAAGATCAACAAAAGCAAAACGAGGGTAATGGAATGTAGTTGAATTAAGTCGGGTGATGCTGAGGGAATTAGATTAGGAAATGAGACACTTAAAGTAGTAAAGGAGTTTTGCTATTTGGGGAGCAAAATAACTGATGATGGTCGAAGTAGAGAGCATATAAAATGTAAACTGGCAATGGCAAGGAAAGCGTTTCTGAAAAAGAGAAATTTGTTAACATAGAGTATAGATTTAAGTGTCAGGAAGACGTTGCTGAAAGTATTTGTATGGAGTGTAGCCATGTATAGAAGTGAAACATGGACGATAAATAGTTTGGACAAGAAGAGAATAGAAGCTTTTGAAATGTGGTGCTACAGAAGAATGCTGAAGATTAGATGGGTAGATCAGATAACTAATGAGGAGGTTTTGAACAGAATTGGGGAGGAGTTTGTGGCACAACTTGACTCAAAGAAGGGATCGGTTGGTAGGACATGTTCTGAGGCATCAAGGGATCACCAATTTAGTACTGGAAGGCAGCGTGGAGGGTAAAAATCGTAGAGGGAGACCAAGAGATGGATACACTAAGCAGATTCAGAAGGATGTGGGTTGCAGTAAGTACTGGGAGATGAAGAAGCTTGCACAGGATAGAGTAGCATGGAGAGCTGCATCAAACCAGTCTCAGGACTGAAGACCACAACAACAACAACAACAACAACAACAACATACCTCAACCGAACGTCAGCTGAATGGCGACAGGTGCCCTTTTTTGGCTCCATCGGACAGATGGCCGTTGGGATGTACGGCCCTGCAACTACCATCGTAAGGGTCCAGGCAGGAGGAAGGAGCGTTATGGTCTGGGGAATGTTTTCGTGGCATTCCCTGGGTACCTCGTCAGTGCCGAAGAGAGAGTGGATCATCTATTCTAAGGGACGTTGTCAATACTCAAATGCTCGCCATGGATGCAGAAGAGGCCACTACCACGTGCCTGTTACACTTCAGCAAAGACTTCGACGTCGTCGACTCTGCCATTTCAAGAGTGTTGCCCAGAAAGCAATATATCGCATTTTTTTCTTCAACGATTCTTAATTGAACATATTGTGATTTACACACTCGAAAGAATGATGTTTTAGAAATAATTGAAAAAGTCAAGATCGCTTACATATTGTTTACTGTCGAGTATGTTTGATAGTAGTAGACTTCTCTTAGCCATTGCTAGTCGGCTTTTGATGTCTTTTTTTGCTCCGTCCGTCATTGGTTATTTTACTGCCTAGGTAGCAGAATTCCGTAACTTAATCTATTTCGTGACTATAAATCCTGATGTTAAGTTTCTTGCTGCTCTCATTTCAGCTACTTCTCATTTCTTTCGCCTTTCTTCGATTTACTCTCAATCCATATTCTGTACTCATTATATTGTTCATTCCGTTCAGCAGATCACTTAGTTCTTCTTCACTTTCACTCAGAAAAGCAAGGTCTTCAGCGAATCCTATCATTGAGATCCTATCACCTTGAATTTTAATCCCACTTCTGAACCTTTCTTTTATTTCCATTATTGCTTCTTCGATGTACAGATTGAACAGTAGAGGCCAGAGACTACATCCCCGCCGGCCGGGGTGGCGAAGTGGTTCTTGGCGCTTCATTCTGAACCGCGCGACCGCTACGGTCGCAGGTTCGACTCCTGCCTCGGGCATGGATGTGTGTGATGTCCTTAGGTTAGTTAGGTTTAATTATTTCTAAGTTCAAGGCGACTGATGACCTCAGAAGTTAAGTCCCATAGTGCTCAGAGCCATTTGAACTACGTCCCTGTCTTACACCCTTTTCAATCCGAGCAATTCGTTCTCGATCTTCCACTGTTATTAGTCCCTCGTAGCTGTTGTACCCGTCTGTCCCTATAGCTTACCCCTGTTTTTCTCAGAATTGCATCATTTTACACTCCCGAACGCTTTTACCAGGTCGACGAATCCTATGGATGTGTGTTGATTTTTCTTTAGTCTTCCTTCCATTATCAACCGCAACGTCACAGTTACCTCTCTGGTGCCTTTACTTTTCCTAAAGAAAACTAACCTTCATTTAACAATTCCTCGATTTTGTTTTCCCAAGGTATATAGAACGGAATTAGCCAATTAAATAGGCAAAAAAAAAGAAAACTTAGTCCGGCCACATTTTGCTGCTTTTATCGAAAAGTGATAAGTGGTAAGCGGTTGAATACTAGACAAAAAAAAAAAAAAGCCGCCGGTATTCTCCTATTGATTCTAGTTTTTTGGAACTCTGCTAAAAATGATGATGCAATCGAGAATCATACCACTATTTGGGCACTACTAATAGCCAGTTTAATAAGTCACGGCTACAAAATACTAACGCGAATTCTTTACAGACGAATGTAAAAACTAGTAGAAGCCGACCTCGGGGAAGATCAGTTTGGATTCCGTAGAAATGTTGGAACACGTGAGGCAATACTCAACCTACGACGTACCTTAGAAGCTAGATTAAGGAACGGTAAACCTACATTTCTAGCATTTGTAGACTTAGAGAAAGATTTTGACAATGTTGACTGGAATACCCTCTTTCAACATCTAAAGGTGGCAGGGATAAAATACAGGGACCGAAAGGCTATTTACAATTTGTACAGAAACCAGATGGCAGTTATAAGAGTCGAGGGGCATGAAAGGGAAGCAGCGGTTGGGAAGGGAGTGAGACAGGGTTGTAGCCTCTCCCCGATGTTATTCAATCTGTGTATTGAGCAAGCAGTAAAGGAAACAAAAGAAAAATTCGGAGTAGGTATTAAAATACATAGAGAAGAAATAAAAACTTTGAGGTTCACCGATGACATTGTAATTCTGTCAGAGACAGCAAAGGACTTGGAAGAGCAGTTGAACGAAATGGATAGTGTCTTGAAAGATGAACATCAACAAAAGCAAAACGAGGATAGTGGAATGTAGTCGAATTAAGTCGGGTGATGCTCAGGGTATTAGATGAGGAAATGAAACACTTATAGTAAAGCAGTTTTGCTATTTGGGGAGCAAAATAACTGATGATGGTCGAAGTAGAGAGGATATAAAATGTAGACTGGCAGTGGCAAGGAAAGCGTTTCTGAAGAGGAGAAATTTGTTAACATCGAGTATAGATTTAAGTGTCAGGAAGTCGTCTCTGAAAGTCTTTTTTATGGAGCGTAGCCATGTATAGAAGTGAAACATGGACGATAAATAGTTTGGACAAGAAGAGAATAGAAGCTTTCGAAATTTGGTGATACAGAAGAATGCTCAAGATTAGATGGGTAGATCACATAACTAATGAGGAGGTATTGAATAGAACTGGGGAGAAGAGGAGTTTGTGGCACAACTTGACCAGAAGAAGGGATCGGTTGGTAGGACATGTTCAGAGGCATCAAGGGATCACCAATTTAGTACTGGAAGGCAGCGTGGAGGGTAAAAATCGTAGAGGGAGACCAAGAGATGAATACACTAAACAGATTCAGAAGGATGTAGGCTGCAGTAGGTACTGGGAGATGAAGAAGCTTGCACAGGATAGAGTAGCATGGAGAGCTGCATCAAACCAGTCTCAGGACTGAAGACCACCACCACAACAACAACAACAACAACAACAACAACAACAATAGCCAGTGCTGAAGAGACCCGCCTCGGTGGCCTAGGTCGCTAAGGCACGCTTGTATGGTGGCGCTCAAACCGGAGATAAGCTGGTTCGAATCCTGGTGGTGGACGGAATTTTCACTGCCAGTATTTGGGCGGCAGGAGGAGGAAAGACGGTGGCGTCAGGATTCTGACCATCACTTTTTGCGCCATTGTGCCGGATTTAAATCCAAACCTCTCCGCTGTGTCTCATTAAATGAGGTCACGCGATGCAGTTGGTGACCCGTCCGTCGCATGGTGGCGTTAAGCTTGGTGCAGTTCGAGAGGAGTAAGGTGTAAGCCGGCAGCGAGTTTCGCCCTCTCCCTTGTAATACTTCTGGCTTTACAGCCACCATGTTAAGCGACAAGAAGCTCTTCTTAGAGCAGTTGAGAAGGCAGCAGTGGGAAGATGTAATGTGGTGTGAGGTACCAATGACAGACGGGTATTGTGAGAAACACCGCCTAAATGTGGGTCCTTCTCCGCGTTGGCTGCTGCGTTCGGCAATTGCGCGCCAAAATGACAATCTTCTGTCATTAACATTAGACAAGCTAAACAGCGCTTTTGCTTGCATTTCAAATTAAAGCAGCTCTCAGAAAGCATGCTAAAAGAAAAGGAACAACTTTATAATTAATGTAACGGCATCAATGTCTCTGTACTAGTGTAAAAAGCATTTCAATTGCATAAGTGATTATATGATCCTTTTCCAAGCGTAGGACATCTTCAAATGTTACGATGTATCATAGCATCTTTGATACTCATATGTTTGTAAGCTCTTTGTATGTATCAAAACATATGGTGCGTGGTAGAAATCTTTTCAGAGACAAATCTAAAGTGTTCAGTGAGAAAAATTGACGCGTGCAACAATAAGAATGCTGTGGGAATGTACTCATATCTGTTGGCGGAATGTTATAAAAACAAACACTCCAAACCGACATTCCATGTAAGTCACATCCAACAAAAATCTGTAAAGCAACCATCTGTGTGTGGCGTGCTTGTAATTATGTATTATTTATATTTTAGGACAATTAATCTGTAAGAAACGCATCACATGTTATAATGAAAGCGTGTAAACCGTCTGAAGATGAATCACAGTGATTTGAAATCGGTAATGGTACCTTTTGAATAAAGGAACTGAAAGTAAATTTGTGGCTGGTTGCTGACCCAACACGATCAACATTTGTCTTCAAATAACAGCCATGGAGTCCAACCATGTCATCATATGACAAAATTGCATATCATACCATTATTTCACTAGTATTTATAACAACACAATTATAAACAATTGTGAATCGAAAAGGCAAACGAAGGATTCGGTGATCGAATCGCGCCTAAGTTGGATGGCGGGTGAAGTGGTTCAGCTGTACGATCATAGCTGGTTCTGCAGTCTCGAAGGACAGGCATGTTATCTGCCGCTGCCGCTGTCACTGAAGTCTATGCTAGTAATCTATGGTTTGTTAATAGAGCTGGTTGGTAAGCCTCGGAGGACAGACATGTTGTCTGCCGCGGTCAGTGTTAGTTAAGACTTTATTACCAATGTGTGGTTGTTTGCATACGTAGGTGAGAACAGTGTGATACTAATTGCGGATATATGCAGTTCATTAATTTGTTGAAGAATAGGAGTCATTTGTGACTCTATAAAGGCAGTTCCTCGTGTTCTTCCAATAAAAGGGGAGTGGCATCCCGTACAAATAAACTGTTTGGAAACTTAATCGTTTCTAAAATAATAATTCCTCGCAAAGAGTTTCTTACAGCCTCAAGATTACGGATTCACGGCCCAGGTGCTGTTTTCTGCACAGGGGATCACTACTGTAGAAGACTGCAGACTGTAGAAGACTCAAGGCGGCGGAAGCAATTAGGCACCTCACGCGTACTGCGATCTTAGTACAAATGAGGTCAGTGACACGTCATATGTGGTAACACAGAGGAGGTATGAAGGAGAAAAATATTTTTGAGGGCAGAGGTTCATCATACGCATGTATAAATATCGCCCTCCTCCTCTCCCTGACACTCTTTTTCAACTTGCCGTACCCTCCTCTCTCTCCAACACGAACATGACACTACGCTACACACAGACGCATTACAGTCACCTACACTTAACGCATACAGGTCTCATATTTCGCGAGGGAAAGATGCATGCGGGCAAGAACGATAGGGGAAAACCTTCCCGATGCGGCGGCTGCACCTTCCCTTCGGCATCTCTCTGCCATTCATGCCGTACGACTTTATTTTATTATTTAGTGCTAAAGGGTGAAAACTGAGATTGAACAGCTTTCTTTTTCATGTTAATTTGTCCGTTTTCAAGGGTTACAAGCAGATAAAAGCATATTACGTAGACAGAGGAAACAGGTCAGTTACAGGATGTGATCAAAAAGTATCTCGATACCTGGCTGAGAATGAGTTACAAGTTCCTGTCTCCCTCCATCGGTAATGCTGGAATTCAATATAGTGTTGTCCCACCCTTGATGACAGCTTCCACTCTCACAGACACACGTTCAGTCAGATGCTGGAAGATTTCTTGCTGAACAGCAGCCTATTCTTCACGGAGTGCAGCACTGAGGAAAGGTATCTATGTCGGTCGGTGAGGCCTGGCACGAAGTCGTCGTTCCAAAACTTCCCAAAGATGTTCTATAGGATTCAGGTCAGGACTCTGTGCAGGCCAGTCCATTACAGGGATATTATTGTCGTGTAACCACTCCGCCACAGGCCGTGCATTATGAACAGGTGCTCGATCGCCATCTCCGGACTGCTCTTCAACAGCGGGAAGCAAAAAGGTACTTGAAACGTCAATGTAGGCCTGCGCTGTGATAGTGCCACGCAAAACAACAAGGGGTGCAAGCCACCTCCACGAGAAACACCACCACGCCATAACACCACCGCTTCCGAATTTTACTGTCGGCACTTCACACGCTGGCAGATGACGTTCACCGGGCATTCGTCACACCCACACCCTGCCATCGGATGGCGACATTGTGTACAGTGATTCGTCGCTCCATACGAGGTTTTTTACCGTTCAGTCGTCCAATGTTTACGCTCCTTATGCATAGCGAGGCGTCGTTTGGCATTTACCGGCGCGATGTGTGGCTTATGAGCAGCCACTCGACCATGAAATCCAAGTTTTCTCAGCTTCTGCCTGTCATAGTACTTGCAGTGGAACCTGATGCAGTTTGGAATTCCTGTGTGATGGTCTGGTTAGATGTATGTATACCTATTACACATTGCGACCCTCTTCAACTGTCTGCGCTCTCTGTCTGTCAACAGACGAGGTTGGCCTGTACGCTTTTGTGCTGTACGTGTCCCTCCACGTCTCCACTTCATTATCACATCGGAAACAGGGGATCTAGGGATGCTTAGGAGTGTGGAAATCTCGTGTACAGACGTATGATAGAAGTGACACCCAATCAGCTGACCACGTTCGAAATCCGCGAGTTCCGCGAGCGCCCCATTCTGCTCTCTCACGATGTCTAATCACTACTGAGATCGCTTAAATGGAGCACCTGCCAACACAATGCACCTAATATGAAAAACGTATGTTTTTGGGTGTGCGCTCAAAAATGTTCAAATGTGTGTGAAATCTTATGGGACTTAACTGCTAAGGTCATCAGTCCCTAAGCTTACACACTACTTAACCTAAATTATCCTAAGGACAAACACACACACCCATGCCCGATGGAGGACTCGAACCTCCGCCAGGACCAGCCGCTTTTGGAGGTGTCCGGATACTTTTGATCACAAAGTGTACTTCCAATTTTTATTGTAAACTATGAATGGTGTGAGTTTTCTCCTTATATGGTGCAGCAAGTTTGTTGTGGCTCCTTTTGTTAATCTTTCAAAGGAAATAGAGCATTGTACTGCATTGGTACCGTACCGACGGCAGCAGTGTAAAATTACCATACAGATCGTGTGTACAAGCGTACCATCCAATAGGCCGCGCTACGTGGTAACAGGTTGATTACTGTCTCAGCAATGCTGTACCAATTCGTATGCCACGTGTTTGTCGCTCATTTCTGTTGGCATTGTTATTAAAGTAGCACTGATCGCTTTCGTATTTTTATAACAACACAGTGTTTCAAAGCAATACAAGTTTTATGAATAAACATTACTCGTTTCTTAAAGATTTATTTAAAAACAAAAATTTTTAGCACTGCTTCTACGGCTAATTCATACTTCGGTTTCTTACTCGGTTATTAGCAAAGAATAAGAAACATAAGCCGTACGCTGTGGCCGAGCGGTTCTAGGCGCTTCTGTCCGGAACCGCGCTGCTGCTACGGTCGCAGGTTCGAATCCTGCCTCGGGCATGGATGTGTGTTAGAGTCCTGCCTGACCGAGTAAGCGAGCACAAAATACGAGATGGGGCGAGCACACCCTAACTGGATAGGCTGCCCGCACTAGTTCTAGTGACCGAGCATAGAAGCCGTGACCGAATACGTAGCACGCAACTTCAAACACATTACACGTGTCATTATCCGTGTGAGACTGCAGCCAGTGCGGGCTTCTCATTTGTAGTGTCTCTCTCTCTCTCTCTCTCTCTCTCTCTCTCTCTCTGCAATCATGCAGTGCGAGGAAACCAGTGCAGTAAGACGTAAGACTGAAATCAATGTTTACACATTGAAGAGACGGGAAGGTCTAAAAAGCCAAGTACGGAGCATATTTTTGGTGGTTGTAGACGAAAACAGTGCGTCTACTGGATACGTATCGTGCATAAACTGCTCCACATTATTGTGTTTCCAATCGGGAACCACTCTTTTAAAGAAACACAGTTACAAGAAACCTCACAAAGATACAGCTCCTTCAGGAATACCGGCAGTAATAAAATATAGTATTACAGCAAAGTGTGTTGCAATGTGTGCTAAAGATATGAGACCTTTTAATGCTGTTTGCGGTGAAGGTTTCAGAGAACTAGGCCAAGAATTAATACATCTAGGTGCGCATTATGGAAAAGTTAACGTCATGCCACATCCCTCTACTATAAGCAGACATGTCAAAGAACAAGCTGATGCAATACGAAACAGTATAATGCCTTCTGTTATTGCGGAAGTTATTAATAAAACATGTGTGCGATAGTTGATATGTGGACTGATTCGCATAATCAGGTGCACTATTTGACGCTTACATCTCATTACATTAACACAGATTGGTCTCTTCTGATCAATGTTTTATTTACAACAAAATTCCCGGACGTTAGGAAGACGGGAGTAAATATTATAAAAGAAAGTGCTCTATGAATTTAGCGGTGTAACGTACCCGTTCTTGGAAACGTTACTTTTGTATTAAAAGAAAGAGAGAGAGAGAGAGACAGACAGACAGAAATGGAGAGAGAGAGAGAGAGAGAGAGGCGTTGGATTTGTACAGTACAGAGCAGCGAGGCGAGGTGAGACGTCAGCGGTGACCGGTCATGCTCGGTTATCCGCGTGTCCGGAATCCGGACAACAGACATGGGGCGAGTACGTGACCGAGCCGAGTCGTGTGGGGCCAGACACGAGCGGCTCGGTCCCCCCGTCAACAGGCGAGCCGTGACCGGTCAAACATGGAGCGTTGCAGCACTCTAATGTGTGTGATGTTCATAGGCGAGTTAGGTTTAAGTAGTACTATGTCTAGGGGACTGATGACCACAGATATTAAGTCCCACAGTGCTTAGAGCTATTTGATCATGTTATACCTGAGCCCAACGAAATAGCGAAAAATATCGGTATCGGTTTTAAGTGGTCTGTTTTTCCCATACCTACAGGCACAGATGGTTTATTACGCTCGGCCACGTACACGAAGCTGTCAATAAGGTGACCGCAGCTGAGAACGTCCTACTGGAGCGCGTGGCCAACAGACCGGAATACGTATTACGTACAGCTTGTAAGAGGTGCAGCGTGTAGCGAGTGGCGGAGAAAGTCCGTGTCCGCAGGTTAATTCCAGCCCAGCTTTCTCCCGTGCCTCCGGGGTTTCGGAAGAGGCCAGCGGTTAGAGTGGACCGAGTCGTAGACACTTGTGAGAAGCGACACTTGCGAGAAACTGGAATGTGGAGACGCTTGTGAGAAATCCGGGGTGCTGAGGGACCGCCACAGGGTGTGTCGCGAATGCTGCGCCGCTACCTGCTCGGCCACCACCTGCTGCCGCTTGTTGTGGCTGAGCGCTCTGCTTGTGCCGGCCCGGGCAGCTGCCGAGGGACATTCACACTCCCCAGTGCAGCCAGGTTACATTATTTCAGAATTTGTTTGGGCAAGGAAGAGTAGCCTTAGTCAAATTACAATCGGAACTGATTTTGCCCCCACTATATCATGTCAATCATTAGCTGCAGCGCACAGTTATGCTTCAGACCTCTTTCATTGGAATATTTGTTCTGATTAATCTTACATAGGGCATAATTTCCGCTCAACCTCATACTTAACGATGTATTTTACAGAAACTATAGAAACCGAAAATGTTTTCCATCTTTCAACCCCTCACCCAAAATTTGATAGGAGTGGCAACCTTTTACCATACATTAAGAGGAACCAACCAAAGGATTTGGTTCCCGGTACAAACTTTTTTCTTTAATTATTTCGAAATAAACCTCAATTTTCCCGTACCACGCAGGGAAGTGTACTCTAACGTGAGTCCTGCTAGCAATTAGCGTTAAGGAATGCAATGTATGTATTGAAACAAGATGTATTCATCGTCCACTCAGAGATTGTTTCTAAAATTCTCTACACAAAAATGCTGATTATGATATGACTTTTCAGACTTCATTAGTGAATCTTTTACAATTTGCAAGAGACATTTAGCGGACTTTGTGCCGTTTCCAGGGCACACCACGAGCAGGTAGTCTCTCTTCGTCCCCCATTACATTTATTTACAATATTTACAGGATAATTATTTATTTACAATTTTTACAATAGGGTGATTGGCGTGAACTGAACCCCTTTTCAATACTTACAAGTGTTGCTGTAGCTTCAGCCATTTCCGTTTCACTGTAATTTCTGTGCATAGACCACGCAAGTAAGAAATGATTTTATATTGCCGTCTACTTCGGGTCTTGTAAGGGCCTTAGAAACTATCTAATCGGTCTTAATTACGGACTTCTTTCTTCTTTTCCCACCTAGATTTAAAACTACTCGGTCAAATTGGTGCCCATGGTATTCTGCGTCCTCTCTGAGAATTTTTACTAAGGAGTTAAAAATTTCGATGAACCTTCGAAATTAATGTATTTATCCTCATTCCATTCTTCTGAAACATTGTTGGTGCGCTGACGCCTTCCTGCGCAGTTCCATGTATCCCTTAGCATGTCTTCATTATCCAGCCATTGTCAACAAAATAGTCGTAAAAATCCTGCAGTTTTTCATTATCTGGCGTGCTCTCCTGAATGCATAGCCACCCATCATCTAACATGTCCAGGGGAATGTGAGCCAAAGAGGAACACAATCTTATGTGAAAACGAATTTCTTCATTTTCCTCGTAGGCAGCAACAAGGCCACAATTCTGCACTTGCCTCCACAAGCACTGCTTGAATGGTAGTTGCAGCCATTAATCTTTGCAGCAGGAAACAAATGTGTTACTGATTGGATGATTGCATCTTCAAAATCCATCACGATAGCTAAAATGGTTCAAATGGCTCTGAGCACTATGGGACTTAACATCATGGTCATCAGTCCCCTAGAACTTAGAACTACTTAAACCTAACTAACCTAAGGACATCACGCAACACCCAGTCATCACGAGGCAGAGAAAATCCTCGACCCCGCCGGGAATCGAACCCGGGAACCCGGGCGTGGGAAGCGAGAACGCTACCGCACGACCACGAGCTGCGGACCATCATCATGATAGCTGTAGGATTCCATCCATGTACGTTGCTCTTAACAACTGTGAAAAAGCGATCGTTCGTTTCTCGCTTTTTATTGGGTAGCAAGGCGTACACGGTTGTAACTGTGTTTGTTTCCTCCTCAGAACTAGAAATATCGGCATGAACAATAAATAACTGTCCAAACTGCTTGCTGGAGCTTTTGAATGTTCCATCGACAAAGAACGAATTGCAGTCTGTTATACAGGATTTTTCCCTTTCGCTGGCGAACACCAATATCCCATCATTTGGTCCTCTGTCGTTATCTGCAAGTAAAAATTGCTCCCATCATTCATTAGCAAATTATGTTCTTGCAGAAATATTCCTGCAGCATCGGTCGGATCTTGTGTGGATCCCATGCTTTTTTTGCCTGATTCGTTGCAGCGATCGTTTTGCACTCCTGTGTGACGGCGGTGATGAGACGATGTCGTATCCTTGATTGAACAGCGGCCCTACTTCTTCGGCGTAAACAGAAGAAATTGGAGTGTGTTTCTTTTGCACACCTTCTGGCGTTTTCCACGTGTTTTCGCACTTCATTAGCTGCGACGTCCGGAATACACGCATGGCTGCCTTCGTCTAAAACTAAGTTGTTTCTGGTGTATAGTCTTGCTTTACACTTCTTGTTTAAGTTTTCGCACCGCCAATAACTTATACCTTCATTGTTGGTATATTCCACTATATACTGGTAACTGGGTGCTTGGCAGTACTGAACTGCGGTGCGCTACCTGTTTGGTGTCCCTGTAGATCGCCCGCTACCTGTTCGGCCGGGTCTCCTCACAAATGTCGCTCCTCACAACTGTCCCAACCTCGAGTGGACCGCGTAAGGCCGGTATTACACTGTCAAAGATCTTTGTCAAAGATATTTGATGGTGTAATAGGAACTTTGTCAAATGTCGTCCAATATTTGATCAAATCTAGGGCCTCGCTGTAGATTTGATCAAAGAAGTCGCTTGTCTTCTGTTCACTGCAATGTGACATATTGCTACATGGTAGTGATGGGCTAAACTGCGATTTTCCTATATCAGTGATTTCTGTGAATGCTACTTTTCAGTATCTGTTATTCTTAACTGTGATTTGTCGCAGTTAAGAGTCACAGTTAAGGAACCTAGGTCGCGTATCCCTCCGCCACTGCTATTTCTGCAATTTCTGCTACTTCTGCGATTTCTGTGACTTCTGCTACTTCTGCAATTTCTGTGACTTCTGCTACTTCTGCAATTTCTGTGACTTCTGCTACTTCTGCAATTTCTGTGACTTCTGCTACTTCTGCAATTTCTGTGACTTCTGCTACTTCTGCAATTTCTGTGACTTCTGCTACTTCTGCAATTTCTGTGACTTCTGCTACTTCTGCAATTTCTGTGACTTCTGCTACTTCTGCAATTTCTGTGACTTCTGCTACTTCTGCAATTTCTGTGACTTCTGCTACTTCTGCAATTTCTGTGACTTCTGCTACTTCTGCGATTTCTGTGACTTCTGCTACTTCTGCGATTTCTGTGACTTCTGCTACTTCTGCGATTTCTGTGACTTCTGCTACTTCTGCGATTTCTGTGACTTCTGCTACTTCTGCAATTTCTGTGACTTCTGCTACTTCTGCAATTTCTGTGACTTCTGCTACTTCTGCAATTTCTGTGACTTCTGCTACTTCTGCAATTTCTGTGACTTCTGCTACTTCTGCAATTTCTGTGACTTCTGCTACTTCTGCAATTTCTGTGACTTCTGCTACTTCTGCAATTTCTGTGACTTCTGCTACTTCTGCAATTTCTGTGACTTCTGCTACTTCTGCAATTTCTGTGACTTCTGCTACTTCTGCAATTTCTGTGACTTCTGCTACTTCTGCAATTTCTGTGACTTCTGCTACTTCTGCAATTTCTGTGACTTCTGCTACTTCTGCAATTTCTGTGACTTCTGCTACTTCTGCAATTTCTGTGACTTCTGCTACTTCTGCAATTTCTGTGACTTCTGCTACTTCTGCAATTTCTGTGACTTCTGCTACTTCTGCAATTTCTGTGACTTCTGCTACTTCTGCAATTTCTGTGACTTCTGCTACTTCTGCAATTTCTGTGACTTCTGCTACTTCTGCAATTTCTGTGACTTCTGCTACTTCTGCAATTTCTGTGACTTCTGCTACTTCTGCAATTTCTGTGACTTCTGCTACTTCTGCAATTTCTGTGACTTCTGCTACTTCTGCAATTTCTGTGACTTCTGCTACTTCTGCAATTTCTGTGACTTCTGCTACTTCTGCAATTTCTGTGACTTCTGCTACTTCTGCAATTTCTGTGACTTCTGCTACTTCTGCAATTTCTGTGACTTCTGCTACTTCTGCAATTTCTGTGACTTCTGCTACTTCTGCAATTTCTGTGACTTCTGCTACTTCTGCAATTTCTGTGACTTCTGCTACTTCTGCAATTTCTGTGACTTCTGCTACTTCTGCAATTTCTGTGACTTCTGCTACTTCTGCAATTTCTGTGACTTCTGCTACTTCTGCAATTTCTGTGACTTCTGCTACTTCTGCAATTTCTGTGACTTCTGCTACTTCTGCAATTTCTGTGACTTCTGCTACTTCTGCAATTTCTGTGACTTCTGCTACTTCTGCAATTTCTGTGACTTCTGCTACTTCTGCAATTTCTGTGACTTCTGCTACTTCTGCAATTTCTGTGACTTCTGCTACTTCTGCAATTTCTGTGACTTCTGCTACTTCTGCAATTTCTGTGACTTCTGCTACTTCTGCAATTTCTGTGACTTCTGCTACTTCTGCAATTTCTGTGACTTCTGCTACTTCTGCAATTTCTGTGACTTCTGCTACTTCTGCAATTTCTGTGACTTCTGCTACTTCTGCAATTTCTGTGACTTCTGCTACTTCTGCAATTTCTGTGACTTCTGCAATTTCTGTGACTTCTGCTACTTCTGCGATTTCTGCGAATTACCACCGTATGAAAAAGCTACATCTGTCCACACAGAAAATTGCATCTCAACAAACCTGTCATTGGTAAGTATGTTTTACGTTTGTTCTTCCGTTGGCTTTAATTTTGTATTAAAGAAACAACTGTGAAAATATTAATAGTGTAATTAATATGTAAGTAGCCATACAGTACCGTAATAGTTCGTGTTTAGAAAATGAATTCTAACATATTGTTATGTTCTCAGGTACCCGAACTACATTTCAGTCACTCAGTAAAGTGATAACTCAAAATATCATTGTCAGCAGATCTGGAGAAATTGCCACTGCGTCTTTAGACCGTTTTCGTCAGACGAGAGGTTAGTTTCTAAGTGTTTCGATGGACTTAATTACTTAAGTGAGATCGTTCTTGCAAATGTGAAATATACCCCATTGAGTGGCTTTCATTACAGCAAATATTAGCAATCTACTCTGTCAATTATATGGCTTGTAATTAGTGACAGCGAAAATTGTTTAATAATCCTTGTGATTTTGCAGACACAGTTCTGGTTGCTGTACGTATCTATCCACATCAAGGCTGTTGGGAGAGACTCGTGAAGATTCAAGAGAGCTCTTAGAGTTTAAAAGTGACATTATTGCGAAATAAGTGTGCAGATGAGTGATTAAACTGTGTTTTATTGAAGTTGTTGTGCGATTTTAAAGGAATAATAAATGTTAAATACAGTGAGTGGATAATGAAAATCTCATTTTCCACATGTGAAGCCGTCCTATACCCGTAATTTTCCGCCACATATTATTGGTAAACACTTGTTGGAGAGTGACATGCCGCCCCCCCCCCCCCCCCTCCCTGTTTCTCCACAATCTTGGTGTAACACTGACCTGTAACATATCCCGAAGTCTACAATATGCATTTTGAGGCTGTTGATACGAAAGTGGGAAGTACAGATCTTACAGTTAAATCAGGAATAGCTTAAGTGCATTACTTGAAAGTAACACAGGAAAAGCTTACTTATGTAGGTGGTAGTAGTGTCGGCAAAAAGTTCTTGTGTGTGAAGTTGCCATGTAGAACACCAGGTGTAAAACTTTTCTCCCGAGTCTTGAACAGTGTCGGAACAAAAGTGAGGCATTCATATGACACAATAATACTGTTTTTATTTCACTACACTTATACAGGTGTCTGAGTTCTGCTGTGTTAACATTGCAAAGTCCTGTAGGCATGTGGAGTATTAACCAAAACTGTCATATTGGAAGCAGAATCAAACACATTTGTTACGTTACTTGATATTTTCAAGAGAAAAAGGCAATGTTGCTTCTTATTAATATAATACATTCAGAGTCACAGCTGTATTTGACCAACCATAACTGATGCTGAATGTGCATGTCGTCATATAATATGAAGGGCTTATTTCAATAGTGGTACAAGTCCATTACCTCCACTTTTCTGTCTATAATGCTTCTGAAATTAATGATCCAAACAAACATAAATAAAGGTTCATCTCTAGCAAGAAACCAAATGCTTGAATATTTCTGGTATCTCAACTGGAGATTTTTCAGCACTCATTTAACTTTACGACTCTGTATCTCAAAAAGTGGACTTGTACCACTATTGAAATAAGCCCTTCATATGACATGGAGCGCTAGCATCGCTGCAGCATTCTGTCATCTGTAGTGTTTTTATAAACATTGCCCGTAAATACAATTGGTGTGTGCCGACAACTACAAAATTAATAGAGATATATGAAGCTGATGAGGCGCTTTACAACGTGAGGCATCCTCAATACAAAAATAGATTAAGAAAATTGGAGACCTGACCTTCCTAACCTAACCTAACATAACCCTCTCCTGTAGCAAGGAATCGGAGTGTTACAGTGAGCCTGTCTTCTGAAGACGCAGCAGTTCTTAAGTGAATATTGTGCTTTGAGATATGAGGATACACTTCACTGAGCACATACAGAAATGTCTGCTCATCCATTCTTAAGTAACTGATGTGCGACTTGACGTCTTCCACTGTAGGCTCACGTAACAAGTTTTGTTGAATGCTTTTATCGTGTCGTCGTAAAACCCACGGCTTCACGCAGATTAGATTATTTTTTCGTTCCATAGATCCGTGCTGAGGAGATCCTCGTAGATGTGGAACATGTCAATTTTTTTTAAGCTGAAATAACAATACTAATAGTATGAATAAATTCAATACATCATTTGTTTCTATTAAAAATTTCATCAATGGAGTAGAAGGAGTTGGCCACTAGTAAGTCTTTCAGGCTCCTTTTAAACTGATCTTTATTTGTAACTAAATTTTTTATGTTTGCTGACAAATGATTGAAGATGAGTGTTCCTGAGTTGTGGACCCCTTTTTGAACTAAAGTAAGTGCTTTTAAGTCCTTGTGCAGATCATTTTTGTTCCTGGTGTTGTGTGTATGAACTGAGTTGTCTGTTGGAAAAAAAGTTATATTATTTAGGACAAATTTCATTAAGGAGTAAATATACTGAGAGGCAGTAGTTAGTATACCCAGCTCTTTGAAGAGGTTTCTGCAGGACGTCTGTGAATTTACTCCACAAATAATACGTATTACACGCTTTTGGACTCTGAAAACTTTTGTTTGACTTGAAGATTTACCCCAAAATATTATACCATATGACATTACGGAATGAAAGTAGGCAAAGTGTGCAAGCTTTTTCATTTTTATGTTGCCTATGTCTGCTAACACTCGAATTGCAAATAGAGATTTGTTAAGGCGTTTCTGCAGTTCTGTGGTGTGCTCCTCCCAACTGAATTTATTATCAAGTTGTAATCCCAGGAATTTAAGACTGTCAACCTCGTATGTACGGTTCCTTTTTTCCCCTCACTTCTTTTCCGCATGTGCAGCCAATGCAATTGCGGTACGTGCAACTGCTGCGGTTAATAACAAGTTGTTGTCAGCCATCTTGAACTTTGACGAAAAATTTGATGACAGTGTAATACCCCTTCTAGCGCTACGTCAAAGATCTTTGTCAAATATATTTGACGGAATATTTGATCACATCTTTGATCAAATCGTTGACAAAGAAATTGGATAGTGTAATACCGGCCTAAGCGGGTCTCTTAGGGGCTGGCCACAGTGTCATTAGACGCCTGTCGAGCTGGAGAAAGACGGCGACACTGGAACGTCTTCCATTCGTCACTCCTGTCACGACCGAGATCGGATTGTGTCCCGTACAGAACATTCCTCGGGAGGCCCTAGCGCAGCTGGTTTCTGGACTGATACACCCCAGCACACCGCTTCTCGTTGTCGCGACATATGGCAGGCATCTGACCGCTGTTGGGGCATCTCCAGACACACCTTCGGCCTGCAGTCTCATTGCCTGGAATAGGTCTTCAGTGATGAGTCCCGCTTCGAATTAAGCGCCGATGACAGCGATGACGTGTGTGGTGACGTCCCTGGCGGGACAGCAACCCGACTGTCCTCCGCTATACGGAGCAATGGTCTGGAGCGGCATTTCATTTCATAGCGCGATCCCTGTGGTGGTTATCCGTGGCATCCTTACAGCATAACGATACGTCGACGATATTTTACGCCCCGTTTTGTTGCCCTTCATGACAAACCATCCTGGGCCGACTTTTCATTAAGATAATGGCCGCTCCTCCACGATGACAATTTCTACTGCTTGTCTTCTTGCTTGCCAAACCCTGCCTTGTCCAACAGGGTCGCCGCATCTCTCTGCAAAACGTTTGGAGCGAGCGAAGCGACCTCAAACCATCTCGGTATTTTGACGATCCTACGCCCCAGTTGGACAGAATTTGGCACGTGGTCCCTCAGGAGGACACCACAAACTCCACCAATCAGTTCCAAGCCGAATAACTGATTGCGTAAGGGCCAGGCACGGAAAAACGCGTTATTCACTTCGTGTATAAAACTAGATTTCTTTATTATTTTACAGTTCATAATTTACACGTACTGAGGTGAGATTCATCGTAAAAACAGGGGAACTTACTGTTCCCGTGCAGCTGCCGAGAGCAGATCGAAGATGAGAACGAAACTGGCGGAAGTCCAGTCAGTTACAGTCTCTTCTTGGGAGTTTATCTGTAGAGTCCTCGTGAACGCTGTAAGTACAATCCTTTCCCTGCAACTTTTTGCAATCCCAAATATTCTTATAACTTGGTTTTTGTGAAAATTTTTATTCGCTATGAATTGCAGATTAAAATTGAGGAATTTAAGGAGATTGATTTGAATAAACTGAAGGAAGCAGAGATTCTAGAGACTTTCAAAGGGACCATCAGGGACAACGGACAAGAACAGGAAAAAGAATGGTAGCTTTGAGAGATAAATAGTGAGAGCAGCAGAGGATCAAGTAGGTTAAAAGACGAGGGCTAGTACAAATCTTTAGGTAATACAAGAGATACTGAATTTAATCGATGAAAGGAGAAAATATAAAAATCCAAAAAATGAAGCAGGCGAAAACGTGTAAAAAATGAGATCGACAGGAAGTGCAAAATGGCTAAGCAGTAAAGGCTAGAGTACAAATGTAAGGATGTAGAAGCATATATATCTGCCTACAAGAAAATTAAAGAGAACTTTGCTGAAAAGAGAACTATCTACATGAATATCAAGAGCTCAGATGGATAACCAGTCGGCCGCGGTGGCAGAGCGGTTCTAGGCGCTTCAGTACGGAACCGCGCACCTTCTACGGTCGCAGGTATGTATGTATGTGATGTCCTTAGGTTAGTTAGGTTGAAGATGTTCTAAGTCTAGGGGACTGATGACCTCAGATGTCAAGTCCCATAGTGCTTAGAGCCATTTGAAGCATTTATTTTCTTCATAAGGCTCTTTCTCTTCAATAAATCATTCAGTTTTTCTGAAATTGTAGTCATTTTCTTGTCTGTACATGTACATCACATCTACTGATTTCAGTTGCATTCGGATAATTCCTTCGTGATGCATCATTTTTGTTCGTCTTAGAGTGTATTAGACTCGGTTTAAAGTGTCAGGATATAAGACAGATAACAGAAGACATATTACACGTCTATTGCAGCGTCAGAGCCAACAGTGATACCACGAAGGGACTCGTAATGGCACATGCAGCCTGCCAAGGTTAATAATAACAGGTATCTTCAACGTTAGACACAATACGAGGGGCGTTTGAAAAGTCCGTGCACAGTCCGACAGATGGCACCACTGGCGCCTATCGAGGTCATGTTTAGTTAGTAGCATCTTTGGAAATAACGCACACCAAGTTTCAGCCATATTAGTCTATTTCTTTGTGTTTGGTATTCGTGTGAATCAAGGAAGTCTAGTGATTGTCAAAAATGGTCGAAAAAGAATTTCGTGTGCTGATTAAACATTGATTTATGAAAGGTAAGACGTCTCAGGGGACTAAAGAGAAGCTTGATAAACATTATGGTGACTCTGCACCTTCGATTAGAACAGTTTATAAGTGGTTTCAAAATTTTCGGAGTGGCCATATGGGCACAAGTGATGCTCAACGTTCTGAACGCCCTGTGGAGGTTACGACTCCAGAAATCATTTATAAAATACATGATATGGTGATGGATGACAGAAGAGTTAAGGTGCATGAGATTGCTAGTGCTGTTGGAATCTGGAATGTACTGGTACATAATATTTTGCATAAATATTTGGACATGAGAAATCTATCCACAAGATGGGTTCTGCGAATGCTCACGCTTGACCAAAAACGGAATTGTGTGAAGTGTTGCAAGGATGGTTTGCAGCTGTTCAGGAAGAATCCGCAGGACTTTAAGCGTCGTTTCGTCACTGTGGATGAAACATGGATAGATTACTATACTCCTGAGACCAAAGAACAATCTAAACAATGGGTTACCAAGGGAGAATCTGCACCAAAAAAGGCGAAGACCATTCCTTCGGCCGGAAAGGTTATGGCGACTGTCGTTTGGGATTCACAAGGAATAATCCTCATCGACTATCTGGAAAAGGGTAAAAGTATTACATGTGCATATTATTCATCGTTATTGGTCCGCTTGAAAACCGAGCTGCAAGAAAAACGCCTGCGATTGGACCACAAGAAAGTCCTTTTCCATCACGACAATCCACCAGCATACACCTCAGCACTTGTGGTCGCAAAATTAATGGAAATAGGATTCCAACTCATTTCACATCCCCCTCCCTCCCCCCTATTCTCCAGACTTGGCTCCCTCGGACTACAATGTGTTCCCCAGTTTGAAGAAATGGCTGCCGGGACAAAGATTTTATTGAAACGAGGAGATGACTGCAGCAACTAATAGCTATTTTGCTGAGCTGGACAATTCCTATTATTCGGGATGGATCAACAAATTAGAACAGCGTTGGACAAAGTGTGTATGTCTAAAACGAGATTATGTCGAAAAATAGAGAAGGTTTACCCCAAACACGTAAGAAGTTTTTATTTTTGCACGGAATTTTCAAACTCCCCTCGTACGTCATGCAATATGTTGTGCATTAGTGGAGTTTCCAGCCAGCACCCTCTCATCGTATACGAGGAATGGATGGAGCGCAAAACAAGTCGGATAGGGATTGGCTTTTGATGCAATGTCGGATGTGTCTGAAATACAAAGTTCTCATTCAGTCTGTGCAACCACAATGGCAAATGGGCATGGACTGTTCAGAAATTATTGCCCAGAAAACAGAGGAAGGATGCATGGTTGGAACTGTTAGAGAAAATACGAAAACAAATCGATAAGGGAACAGATTGTAGCGGAAGTAGTTACAAAATTAAATGGACGTGGAAAGGTCTTGTATAGGGATTGGGAAATAATATGAAAACACCGCGAGAAATGCATTCTTGGATGTCAGTGCTGATGCTAGCCAAGTCTGCACGGTGCGGTGTTGTGTCTAATCACAAATGACACCTATGCAGGTCTATGGCCCAATACGTTCCAAGTGTCAGTCGTCGATAGCACACTGTTCTGTGTAGTTGCGACTGCATTATACCGAAGCTAAGTGAAGTCGAACGGCGGCAAATTGTTGGTCCTCCTACAGCGGACGCTTCCGTAACCAAGGTAGCACAAGTGTTTTGTGTTTCGAGAGGCACCGTATCGAAGATTTATACCGCATACGGAGCAAGCGAGAAACCACCATCCGGTAAGTCACAAGACGGACGAAACTTTATGTTGAGTGATCGTGAAGGACTATCACTGAAGAGGATTGTGACGAAAAAGCGGACGACAGCTGCAAAAGTCACTGTCGAACTGCACGTCAGGACCAAAATAACATGAAGCTGAGCCGTGGCGGCTCATATCGATAGTGCCACTCTGGTGGTTTATCTTTCCTGCCACGGTCAGGGCGGTAAGCAGCGCCCTCTGGGGCCTACGCGAGGAGTAACGAGGCGAGGTCCTGTGGGGGGTGTGCTCCGGGACGTGGTGGGAGACGGTTGTCGCGTTGACGCAGCGAGTGTGGGACCGGACCTATCACATGGAGATACACAAGTTGGCTCTGAACGGAAGGCACCGTAGCAAGCAGCGGGAAGCGGGCGTCCTGTAATTTGTATGAAGGAGTAACGATTTATGCATTGGATGTCCCAGTGGTTTCCTGAGAGTTGCGGTGGCTGTTTTCGGAGAACAGAATTGGTAAGAGCTTGTGTCTACGCTCTTTTCCGTACGATGTTGCTGCCTGCCGTTATAAACGAGTGAAAATTAGGCGCTTGTATTGACTATACGGGAACTGGTGATGTAAAATTACATTTTTGATTGAGTCTCACTTGTACTGTGACAATTTAGAGGCGAAAACTATGGTGGTTTCATTAGGTCTGGTTCTTTGCTGTGCATCTAAGGGAGTCTGTTATTTGGGGTAACTAAGGGATCTGTTGGTCTAAGTGATACGTTCTTCACGTTTTGTCTATGGCTTTGCGAATCGAAATCGTGCGGGAGTACACGTGTGAGTAATTTGCTATTGCATTGATGGTTATGTTGTAAAGAACTCTGGTGTGTTAAATCACTCGCTGATTTGTAGCCAATCTAAGCAGAAGTTACCACTGCTACTTGCTTACGTGCTATTGTCCTTATGATTGGCGTTGTTTGTCTTTTGATTGTGGATGTGCTCAAGTTCGAAAAAAAAATTACGGCTACTATTCACAAGGGTTGTCTAGTAAAGAAATTGCTTAAGCTTTTATCATATGCTGGTCTGTTTGCCTATCACATTGGCTTTCTATGCAGTAACTGAAGGAATGTGTATGGCGGTTGAAGATTGTAGGCTGACTAGTATTTGAAGAGGTGTTGAGGTTAAGGGCGAGACCAGCATACTGCAAACCAGCACGCTGCGCGTGGTTAAATGTTCCACTATTGGGGAGCCGGCTCTCTGTTCTTGGATTTTGGAAGGATACGTAGTTTTTCGCGTGCTAAATTGCAGGGTGTCGGTGCCGTCCTAGGGCTAGACTTGTGATGTATGTTATGTTGAAAGGAAATTAACTGTACCAAACTTAAGAGAGCTTTCAGTTGTTTTAGGTCTGTACATGGAATGATGTTGATATTTTGTCGATTGCGACAATACCTTCCTGTGTGGGGAGATCCTCTGAGGGACTTGTATTGTACTGTTGCAGTGCAGCCCATCTGAAACGTGCTGCTTAAAACTTGGGATTGCAGCTTTCTGATGTTATATATTAGTGTTTAATCTTAAATGTCTTGGATGTAATATGGTTGTTGAGGATTATGTAATTAATTCTGATCGCTGGTTCCTTAAAGGAAGTATTTCGTTTTAAAATATGTGCTCGGTCAGAGCCTATTTAAATATGATTTTAACTTATCATTCAAATTTTCTAGTCTTGCTTTCTTAAAAGGCTTTCAGTTAAATGATTGCTATTTGCCTGTTTAAATGTTTGAGTGACTTAAAGGAAAAGAATATTATTTTGTAATTTGTACTGATTGTTCCTTTTGGGTAATACCTGACTTATGTGTTCAATAAATGAGTGTCTAGTCAATGGAAATGCACTGTTCTATTGCTAGCCTACCCCTTCCACTCCACAGCCTATTGAGCTGCTTTGTGTCGAAATTGTGTTCAGAACACCCCTCTGACCTGACACCTCAGAAGCGAGCACCATAGTCTGGGAACTGCATGACGACTGAGATTCCAAAACCACTCACAGAGATGCCCGTAGCAGGGAAACGCGCTACCGAAGCCATAAATCAAGGACTATGGATGAACGTCGTTTCCAACACACAGTTTCCAACTTCAGGCTGAGCATCTGTCCCAAGAGTGAAACATGGCGGGGGGTTCGGTGGTAATTTGAACAGCCATATCTGTACGCCGCGGCGATTTCATATTCTGTTCTGATTTCATTTGCTGGCGCCCTGTTAGGTGCCACCACGAATTGTCCTTAGATTCCTGTGTGTTATCGCTTGCGCGGGGTCTTGAAAACTAGCCGGAGCCTATGGAGTGGCGAAGGCCAGTGGTCGAACCGCCTGCTGTGTGGGCCGTTGGCTCTATTTGTGCGGAGACTGGTTAGTTGCGAGTGTACCATTGGTAGTTTTCATCACGCCCATCAGGGTGCTTTAGCTGAATTGTCATCCCTTATGTCCATGCTGCGCGCTTTTGGATGCTGGCGTTTTGCATTGACCAGAAATGGTGGAATAAAGATTTCTTAGTTTCTAGCATTCGTAAACTTAGAGAAAGCTTTTGACAATGTTGACTGGAATACTCTCAAATTCTGAAGGTGGCAGGGGTAAAATACAGGGAGCGAAAGGCTATTTACAATTTGTACATAAACCAGATGGCAGTTATAAGAGTCAAGGGACATGAAAGGGAAGCAGTGGTTGGGAAGGGAGTGAGAAAGTTGTAGCCTATCCCCCATGTTCTTCAATCTGTATATTGAGCGAGCAGTAAAGGAAACAAAAGAAAAGTTCGGAGTAGGTGTTAAAATCCATGGAGAAGAAATAAAAACTGAGGTTCGCCGATGACATTGTAATTCTGTCAGAGACGGCAAAGGACTTGGAAGAACAGTTGAATGGAATGGACAGTGTCTTGAAAGGATTGTAGAAGATGAACATCAACAAAAGCAAAACAAGGACAATGGAATGTAGTCGAAATAAGTCGGGTGCTGCGGAGGGAATTAGATTAGGAAATGAGGCAAGGTAGTAGATGAGTTTTGCTATTTTGGGAGTAAAATAACTGATGATGGTCGAAGTAGAGAGGATATAAAATAAAGACTGGCAATGTCGAGGAAAGCGTTTCTGAAGAAGAGAAATTTGTTAACATCGAGAATAGATTTAAGTGTCAGGAAGTCGTTTCTGAAAGTATTTGTATGGAGCGTATGGAAGTGAACATGGACGATAACTAGTTTGGACAAGAAGAGAATAGAAGCTTTCGAAATGTGGTGCTACAGAAGAATGCTGAAGATTAGATGGGAAGATCATATAACTAATGAGGAGGTACTGAATAGAATTGGGGAGAAGAGAAGTTTGTGGCACAACTTGACTAGAAGAATGGATCGCTTGGTAGGACATGTTCTGAGGCATCAAGGGATCACCAATTTTGTATTGGAGGGCAGCGTGGAGGGTAAAAATCGTAGAGGGAGACCAAGAGTAATACACCAAGCAGATTCAGAAGGATGTAGGTTGCAGTAGGCACTGGGAGACGAAGACAGGATAGAGTAGCACGGAGAGCTGCATCAAACCAGTCTCAGGACTGAAGACCACAACAACAACAACAACAGTGTAGCAATGGTTGTATCGCCCGTGCTGTGATATGCCCGCCTTTGTGACTCTCGCCTTACGAATCCCAAAAAATTTTTCGCCCGTTGCAATTATTGCTAACCATAACTGGTCTGAGTTTTATCCGGAAACTGGTTAGTGCTCGTTACTCACGTGTAACGGTGGTTGCTTGCCATTTTAAGTGCCACAGGGAGTTGGTGGCTTTCAAAACAATGTTATTTTCTTCTGTGAGTCGTCAGGCCATTCGTCATTACCTACGTTTCTAGCATTTGTAGACTTAGAGAAAGCTTTTGACAATGTTGACTGGAATACTCTCTTTCAAATTCTGAAGGTGGCAGGGGTAAAATACAGGGAGCGAAAGGCTATTTACAATTTGTACAGAAACCAGATGGCAGTTATAAGAGTCGAGGGGCATGAAAGGGAAGCAGTGGTTGGGAAGGGAGTGAGACAGGGTTGTAGCCTCTCCCCGATGTTGTTCAATATGTATATTGACAAAGCAGTAATGGAAACAAAAATAAAATTCGGAGTAGGCATTAAAATCCACGGAGAAGAAATAAAAACTTTGAGGTTCGCCGATGACATTGTAATTCTGTCAGAGACAGCAAAGGACTTGGAAGAACAGTTGAATGGAATGGACAGTGTCTTGAAAGGAGGATATAAGATGAACATCAACAAAAGCAAAACGATGATAATGGAATGTAGTAGAATTAAGTCGGGTGATGCTGAGGGAATTAGATTAGGAAATGAGACACTTAAAGTAGTAAAGGAGTTTTGCTATTTGGGGAGCAAAATAACTGATGATGGTCGAAGTAGAGAGGATATAAAATGTAGACTGGCAATGGCAAGGAAAGCATTTCTGAATAAGAGAAATTTGTTAACATCGAGTATAGATTTAAGTGTCAGGAAGTCGTTTCTGAGAGTATTTGTATGGAGTGTAGCCATGTATGGAAGTGAAACATGGACGATAACTAGTTTGGACAAGAAGAGAATAGAAGCTTTCGAAATGTGGTGCTACAGAAGAAAGCTGAAGATTAGATGGGAAGATCATATAACTAATGAGGAGGTACTGAATAGAATTGGGGAGAAGAGAAGTTTGTGGCACAACTTGACTAGAAGAATGGATCGGTTGGTAGGACATGTTCTGAGGCATCAAGGGATGACCAATTTAGTATTGCAGGGCAGCGTGGAGGGTAAAAATCGTAGAGGGAGCCCAAGAGATGGATACACTAAGCAGATTCAGAAGGCTGCAGTACGTACTGGGAGATGAAGAAGCTTGCACAGGATAGAGTATCATGGAGAGCTGCATCAAACCAGTCTCAGGACTGAAGACCACAATAACAACATAGACTTTGTATGGTTGCTAAAATGGAACAAGTCCGCAGCCCAGCGAGTAAGCGCTTAGTTTAGAAGTGCGAGGTCTCTGGTTTGAATCTCGCTGCCGATACACCTCTTTTCCTTTGTTATCTGCACGAAAATCCCGTGTTGTGCTTCGATATGCGTGGTACGCCGCAAACTTGCGTGATGACCAAGAACCGTCTGTGGGAGTAAACCAAGTTTGTTTTGCAATAGACTCACGGAAAGGAACGATGGACATGCAAAAGTTGAGCGTTACTTACATCTTCTGTACATCGCGATAAATATTGTGTTTCCATAGTTCTACGATCAGTACCATCCTGATTAGTGCTATGCTGTGTAAGTTGCACATCTACTTGTCACGAATGTAGATACAATATGTTGTCGGCCAATGTGGGAATCAGCACCGATACTAACAAGGGAGGTGAAAACTTGCGATGACCGGTGGCAGGAATCGAAAACGATCTGTACATAAAACTTTCATATTATTTGTAAAGAGGGAAGAAGCATAACTTTTCGTTATGAGTTGGCTTCTATATACAGGGTTTATACAGGATGATTCATTGATCGTGACCGGGCCAAATATCTCACGTAATAAGCGTCAAACGAAAAAACAGCGAGTACTTCGCCTTCCGTAATGTTCGCACATGCATTGACAATGAGCTGACGCATGTTGTCAGGCGTGGTCGGTGGATCATCCTTCAACTTTCGCCGGCCTCGGTGGCCGTGCGGTTCTAGGCGCTTCAATCCGGAACCGCGGGACTGTAATGGTCGCGGGTTCGAATTCTGCCTCGGGAATGGATGTGTGTTATGTCCTTAGGTTAGTTAGGTTTAACTAGTTCTAAGTTCTAGGGGACTGATGACCTAAGATGTTAAGTCCCATAGTGCTCAGAGCCATTTGAACCATCCTTCAACTTTCCCCACAGAAAGAAATCTGGGGACGTCAGATCCGGTGAACGTGCGGGCCACGGTATGGTGCTTCGACGACCAATCCACCTGTCATGAAATATGCTATTCAATACCGCTTCAACCGCACGCGAACTATGTGCCGGACATCCACCATGTTGGAACTGCATCCCCATTCTGTCATGCAGTGTCCGATCGTCCCGTAATTTCTTTTGTGCCCAGTGGCAGAACTGTACACGGCGTTCAAAGTCGTCGCCATGCAATTCCTGGGGCATAGAAATATGGTACGGGTGCAACCGATGTTGATGTAACATTCTCAACACCGACGGTTTTGAGATTCCCGATTCTCGCGCAATTTGTCTGCTACTGATGTGAGGATTAGCCACAACAGCAGCTAAAACACCTACTTGGGCGTCATCATTTGTTGCAGGTCGTGGTTGACGTTTCACATGTGTTTGAACACTTCCTGTTTCCTTAAATAACGTAACTATCCGGCGAACGGTCCGGACAGTTGGATGATGTCGTCCAGAATACCGAGCAGCATACATAGCACTCGCCCGTTGGACATTTTGATCACAATAGCCATACATCAACACGATATCGACCTTTTCCGCAATTGGTAAACGGTCCATTTTAACACGGGTAATGTATCACGAAGCAAATACCATCCGCACTGACGGAATGTTACGTGATACCACGTACTTATACGTTTGTGACTATTAGAGCGCCATCTATCACAGAGCGAAAAAAGTGGCCTAACTAAAACAATCATATTTCTTTACGTACTACACGAATATGTAATAAAAAAATGCAGTTGATATCTGCTTGACCTATGGCAGCGCCATCTAGCGGGTCAACTATAGCGCCATCTGGTTTCCCCCTTCAAGCTAAACGAGTTTCGTTCTTTGTAGTTTTTTCGTTTGATGCTTATTTAGTGAGATATTTGGCCCAGTCACTATCAATGGACCACCCTGTATACTATAACTGCTGGCAGAACGGAGGCTAAGTGTCGTCTTCCTGTTATTCAGTACTGATGCTGTCAAAGTCTGCGACCGACCTGACCCGACAAGCGATGGGCTGCTGATTAAGTCAGCGTTGGCAGGGAGTGCTGAACTGTGTCTTCCTGGAGGCGGGTCGGTGTGCAGTCGATGCTTTAGGAGTACACTGATTTGATTGAAAGTTCTCGTATATTCTTCTTCCATTTCCAATCTCCTTAAGAAAAAGAAACTTTTTCCTCCTCTTCTTCTTGTTAAATATCAGGAAAATAGTAAATGAATGATAAGACACCGTTACTTCTCACCGTCATAATAAACCTACTGTTAGAATTACGTTGGAATGAAAAATAAACTACCAGCAGCAAGATTCGATCCACAGACTTGATGTTGCCTACCTTGTGCATGGACTACTCAGTTTGTATACACTCCTGGAAATGGAAAAAAGAACACATTGACACCGGTGTGTCAGACCCACCATACTTGCTCCGGACACTGCGAGAGGGCAGTACAAGCAATGATCACACGCACGGCACAGCGGACACACCAGGAACCGCGGTGTTGGCCGTCGAATGGCGCTAGCTGCGCAGCATTTGTGCACCGCCGCCGTCAGTGTCAGCCAGTTTGCCGTGGCATACGAAGCTTCATCGCAGTCTTTAACACTGGTAGCATGCCGCGACAGCGTGGACGTGAACCGTATGTGCAGTTGACGGACTTTGAGCGAGGGCGTATAGTGGGCATGCGGGAGGCCGGGTGGACGTACCGCCGAATTGCTCAACACGTGGGGCGTGAGGTCTCCACAGTACATCGATGTTGTCGCCAGTGGTCGGCGGAAGGTGCATGTGCCCGTCGACCTGGGACCGGACCGCAGCGACGCACGGATGCACGCCAAGACCGTAGGATCCTACGCAGTGCCGTAGGGGACCGCACCGCCACTTCCCAGCAAATTAGGGACACTGTTGCTCCTGGGGTATCGGCGAGGACCATTCGCAACCGTCTCCATGAAGCTGGGCTACGGTCCCGCACACCGTTAGGCCGTCTTCCGCTCACTCCCCAACATCGTGCAGCCCGCCTCCAGTGGTGTCGCGACAGGCGTGAATGGAGGGACGAATGGAGACGTGTCGTCTTCAGCGATGAGAGTCGCTTCTGCCTTGGTGCCAATGATGGTCGTATGCGTGTTTGGCGCCGTGCAGGTGAGCGCCACAATCAGGACTGCATACGACCGAGGCACACAGGGCCAACACCCGGCATCATGGTGTGGGGAGCGATCTCCTACACTGGCTGTACACCACTGGTGATCGTCGAGGGGACACTGAATAGTGCACGGTACATCCAAACCGTCATCGAACCCATCGTTCTACCATTCCTAGACCGGCAAGGGAACTTGCTGTTCCAACAGGACAATGCACGTCCGCATGTATCCCGTGCCACCCAACGTGCTCTAGAAGGTGTAAGTCAACTACCCTGGCCAGCAAGATCTCTGGATCTGTCCCCCATTGAGCATGTTTGGGACTGGATGAAGCGTCGTCTCACGCGGTCTGCACGTCCAGCACGAACGCTGGTCCAACTGAGATGCTGGATGTAGTCCTGTGGAACACAGGACTACATCCAGCATCTCTACGATCGTGTCCATGGGAGAATAGCAGCCTGCATTGCTGCGAAAGGTGGATATACACTGTACTAGTGCCGACATTGTGCATGCTCTGTTGCCTGTGTCTATGTGCCTGTGGTTCTGTCAGTGTGATCATGTGATGTATCTGACCCCAGGAATGTGTCAATAAAGTTTCCCCTTCCTGGGACAATGAATTCACGGAGTTCTTATTTCAATTTCCAGGAGTTTATTTTGCTTACTTTTTTTCATAGTTCCACACAACTTCTTCCTGTTTTTTCGATTGATCTGTATTCAGTTTTTCAAGGCCTATCCACTGTGCCGACTTATAACTAAATCTGAGTTTGCTGGTCATTAGTTTAAAAAATTAGGTTACCAGTTGATTAAACTAAGCGGCAGCACTGAACTGGGAGCTCTTACAGCTGCTGACAAGGGAACCTCCCCATCGCACCTCCCTCAGATTTAATTATAAGTTGGCACAATGGATAGGCCTTGAAAAACTGAACACAGATCAATCGAGAAAACAGGAAGAAGTTGTGTGGAACTATGAAAAAAAAAAAGCAAAATATACAAACTGAGTAGTCCATGTGCAAGATAGCCAACATCAAGGACAGTTTAAGCTCAGGAGCGCCGTGGTTCCGTGGTTAGCGTGAGCAGCTGCGGAACGAGAGGTCGTTGGTTCACGTCTTCCCTCGACTGAAAAGTTTACTTTCTTTGTTTTCGCAAAGTTATGATCTGTCCGTTCATTCATTGACGTTTCTGTTCACTGTAATAAGTTTAGTGCACCGCAAAACCGTGCTATTAGTAGACGTAAAGGACGTACCTCTCCAATGGGAACCGAAAACATTTGATCGCAAGGTCATAGGTCAACCGATTCCTCCACAGCAAAACACGTCTGATATATTCTATACGAGACTGGTGACGGCATGTGCGTCACATGACAGGAAAATGTTGTCGACCCGCCTAACTTGTACACTTGGCGAATGTGTAAGAAGATTCTTCTACCTTGCCCGATTTAGGTTTTCTTGTGGATGTGATAGTCACTCCCAAAAAAGTTATGAAAACATAAGAGTTTGTCACATAAACTGCAAGAAAAGAATGCAACAGTTTCACAGTCGCACAGTTTTCCCTGTGCTCTGTCAAAACATATGTTTTTAACGTTTCCAAATTTTTCCGTGTGTAGACCGTCAAATCCAGCATATGTCCAAGCAAATCTGAACATGTCCCGGAATTTTGGAGAGCGAAGTTGATTATGTGTGGGTGCCTGAACTTTAATAATTCTCTGAAAATAAAAATTCAAACTGTTCACTCGAGAGAAGACTTGAACCAACGACTTCTCGTTCCGCAGCTGCTCACGCTAACCACGGGACCACGGCGCTCCTGAGCTCTCAGTCTCCTTGATGTTGCCTATCTTGTTCATGGACTACTCACTTTGTTTATTTTGCTTTTTTTTTCATAGTTCCACACAATTTCTTCCTGTTTTCTCGATTGATCTGTGTTCAGTTTTTCAAGGCCTATCCACTGTGCCAACTTATAACTAAATCTGAGGGGGGTGCGTTGGGGAGGTTCCCTTGTCAGTCTTTTCCCGGAGCTATGGAGAGGTGCGTTTTGGAATCGTGGTCAAAGGCGGAAGTCAGAGCTGTTATCCGCTGTGAATGGGCATGTGGAGTATCAGGCACAGAAATTCATAACCGCCTTGTTGAGGAGTATGGCTCAGGTGTGATGTCGAGGCAAATGGTGCGGAGACGGTGTCAGTAATTCAGTGATGGACGTCAGCATGTGCAGGTCATACCGAGACCTGGACGGACGCGCACGGCCACTACAGACGCAAATGTCAGGGAGGTGGATGACACGATTAAAGCGAACCGGCGTGTCACCATCGATGGAGTAGCGGCAGAACTTGGAATCGGACATGAGCGAGCTCACAAGATCATCCACGACATTCTTCGATACAGGAAGGTGTCAGCACGATGGGTGCCCACACACGTGGAACAACGCATGGCGTTCAGCCTGGAACAGCTCGTGCGTTACCATGAATCAGGCAATGATCTTCTGTTTCGGATTGTGACGGGGTATGAAACGTGGGTCCACCACTACGCGCCCGAATCGAAGGCCGCATCCGTGGAGTGGAAACATCCGCCATCACCTGTCCGAAAGAAGTTCAAAAGCACTCCGTCTGCAGGTACCGTGCTACTCATCGTTTTCTGGGACGCCAAAGGAGATTTGCTGCCAGACTTCCTGGAGGATGCAACCATCAATACTGCGCGGTACTGCGCCGCTCTGTCAAAACTGAAAAAGGTGATTCGGAAAAAGCGGCCTGGCCTTCTCAGAGCTGGCTTTCTGCTGTTGGATGACAATGCGAGTCCACACACGGCGATGGCAACGCAAAACCATATTGCAACTCTTGGTTGGGAGCGCCTACACCATCCGCCTTACAGTCCAGATCTCTCTTCTGTTTCCTGCTTTGAAGAAGACTCTTGGCGTACAGCGCTTTGGCAGCAATGCTGACGTCAGACAAGTCGTTCAGCGCTTCTTCCGCATGCAACGCCCTGATTTTTTTGCTGGAAGGCGTTTTGAAGCTTATCAAGCAGTATGACAAATGGCTCAATGTACTTGGAAATTATGTAGAAAAATAAAGATATGTCTTATCTTTAATGTCTCATTCTCTTTTTTTTCCTTTCACACACAACTCTGATCACAGTCGACAGGGGAAACTCATTTTCCAACTCCCCAACGTATTAACTGAATTCCACAATAAATTTTCACTCTGCAACGGAGTGTGCGCTGATGTGAAACTTCCTGGGGAATCGGAAGTGTTTGTCGGACCCGGACTCTAAACTGGCAACAGTGCCTTTTGCAGGCAAGTGCCCCACCTACAGAGTTTCCCAAGCATGATTCACGACCCACCCACACAACTTTACTTCCGCCAGTACCCCGTCTCCTATCTCCAAAACTTGACAAATTCTTCTACATATCTTTCGGGACTAGCATTTCTGGAAGAAAGGATATTGCGGAGACTTAGTCGCAGCCCTGGGGGATTGTTTCCTGAATGAATTTTCGCTCCGCTACAGAGTATGCTCCGTTTTGAAGTTCTCTGGAAAATTAAAACTGTGTGCCGAACTGGGACTCGAAGCTGGGATATTTGTATTTCGCAGGCAGAATGAGGAAGAACTGTGAAGTTTGGAAGGTAGCTGATGTGCTGGGGGAATCTTATTAAGTTTCCTCCCGTCCCTACCATCTCTTCACATCGAATGGCACAGTGACATTATTTCAGCGGAAACGTTCGAAAATACGTAGCACGTTCATTGCAACAGTTACAAAAGCAGGTCCCAATATGGCCACAGTATCACGTGACGCTACAACAGAGACGTTACGCATCGCGTGGAGGTTTACTACTGAATTCTGGTGAGGTAATTTTCGGGTTGAGTTGGGCAACGAATTATTTTTCCCACTTATGTCTCGCGAAGTAGCACAACGAGATAATCAGCGAAACTAGAGCTAGTAGGAATTTCGTCGACACTCACCTTCCCACGAGCCAATCAGGGTTTGAACAGGGAAAGGGAGAAAAGATTTTTTTTTTTTTTTCGTCTTCAGTCTACTGACTGGTTTGATGCAGCCCGCCACGAATTCCTTTCCTGTGCTAACCTCTTCATCTCAGAGTAGCACTTGCAACCTACGTCCTCAATTATTTGCTTGACGTATTCCAATCTCTGTCTTCCTCTGCAGTTTTTGCCCTCTACAGCTCCCTCTAGTACCATGGAAGTCATTCCCTCATGTCTTATCAGATGTCCTATCATCCTGCCCCTTCTCCTTATCATTGTTTTCCACATATTCCTTTCCTCTCCGATTCTGCGTAGAACCTCCTCATTCCTTACCTTATCAGTCCACCTAATTTTCAACATTCGTCTATAGAACCACATCTCAAATGCTTCGATTCTCTTCTGTTCCGGTTTTCCCACAGTCCATGTTTTACTACCATACAATGCTGTACTCCAGACGTATATCCTCAGAAATTTCTTCCTCAAATTAAGGCCGGTATTTGATATTAGTAGACTTCTCTTGGCCAGAAATGCCTTTTTTGCCATAGCGAGTCTGCTTTTTATGTCCTCCTTGCTCCGTCCATCATTAGTTATTTTACTGCCTAGGTAGCAGAATTCCTTAACTTCATTGACTTCGTGACCATCAATCCTGATGTTAAGTTTCTCGCTGTTCTCATTTCTACTACTTCTCATTACCTTCGTCTTTCTCCGATTTACTCTCAAACCATACTGTGTACTCATTAGACTGTTCATTCCGTTCAGCAGATCATTTAATTCTTCTTCACTTTCACTCAGGATAGCAATGTCATCAGCGAATCGTATCATTGATATCCCTTCACCTTGTATTTTAATTCCACTCCTGAACCTTTCTTTTATTTCCATCATTGCTTCCTCGATGTACAGATTGAAGAGTAGGGGCGAAAGGCTACAGCCTTGCCTTACAGCCTTCTTAATACGAGCACTTCGTTCTTGATCGTCCACTCTTATTATTCCCTCATGGTTGTTGTGCATATTGTATATGACCCGTCTCTCCCTATAGCTTACCCCTACTTTTTTCAGAGTCTCGAACAGCTTGCACCATTTTATATTGTCGAACGCTTTTTCCAGGTCGACAAATCCTATGAAAGTGTCTTGATTTTTCTTTAGCCTTGCTTCCATTGTTGGCCGTAACGTCAGAATTGCCTCTCTCGTCCCTTTACTTTTCCTAAAGCCAAACTGATCGTCACCTAGCGCATTCTCAATTTTCTTTTCCATTCTTCTGTATATTATTCTTGTAAGCAGCTTCCATGTATGAGCTGTTAAGCTGATTGTGCGATAATTCTCGCACTTGTCAGAGAAGAGATATTGGCACCGTAAGTACACTCCGCCACACAACGTCAAAGGTTTGAGGAATATACATGCAGATGTAGGGTTACCATCCGGCCGTATTTATCTGGGCGCACATGTTAGCATTTTCGTCGTTTAATTTAGTGTCCGCATACCTTTTTACGATTTCCGCTAAAGTGTGTATTTACAGTTTTCTGTATTAAAGTCTTTTGGTTTTTGTTTTCAACTCGTATAGTCAACAATTTATATACTTTTCACTTCAGTTACTGAATTACGCCATTTTTATTTGCTTATAATCTATCTGTTATGCTTATGATATCGGGAATATCGATTTATATCGCTTACGATCGATGTTTAGATTATTATTGCTTAGAGACATCTGTGGTGTATGTGTCCCTTGGCTGCGGTCGAAGCTTGGCTGGGATAATTCCCTTTCCTCTGGTTTTCACTTAAGTTTACTTTTGTACGATACACGTGTTTCTAACAGACTAGTGTATTCATTTACCTGTATTGCTCACCCACTAATGCATCTCATTAGGTAAGTTGAAAAACCAGTTTTGGAAATATAAGCTACGGCTGAAAAACGTTGTTTCATTTCATGAGCTAAGATTTTTCTATTGCTGAACAACGCGTTTTGATCATTGTTTATTCCACTTTTGTTTAAGATCATTTGATAATTTATCATCACGCTGAAGAGGAAACGCACATTTACGGATAACTCCGAACAGAGTGTATGGTTTGTTACTCAGGGACCTATGTTTCAATGTCAAATGACGGCGCTAGTGACGTGGAACCCTATCAGAGAAACATATTAAGAGGTCCATGATTAAGGAATTTGTTGCTAGCGCACTCGAGCACATGTAATTTCGAGCCCGCATCTCGTGGTCGTGCGGTAGCGTTCTCGCTTCCCACGCCGGGGTTCCCGGGTTCGATTCCCGGCGGGGTCAGGGATTTTCTCTGCCTCGTGATGGCTGGGTGTTGTGTGCTGTCCTTAGGTTAGTTAGGTTTAAGTAGTTCTAAGTTCTAGGGGACTGATGACCATAGATGTTAAGTCCTATAGTGCTCAGAGCCAATTGGACCATTGGATTGTAATTGCCATGGATTGCTCAAGCGCTGCCTGCGATATGTAAGCTATAAGAGAATCTCAGACCAAAGAGCAGTGTTGACAGCAGTAGGAACTGTGTAGCAGTAGTAGTAGTAGCAGCAGCAGCAGCTAGCTGTCTGGTGTATCGAGTTGGCTGGGCCGGTTGTGTGGAGCGATGGCGGTGCCTTAGCGTTGTAGTATAAGGTAAAAGCAGCCTCGCGGATATGTAGTACTGTTATATCAAGTCCCATGTAAATGCTTTTAAAAAGAAATCTCTTAATAATAATCTTTTGTATAAAAATTAACTTTTGACAGTCATTCATCTCAATTTAAAGAATTTACTACTTTCTCCAATCCATGATAATCACGATTATTGTAAAGAAAAATCAGTTGTTTCCTTTTACACATGGCAAATATATCGGCCAACATCGCACTGGGCTGTGCCAGAAAAATTTCTTATAGGAGCAGATATATACGCGTCATCCGGCGACCTTATTGAGGTAAGAATTTTCAATTTATTCAGAATGATCTTTCAGGGCCATGACGCAGCGCTGCTGACGTCCGAATTTTCCAGTTTAAATTCACAATTATTCAAAGGTTATCTATGAGTCACATTTTTTATTAGGAGATTAGTTACATTTTATTGTTCCAAGGTTACGGAATTTATCTGTTGGTAGGTTACGCAGAATGTGAATTATATATTATATTTTTACTGTTGGGAGGTTACAATATAAAGTGTGTTATTTTGTTTGTTTCACCTGTAATGTAGCCATCGGACAACATAAAATTGAATTAATAATGTTCCATTCGCCAGTCCTATACGGATTAATCCGGATCTCAATAGGAACATGACAGTAACTGTATTACGACAATAGTACTTACTTATTTACAACAAAAAGATCCCAACCTGGTACCGATTACCAGGGCTGCGCTACAAATAAAGGGTACGGCAATCGTACTACGAAGGTCGTTCAGTAAGTAATGTCCCACATTTTTTTTGTTCGGAAAATATTTATTGTTAAGAGTCAGAATTTGGTGACAAGATACTTCAACACGTCTTGTCCACATCCTACACTCCTGGAAATGGAAAAAAGAACACATTGACACCGGTGTGTCAGACCCACCATACTTGCTCCGGACACTGCGAGAGGGCTGTACAAGCAATGATCACACGCACGGCACAGCGGACACACCAGGAACCGCGGTGTTGGCCGTCGAATGGCGCTAGCTGCGCAGCATTTGTGCACCGCCGCCGTCAGTGTCAGCCAGTTTGCCGTGGCATACGGAGCTCCATCGCAGTCTTTAACACTGGTAGCATGCCGCGACAGCGTGGACGTGAACCGTATGTGCAGTTGACGGACTTTGAGCGAGGGCGTATAGTGGGCATGCGGGAGGCCGGGTGGACGTACCGCCGAATTGCTCAACACGTGGGGCGTGAGGTCTCCACAGTACATCGATGTTGTCACCAGTGGTCGGCGGAAGGTGCACGTGCCCGTCGACCTGGGACCGGACCGCAGCGACGCACGGATGCACGCCAAGACCGTAGGATCCTACGCAGTGCCGTAGGGGACCGCACCGCCACTTCCCAGCGAATTAGGGACACTGTTGCTCCTGGGGTATCGGCGAGGACCATTCGCAACCGTCTCCATGAAGCTGGGCTACGGTCCCGCATACCGTTAGGCCGTCTTCCCCTCACGCCCCAACATCGTGCAGCCCGCCTCCAGTGGTGTCGCGACAGGCGTGAATGGAGGGACGAATGGAGACGTGTCGTCTTCAGCGATGAGAGTCGCTTCTGCCTTGGTGCCAATGATGGTCGTATGCGTGTTTGGCGCCGTGCAGGTGAGCGCCACAATCGGGAATGCATACGACCGAGGCACACAGGGCCAACACCCGGCATCATGGTGTGGGGAGCGATCTCCTACACTGGCCGTACACCACTGGTGATCGTCGAGGGGACACTGAACAGTGCACGGTACATCCAAACCGTCATCGAACCCATCGTTCTACCATTCCTAGACCGGCAAGGGAACTTGCTGTTCCAACAGGACAATGCACGTCCGCATGTATCCCGTGCCACCCAACGTGCTCTAGAAGGTGTAAGTCAACTACCCTGGCCAGCAAGATCTCCGGATCTGTCCCCCATTGAGCATGTTTGGGACTGGATGAAGCGTCGTCTCACGCGGTCTGCACGTCCAGCACGAACGCTGGTCCAACTGAGGCGCCAGGTGGAAATGGCATGGCAAGCCGTTCCACAGGACTACATCCAGCATCTCTCCATGGGAGAATAGCAGCCTGCATTGCTGCGAAAGGTGGATATACACTGTACTAGTGCCGACATTGTGCATGCTCTGTTGCCTGTGTCTATGTGCCTGTGGTTCTGTCAGTGTGATCATGTGATGTACCTGACCCCAGGAATGTGTCAATAAAGTTTCCCCTTCCTGGGACAATGAATTCACGGTGTTCTTATTTCAATTTCCAGGAGTGTATATTATACTTTTACTGTTGGGAGGTTACAATATAAAGTGTTATTTTGTTTGTTTCACCTGTAATGTAGTCATCTGACAACATAAAATTGAATTAATAATGTTCCATTCGCCAGTCCTATACGGATTAGTCCGGATCTCAATAGGAACATGACAGTAACTGTATTACAACAATAGTACTTACTTATTTACAACAAAAATATCCCAACCTGGTACCGATTACCAGGGCTACGCTACAAATAAAGGGTACGGCAATCGTACTACGAGGGTCGTTCAATAAGTAATGTCCCACATTTTTTTGTTCGGAAAATATTTATTGTTAAGTGTCAGAATTTGGTGACAATATACATCAACACGTCTTGTCCATTCTCTATTTTTCTACGTAGTCTCCATCACGTTCTAAGGTCGTGCGCCATCGTTGTGGAAGGGCATGTATTCCCTTCCCTGCTGGTAAAAGCCCTTCTCCTGTACGTCTACCTGAATGACTGACCAGCTCGTCATCTTGAAACTGTGTTCCTCGTAGAGCACCCCAAAGACATGGAAGTCCGAGGGTGCCAGGTCTGAACCGTAGGGTGGATGAGGCAATGACGTCCAACCCAATTTATCGATGTGTTCCCGGGTCCTCGAGTTGATGGTTGACCATCTTGGTATCACATCCACGAGAATGGCGCCATCACAATCCCAGAAGACTGTCACAACGACCTTTCCAGCAGAGGGTGTTCTATTTAATTTCTAATTCTGTGGTGAATGTGGATGATGCCACTCCATGGACTGCATTTTGTTTCCGGCGCAATTTGGTGCACCCAGCTTTCGTTCCCCGTAACGATCCGTGACAGAAAGGCCTCTCCGTCGGTCTCACAATGCTCCAACTATTCAGATGAACTGGCCTTTCTTTGAATCTTGTGGTCCGCTGTGAGCATTCGTGGAACCCATCGTGGGCACCTCTTTGAATATCCGAGAGTCTCGATCATTGCAGACGGACTTCCAATGCTGACCGACAACAGTGGAGCCAATTGTCGAGTTGTGATGTGCCGGTCAGCACGAATAACGGCATCCGCGCGATTCAGCATGTCTGGAGCAGTGGCTGTGACAGGACGTGCCGACCGTCGCTCTGTTTCTGCATTTCCTGAGGCTGCATCTTTCTTTACCCAACTGTTCTCCTATCTGAACCCTGTCGCCATTAAGTTAGTAGACCTGTCTGGCGCCACTAGCTCAAGGGTAGTATCGACTACCCCTATTGGGGCCCCGTTGCTAATATACAGGGTGCGTCAAAAAAATGTATACACACTTTGAACTGCCATAGACAATTTATTTCCCGTTCTAAAAGGTTAAATATCTGTGAGAAAGTAATGTTATGTTTCTTCAACAGGTGGCAGCAGTGGCAAGGAAGTAACTGGAATATGGCGCACGTGTATTTGAGCTTTGAAGCGCGGAAGCAGATAATTAAAAGGTACTGGAAGTTTGAGAATGTAGCTGCGGTTCGAAGACAGTGGAAAAGTGAGTATGCTACAGAACCACCTTCAAGGTTAACAATTACACGTCTACGAGACAAATTCGAAATTCATGGAACAGTGTGTGATGTGCATAAAGGTCGATCAGGGCGACCTCGTACAGCCACAAGTGATGATTCCACAACTGCGGTCTTGGAACTGTTTCAGCGTTCGCCTCAAACATCTTCAAGGCAAGCGGCACGTGAGAGTAATGTAAGTGCTAGTAGTGTGCTACGCATTCTGAAGAAAGGCAAGTTTCGTGTGTACATTCCAAGGCAACAGCTAAGTGACGACGATCCAGATCGAATTTTAGAATTCTGAATGGGTTCAGGAGATGGTGAGACGTGAACCAGGATTTATGGGTAGCATAATTTGGTCGGATGAAGTCCAGTTCAAATTCGGTGGAACTGTCAATAGGCACAATTGTGTGTACTGGGCTGAAGATAATCGTCACATTACAGTTGAAATGGCTGTGAATTTGCATGGTGTAAATGTGTGGTGTGGTTTGTCTGCAAGGGGACTCATTGCGCCTTTCCGCTTTTAAGGTACTGTTACTGGAGAAACGTACCTACCAATGCTTGCTGACTCCATAATCCCTGCCATTCGTGCATTATACGGTAACGATGAGTTTTATTTCCAACAATATGGCGCCCCGCCGCACTATCATAGGGACGTACGAGCATAGCTGGATCACAATGTGCCAGGCCAGTGCATAGGACGCAGGAGACCAATCGAGTTTCCTGCACGCTCTCCAGACCTCACGCCGCTGGATTTCTCCTTATGGGACACAGTAAAAGATGAGTTGTACAAACGTAAAACACATAACCTGGACACACTTTGGAATGAGATTCAGGTGGTGTGCGCAGAAATCTCATTGGACACTTTGGTACGACGTGCGGAATCAGTGGTGACTCGTACTCAGAAATGCATCGATGCTGAAGGCCACCAGTTTGAACATTAATCACATTTGCAAAGTACATTTATTTTTCCAATTGGACTTTAAGCTTTCCATTTCCAGAAATTTAACATTGTAGAACGGGAAATAAATTTTCTATGACGCTTTAAAGTGTGTATACATTTTTTTGACGCGCCCTGTATATGAAGAAGGGTTGGTACCTGTGGGTTGTGTCCTTAGGCGGTCTTTGTTTGCCGATATACATACGGGTTCGCTGGCCCGAGATGCAGAGGCACCAAGTTTGGGGATTAGCAGTCACAAGGTCCGAGCGGCCGAAGCCACGAGCTACGCAAGGAGGGCCTGCCCAGAGAAAGATACCGGAATACTTGACCGGGGTCAGCGTCGACTACAAGCAGCAGGCCGAAACCCCGTCGGTTGGTTGCCATCATTCGTGTCGGACGACCGCTCGTGGCCTGGCTGCCCCTTCTACCTGGCTGTCATCGGCACCACTCACAAGGGAACCTCCCCATCGTACCCTCCACAGATTTAGTTTTAAGTTGGCACAGTGGATAGGCCCTGAAAAACTGAGCACAGATCAATCGAGAAAACAGGAAGAAGTTGTGTAGAACTATGAAAAAAGTAAGCAAAATATACAAACAGAGTAGTCCATGCCCAAGATAGGCAAAATCAAGGATACTGTGAGCTTAGGAGCGCCGTCGTCCCGTGGTTAGCATGAGCAGCTGCGGGACGTGGGGTCGTTGGTTCAAGTCTTCCCTTGAGTGAAAAGTTTACTTTCTTTATTTTCGCAAAGTTATGATCTGTCCGTTCGTTCATTGACGTCTCTGTTCACTGTAATAAGTTTAGTGTCTGTGTTTTGCGACCGCACCGCAAAACCGTGCGATTAGTAGACGTAAAGGACGTGCCTCTCCAATGGGAACCGAAAACATTTGATCGCAAGGTCATAGGTCAACCGATTCCTCCACAGGAAAACACGTCTGATATATTCTATACGACACTGGTGACGGCATGTGCGTCACATGACAGGAATATGTTGTCCTAACTTGTACACTTGGCGAATGGGTAAAAAGATTCTTCTACCTTGCCCGATTTAGGTTTTCTTGTGGATGTGATAATCACTCCCAAAAAAAGTGATGAAAACATAAGAGTTTGTTACATAAATTGAAAATAAAAAATTAAACTTTTCACTCGAGGAAAGACTTGAACCAAGGACCTCTCATCCCGCAGCTGCTCACGCTAACCCCGAGACCACGGAGCTCCCTTGTTTTCACTATCCTTGATGTTGCCTATCTTGCGCATGGACTATTCAGATTGTATATTTTGCTTATTTTTCTTCATAGTTCCACACAACTTCTTCCTGTTTGCTCGATTGATCTGTGTTTAGTTTTTCAAGGCCTATCCACTGTGCCAACTTATAACTAAATCTGAGGGGGGTGCGATGGGGAGGTTCCCTTGTCAGTAATCGCCGCGACGCACCGTGGATCCATGGAGTTGCCTGCTGATAAAGGGGAGCAACATTCTGTAATCCTCGCAGTGATTGGTGTCATTGTCTACGCGACCTCCCAATTATTTTCTGGTTTGTACCTGACACTCAGAGTTTTACACGGTCGGCTCTTTGGTCGTAAATATAGACCGTAGTATTCTACTAGACACTACTTGTCGTTTGAAAATTTGTTGTGCTATTATATTGCCCTTCCTTTCTGGTTTATACCCGATCATTAATGTCTTAATGAATCAGCTCCTGGTTGGAAATACAGTCGGGACAATTGGACCAAGACACAGGCTGTCGTTAGACAAACAGGGGTCTTGTGGTTAGATTTAGATGTTAACTGGTTCACTTCCTTGATTGTAATTGCATTTGTGATAATCTGAACTACCTGTTGTGCTAAGCTGCGCCTCCCTGTCTTTGAAAGACCGGCTTATTATTGGTGTATTTCTAACTGGATCTTGTGGTTCCGCGGAGTGAGTTCTCTTGTAATAAGTGCTCATAGGTAATGTTTTGAAACATTCCTTCAGAGTGGCCTTCATAACTGACAAGCAGTTTAACTTCTGACGTATTAACAGCGAACTATCATCGCCGGCCGGAGTGGCCGTGCGGTTCTAGGCGCTACAGTCTGGAGCCGAGCGACCGCTACTGTCGCAGGTTCGAATCCTGCCTCGGGCATGGATGTGTATGATGTCCTTAGGTTAGTTAGGTTTAATTAGTTCTAAGTTCTAGGCGACTGATGACCTCAGAAGTTAAGTCGCATAGTGCTCAGAGCCATTTGAACCATTTTGAACCAACTGTCATCAGGGTTTTAGTCAGAATAAGATTGTCAAAAGGCACCGGTTGGGATCCAGTCGTACCTTGGTTGCTGATTGAAATGGAAAGGTTGCTCGCTTTGAAGCAAACCTTATCATTGTCGTTTCCTGATTCGTTAAACCTTTAAGCATAGGTGTGCATCTTAACCACAAACCTTTCGACATAGTTTCCAAATTAAAAAAGAAATATTTACGTCATCTGTTTGAGTAACTGAAACACTCTTGTCATCAATATTACTAATATGTTTTCATGTGTTGCAGAAGGGCATTTAATAAGAGAAACTGTGTCCAGCGCGATAATAAACACCGCCGAGTCACCCGATAACGGGCGGTTGCAGGACCGCTAATATCTTCTTCGATATACGTAAACAACCTGGTGAACAAGGGGGGGGGGGGCAGCAATCTGCGCTTGTTTGCCGATTATGCTTTGGTGTTCGGCAAGGCGTCGAAATCGAGTGACTATAGAAGGATACAAGAGAAACAAAATTTCCAGTCGGCGTAATGAATGGCAGCTAACTCTAAATGTAGAAAAATGTAAGTTAACGCGGCTGAGTAGGAAAAACAAACCCGTAATGTTCGGGTACAGCTCTAGTAGTGTCTTGCTCGATACAGCTGCGTTGTTTAAATATCTGGGCGTAACGTTGCAAAGGGATATGAAATGGAACGAGCATGTGAAGGTTATGCTAGGGAAGACCAATGGTCGACTTAGATTTTTTGGGAGAATTTTTGAAAAGTGTGGTTCATCTGTAAGGGAAGCCACACATAGGACGCTGGAGCTATCCAATTATGAGTGCTGCTCGACTGGTATCCGCACCATGTCTCTTTAAAGGAAGACATCGAAGCAATTCAGAGGCGGGGTGCTAGATTTGTTACCGGTAGGTTCGAACAACACGCAACTGTTACGGAGATGCTTCGGGAACTCAAATGGGAATCCCTGGAGGGAAGGCGACGTTCTTTTCGAGGTATACTACTGAGAAAATTTAGAGAACCGAGTTTGAAACTAACTGTAGAACGATTCTGCTGCCATCAACATACACTACTCGCCATTAAAATTGCTACACCAAGAAGAAATGCAGATGATAAACGGGTATTCATTGGACAAATATATTATATTAAAACTGACATGAGATTACATTTTCACGCAACTTGAGTGCATAGATCCTGAGAAATCAGTACCCAGAACAACCACTCTGGCCGTAATAACGGCCTTCAATACGCCTGGGCATTGAGTCAAACACAGCTTGGATGGCTTGTACAGGTACAGCTGCCCATGCAGCTTCAACATGATACCACAGTTCATCAAGAGTAGTGACTGGCGTATTGTGACGAGCCAGTTGCTCGGCCACCATTGACCAGACGTTTTCAGTCGGTGATAAACCTGGAGAATGTGCTGGCCAGGGCAGCAGTCGAACATTTTCCATATCCAAAAAGGCCCGTACAGGACCTACAACATGCGGTTGTGCATTATCCTGCTGAAATGTACGTTTTCGCAGGTATCGAATGAAGGCTAGAACCACGGGTCGTAACACATCTGAAGTGTAACGTCCACTGTTCAAAGTGCCGTCAACGCGAACAAGAGGTGACCGAGACGAATAACCAATGGCACCCCATACCATCACGCCGAGTGATACGCCAGTATGGCGATGACGAATACAAGCTTCCAATGTGCGTTCACCGTGATGTCGCCAAACACGGATGCGACCATCATGATGCTGTAAACAGAACCTAGATTCATCCGAAAAAATGACTTTTTGCCATTCGTTCACCCAGGTTCGTCGTTGAGAAGACCATCGCAGACGCTCCTGTATGTGATGCAGGGTCAAGGGTAACCGCAGCCATGGTCTCCGACCTGATAGTCCATGCTGCTGCAAAACGTCGTCAAACTGTTCGTGCAGGTGGTTGTTGTCTTGCAAACGTCCCCCTTTGTTGACTCAGGGATCGAGACGTGGCTGCACGATCCGTTACAGCCATGCGGATAAGATGCCTGTCATCTCGACTGCTAGTGATACGGGGCCGTTGGGATCCAGCACGGCGTTCCGTATTACCCTCCTGAACCCACCGATTCCATATTCTCCTAACAGTCACTGGATCTCGACCAACGCGAGCAGCAATGTCGCGATACGATAAACCTCAATCGCGATAGGCTACAATCCGACCTTTATCAAAGTCGGAAACGTGATGGTCCGCACTTCACCTCCTTACACGAGGCATCACAACAACGTTTTACCAGGCAGCGCCGGTCAACTGCTGTTTGTGTATGAGAAATCGGTTGGAAACCTTCTTCTTGTCAGCACGTTGTAGGTGTCGCCACCGGTGCCAGCCTTGTGTGAATGCTCTGAAAAGTTAATCATTTGCATGCCACAGCATCTTCTTCCTGTCGGTTAAATTTCGCGTCTGTAGCACGTCATCTTCGTGGTGTAGCAATTTTAATGGCCAGTAGTGTATATTTCGCGTAAGGACTACGAAGGTAAGATGTGAGAGATCACGTTTCTTACGGAGGGTATATATATATATATATATATATATATATATATATATATATGCTCCTGGAAATTGAAATAAGAACACCGTGAATTCATTGTCCCAGGAAGGGGAAACTTTATTGACACATTCCTGGGGTCAGATACATCACATGATCACACTGACAGAACCACAGGCACATAGACACAGGCAACAGAGCATGCACAATGTCGGCACTAGTACAGTGTATATCCACCTTTCGCAGCAATGCAGGCTGCTATTCGCCCATGGAGACGATCGTAGAGATGCTGGATGTAGTCCTGTGGAACGGCTTGCCATGCCATTTCCACCTGGCGCCTCAGTTGGACCAGCGTTCGTGCTGGACGTGCAGACCGCGTGAGACGACGCTTCATCCAGTCCCGAACATGCTCAATGGGGGACAGATCCGGAGATCTTGCTGGCCAGGGTAGTTGACTTACACCTTCTAGAGCACGTTGGGTGGCACGGGATACATGCGGACGTGCATTGTCCTGTTGGAACAGCAAGTTCCCTTGCCGGTCTAGGAATGGTAGAACGATGGGTTCGATGACGGTTTGGATGTACCGTGCACTATTCAGTGTCCCCTCGACGATCACCAGTGGTGTACGGCCAGTGTAGGAAATCGCTCCCCACACCATGATGCCGGGTGTTGGCCCTGTGTGCCTCGGTCGTATGCAGTCCTGATTGTGGCGCTCACCTGCACGGCGCCAAACACGCATACGACCATCATTGGCACCAAGGCAGAAGCGACTCTCATCGCTGAAGACGACACGTCTCCATTCGTCCCTCCATTCACGCCTGTCGCGACACCACTGGAGGCGGGCTGCACGATGTTGGGGCGTGAGTGGAAGACGGCCTAACGGTGTGCGGGACCGTAGCCCAGCTTCATGGAGACGGTTGCGAATGGTCCTCGCCGATACCCCAGGAGCAACAGTGTCCCTAATTTGCTGGGAAGTGGCGGTGCGGTCCCCTACGGCACTGCGTAGGATCCTACGGTCTTGGCGTGCATCCGTGCGTCGCTGCGGTCCGGTCCCAGGTCGACGGGCACGTGCACCTTCCGCCGACCACTGGCGACAACATCGATGTACTGTGGAGACCTCACGCCCCACGTGTTGAGCAATTCGGCGGTACGTCCACCCGGCGTCCCGCATGTCCACTATACGCCCTCGCTCAAAGTCCGTCAACTGCACATACGGTTCACGTCCACGCTGTCGCGGCATGCTACCAGTGTTAAAGACTGCGATGGAGCTCCGTACGCCACGGCAAACTGGCTGACACTGACGGCGGCGGTGCACAAGTGCTGCGCAGCTAGCGCCATTCGACGGCCAACACCGCGGTTCCTGGTGTGTCCGCTGTGCCGTGCATGTGATCATTGCTTGTACAGCCCTCTCGCAGTGTCCGGAGCAAGTATGGTGGGTCTGACACACCGGTTTCAATGTGTTCTTTTTCCCATTTCCAGGATTGTGTATATACACTCCTGGGGTATCGGCGAGGACCATTCGCAACCGTCTCCGTGAAGCTGGGCTACGGTCCCGCACACCGTTAGGCCGTCTTCCGCTCACGCCCCAACATCGTGCAGCCCGCCTCCAGTGGTGTCGCGACAGGCGTGAATGGAGGGACGAATGGAGACGTGTCGTCTTCAGCGATGAGAGTCGCTTCTGCCTTGGTGCCAATGATGGTCGTATGCGTGTTTGGCGCCGTGCAGGTGAGCGCCACAATCAGGACTGCATACGACCGAGGCACACAGGGCCAACACCCGGCATCATGGTGTGGGGAGCGATCTCCTACACTGGCCGTACACCACTGGTGATCGTCGAGGGGACACTGAACAGTGCACGGTACATCCAAACCGTCATAGAACCCATCGTTCTACCATTCCTAGACCGGCAAGGGAACTTGCTGTTCCAACAGGACAATGCACGTCCGCATGTATCCCGTGCCACCCAACGTGCTCTAGAAGGTGTAAGTCAACTACCCTGGCCAGCAAGATCTCCGGATCTGTCCCCCATTGAGCATGTTGGGGCTGGATGAAGCGTCGTCTCACGCGGTCTGCACGTCCAGCACGAACGCTGGTCCAACTGAGGCGCCAGGTGGAAATGGCATGGCAAGCCGTTCCACAGGACTACATCCAGCATCTCTACGATCGTCTCCATGGGAGAATAGCAGCCTGCATTGCTGCGAAAGGTGGATATACACTGTACTAGTGCCGACATTGTGCATGCTCTGTTGCCTGTGTCTATGTGCCTGTGGTTCTGTCAGTGTGATCATGTGATGTATCTGACCCCAGGAATGTGTCAATAAAGTTTCCCCTTCCTGGGACAATGAATTCACGGTGTTCTTATTTCAATTTCCAGGAGTGTATATATATATATATATATATATATATATATATATATATATATATATATATAGTCTTTTTTCCATCGCTTAATTTGCGAGTGGAACAGGAGCAGTGATCACAGGGTACCCTCCGCCACGAACCGTTCTGTGGCTTGCGGAGTATGAAGATGTACACGTAGGGTGACCAGATGCAATTGTTTAAAAAGGAGGACAAACAGCTTCAACAAGGAGGACAAAGGAAGAAAAAAAAGGACACTTTAAACGGGTCAACTGCAGATGAGGATACCACCCGTCAGCTTTGGACAAGTCACATGACTGCCGGGAATTACAGGTAAAACTAGTAGTTAATTGTTACTGATTGTCAGGCGGTGGTTAGATTAGGTATATAAAAAAATTAAAAACATTGATTGTAGTGACAGTGTGGCGTCAATTGTTTTGTTATGTCAACAACACGGAATTGTTTACAAAGCGAAAAACGTAAGACCGTTCACCTCCCTTCATTCGACGCACCGCTACCAACATCTACAATTCAAGCAGCAGCTGACGACATGTAATACAAATAAATTGAATGACTATCAAAGAATGAAATAAAACCATGACAGTTAATCTGTCGAGTTATTTCTTACCTTTATTGGCCACTGAGACGTACGTTCCAGCTCCACATATCTTACATTCCGCTTCAAATTAATTTCTCCCTGTCTTGAAAGCCGGATATTTGCAGGAAAGGACATCAGAAAATGTACACTTTCGTTTAGGCATAGCCAAATATTTTATGTAACTCACTCGGTTAAAAATTACACTCACAGATCACACGTGCACTACAGGAAGCCAATCCAATACAAAGCGAAGATACGAAACGAAAATTTTAAATAACCGATATTTGCATTCGATCAACTTTAACATCAACAATCCTTGTGCCACCTACTAATACCGCCTTCGTGCGTGTTTATCACGAAGGCTGTGTCAATAGTTAAAGTATTTAAGAAAAGAGCAATAGAACGGGACGAATTGTAAGTTTAACTTATTACGCTCAACTTCGCGAAAAAGCCGGACACTGTAAAAATCCGGCCGGACCCCGGACAAAGAGTAAAAAAGTAGGACACGTCCGGATTAATCCGGACGTCTGGTCACCCTATGTATACGTAGATGCGGATGCAGACGTAGACAGTCCGTGAAACGTCCTCAGAAAGTTGACTGATAGTGTAGGAGTAAGTTACAACCTTCCCGCAGGGAACGCGAAGATTACATTAGAAAACTTACAGCGTTCAAAATCCGTTCACAATCATTTTGAGCTCTCGAAATGTCAATGGAAGCCTTTACAGCTGCAGAGTGCGAAGTACGCTGTACCACACACTGCACAGAGATTTGCAGAGTATGGATGTAGGTATTAATGAGCTTTGGTACAAAACTAGTCGTGTAAAAGAGCTTCCACCGCTACGTTCCGTTTCTGGAAAAGGCTCGTCGAAATAATTTGTTCGCAGGGTCTGTCATTTTCTTATAAGGACGCTCAACAGACGTCTGAAGGTACCTGGAAAAAACCGAGCTGGCCATGCTGACTCGTGTATGCTCCACGGGTGCTGACGCAAATTGTTATTGGCACTTAAAAGAGTTTCATAGTCGGCTTTCGTCATTTTACAGTAGACGCGCGCGGTTTTACGGCGGCGTGCGCGGGTGATGTCTGATTTGGGGCCGCGACTTTCAAAGTCCAGCGTACAGTGATTTAGTCGTCAGCTGCTGTTAGTAAGCATGCTAGGCAAATTATGACCCACGTTCGGAGACATCACGCTGATTCCATGTAACTCTGCCTCTTTTCCTGAGGCTCTCAATCCGGCGCCGAAGAGAGTGTGCAAGTTTCTGCGTTGATGATTAGATATCGTTGTCGTTGTTGTTGTTGTTGTTATTGTTGTGGTCTTCAGTCCTGGGACTGGTTTGATGCAGTTCTCCATGCTACCCTATCCTGTGCAAGCTTCTTCATCTCCCAGTACGTACTGCAGCCTTCTGAATCTGCTTAGTGGATTCCATCTCTTGGGCTCCCTCTACGATTTCTACCGTCCACGCTGCCCTGCAATACTAAATTGGTGATCCCTTGATGCCTCAGAACATGTCCTACCAACCGATCCCTTTTTCTAGTCAAGTTGTGCCACAAACTCCTCCCCAATTCTATTCAATACCTCCTCATATGATATACCCATCTAATCTTCAGCATTCTCCTGTAACACCACATTTCGAAGGCTTCTATTCTCTTCTTGTCCAAACTAGTTATCGTCCATGTTTCACTTCCATTCATGGCTACACTCCATACAAATACTTCCAGAAACGACTTCCTGACACTTAAATTTATACTAGATTTTAACTAATTACTCTTCTTCAGAAACGCCTTTCTTGCCATTGGCAGTCTACATTTTATATCTTCTCTACTGCGACCATCGTCAGTTATTTTGCTCCCCAAATAGCAAAACTCCTTTACTACTTTAAGTGTCTCATTTCCTAATCTAATTCCCTCAGCATCACCCGACGTAATTCGACTACATTCCATTATCCTCGTTTTGCTTTTGCTGATGTTCATCTTGTATCCTCCTTTCAAGACACTGTAAATTCCGTTCAACTGCTCTTCCAAGTCCTTTGCTGTCTCTGACAGGATTACAATGTCATCGGCAAACCTCAAAGGTTTTATTTCTTCTCCATGGATTTTAATTCCTACTCCGAATTTTTCTTTTGTTTCCTTTACTGCTTGCTCAATATACAGATTGAATAACATCGGGGAGAGGCTACAACCCTGTCTCACTCCCTTCCCAACCACTGCTTCCCTTTCATGTCCCTCGACTCTTATAACTGCCATCTGGTTTCTGTACAAATTGTAAATAGCCTTTCGCTCCCTGTATTTTACCCCTGCCACCCTCAGAATTTGAAAAAGAGTATTCCAGTCAACATTGTCAAAAGCTTTCTCTAGGTCTACAAATGCTAGATACGTAGGTATGCTTTTCCTTAATCTTTCTTCTAAGATAAGTCGTAGGGTCAGTATTGCCTCACGTGTTCCAACATTTCTACGGAATCCAAACTGATCTCCTCCGAGGTCGGCTTCCACCAGTTTTTCCATTCGTCTGTAAAGAATTCGCGTTAGTATTTTGCAGCTGTGACTTATTTAACTGATAGTTCGGTAATTTTCACATCTGTCAACACCTGCTTTCTTTGTAATTGGAATTATTGTATTATTCTTGAGGTCTGAGGGAATTTCGCCTGTCTCATACATCTTGCTCACCAGATGGTAGAGTTTTGTCAGGACTGGCTCTCCCGAGGCTGTCAGTAGTTCTAATGGAATGTTGTCTACTCCTGGGGCCTTGTTTCGACTCAGGTCTTTCAGTGCTCTGTCAAACTCTTCACGCAGTATTGTATCTCCCATTTCATCTACATCCTCTTGCATTTCCATAATATTGTCCTCAAGTACATCGCCCTTGTATAGACCCTCTGTATACTCCTCCCACCTTCCTACTTTCCCTTTTTGCGTAGAAGTGGGTTTCCATCTGAGCTCTTGATATTCATACAATTGGTTCTCTTTTCTCCAAAGGTCTCTTTAATTTTCCTGTAGGCAGTATCTATCTTAGCCCTAGTGAGATAAGCCTCTATATCCTTACATTTGTCCTGTAGTCATCCCTGCTTAGCCAATTTGCACTTCCTGTCGAACTCATTTTTGAGACGTTTGTATTCCTTTTTGCCTGATTCACTTACTGCATTTTTGTATTTTCTCCTTTCATCAATTAAATTCAGTATCTCTTCTGTTACCTAAGGATTTCTACTAGCCCTCGTCTTTTTACCTACTTGATCCTCTGCTGCCTTCACTACTTCATCTCTCAAAGCTACCCATTTTTCTTCTACTGTATTTCTTTCCTCCATTCCCGTCAATTGTTCCCTTATGTTCTCTGTACAACCTCTGGTTCTTTCAGTTTATCCAGGTCCCATCTCCTTAGATACCGTAGAGTTACGAAATCACGGGGATGTTTGTTGCTAGTGTTCACTCGCTGTTCGAAATAGTCCCAGGCATTTTCTGTGGGAGTAAGATCGCGTGGCTTCTTGGAACTGAGTGTCCACAGAAGCAGAAACATATAAGGGTGTTTATGAATTGGTTATACAATAGCAACCTTACAGAAATGTTTGACATAACGCTGAAGGCAGTATATCTTCAAGTTTTATTTGCAAATGCTCAGTGTGGCTACCTTTTGCAAAATGAGAATTGTCCCGTGTGCAATCAGTTTCCTGCCAAATCCTACGAAGCGAGTCTTGATGTATGGTGGCAATTGCTTGTGGTATCCGTTGTCGCAGCTCGTCCCGGAAGTGGAGCAACAGACGCTCTGTCTTTAATGTAACCTCACACACAGAAATCCATTGGGGTTAATTTAGGTGATCGTGGTGGCCTGGATATTGTCCCACCACGTTCAATAAAAGTCGGCACATTCCTGTGCAGATACGCGACAACTTCACAACGATAATGTGGTGGCGTACCATCTTGCTGGAAAATAAATAATGTGCCCACATTCTGTTGTGATTGGAGCATTAGATAATGTTACGTCCAAGTACGATAAGCCAGTTGGTTCGATAAAAAAAAAGAGAGGACCACAAATGGCAGAGATGGGGCCCCTCCACGCCCGCACCAACGTGGTGACCAAACCAAAAGTTCTACTGTCACCTCCGTAAACATGTTAGTTATCTAGTGGGCGGATCACAGGATGCTGGGCTGTGATGTTGTCCGTGCGTCTGGGTAAGGCTACGCATTAACACGGTCCATCAGGTGATAGATAGTGGACGAAACGCGAGTGAGGGTAGCGATTTGAAGAGCAGAGGGAAAAAAAAGTGCCATGGCTCGTGCCGTGGGAAAAAAACCTCTGCGACAGTGGGATGGGTAGTAAGAGCAGTAGTGGCTTACTAGCTGCGATAGTTCATGCAAGGTTGGATTTGTTAGTATAGGTATCATGCATCATTACCGTGACAGGCGATGGCGATGTGTCCCAGTTGCTGCGGCTGCTACTTTCCTGGAACAATCAATATCGTTATACAGTAGTGGGAGATCGGCCATAGATCATCTCACTGTGTGGGGGATGTGTGGAGCTTGTTTGCATGCAGTGTACGGTACGGCTTCCCTGTATGGTGCCAGTTATTCGGCAGTGTATTTCAGCTGGATATCCAGTAAATGCGTCTGATTAACAGGGGCTCGCCTGTGCCGCTATGTTTGCGTAAGCTTGGCCATAGATGTTATGTCCTTGCAAGTATGTCTTTTGGTCTTTTATGTTTCCATCTATGGTTGTGGTCGTAGTTCCCCAGATTCAGAATAAACGGGTTCTGCGAATGTCTGGAGTTTCTGTATAGTCTTGTGGTGAGTTTGTGGATTACCTCCGTGAGAGTCTCAAGTCGGTATTCCCGGTGAAGGTCCGCGATGCGTGTGTATCGTGGAGCATTGCTTATGATTTTGAGTACCTTGTTTTGTATGAGCTGCAGACGGCGCAGGCGTGTAGGCGCAGCGTATCCCCAGACGGGAGCTGCGTACGTCATCAGGGGTCGGATAAGTGTCATGTACATGGACCTCGACACCCTTCTGTTCAGTGTGCTACGCCTGTTGAGCATAGGATAAAGCTGTTTGAGCCTCGCGCTAGCTCGGTTGGTCATGTGTTGTATGTGGTCCCCCCAGAGTAATTTCCGGTCCAGCCAGACACCGAGGTATTTGACCTTCTCGCGGAAACGTATTGGGCGTGCATGTAGAGTTATTGGTCTGCAGTAGCGGTGTTTGCGCAGTTGCTTCGGTCTTCTCGTGAACAGAACGGCTTCGCACTTGTTGACGTTTACTCTAACACGCCATTTCTCCAACCAAGGCTCAGCCACTCTGAGTGCAGTCTGTAGGCGTGACGTAATATTTGATGGTTTCCAATCTTGCGCAAGGATGGCTGTGTCATCCGCGTAGATTGCCATCATTGTGTTGTGTGTGGTTGGGAGATCGTTTATGTAGAGGTTAAACAGTAGGGGCCCTAGGATGCTTCCCTGGGGTACTCCCGCGTGTATACCATGTCGTGTTGACTGTTTTCCCTGCACGTCAGTGTTGAAACTCCTGTCTGTGAGGTATGAGTGTATTAGACGCAGCAGCCCGTCGGGGAATCCCGCGTCGCTGAGTTTGCGGATGAGGCCGTTGTGCCATAGACGGTCGAAAGCCTTTTCGATGTCCAGGAACACTGCCCCTGTAGCTTTGTTTATGTTGAAGCCATGTGTTATGTGTTCAACGACCCGTAGGAGTTGTTGTGTTGTGGAGTGGTGATTTCTGAAGCCGAATTGCTCCGGTCTCAGGATGTCATTTGTTATGCAGTGCCTAGTGATGCGTTTGAGAATCACCTTCTCAACAATCTTACTGAGCGAGCTCAGAAGGCTGATGGGTCGGTAATTTTGTGGGAGGCTGTGGTCTTTCCCCGGCTTCCTGAACATCAGGACCTTGGCCGTCTTCCAAAAGGCGGGGAAGTGTTGGTGTTTTAGTATGGCATTCGTTATGTGTGTTAGGTATTCAGTTGCTTTATCCGTGAACTCCTGGAGGACACGGTTTTGAATGCCATCATGACCAGGGGCTTTCCTACCAGCGGAATGCATTATGGCCCAGGAGACTTCGGCTGTGCTAGCATGTCGAATGTCGTCGCGCGATGGTTGGGCTAGAATGCGTGTAACCTCTTGGTCAGTAGCAAGTGTGAACGCTGGATCTGATGGTACCAGGTTCGGTGTGAATGACGCTGCGAGTGTTCGGGCCATTAGTTCTGCTTTCTCTTCCGCTGAGTATGCAGGTCCGTCGGGCCCTTGAAGTGTTGGCGTGTATATTTTCTCCCTGGTGAAGTGTCGGGCTAGTTGCCACACGCCAGGTCGTGTGGTGTCCAGCCCTTCGAGTGTGTGGTTCCACTGTTGTGTTCTGTGTGTTTGTATTTTATCGTGTATGATGCCCTGTAGTCTGTTAATGTGCCGTTTGAAGTACGGGCGCCTGGTGCGCTGCCATTGTCTCCTGAGGCGATTCCTCATCGAGATTAGGCCCAGGATTTCCTGGGGCAGGGCCGCACTTTGTTGTTGTGAGGTGCGATCAGGTATGGTGCCTGCCATTGCGTCCTGGACGGCGTTATTGAGGGTTTCTACTGCCTCGTCGATTTGTGCTGTTGCATTAATTTCGTGTATAGGTGGGATGTGGCTATCGAGCGTTTGCTTGAACCTTGTCCAATCCGCACGCCCGAAGTCCAACATCTTACGTTGTTCCATGTGCTGCAGTGTTTCCTCAATGTATAGTATTACAGGTTGGTGGTTTGAGGGCAGATCGTTTTCAACGGAAACGTTGAGTGTCGATGTAATGCCCTTGATGAGGGCCATGTCTATCACGTCTGGCCTGTGTCCCCTCTTATAGGGAATGTGCGTCGGTTCAGTCGGCGCTAGTATGATGTAGTTTCTGCCAAGTGAATGTTCGTACAGTTTTTTGCCGTTGGGATTTCGTATGCGTGAATTCCATTCTGGGTGTTTTGCGTTCAGATCTCCAGCGACTATTACTCGCGGTGAAATGTTGAGTAGGGTGCTGATATCGCGTGTTGAAATGCCTACAGGGCTGTTGTATACCGATATCAGTGTGGTGTAGGCTCCGTTGAACTTGACTCTGACGGCCGTAGCCTCGATTTTTTCCAGTTCAGGGAGCTCTATGTTTGTGTGCTCAATGTCTTTGTGTATGACGATTGCAGTTCCACCTGCCACGGCGCCGCCCGGTCGGTCGGTACGATAGACACAGTAGCCAGGAAAGTTTAATTGTTTGTGCGGTTTGAGTTTAGTCTCGCTCAGTAGCGCGACAAGGATTCCCTTGCGCTCCATGAACGCGGCAAATTCTGCCCTTTTGTTGTGGATCGAGTCTGCATTCCAGAACAGGATCCGTGATAGTGTGTGTGTGTGTCTGCGTTATGGGCCGGGTGTGGCGTATTATTCATGTAAGAGTGTGAAAGAGTGTTGTGATGGCAGTGTGTATGACAGCCCAGTATTGCCCGGGTTCGGCGCTCATGAGCTGGGTGATGAGTGTAGTGACGGCCATCAGCACCTTGGTAAGGATTTCAATGGTCGTGTGTCGGGGGAATAGTGTTTCCAGTATTCCCCCAGGTGATGTGTTGGTGTTAGGTGTGGCAGCCTGAGGTGCTGTTGTGGTGTTAGCGGCCGCTTGTGCAGGTATTGGTGTGTTGTTTGGGGCGGCATTTGTGTTTCGTGGTAGAGGTTGTGGCGCCTGAGTTACTTCTGTGGTGAGGGGGATGGTAGTGTGAGTTACAGTCTCGGTGTCTTGTTGACTGTTTTCCTGTGTGTTGCTGTTCTGTTGTTGCTGCGTGGCCTGTTGTGGTGATTTCGTGTTCCCCGCTCTGTGTTTGCGTGTACGTTTATTCCGCCTCTGGGCTTGGGGTTCGGGGGGTTCTTGTGTGGATGTGTTTTCTTGTATATGGTGCGTTTCTTCGCAGCTCGTGATTTCCGGGAGTGGGGTCGTGTTGTTTGGGGGCATAGGTGTTGGTACCGATGCTTGTTGGGTTTCAGGTGTTGTCTGTGGCTGTTGTGTGGCTGTTGCAGCGGTTGTTTCTCGTGTGTGTGTAGGGCGCTGAGGTTCCGCAGCCTGTGCCGTTCCGCCAGGGCGTGTAACCGTGGCAAACGTTACGCCTTTCCTTACTGGGTTCGGCGCTGGCCTTGGGCGTGGTATGTCGTACAGTACCCTACTTCTGTCTTGTTTTCGCTTCAGCGCCTGTTTGTATGAGTTGCACTGTCTGAAGTTTGCCGCATGGGGCCCACCGCAGTTGGCACAACGTCGCTGATGTGGCTGTGTTTGTGTGCAGGTGTTGGATCTGTGGTTGCCAGCGCATCCGCGGCAGCGAGTTGCCAGGCCGCAGCGGAGGGCCGAGTGGCCGAACCGCTGGCAGTTGTTGCATTGTTGGGGGACGTTGGGTGGTTCGTAGAGTTCTACACGCACGTCCATCCGCAGAAAGCTCTTTATCTGCAGGATGGCGCGGGAATTGTTGTTACGGCTGACCCAGCGTCGTATGTCACACACTGTCAGTGTCGGCGATGCGATTGTACCAGTTAATAACAGCTTGTCTGTGAATTGGTGGCTTGCGATATTTGGTCCAGGATTCTCTCTGAAATGTAGTATCGGATTTGGATTCATGGAACCGTAAACAGCATCGCACAAACGCTCTGCACGGTTATACGACTCCATGATGACTGTTGGAATAAGTCATTCGCGTATGCCACTTAGCGGCAACGTCGGAAGACAACAATGTTATGCGGGAATAATACTTGAAGACATTCTGCATTCAGTGCTGTATCCTGTTGCATAAAATAATAAAAAAAATAGTATCCGATGTTTAAAAAGATATTATGGGTCCTCCATGTATCGAAAAGAGAATCGACACACCGATAGGAAGAGACGACATACTGGCTTATAAAAATATCAGCTGCAAATTGTAAATATACGGCCAGTTATAGAGCTGTATATTTAAGTACTGGTTTATTATTAGATATTCTGTACATCAACACACTAGCAGCCGCCGGCCGCGGTGGTCTCGCGGTTCTAGGCGCGCAGTCCGGAACCGTGCGACTGCTACGGTCGCAGGTTCGAATCCTGCCTCGGGCATGGATGTGTGTGATGTCCTTAGGTTAGTTAGGTTTAAGTAGTTCTAAGTTCTAGGGGACTGATGACCACAGCTGTTAAGTCCCATAGTGCTCAGAGCCAAACTAGCAGCCTTGGAGTAAGAATTAAAGGAAAACGATGCAAGTTCCCTGTAGGCGATAACGACTTTGCTAACAATGGTAACTGCATGAAAGAGCCACAATAAAAGGTGTCCGATGGGTCGGTCGTTCGGGTTCGTTACATATTTGTGTGAGGCACTTGATGTCGACTTCCCCGTTTTTTTTATTCCTGCACACACCAGCGACCTAGGAGTTGTACTGGTTCAAATGGCTCTGAGCACTATGGGACTCAACTGCTGAGGTCATCAGTCCCCTAGAACTTAGAACTAGTTAAACCTAGCTAACCTAAGGACATCACACACATCCATGCCCGAGGCAGGATTCGAACCTGCGACCGTAGCGGTCTCGCGGTTCCTGACTGCAGCGCCAGAACCGCGTGGCCACTTCGGCCGGCGGAGTTGTACTGTCAAAATTTGTGTTGTTAGCACCAAGCACCGATTACGTCAGCATTTCCCCTAACACGTCTGGGCACACTGCCAAAGACCAATCTTGTCATTTAGATTTTTGTTTTTTAACGCAACTTGTGTGTTATTTCTTCGCATCGGAAATCTTAGTACTCCGTTGACGCCGCCAGTATCCAGTGCAATTGGACAACTTCTTTCTGCCACCTATACTTGCTTCACACAGTCAACGAGAAAGACTGGACGTGAAGAATGCTCAAAGCTCCTTCGCACACTGAAAGTAAAATTTTCTGCTACAATTTCAAATATTTATTCAAAATTTTAAAAAATAAAAATAAAAATATAAAATAAAAATTTCGGCACCCGATAATGCCATTTCGAAATCGATATACCGTTGAAAGAGATGGCGACGATAGATATCGTTACGTTTTGGATTTATTTCGATTTATCGATATTTTACCAACTGCCCTACTGTGAACTCGGCTGTTGTCACCCTGGAAGGTGAGATTAATATACAATAAAGCTATAATCGACGGAGAAATAAAATATTACTTTGCAGTCAAGTAAAGGAAAGAGTTGGCTGTAATAAGTGGACTTTTTTTGAGTCATGTCCATTATAATTATCCGGGCTGTTATGCCGTGGTCGGTACACTCTGGAAAATATCCTTTTCTTCTTAATCCCGGTGTTCGCGGGTTCCCACGTCTATCTAAGGATGTCACGATTCAGTTGTGGCTCCCTTACTCTATTCTCTATGGCTTCTTTGATGACACAGTCCCAGTATTTGGAAGTCTGTGTCAGGACTTTGGTTTGCTCATAATCCATGCTGTGGAGTTCCGACAGGCAATGCTCAGCGATTGCTGATTTACTGGGCTGTTGCAGTGTAGTGTGCCGTTGATGTTCTCGCCATCGCTCCTCAGTGTTACGAATGGTTTGACCTATGTATACACTCCCGCATTGGCAAGGTATCTGATAAACCACTGATTTACATAGACCAAGGTTGTCATTGACACTACCAATAAGGCTCTTGGTTTTGATTGGAGGACGGAAGATGGTTTTCACTTGGTGTTTACGTAAAATGCGTCCAATTTTTTCCGGATAAGGCCCCACAAAACGGAATAATAGCCAAGGCCGCCTCCTCCTGAGGTTCATCCTCAGTTTCCGCCGGTGCTGCAAAAAAATGGTTCAAATGGCTCTGACCAGTATGGGACTTAACATCTGAGGTCATCAGTCCCCTAGAACTACTTAAACCTAAGGACATCAGCGTAGCGGTCGCTCAGTTCCAGACTGTAGCGCCTAGAACCGCATTGCGTTGTTTGGGGAAGGAATGGCCGGGCGCGGGATTGAACCGTCGTCCTCCCGAATGCGAGTCGAGTGTGCTAGCCACTTGCAGGTGTGGGATGTAGAGCCTTCCGAATTTGCCGTTCCTTGTAACCGTTCCTCCGAAACACGGTCTTCAGATGGTCCAATTCTTGTTGGAGACTGTCCCTGTCGGAGATGGTGTGAGCTCTGTGTACAAGAGTTCTGAGCACACCATTCTTTTGCGCCAGGCGGTGGCAGCTATACTCATGTAGGAACGAATCGGTGTGCGTCTTCTTCCTATACACACTGTGTCTGTCTTCGGCTTGCTCCCAATCCATATTCTGTACCAATTAGATTGTTTTTTCCATTCTACAAGTCTCTTAATTTTTTTCATTTTTCAATTTCTTCACGTTTTTCCTACAGTCATTTCGCCTTGGTTTCCCTGCTCTTCATATTGATTTCATTCCTATTCCTGTCTTCTCCTAAACATTTCTGCACTTGGTTTACATCGACGAACTGAAGTACTACTTCTGTTACCGAATGCTTCTCCGCAGTTACCTTTCTTGTATTTATGTTCGTCCGTCCAACTTCTTTGAGTGCACTTTTTAGAGATATCTAGCCCTAGTCAACTGAATTCCCTACTGTAGCAAACAGTATCTGCAGCTTCAAAGAACTTCAAAAGCATCTCTCTTCCAAACTGCATACAGGTTCTCCTGCGAAAGGTAAAGGTTACGTGTTCGAGTTTCGGTTGGGCGCACAGTTGTAATCAGCCAAGAAGTTCCGTGTCACAACGAAGTGAAAAATTCACTGCTTCCAGTTTGAGTTTCCGGACTATTCTCTTAAAGTTCATTCTAGTCCTCATTATTACTAAATTGCGATCAGAGTCTACATCTGCTCCTGGGTGCACCCTGAAATCCAATATCTTGTTTCGGAATCTTTGTCGGACGACGACGAATTCCAGCTAGAAGCTGCCTGTGTCTCTGGGCCTTTCCCAAGTGTACCATATGAACATTGCGCGTTGCAATATCCGCCAGATGTGAAGGGAATATAATACAACGGAGCAGAAGATACGTATAACCTCTTTGGCTTCTATGCATAAGTTTTTAGAATGTTTTTCCTTCAGTCTAAGTAATTTGCAGCAACTAGTCTTGAGAAACGTGGCATTCAGTCAGCCGAACTCAGTGTACTATAGAATGTACGATGAAAGTTAAATACGTAAAGTAACGCTTTTTTAAAGGCCAATTTCAGTCGAAAAAATGCGAAATTTGTTGTGGGACATCAATGAATATTCACGCTTCAGCCCCTATAGTTTCAAGAAGTTGAGCTAGTGCCACTATAAGTAGCCTTCAAAATGGCATCCGTAACGGAAGTGCGCTCCAAGCAGTGAGATGTCATTGATTTCTTTATGTATACAGACTGAGGTGGCGAGTGAAAACTCTTTCCCTGTATAAGAGGGAATTTAAAGTAGACTGGGGCCTCAGTGAGGATTTGGATCGAGAAGGGAAGCGTGCCAGGGTAGTCCGTGCAGCTGTGTGGACCGCTGTGGCAAGGCGGCTTAGCGGCTAACACACCTGCCTAGTTAGCAGAAGACGCGGGTTCGGTTACCGGCATTGGTACAAATTTTCTCTCGCCGCTTCAGCCTACATACATTTCTGGCCTTTAAAATTGCTACACCAAGAAGAAATGAAGATGATAAACAGGTATTCACTGGGCAAATATATTATACTAGAACTGACATATGATTACATTTTCACGCAATTTAGGTGCATAGATCCTGAGAAATCAGTACCCAGAACAACCACTTCTGGCCGTAATAACGGCCTTAATACGCCTGAGCATTAAGTCAGACACATCTTGGATGGCGTGTACAGGTACAGCTGCCCATACAGCTTCAACACGATACAACAGTTCATCAAGAGTAGTGACTGGCATATTGTGACGAGCCAGTTGCTCGGCCACCATTGACCAGACGTTTTCAATTGGTGAGAGATCTGGAGAATGTGCTGGCCAGGGCAGCAGTCTAACATTTTCTGTATCCAGAAAGGCTCGTACAGGAACTGCAACATGCGGTCGTGCATTATCCTGCTGAAATGTACGTTTTCGCAGGGATCGATGGAGGGTCGAGCCACGGTTCGTAACACATCTGAAGTGTACCGTCCACTGTTCAAAGTGCCGTCAATGCGAACAAGAGGTGACCGAGACGTGTAAGCAATGGCACCCCATACCATCACGCCGGGTGATACGCCAGTATGGCGATGACGGATACACGCTTCCAATGTGCGTGCACCGCGATGTCGCCAAACACGGATGCGACCATCATGATATTGTAAACAGAACCTGGATTCATCCGAAAAAATGACGTTTTGCCATTCGTGCTCCCAGGTTCGTCGTTGACTACACCATCGCAGGCGCTCCTGTCTGTGATGCAGCGTCAAGGGTAACCGCAGCCATGGTCGCCGAGCTGATAGTCCATGCTGCTGCAAACGTCGTCGAACTGTTGGTGCACATGGTTGTTGTCTGGCAAACGTCCCCATCTGTTGACTCATGGATCGAGACGTGGCTAGCGATCCGTTACAGCCATGCGGATAAGATGCCTGTCATCTCGACTGCTAGTGATACGAAGCCGTTGGGATCCAGCACGGCGTTCCGTATTACCCTCCTGAACCCACGGATTCCATATTCTGCTAACAGTCATTGGATCTCGACCAACGCGAGCAGCAATGTCGCGATACGACAAACCGCAACTTTTATCAAAGTCTGAAACGTGATGGTACGCATTTCTCCTCCTTACACGAGGCATCACAACAACATTTCACCAGGCAATGCTGTTTCTGTATGAGAAATCGGTTGGAAACTTTCCTCATGTCAGCACGTGTGTTGGTGTCGCCATTGGCGCAAACAATGTGTGCATGCTCTGAAAAGCTAATAATTTGCATATCACAGCATGTTCTTCCTGTCGTTTAAATTTCGCGTCTGTAGCACGTCATCTTGGTGGTGTAGCAATTTTAATGGCCAGTAGTGTAACAGATACCGGCTGTGCAAAACTGACAGTGATATGAAAAGTGTAATCTTTTCTAAATTTTTTCAGCATTTTTCTAGAAATCAGTTTGGGCACTAACAAAAATGCGTTCACCATCAACAATGACCGTCTGCATCAGTTTCTTTTAACAGTTTTGTTTCCATTTGAATTTCTACTTAGAACCAAATTATTATTCGTTTTGTAACATTGCGTGAGCAGAAGGCGAATTGTGATCGATGTCTATCCTGACAACGGCGAAGCTTAGAGAACAGTTTTGGGACACACACACGCGCACACACGCGCGCACACACGCGCACACACACGCGCACACACACACGCGCACACACGCGCACACACACGCGCACACACGCGCACACACGCGCACACACGCGCGCACACACGCGCACACACGCGCACACACGCGCACACACGCGCACACACACGCGCACACACGCGCACACACGCGCACACACACGCGCACACACGCGCACACACACGCGCACACACACGCGCACACACACGCGCACACACACGCGCACACACGCGCACACACACGCGCACACACGCGCACACACGCGCACACACGCGCACACACGCGCACACACGCGCACACACGCGCACACACGCGCACACACGCGCACACACGCGCACACACGCGCACACACGCGCACACACGCGCACACACGCGCACACACGCGCACACACGCGCACACACGCGCACACACGCGCACACACGCGCACACACGCGCACACACGCGCACACACGCGCACACACGCGCACACACGCGCACACACGCGCACACACGCGCACACACGCGCACACACGCGCACACACGCGCACACACGCGCACACACGCGCACACACGCGCACACACGCGCACACACGCGCACACACGCGCACACACGCGCACACACGCGCACACACGCGCACACACGCGCACACACGCGCACACACGCGCACACACGCGCACACACGCGCACACACGCGCACACACGCGCACACACGCGCACACACGCGCACACACGCGCACACACGCGCACACACGCGCACACACGCGCACACACGCGCACACACGCGCACACACGCGCACACACGCGCACACACGCGCACACACGCGCACACACGCGCGCACACACCGCGGTTGGCCGAGCGGTCTCAGGCGCTGCAGTCATGGACTGTGCGGCTGGCTCTGGCAGAGGTTCGAGTCCTCCCTCGGGCATGGGTGTGTGTGTTTGTCCTTTGGATAATTTAGGTTAAGTAGTGTGTAAGCTTAGGGACTGATGACCTTAGCAGTTAAGTCCCATAAGATTTCACACACATTTGATATTTTGAACACACACACACACACACACACACAGCGAAAGAGAGGGAGGGAGAGAGAGAGAGAGAGAGAGAGAGAGAGAGAGAGAGAGATTTCATACAAATCGGATAACGTTTTTCCTGTTTCGCCACCTCCCCTGGATTATTGATGCACGTTTCCTTCCTCCCATTCACTAACACGATCCTGCACCGAGGCCTACTAACAATTTAACGCACAGCAAGTGCAAGAACTGACGTACGTGGCTCATGTCCGTAACAGGAGCACCACTGAGTGCATCATCGCAACGAGTTTCTGGTATTGTGTAATACTCGAGAAGGCCAACGCGGCAGGCTACGAAGAAACGTCGCAGGAAAGTGTGCAAGAGCTGTCCCTGCTACTAGCAAGGCACTGCCCTCCTCAATGAACACAGGGCCCAGTCACGCACGCTGCAACGTTAGCCAATCAGATTTTGCATCAGCCCTTTCCTCTACCCCCTCCCCGCCACCCGCGCCTTTTCCTTCCTGGTGTAGTATCCAACAAGTTCTTCCTCTTTCCACCCTATGAGGAAAATACTGCTTCTCACGCATTTACAGAATGACTAAGCGGTGGTTCTGGAAGTAGGACATCCGTAGAACAGCAAAAGTGCAGACGTCTACAACCGAGGTCTATACCAAGCTATGTTTGGTGAAAATTTGTCGCCTTGATGGGCGAATAAGCAGAGAAATGCGACGCGTCAGCAATTTTAGTAGTCGGAATTTTCTTTTTTTGGGAGGGGGGGGGGGGTTACAATAAAAATTTTATCTTAGAGTACATTTACTCCGGAAGCCACCGACCGACGCGTGGCGAAGCGTACCACGTACCATCACTAGTTGTTTCCCTTCCTGTTCCACTCGTAAACAGCTAGCTTTAACCGTCCGTACTAGCCCTAATTTCCATCATTTTATCTTCGCGATCCTTATGCGAAACGTAAGTTGGCGGCAGTAGAATCTATCTGCCGGCTCATTAAGCGTCCGCTATAGTACCTCGTTGAAAGAGCGTCATCTTCCCTCTAGGGATTCCCATTTCAGTTCACGAAGCATTTCCGTGGTTTTTGCGTGCTGATCGAACCTACCGGTAACAAAACTAAGAGCCCGCCTCTGAATTGCTTCGACGTCTTCCTTTAATGCGGATCGCACTACCTTCCTTTACGCCGTCTCTCTCATAGATAAGCTACACCTTCCTAAAAGTCTGCCGGCTGCTGTGACCGAGCGGTTCTAGGCTGAAACGGCGGAACCGCGCTGCTGCTGCTACGGTCGCAGGTTCGAATCCTGCCTCGGGCATGGATGTGTGTGATGTCCTAAGGTTAGTTACGTTGAAGTAGTTCTAAGTCTAGGGGACTGATGACCTCAGCTCTTGAGTCCCATAGCGTTTAGAACTATTTCAACCATTTGACCCAAAATTCTCTTAATAAAACGAAGTCGAGAATTCGCGTTCCCGATTACCAACCAGATGTGTTCATCCATTTGATATCGTTTTGCAACGTTACGCCTCGTCATATAATCGACGTCACTGTGTTAAACAGGACACTAATAATGCTTCCTTCGAACATTATGAGATTCGTTATTCGCATTAACCAACATTTTTCAACACTGAGAGATAGCTATCATTCGTCACACAAACTAGAAAGTAGCTATGCTGTCTAAAGCGGTGCTGATTTAAGGACCGGAAGCTTTTTCGTCGCAAGGAAATTTATTTGACCGTGAATAAAGAAAAGTGTGAAGTTATTCACATGAGTACTAAAAGAAATCAGCTAAATTTCGATTACGCGATAAGTCACACAAATCTGAGGGCTGTAAATTCAACAAGTACTTAGAGATTACAATTACAAATAACCTAAATTGGAACGATCACATAGATAATATTGCGGGCACAACACTTAGATGGTGCAACAGGTCTACCAAATGCCGGCCGCGGTGGTCTAGCGGTTCTAGGCGCTCAGTCCGGAACCGCGCGACTGCTACGGTCGCAGGTTCGAATCCTGCCTCGGGCATGGATGTGTGTGATGTCCTTAGGTTAGTTAGGTTTAAGTAGTTCTAAGTTCTAGGGGACTGATGACCACAGATGTTTAGTCCCATAGTGCTCAGAGCCAGGTCTACCAAAGAGACTGCTTACACTACGCTTGTCCGCCCTATTCTGGAGTATTGCTTGTGCGGTGTGGGATCCGCATCAGGTGGGACTGACGGATCACATCGAAAAAGTACAAAGAAGGGCAGCTCGTTGTGTATTATCGCGAAATAGGGGAGATAGTGTCACAGACATGATACGTGAATTGGACTGGCAATTATTAAAAGAAAGGCGTTTCTCGTTGCGACGGGATCTTCTCATGAAATTTCAATCTCCGATTGCGAAAACATTCTGTTGGCACCCACCTACATAGGGAGAAATGATCATCACGATAAAATAAGAGAAATCAGGGTCGCACGGAAAAATATAAGTGCTCGTTTTTTCTCGCGTGCCGTTCGAGAGTGGAACGGTAGGGAGACAGTTCACTGAACCCTCTGTCAGGCACTTCATTGTGAATAGCAGAGTAATCACGTAGATGTAGATGTAGAACTCACAAAATGGTTCAAATGGCTCTGAGCACTATGGGACTTAACATCTGAGGTCATCAGTCCGCTAGACTTGTTGTTGTTGTTGTTGTTGTGGTCTTCAGTCCTGAGACTGGTTTGATGCAGCTCTCCATGCTGCTCTATCCTGTGCAAGCTTCTTCATCTCCCAGTGCCTACTGCAACCTACATCCTTCTGAATCTGCTTAGTGTATTCATCTCTTGGTCTCCCTCTACGATTTTTACCCTCCACGCTGCCCTCCAGTACTAAATTGGTGATCCCTTGATGCCTCAGAACATGTCCTACCAACCGATCCCTTCTTCTAGTCAAGTTGTGCCACAAACTCCTCTTCTCCCCAATCCTATTCAATACCTCCTCATTAGTTATGTGATCTACCCATCTAATCTTCAGCATTCTTCTGCAGCACCACATTTCGAAAGCTTCTATTCTCTTCTTGTCTAAACTAGTTATCGTCCATGTCTCACCTCCATACATGGCTACACTCCATACAAATACTTTCAGAAACGACTTCGTGACACTTAAATCTATACTCGATGTTAACAAATTTCTCCTCTGCAGAAACGCTTTCCTCCCCATTGAAACTCTACATATTATATCCTCTCTACTTCGACCATCATCAGTTATTTTGCTCCCCAAATAGCAAAACTCCTTTACTACTTTAAGTGTCTCATTTCCTAATCTAATACACTCAGCATCACCCGACTTATTTCGACTACATTCCATTATCTTCCTTTTGCTTTTGTTGATGTTCATCTTATATCCTCCTTTCATGACACTGTCCATTCCGTTCAACTGCTCTTCCAAGTCCTTTGCTGTCTCTGACAGAATTACTTAAATGTAACTAACCTAAGGACATCACACACATCCATGCCCGAGACAGGATTCGAACCTGCCGCCGTAGCGGTCGCGCGGTTCCATACTGAAGCGCCTAGAACCGCTCGGCCACACCTGCGGGCTCGAACTCGCAATGTGTTAAAGAATTCTTCAGCAAACCTATGTTAAGAGTTTCGGTCTGCAATTATGCGGATACGTTCTTTTACTTTTCTCGTATACAGACGTCACCTGTGCTTTTTTGCAATCGTCTGGGACTTTGCGCTGGGCGAGACATTCGCGATAAATGCGAGCTAAATAAGACGCTAATGCCTCAGAGTAGTCTCTGTGAAACCGATTTGGCATCCCAGTTGGACCTGGCGACTAATTTGTTTTCAACTCCCTCAGTTGCTGCTCTACGCCAGCGATGCCTGTCCATCGAACAGGGAGCTGATGTGCCGCACATGGCGAATGACTGCGACCCTTGCAGATTTCAGTGTCCACTGCGGATGCAGACGGACGGGCGTGAAATGTGCAGCGGGAATGTGAAGTGGCGCTGGCGGAGCGTCAACCAGTCTCTCGCTCGTGTGTGTGTGCGCCTAGCACGTGGCGGGAAGTCCCACATGGAGGGGAGCTGAGCTGTGGCCCGTGTCCGCAGCCGCGCCGCGGATACACGGTTCGGCTCTGGCCAGCGGTACAGAGGATCGCAGTTGTTTACTTTCTGCTGCCTCTGCCACATCTCCCCCCCCCCCCCCCTCCACCACCGCCACCTTCTCCCGAAAAAATATTATTTACGATCACCCACACAACATGCCAAATAATAACAATAAAACATACACGATGTTATCTACATCTACACATGGCTACACTGCAAATCTACATCTACATACATACTCCGCAATCCACCATACGGTGCGTGGCGGAGTATTCAGATATTACAGGATTCTTTTTCCTATTCATCTGCATTAATTTACATTTATCTATATTTAGAGTTAGCTGCCATTCTTTACACCAATCACAAATCCTGTCCAAGTCATCTTGTATCCTCCTACAGTCACTCAACGACGACACCCTCCCGTACACCACAGCATCATCAGCAAACAGCGGCACATTGCTATCCATCCTATCCAAAAGACCATTTATGTAGATAGAAAACAACAGCGGACCTACCACACTTCCCTGGGGCACTCCAGATGATACCCTCACTTCCGATGAACACTCACCATCGAGGACAACGTACTGGGTTCTACTACTTAAGAAGTCTTCGAGCCACTCACATATTTGGGAAGCAATCCCATATGCTCGTACCATAGTTAGGAGTCTGCAGAGGGGCATCGAGTCAAACGCTTATTATATTGTGGGTCAGTGTCGATATGATACGAAAAAGTAAAGGGAAAGTAGGATCAGTACGTTCAGTTTTACTCAGCTGTTTCAGTATCAAATAACGTAGAAGTTTTCATCTTCTCAGTCATTCTGCAATTTAAATACTCGCACATTCGTTTAAATAGAGAAGTTTCAATCCCACCCTGTATTTTGTTGACGCCGAACCACATGGGAGAAAAGAACATCGTAATAAACTAGCGGAAATGAGAGTTGGCAGGGAAGACATAGGAGTGCTTTTTTTCCGCGTGCTGTTAGAGAGTGAAATAATGGAGAAATAGTCTGAAGGTGGTTCGATGAACCCTCTACCAGGCACGTAAGTCCTCGATGGTGAGTGTTCATCGGAGGTGAGGGTATCATCTGGAGTGCCCCAGGGAAGTGTGGTAGGTCCGCTGTTGTTTTCTATCTATATAAATGATCTTATGGATAGGGTGGATAGCAATGTGCTGATGATGCTGTGGTGTACGGGAAGGTGTCGTCGTTGAGTGACTGTAGGAGGATACAAGATGACTTGGACAGGATTTGTGATGAGAGGCTCCCACATGCCTTGCTCATACTGTGGCATCAAGCAGTCAGGCCTGCAAGATGAGTGGTCTGCCGAGCGAGTGGATTCATTCTTAGTTATCGAGTAATATTAGCTCTAGTACTCTCACTTAAGTTACAAGTTATCCTCCTATATGATTACTACGCAACGGAAACGCATATCTGACTATCAGTGGTTTACAGAACTCTGACTGTACACTACGCACTGGCAGTACCACATTTTCTTTTTGTCTTTTATTTGACGGCTTTTATTAACACGTGGCCATCCCACTGAATATGAATGGCGCACACATTATAAATTCGGGACATTATGACAACATACAGTTTGAAGGAATAGTCTACCAATCTCTTTCTTTTCACTATCTGATTTATTCCGATAAATTCCCTAACCTAAACACACAAATTCTATAACCTACAACAATAACATATGAGAAATTCCGCCCAGTGGGCATGGCTTTACATTAGTGAATCTCTATATTATGGTCTCGTAATTTATTTAACGCTACAGTGCACTTTCTGGATAGGTTGGTGGATCTTTTATTATACCTCACACTTCGACTCTCACAATCATCATCACGAAACTTTCCTCCAGACCGAGCGGTACAGAAGGAACAAGCATAACCCACTAATCTTTTGAAACTACTTCGCTACACACCCATGGAAACCACACATACCCAAATTACATGACATACACCACACAACAATATGAAATACTACACAGAGAATGGTTACAACATTATCACTTTCAGCTTTCCCACTTCAATTAATATTGATCCCAGTTTCACACGACACTGCCCCACTTTGTAATTCTACTTTCCTACTGTGAACTCTGGAGATAAATGCACGTCTTCCTGTGCAATGCAAGCCATGTGGCGTTGCTGGATAGACGGCCGACTCACCTTGCTTCTCTCTCAGAGTTTGAATCTAGCGTCACAGGCAAAGTAATATTAATGTATTCATCACACACGCGAGTCCTCAACTGATACCATGGACGAGTACTTCTCTTTATCCTTTGTCTCATACACAGATTGAGACTCACACAGTACTCACCACGTGGAAGTACTCGTCTCTAATTTCAAGTCCTGCACACGCCATTTCTTAAATATTTCAACTTATGGTACACACGCTAGTAATTCAGCTTAGCTTAAGCACACGGAAGTATTTCAACTTATTGCTACACGTGGTTTCTTTGTGACCCTTGGTCACTTCCGAAGATTACTACAATCCCATTAATATTACCTGCCTGACATTTAATTCCCCCCTCAAAAGTTCCTGAAATAGAGACATTATTATTTCAAACTACTCTTAAATATTCCACATGCATACCATGTCTCCACTCTTTCCTCATTTCGGAGCACAACTAAAACAGGTCATCACAGCACAAGATCCAGCGGCAGAGTGCCGAAACATGGCCGTTCTCGAGGTCCTCTCACACTTCTGTCGAAGTGGGGGAGCACCTTACTACCCTATTGGCCAGCTACATTTCAGGCGCTCAAAGCTCTGGTAAATTTCATCTCTTTGGTTCCACCAAAGGTGGCCAAAGGATCGACTCAAAGATGATCATTTATTCACATTCACTATCTGCGGTTAGCAGACGACCATACATTCATTAATTTCAAAAGATCTCACCAAACTGGATGTAGGGATTTATTTTGTGGGAGTGCACATATGATAAAATAAATAAATAAATTGTCATTCTTTCCCACACTGGTATCCGGCTTCGCTGTATTAATTGAAATTGAGTTATTTTACAAAAAAAATGTGTTGTTCTGACAAAAATAATGAAGTATGTTGTACCTATTTTCAATGTCGGGCGGTACTGTACCCTTTCAGTGATTGGTGTAAAGAATGGCAGCTAACTCTAAATATAGATAAATGTAAATTAATGCAGATGAATAGGAAAAAGAATCCTGTAATATCTGAATACTCCGCCACGCACCGTATGGTGGAATGCGGAGTATGTGTGTAGATGTAGATTTGCAGTGTAGCCATGTGTAGATGTAGATAACATCGTGTATGCATTTGGGATCCCTATCAGGTCGGATTGAGGGAGAACATAGAAGCAGTTCAGAGGCGGGCTGCTAGATTTGTTACTGGTAGGTTTGATCATCACGCGAGTGTTACGGAAATGCTTCAGGAACACGGGTGGGAGTCTCTAGAGGAAAGGAGGCATTCTTTTCGTGAATCGCTACTGAGGAAATTTAGAGAACCAGCATTTGAGGCTGACTGCAGTACAATTTTACTGCCGCCAACTTACATTTCGCGGAAAGACCCCAAAGATAAGAGAGATTAGGGCTCGTACAGAGGCATATAGGCAGTCATTTTTCCCTCGTTCTGTTTGGGAGTGGAACAGGGAGAGAATATGCTACTTGTGGTACGCGGTACCCTCCGCCACGCACCGTATGGTGGATTGCGGAGTATGTATGTAGACGCAGATGTAGATGTCCCAGCAGTGTGCGACGTGTGGTACGGTAGTGTGGGGTGAAACGCATCCCTCTATATATTACGATGCGCAGCGCAATATGACAGTGACGCCTGCTCCTCGTTTTCATACATGTGTTTTCAAAATGCTCGCAATCTTATTTTTGCGAGATAAACTTGTGTCTTGAATCTGGGTGACAAATCTCATACTGACCTCCAACTTCATCGTTAAATATTACTTCGTTATATAATATTTATAGACCTAATCTTCACAAGGTTTATATCCTATTTCGGAAAATACTGTGTCTCTCTACATGATTTGAAAATAGTTTCAAGTAATCCGAAACTAGTCATTAATTAAATAAAAAGTGAATCTTGCAACTGGAGGAAACGATGAGATACGGAGGGTTTACAAAGGAAAGCACTACATTGTTTTGTTATGCAGAGAATTTTCCACGATAAAAACATGAGAAATGAAGCTAAATTTAGTAATATAATGTAACATTTGTTTAACTGGATCATACACTATGTGAACGATAGTATCCGGACACCAGGCTGAAAATGACTTACAAGTTCGTGGCGCCCTCCATCGGTAATGCTGGAATTCAATATGGTGTTCGCCCACCCTTAGCCTTGATGACAGCTTACACTCTCGGAGGCATACGTTCAGTGACGTCTTGGAAGGTTTCTTGGGAAATGGCAGCCCATTGTTCACGCAGTGCTGCACTGAGGAGAGGTATCGATGTCGATCGGTGGGGCCTGGCATGAAGTCGGCGTTCCAAAACACCCCAAAGGTGTTCTGTAGGACTCAGGTCAGAACTCTGCGCAGCACAGTCCATTACAGGGATGTTATTGTCGTGTAACCACCCCACCACAAGCCGTGCATTATGAACAGGTGCTCGATCGTGTTGAAAGATGGAGTCGCCATCTCCGAACTGCTCTTCAACAATGGGAAGCAAGAAGGTGCTTAAAACATCACTGGTAGGCTTGTGCCGCGATAGTGCCACGCACAACAACAAGGGGTGCAAGCCCCCTCCATGAAAAACACGACCATACCATAACACTACCGCCCCCGAATTTTACTGTTGGCACTACACACACTGGCAGATGAAGTTCACCGGCCATTCGCCATACCCACACCCTGGTACTGGATCGCCACATTGTGTACAGTCATTCCTCACTCCACACATCTTTTTTCCAGTGGTTAATGGTACAATGTTTAAGCTCCTTACACAAAGCGAGGCGTCGATTGGCATTTACCTACTGACTACTGAGCCCGTTGATATGGAGTACCTGGCAATAGGTGGCACCACAATGCAACTGATATGAAAAACGTATATTTTTGGGGTGTCCGGATACTTTTGATCACATAGTGTATTTTAACATATTCAGGAACAGGAAATTTTGTTTGGTGCCTGGCGTTCTTTGTCATATGAGTCATCTCTGCTTTTCTTAACTGTGTGTAGGATGTTCGATACTCGGCATAGTAGTTACATATAATAACAACTAACTGGTCGTACGACGCCATACAGATATATTTTATTGTTCTACGAGGTACAAAACATGTCACAAAGATCGATGAGAGCGAACTGGCTCTGAGTACTATGGGGCTTAACATATAAGGTCATCAGTCCCCTAGAACTTAGAACTACTTAAACCTAACTAACCTAAGGACATCACACACATTCAAGCCCGAGGCAGAATTCGCACCTGCAACCGTAGCGGTCGCGCGGTTCCTAACTGAAGCGCCTAGAACCACTCGGCCACACAAGCCGGCATGAGAGCGAACTAACTGCAGGTCTAGAGAGGTTAGTTGAACTGCGCCAGGGCAGCGATATTGTTGCAGGCGAGATGACGGAGTTACGTCCCCAGAAGTGTATAAAAAGACACATCTTTTGCGTTCCACTTTGGACTGTGGTTTGTAAAACACGAATTTTCGTGTCAGATAAATTTAAACAATTATGATAACAACTGTATTGTGCGGTACACAGCTGTAACAGTGTATTGTATTAGAGACGATCGATTTCAATCTAGGATCAAAAAAATGGTGCAAATGGCTCTGAGCACTATGGGACTCAACTGCTGAGGTCATAAGTCCCCTAGAACTTAGTGCTACTTAAACCTAACTAACCTAAGGACATCACACACATCCATGCCCGAGGCAGGATTCGAGCCTGCGACCGTAGCGGTCGCGCGGTTCCGGACTGTAGCGCCTAGAAGATCGAAGATCAGACCATCATCAAGTCCAAAAACCACCTCAGTTATGCATTTCCGTAATTAGAAGGTGAATCAGACGATTACATTACAATTGCATTCGCTGAATGTAGCCAGACGTCTGTTTCGAAGATATTCCAGCAAAAACAAGCCCTGACGGTCGTTATAAACACAAATTTTCGCTATAAACGGCGCACAGTGATGAAAATGCGTATTTATAATTATCCTCAGGGTTCATTTTGGTCTTCTGACGCTGCAGCCTTCTTATAACTAAAGTCTGCGAAAAGCGTAAATGATAACGATCCTACAACACCCCATTGGGATACTCCTGAAAATAATTTTATGCCTGTCGATTTTTTTCCATTAAGATTCTGTCAGAGAGAGCAACGGACTTGGAAGATCAGTTGAACGGAATGGATAGTGTCTTGAAAGGAGGGTATAAGATGAACATCAACGAAAGCAAAACGAGGATACTGGAAGGTAGTCGAATTAAGTCGGGTGATGCTGAGGGAATTAGATTAGGAAATGAGTCACTTAAAGTACTAAAGGAGTTTTGCTATTTGGGGAGCAAAATAACTGATGATGGACGAAGTAGAGAGGATATAAAATGTAGACTGGCAATGGCAAGGAAAGCGTTTGTGAAGAAGAGAAATTTGTTAACATCGAGTATTGATTTAAGTGTCAGGAAGTCGTTTCTGAAAGTATTTGTATGGAGTGTAGCCATGTATGTAAGTGACACATGGACGATAAATAGTTTGGACAAGAAGAGAATAGAAGCTTTCGAAATGTGGTGCTACAGAAGAATGCTGAAGATTAGATGGGTAGATAACATAACTAATGAGGAAGTATTGAATAGGATTGGGGAGAAGAGAAGTTTGTGGCAAAACTTGACCAGAAGAAGGGATCGGTTGGTAGGACATGTTCTGAGGCATCAAGGGATCACCAATTTAGTATTGGAGAGCAATGTGGAGGGTAAAAATCGAAGAGGGAGACCAAGAGATGAATACACTAAGCAGATTCAGAAGGATGTAGGTTGCAGTAGTTACTGGGAGATGAAGAAGCTTGCACAGGATACAGTAGCATGGAGAGCTGCATCAAACCAGTCTCAGGACTGAAGACCACAACAACAACAACAACATCAACGAGATCGGCGTTTTGATGTGCCCGTCGCTTCTGCTGTGCTTATAGCCGGGAGATACGTGTGTAGTGGCCCGTGTGGTGGGGGAGGGGGGGAAGGGGGGGGAAGCAGGAGGCTATGCGGTTACCACTGCACTGCATCCGCTGCCAGGATGTCTGACGTCACGACACAGAACGTTCATACGGAGGGGACACGCACGCGCCTGCTGCTGGTACAGAATTTATGCGGAGATACTCCATGCTGTATTCGTTTGCCGCTTAAGGGGGGTAGGACGTCAAACGGGCCGACTTGGAGCAGGAGAGGCACCACAGGACATTTTAATTTCCACTGTCTATACGTTTACAAGTAAATTCATAAAACATTGTCAGCATGACCAGGAAGGATTCACAATCGTAGCAGCGGAAGTTAAAAAACATAACAAAATAATTTTTTTTACATGTGAAATTTCATCTTTTTTTCACTTACTGTTGGCTGCATTTGTTGCTATAGCCGGCCGCTGTGGCCTAGCGGTTCTAAGGGCTCAGTCCGGAGCCGCGCGACTGCTACGGTCGCAGGTTCGAATCCTGCCTCGGGCATGGATGTGTGTGATGTCCTTAGGTTAGTTATGTTTAAGTAGTTCTAAGTTCTAGGGGACTAATGACCACAGATGTTAAGTCCCATAGTGCTCAGAGCCATTTGAACCATTTGAACTTTCACTATACCGTTCACTTAAATACACTTTCTACTACTTCGCGAATTCGTAATTAGCATTTTTCCTCGATTTTATAGTACTTTTGTCGGAGCTGCTTTCAATGACATGTTACTAGTTCGAACCCTCAGCCCTGACTGACTTAGATCACACCAAAGGCTTTGTTCCCAGCATAGATTGGCGCGAGCCTGAATTTTTCTGATTGGCTGATATCATAAACAGCAAATCGGGTTACTGTATTATCCCGCGCTAACCCGCGCTTTACTTCAGTGACCAATCATAGTAAACCATTTCTTTCTATGGCAATTGCTAAATAAATAAATTTAGAAAAGTATCAAATATAATACTACTCCTTCTGAAATTACCGATTAATTCGTGTTCTTCTCACGATTTATTAGTACCATAAACTGACTGCACAATTGTGTTGTTGTTGTGATGGTCTTCAGTCTAGAAACTGGCTTGATGCAGCTCTCCATGCTACTCTATCCTGTGCAAGCTTCTTCATCTCCCAGTACCTACTGCAACCTACATCCTTCTGAATCTGCTTAGTGTACTGATCTCTTGGTCTCCCTCTACGATTTTTACCCTCCACGCTGCCCTCCAATGCTAAATTTGTGATCCCTCGATGCCTCAGAACATGTCCTAGCAACCGATCCCTTCTTCTAGTCAAGTTGTGCCACAAACTTCTCTTCTCCCGAATCCTGTTCAATACCTCCTCATTAGTTACGTGATCTACCCACCTTATCTTCAGCATTCTTGACTGCACAATTAATTATAGTAAATCCCCTGTATAGTTTCACTGGTACTGCGTGAATAAACAAAACAGTTTTCATTTACTTCTGTTCTTCTTCACTCATACAACACACACACTGCTAATTACTACACATATAAAACAATTATAATTATGCAAATTGTTGTGGTTGGCAGGAGAGCCAACACCGTGTTACTAGAGGAGGCCGAAAGGCACGCGTTTTAGCTCACGCAGGCTGGCGTGAGGTCTGGAACAGGACAAGGAAATTAGACTTTAGAAAATCGGACGTAGCTGGTGGAATACTTAACTTTAATCGATTAATGATGAACGTCGCTCTTGACTGTACATGACTCAGTATCAATAGTAACTGGTAATGGCGCCTTGCTAGGTCGTAGCAAATGTAGCTGAAGGCTATGCTAACTATCGTCTCGGCAAATGAGAGCGTATTTTGTCACTGAACCATCGCTAGCAAAGTCGGCTGTACAACTGGGGCGAGTGCTAGGAAGTGTCTCTAGACCTGCCGTGTGGCGGCGCTCGGTCTGCAATCACTGATAGTGGCGACACGCGGGTCCGACGTATACTAACGGACCGCGGCCGATTTAAAGGCTACCACCTAGCAAGTGTGGTGTCTGGCGGTGACACCACACAAATACATTAAATATTAATCAAACATAACTTAACAACATTGTTTTGACTACGACTACTAGCACTGTCCGTCAACTGCTGACCTCTGCCGCCTACTGGTACAACTACGTGCAGCTCTGTAACTCAGGTCCATGTCAGCTGGTGACATCTCTCGATGACTCATGTCTATAACGATATCGTCCCGAGGTCATCAGTCCCCTAGAACTTAAAACTACTTAAATCTAACTAATCTAAGGACATCACACACATCCGTGCACGAGGCAGGATTCGAACCTCCGACGTAGCGGTCGTGCGGTTCCAGACTGAAGCGCCTAAAACTGCTCGGCCACTTCGGCCGGCAGTCCAGACTCAGTCCGTCAGTCAAGTGGAGGTTCCCTGCTGTTTTGGGGTGGCATTGTGTGGGACCGACGTACGCCGCTGGTGGTCAGGCTGTACGATACGTGAATGCCATCCTCCGACCGATAGTGCAACCATATGGGCAGCATATTGGCGAGGCATTCGTCTTCATGGGCGACATTTCGCGCCCCCAAAGTGCATATCTTGTGAATGACTTCCTTCAGGATAACGACATCGCTCGACTAATCTTCCCGAGACATGAACCCTATCGAACATGCCTGGAATAGATCGAAAAGAGCTGTTTACGGACCAACCACTCTGAGGGACCTACGCCGAATCGCCGTTGAGGAGTGGGACAATCTGGACTAACAGTGCCTTGATGAACTCGTAGATAGTATGCCACGACGAATACAGGCATGCATCAATGCAAGAGGTCGTGCTGCTGGGTATTAGAGGTTCAGGTGGTTCAAATGGCTCTGAGCACTATGCGACTTAACTTCTGAGGTCATCAGTTGCCTAGAACTTAGAACTAATTAAACCTAACTAACCTAAGGACATCACACACATCCATGCCCGAGGCAGGATTCGAACCTGCGACCGTAGCGGTCGCTCGGTTCCAGACTGAAGCACCTAGAAACGCACGGCCACTCTGGCCGGCGGATTAGAGGTACCGGTGTGTACAGCAATCTGGACCACTGCCTCTGTTCGACAAGGACGTGCAGGTGGAAGTTACAGACTTTTTCAAGCAGCAGGACACCGTGTTTTACTAAACAAATGTCTTCAACTTGGTGCGTCGGTGGGATGAGTGCCTCAGTTCTCACGGTGATTTTGTCTGGTTGGCATACTGACTTTGGACTGTACGGCCTTCGAACGGAAACTTTTTGTTTGACCCTTATACGTGACAACTTATCAGCACAGTCTCTAAAGCGTCTGTAAACGAACGGCGGAACGTTCTGGCAATCGTTCGGTTCCTCGAACATAGAAATTGTGTCCATGGTCGCGAACCCACACGAGAACTGTGTGTGAACGTCCTCACTATATGAAAACCTTTTTCCGCCCCAGATGTTCTTGTAGCTTGTCGAAAAGATGGAAACTGCAGGGTGCATGATCTGGACGTCTCGAGCAGCATGACCCACATCTGTCGATGTTGGCAGCATTTCACGAAGCCTGGACGCGAAATTACATTTGATGCAAATACCGGCAGAATTTCACTGTGAATTTGTGTGAAATTTAGATGTTGTACCCTCAAGAATCTTACCGCGCCGCGTACTGCAACTTCGTAGTAAGTTTTCAGCTGTTGCGCCATTTCGCTCCCACACTGTGATATACTGACATCCGTTTCGCAACAGAACTGCGTCTCTAGCAAACCCAGAACGTGTGCTCTCTACTGACAACTCGTCTGGGTCGACGTTGCGCTGTTGCGGAGAGGTGGCGTGGACACAAATGGTTCAAAGGGCTCTAAGCACTAAGGGACTTAACATTTCAGGTTATCAGTCCCGTAGACTTAGAACTACTTAAACCTAACTAACGTATGGACATCATACACATCCATGCCCGAGGCAGGATTCGAACCTGTGACCATAGCAGCAGCGCGGTTCCGGACTGAAGCGCCTAGAACCGCTCGGCCATAGCCTAGGGCAGTGGACTGTGCGCCGATGTGAATGTTCCTGGCAGGTTAAAACAGTGTGCCGGATGAGGCACATTCTGGGAACAGCCCCCCCCCCCCCCCCTTCTGTGGCCTGGCTACTTCTCCGCTGTATCCTCGCTTTCAGAAGTGCTAGTCCCGTGGGATACGCCTGAGAACTAACGTGAAGTTTGAAATGTGCGAGACGAGGTATTTGGTGTTGACGGAATTAAAGCTGAAACCTCTGAGGTGGGAAAGGGCGTGATGACGGGGGGTCGTGGTGGGGGGGTGGGGAGCGGAGGAGGATTGGAGAGGGAGAGCGTGACATGAGTCATGCTTGTTGTATAGCTCAGTTCGTACGCGAAAGAGCTTGCTCCCCTTTTAGCAGCCGTGTACCGCAAGTCTCTAGAGGAACGGAAGGTTCCAAATGATTGGAAAAGAGCACAGGTGGTCCCAGTCTTCAAGAAGGGTCGTCGAGCAGATGCGCAAAACTATAGACCTATATCTCTGACATCGATCTGTTGTAGAATTTTGGAACATGTTTTTTGGTCGAATATCATGTCGTTTTTGGAAACTCAGAATCTACTCTGTAGGAATCAACATGGATTCCGGAAACAGCGATCGTGTGAGACCCAACTCGCTTTATTTGTTCATGAAACCCAGAAAATATTAGATACAGGCTCCCAGGTAGATGCCATTTTCCTTGACTTCCGGAAGGCGTTCGATACAGTTCCGCACTGTCGCCTGATAAACAAAGTAAGAGCCTACTGAATATCGGAGCAGCTGTGTGGCTGGATTGAAGAGTTTTTAGCAAACAGAACACAGCATGGTATTCTCAATGGAGAGACGTCTATAGACAAAGTAACCTCTGGCGTGCCACAGGGGAGTGTTATGGGACCATTGATTTACAATATACACTCCTGGAAATGGAAAAAAGAACACATTGACACCGGTGTGTCAGACCCACCATACTTGCTCCGGACACTGCGTGAGGGCTGTACAAGCAATGATCACACGCACGGCACAGCGGACACACCAGGAACCGCGGTGTTGGCCGTCGAATGGCGCTAGCTGCGCAGCATTTGTGCACCGCCGCCGTCAGTGTCAGCCAGTTTGCCGTGGCATACGGAGCTCCATCGCAGTCTTTAACACTGGTAGCATGCCGCGACAGCGTGGACGTGAACCGTATGTGCAGTTGACGGACTTTGAGCGAGGGCGTATAGTGGGCATGCGGGAGGCCGGGTGGACGTACCGCCGAATTGCTCAACACGTGGGGCGTGAGGTCTCCACAGTACATCGATGTTGTCGCCAGTGGTCGGCGGAAGGTGCACGTGCCCGTCGACCTGGGACCGGACCGCAGCGACGCACGGATGCACGCCAAGACCGTAGGATTCTACGCAGTGCCGTAGGGGACCGCACCGCCACTTCCCAGCAAATTAGGGACACTGTTGCTCCTGGGGTATCGGCGAGGACCATTCGCAACCGTCTCCATGAAGCTGGGCTACGGTCCCGCACACCGTTAGGCCGTCTTCCGCTCACGCCCCAACATCGTGCAGCCCGCCTCCAGTGGTGTCGCGACAGGCGTGAATGGAGGGACGAATGGAGACGTGTCGTCTTCAGCGATGAGAGTCGCTTCTGCCTTGGTGCCAATGATGGTCGTATGCGTGTTTGGCGCCGTGCAGGTGAGCGCCACAATCAGGACTGCATACGACCGAGGCACACAGGGCCAACACCCGGCATCATGGTGTGGGGAGCGATCTCCTACACTGGCCGTACACCACTGGTGATCGTCGAGCGGACACTGAATAGTGCACGGTACATCCAAACCGTCATCGAACCCATCGTTCTACCATTCCTAGACCGGCAAGGGAACTTGCTGTTCCAACAGATCAATGCACGTCCGCATGTATCCCGTGCCACCCAACGTGCTCTAGAAGGTGTAAGTCAACTACCCTGGCCAGCAAGATCTCCGGATCTGTCCCCCATTGAGCATGTTTGGGACTGGATGAAGCGTCGTCTCACGCGGTCTGCACATCCAGCACGAACGCTGGTCCAACTGAGGCGCCAGGTGGAAATGGCATGGCAAGCCGTTCCACAGGACTACATCCAGCATCTCTACGATCGTCTCCATGGGAGAATAGCAGCCTGCATTGCTGCGAAAGGTGGATATACACTGTACTAGTGCCGACATTGTGCATGCTCTGTTGCCTGTGTCTATGTGTCTGTGGTTCTGTCAGTGTGATCATGTGATGTATCTGAACCCAGGAATGTGTCAATAAAGTTTCCCCTTCCTGGGACAATGAATTCAAGGTGTTCTTATTTCAATTTCCAGGAGTGTATATAAATGACCTAGTAGATAGTTCCATGCGGCTTTTCGCGGATGATGCTGTAGTATACAGAGAAGCTGCAGCATTAGAAAATTGCAGCAAAATGCAGGAAGATCTGCAGCGGATAGGCACTTGGTGCAGGGAGTGGCAACTGACCCTTAACATAGACAAATATTATGTACTGTGAATACATAGAATGAAGGATCCTTTATTGTACGATTATATGATAGCGGAACAAACACTGGTAGTAGTTAGTTCTGTAAAATATCTGGGAGTATACGTACGGAAGGATTTGAAGTGGAATGATCATATAAAATTAATTGGTGGTAAGGCGGGTGCCAGATTGAGATTCATTGGGAGAGTCCTTAGAAAATGTAGTCCATCAACAAAGGTGGTGGCTTGCAAAACAATCGTTCGACCTATACTTGAGTATTGCTCATCAGTGTGGGATCCGTACCAGGTCGGGTTGACAGAGGAGATAGAGAAGATCCAAAGAAGAGCGGCGCGTTTCGTCACAGGGTTATTTGGTAAGCGTGATAGCGTTACGGAAATGTTTAGCAAATTCAAGTGGCAGACTCTGCAAGAGAGGCGCTCTGCATCGCGGTGTAGCTTATACCTCCCGAGGAGATCACGATTGTAAAATTAGAGAGATTCGAGCGCGCACGGATGCTTTCTGGCAGTCGTTCTTCCCGCGAACCATACGCGACTGGAACAGGAAACGGAGGTAATGACAGTGGAACGTAAAGTGCCCTCCGCCACTTTCCGTTGGGTGGCTTGCGGAGTATAAATATGGATGTAGATGGTAGAACACTTGCCAGCGATAGGCAATGGCTAAAGGTTCGAGTCCGCCACACAGCTTTAATGAGGCAGGAAGTTCCAAATCGTCGCACTGCTTCTGAAAACATTTATCCTGTGTGAAAGTAAGACTGACGACAGAATTCAATAACTCTGCTTTAGTTCTGCTGCTTCTTGTTGCAGTGCCTGTCCATTCACATTCTTTAGAAGACTGTTTTCGTGCTACTGACAGCCGTAACATATTACCCAAGTTTCTTGGAGTTTTCAGACAGATCTTCTGATACTATATGGCTATTATAGTGATTCAAAGCTTCACCCATACTTCCCCTATCACCAGACATCTCTCAATTGACTTCTGCCACCTATAAATTCATGCTTTTTTGTACCTATTACGAAGTAAGCGTTCTTTCTGTATTTACATACAATAGCGTGCAAAACTTGAGGAGCAAAGTAACTTTCGCTGGATGTGTCATGGTTGGTTGGTTTGGGGAAGGGGACCGACCAATGCGCTCATCGGTCCCATCGGATTAGGGAAGAATGTGGAAGAAAGTCAGCCGTGCCCTTTCAAAGGAACTATCGCGGCATTTGCCTGAAGCGATTTAGGGACATCACGGAAATCCTAAATCAGGATGGTCGGACGCGGGTTTGAACCACCGTCCCCCAGCCGAATGATGTGTCAATGTGAAGTAACACAGCTCGATGAAATTTGGACCACACATAGAAAGAACCGCTACATTATAGTACAGAAGGTAACTGAAAGAAATAGCCCATAAAACGGAGCGGAATGACACTTTCATTCAAAGACAATAATGACACATAAGTCACCACAATTTATGATGGAACCCTGGACATTACAAAAGGTGGCACATGGTTCCAAACAGGGTGTGTGATCACCAAGGATGGCAACGCATCCTCTGCAACCTGGTCCCACGCCGGCCACCAGGCTGGTAAAGAGCTCCTGCAGTAGCACGTATCATTTCTCCAGTAAAGCGGTTTCCAATCGCTGGTCGTTCGTGGATGTTCACGTGCTGCAATACATAACCCCTAACGCATTTCACAGGTACTCGGCTGTATTTAAATCGAGGAAATGGGCAGGCCAGTCCATTCACCGAACATCCTCTCGTTCCAGGTGCTCCTACACCTGTGCTCTCCTATTTCTACATCAACATGGACACTCTGCAGACGACACTTAAGTACATGGCAGAGGGTTCATCGCACCACTTTCACAATAATTGTTTATTATTCCAATCTCGAATAGCGCGCGGAAAAATAAGAACACCTATATCTTTCCGTGCGAACTCTGATTTCCCTCATTTTATTATGATGGTCGTTCCTCCCTATGAAGGTCGACGCCAGCCAAATATTTTCGCATTCGGAGGAGAAAGTTGGTGATTGAAATTTAGTGAGAAGGTTCCACCGCAACGAAAAACGCGTTTGTTTTAATGATGTCCATCCCAAATCCTGTATCATTTCAGTGACACTCTCTACGCTACTTTGGGATAGTAAAAAACGTGCTGTCCTTTTCTGAACTTTTTCGATGTACTCCGTCAGTCCTATCTGGTAAGGTGCTCACACCGCGCAGCGGTATGCTAGAAGAGGGCGGACAAGCGTAGTGTAGGCAGTCTCTTTAGTAGACCTGTTACATTTGCTAAGTGTCCTGCCAATAAAACGCAGCCTTTGGTTAGCCTTCCCCACAATAATCTCTATGCGTTCTTTCCACTTTAAGTTGTTCGTAATTGTACTTCCTAGGTATTTAATTGAATTTACGGCCTTTAGATCGGATTGATTTATTGTGTAAACGATGTTTAACGGATTCCTTTTAGCACTCACGTGGATAACCTCACGCTTTTCGTTATTTAGGATCAATTGCCAATAAAGATACTTTTCTGAATCGTTTTATACACTACTGTGTATAAAAAAGTGTGTGTGTGTGTGTGTGTGTGTGTGTGTGTGTGTGTGTGTGTGTGTGTGTGTGTGTCGGAGGGGAGGGTCATTTGAGGAGGGATTCTGGGATGTGTCTAAGGGTTTGATTGGAGATCAGAGGTTATACTGGACTTCTGGGAAAGGATCAGTGTGGCAGATCTTGTAGGTGGAGGAGTCAGACAACTGGCAGATGCCTTTTGTCAGATAATCTTCCTACTTACATCAGGTAATCTAGTTAGATCAATGCAAATAGCTACTTCTCCATTGAAGAGAAGAAGAGGAAGGAATATATCCAGGGATGTGGAATGACTCGGGGTACACACTAACAAAAGACACGGAACGTGAAGAAACTTAATGCTTAAAGTACAATAGGGTCCATTAAAATTGCTACACCAAGAAGAAATGCAGATGATAAACGGGTATTCATTGGACAAATATATGATTACATTTTCACGCGATTTGGGTGCATAGATCCTGAGAAATCAGTACCCAGAACAACCACCTCTGGCCGTAATAACGGCCTTGATACGCCTGGGCGTTGACTCAAACAGAGCTTGGATGGCGTGTACAGGTACAGCTGCCCGTGCAGCTTCAACACGATACCACAGTTCATCAAGAGTAGTGACTGGCGTATTGTGACGAGCCAGTTGCTCGGCCACCATTACCAGACGTTTTCAATTGGTGAGAGATCTGAAGAATGTGCTGGCCAGGGCAGCAGTCGAACATTTTCTGTATCCAGAAAGGCCCGAACAGGACCTGCAACATGCGGTCGTGCATTATCATGCTGAAATGTAGGGTTTCGCAGGAATCGAATGAAGGGTAGAGCCACGGGTCGTAACACATCTGAAATGTAACGTCCATTCTTCAAAGTGCCGTCCATGCGAACAAGAGGCGACTGAGACTTGTAACCAATGGCACCCCATACCATCACGTCGGGTGATACGCCAGTATGGCGATGACGAATACACGCTTTCAATGTGCGTTCACCGCGATGTCGCCAAACACGGATGTGACCATCATGATGCTGTAAACAGAACCTGGAGTCAGCCGAAAAAATGACGTTTTGCACCCAGGTTCGTCGTTGAGTACGCCATCGCAGGTGCTCCTGTCTGTGATGCAGCGCCAAGGGTAACCGCAGCCATGTTCTCCGAGCTGATAGTTCATGCTGCTGCAAACGTCGTCGAACTGTTGGTGCAGATGGTTGTTGTCTTGCAAACGTCCCCATCTGTTGACTCAGGGATCGAGACATGGCTGCACGATTCGTTACAGTCATGCGGATAAGATGCCTGTCATTTCGACTGTTAGTGATACGAAGCCGTTGGGATCCAGCACGGCGTTCCGTATTACCCCCCTATACCCACGGATTCCATATTCTGCTAACAGTCACTGGATCTCGACCAACGAGAGCAGCAATTTCGCGATACGATAAACCGCAATCGCGATAGGCTACAATCCGACCTTTATGAAAGTCGGAAACGTGATGGCACGCATTTCTCCTCCTTACACGAGACAACACAACAACATTTCACCAGGCAACTCCGGTCAACTGCTGTTTGTGTATGAGAAATCGGTTGGAAACGTTCCTCATGTCAGTACGTTGTAGGTGTCGCCACCGGCGCCAACCCTACGTGAATGCCTTGAATAGCTAATCATTTGCATATCGCAGTATCTTCTTCCTCTCGGTTAAATTTCGCGTCTGTAGCACATCATCTTCGTGGTGTAGGAATTTTAATGTCCACTAGTGTAATTAGCTTTGATCATCTGATGATTTTACTAGACGATAAACAACTGCATGATCTGCAAACAACCAAAGACAGCTGCTCAGATTGTGTTCTAAATCACAGCAGAGAGTCTATAACACTACCTCGGGGAACGCCACAAATGACTTCTGTTTCACTCGATGACTTTCCGTCATTACTACGAACTGTGCTCTCTGACAGGAAATCCCGAATCCAGTCACATAACTGAGACGATATTCCATAAGCACGCTATTTCACTACAATCCGCTTGTGTGGTACAGTGTCGAAATTCCGGAAGTCTAGATACATGGAATCAATTTGAAATCCCTTGTCGGTATCACTCAACACTTGGCGTGAGTAAAGAGCTAGCTGTGTTTCACGAGAACGATGTTTTCTAAATCCGCTGTGATCGTGTGTCAACAGACCGTTCTTTTAGAGGTAATCCATAATGCTATTTTATTTTTATTTTTATTTATACGTCAAGTTTCGTACGATCAAATTGAGAAGAAAATCTCCAAGGTCTTGGCACGTGTCAGTACATGAAATTACAACATAAAAGTAATAACAGATGAAAATAAAATGGTTATGAAGCCGCTTTATAAAAAAGGAGAAAGGGATAATGTAGACAATTTTTGACCTATTTCTATGCCATCAGTTTTTACTAAAGTTATTGAAAAGTCTGTGTATGTAAAGATAACTGATCATTTTTTATCACACGATTTGCTATCAAATATACAGTTCGGCTTTGGAATCGCTTAACACCTGAAAATGCTATATTCTGTTTTCTCTGTGAGGTATTGGGTGGGTTAAACAAAAGGTTTCGAACGCTAGGCATATTTTTTATTTAACTAAGGCGCTTGATTGTGTTAATCACAAAATATTGCTCCAGAAGTTGGACCATTACAGAATATGGGGAGTAGCTGACAATTGGTTCACCTCTTACTTTAGCAACAGGCAGCAAAAGGGCATCATTCACAGTGTTGAGAATGGATGTGATGTGGGGTCTGAGTGGGGTACTGTCAAGTGGGGGGTGCCCCAGGGATCAGTGTTGGGGCCACTCCTGTTCCTTATTTATATAAATGATATGCCCTCTAGTATTATGGGTAACTACAAAATATTTCTGTTTGCTGATGACACTAGCTTCGTAGTAAAGGATGTTGTGTGCAACATTGGCTCGGTTTCAAATAGTGCAGTTCATGACATAAGTTCATGGCTTGACGAAAATAAGCTAACGCTAAATCACAGTAGGACTCAGTTTTTACAGTTTATAACACACAATTCAACAAAACCTGACCTTTTAATTTCAAAGAATGGGCATATGATTAGCGAAACTGAATAGTTCAAATGTCTCGATATTCAGATAGTGAACTGTCATGGAAAGCCCACATTCAGGATCTTGTTGAAAGACATAGTGCTGCCATTTTAACTATCCGGAAGGTATCTCAAGTAAGTGATCTTTCGACGCGAAAATTAGTCTACTTTGCTTATGTTCATTCGCTTGTGTTGTATGGTATTATATTTTGGGGTAACTCTTACCATTCTAAAAAGCCGGCCGGGGTGGCCGAGCGGTTCTATGTGCTACAGTCTGGAACCGCGCGACCGCTACGGTCGCAGGTTCGAATCCTGCCTCGGGTATGGATGTGTGTGATGTCCTTAGGTTAGTTAGGTTTAAGTAGTTCTAAGTTCTATGGGACTGATGGCCTTAGAAGTTAAGTCCCATAGTGCTCAGAGCCATTTGAACCATTCTAAAAGGATATTTTTGGCTCAGAAACGGGCGGTTCGGGCAATAAGTGGTGTAAATTCACGACCCTCTGTTCACGAGTCTGGGTATTTTGCCGTTGGCCTCTCGATATATATGTATTCCTTGCTGTCATTTCTTGTTAACAATATTATCTTATTCCCAAGAATAAGCAGTTTTCACTCAGTTAATACGCGGCAGAAATAAAACCTGCGTTTGGATTGGACTTTCTTAACTCTTGTGCAGAAAGGCGTGCAGTATACTGCTGCATCCATTTTCAATAAGCTACCACTAGAATTCAAAAATCTTAGCAGTAATCCAAGCCGTTTCAAATCGAAACTGAAGAGTTTCCTCATGGGTCACTCCTTCTACTCTGTCGACGAGTTCCTTGAAAACTTAAGGTGATTCTTGTTGTACTATTGGTTGCGTTTACTTAAACTTATGGTTTGACTTTATTTGTTTATTTACACGTCAAGTTCCGTAGGACCAAAATGAAGAGCAAATCTCCAAGGTCATGGAACGTGTCAGTACATGAAATTACAACGTAAAAGTAATAACAGATAAAAATAAAATGTTTAATAAGCCAAAAAAGTCAATCCATAAGTTTAAGTAAACGCAATCAACAATATAACATAAGAATCAGCTTAATTTTTCAAGGAACTCCTCGACAGAATAGAAAGAGTGACCCATGAGGAAACTCTTCAGCCCCCACCGGGGGCCGAACCGCACAATAACCCTGGGTTCGGTGTGGGGCGGCGGAGGGGTGAAGTGGACTGCGGCAGTCGTCGTGGGGTTGTGGACCACTGCGGCTGTGGCGGGGACGGAGCCTCTCCGTCGTTTCTAGGTCCCCGGTTAACATACAATACAATACGTTGTTTACGGAATATGAGTCATGTGGTTAGAATACGTTACCGTCACAAGTAAATGTGATGAATAGTGAGGGCAGGCGACATAGATATCATATAGACGACTCACAGAAATGAAAACAACAAATAAGCGGGTGTGAACTGTGGTACAACAAAGGAATTCTATAACGTTATAAACATATGTTTTGACAGAGAAACTGTGTGATTATGAAACTGTTCCGTTAATTTGTTGCAGCTTAGGTGATAAAGTATTATGTTTTCATCATTTCCTTGGGAGTGATCATATTCAAATTCATACGTACACCCAAATCGGGTTAAGAGGCACATTTAAACACTCACCAGGCGTACAAATTAGGTGCATAGATAAGAGATTCCAAAATGGTTCTAATGGCACTATGGGACTTAACATCTGAGGTCATCAGTCCCCTAGAACTCAGAACTACCTAAACCTAACTAACCTAAGGCCATCACACATATCCATGCCCGAGGCAGGATTCGAACCTGTGACCGCAGCAGCAGCGCGGTTCCGGACTGAAGCGCCTAGAACCGCTTGGCCACAGAGTCTGGCAAGAGATTCTAAACATATGACAAAGGTAGTTTCACTAATAGAATGAAATTTTCACTCTACAGCGGAGTGTGCGCTGATATGAAACTTCCTGGCAGATTAAAACTGTGTGCTGGACCGAGACTCGGACTCGGGACCTTTGCCTTTCGCGGGCAAGTGCGCTACCAACTGAGCTACCCAAGCACGACTCACGCCCCGCCCTCACAGCTTTACTTCTGCCAGTACCTCGTCTCCTACTTTCCAAACTTTACAGAAGCTCTCCTGCGAACCTTGCAGAGGCGAGGTACTGCCGGAATTAAAGCTGTAAGGGCGGGGCATGAGTCGTGCTTGGATAGCTCAGTTGGTAGAAGACTTGCCTGCGAAAAGCAAAGGTCCCGAGTTCGAGTCTCGGTCCGGCACACAGTTTTAATCTGCCAGGAAGTTTCATATTGGTCTCACTAATACCGTGTATGACACACCAGACGTGTTTAGTTCAAATGGCTCTGAGCGCAATGGGACTTAACATCTGTGGTCATCAGTCCCCTAGAACTTAGAACTACTTAAACCTAACTAACCTGAGGACATCACACACATCCATGCCCGAGGCAGGAGTCGAACCTGCGACCGTAGCGGTCGCGCGGTTAGAGACTGTAGCGCATAGAACCGCTCGGCCAGTCCGGCCGGCCCCAGACGTGTTTCCCGGTGGATGATTCGCTTGACCTGTCGCCTTGTCATCAAACGTTTGCGGTTCCCATTCGAAACCCACTTCCTCTCGGCTGCTAACGGTAGTTGTGCAGAATCAGCTGTCATTACAGGTCCCAGCCTTACACCTCGCTGTTGCAAACAGACGTTACACCACGGCACAGGCACAAAATTGAATAAAGCGAACAGCAAAAAAAGACACAAGAGAGGTTTGAATACTGCTAGTCCGTTTGGCAGTCCAACATCTTAATCGCGACGCCATTTCTTCTTCCGGATGCTCTACATTTCACTTCTTGTTCTTGGAGCGTTCACTGTTTCTATTTTGCCTTTTCTTACAGTTTTCATGCTTGATCTGTATTCAGTTTTTGACGGAGTATCCACTGGGCCCGCTTACCACTAAATCTGAGGGGGGTGGGGGGGGGGGGTGCTATGGGGAGTTACCTATGTAAGGAGTAACGCACCATTCGATACTTACTTACGTTTTGTACAGGAAAGATGCCTATTATGCGATAGTTCCCTAATATGAGACACCCCAGCTGTGCTCATGTTAGGGGTTGCACCCTGGTGGAGAGTTTCTTAAACACATCTATTGCTTGCCAGACGACGACACAGCGAGTAGGAAGCCATAGTTGAGCCGGACACAGTACGCAGAGGTTGATACAAAATTTCTTGTGTTTAAAATTTTTGCGACATCGGTATTGAGACAATATTTCAGCTTAAAAGTGAGTGGATATTACTGCACTCTTTTACTGTTGTTATTTGTACCGGTATTACCTATAATTATTGACAGTTAGGTTCATTTTCCAACGAACGTTGTTAGCAAGTGCGTGATGCTTTGTGTAAGATGGCGAAATTCCTAATATGCGATAGTATGGGGATCCAAATACGCGAAACTGTCGCATATTACGATACCTACCGCATATTGGGGAAACTCGTTCTCTGCCGATTTTTTATATGTAATTTACGCAATACTGTCATGAGATAACAATATTTCATCATTTATTGTAGTAAAATTTTGGAAACTGCGTTATTTTAATTCGATTAAATTATCATAAATAGGGATTACTTTGACTAGTCTTATGATCAAAAACTGGAATGTTTTCTGGAACAAGATGGACGGTCCACCTGCAGGATCAATATCAGCTTGTCATCCAAGTGGCTGGATACAAACTCACATTTTTACTCAGTGGTTTGATCATTTTGTGAGTCATGTAAAGCCATCTTCAAATGACCCTGTCATTTTGATTCTTGATGGGCATTATTCCCACACAAAGAATCTCGATGTGTTAGATAAAGCACGTGAAAACAATGTTCATGTTGTATGTTTGCCACCTCACTCAACGCATAAAATGCAGCCACTTGACGTCGTATTTATGGGGCCTCTGAAAACCTACTATGCCCAAGAGATAGAAACGTGGTTGGCAAGTAACCCAGGTCGTGATATCACCCCATTATTAATAGCCACGTTATTTGGGGCAGCTTACAACCTATTAGCAACAATGGAAGCATCTGTGAATGCCTTCAGAAAAACAGGTCTCATCCCATGCAACAGAAACATCTTTAGGGAACATGAATTTTCAATTCATCGCCATGCTGGCGCTCTTCAAGATAGAGATACCAAAAACGAAAATGAAACTACTGTTAGTGATGGTCAAGCTGTCAGCCCGGCAGACATCAGACCTCTCCCACGCATCGCAAAACCACATGGAGTTAGGCAAATAGGTCAAACATCGCGTTCGTGCTCTGCTGCGTTACTAACTTCAACTCCTTATGTGAAGCAATTGCAAGAATATAAACAGAAGAGATCAGAGGCTGAAGCTAAGAAAACAGCGAGAAAGTTATTTGGGGAGAAGCATGGAAAATATTCAAATCGTAGACCTAAAGCAGAAGAATCGTCTAGTGACTCGGCATCCGATGTCCATCTTGATGACAGTGGGGATTCAGACAGCAGTGATGACGATGACGCAGAGTGTCTGTTCTGTACTGGCCGCTTTTCTGAAGGCGAACACGGGGAGAAATGGGCACAGTGCACCGAAGATTGCGGTGTCACAGAAGACAATTTTGTTAGCCCAGGATGTCGTAAATATAAACCTAAGTGGTGTGAAATGAGTGAAGGATAACAGAAATGAATGAACATGTAAAAATTGTATATTCATATGTCATTATTATGTAATAAAATAATTAAAGCAAAATATGATTACTGTCTTATATTAGGAAACCTTGATCTCATTCCTACGAAATGTCTTGTTTGTGAAGATTTAATAACTACTCTGAAAGATTGTTTATTATTGCAAATACGATAATTGTATGGTAAAATTAAATAATGCACGATCTTATTACCATCATAAAAAATACAACTGCACTTCCTTTTAGGTCTTTCAAATGGGTTTACAAAAGTGTGTCTCATATTAGGCACCTTTCCTCTATACTACTGTATTCCGGAAGCGTGCAGGACGATTGCGTCGAAACGGAAGGAATGTACTGTACGTGCATTCGTTGTGTCCGGATTCATATCGCAGGATGAGTGCCTGCGTGAAAAGGCGCAGAGAGGTACGGCCGCATCTATTGGCCGCTCGTAACACTACAACAGTCCGACTGTTAGTTGCCGTCTGCAGCACGTTCCCGAGACACGGAACAATTTGTGGAACTCAGCTGAAGTCACGTACAGAAAACTAAGGAGAGAGAGGGGTGTGTGTGTGTGTGTGTGTGTGTGTGTGTGTGTGTGTGTGTGTGTGTGTGTGTGTGAGAGCGCGCTTCGAATGTTCAGCTCTCCGAAACAGCTCCCTCAGACACAAGCGGACGGCGAGTTGCAACGCAAGTGCACGCCGTGGATTCCCGCGAATTTCGGCATCTCTGGTCGAAACGAAAGCTATTCTGTACTTCCCAGATCGCTGGGAAATTTTTTGAACACGTCTTCTGAATATCTGCTGGGATGGAATGTTCTACACATCAATGATTAGATAAGACCTATCTTTTCAACACAACCTCTGTTTAAACACGGTTACAAGATAAGGAACCCGGTGCAAAGGGCATCTGCCGTGCTAAGAGAAAAGAATCGAGGCTACTTTGTCGGAAAGAAGTTATTCCATTAGTAGTAACTACCTAGAACGTCCTATTTCTTTTCAAGACACCGGCAATTCCATAACAAGATAGACACTGGTACAGTTAAAACAACGGTAATGAAATGTAGTCGAATTAATTGAGATTGTACTGAGGGAATTGGACTATGAAATGAGGCACTGAAAGTAGTGAAGTTTTGCTGTTTGAAGTCGCGCGGGATAGCCGCGCTGTCTTGGGCGGACTTTCACGGTTCGCGCGGCTGCCCCCGTTGAAGGTTCGAGTCCTCCCTCGGGCATGGGTTTGTTTGTGTTGTCATTAGCGTAAGTTAGTTTAAGTTAGATTAAGTAGTGCGTAAAGTTAGTGACCGATGACCTCAGCAGTTTGGTCCCGTAAGACCTTACGACATATTTCCAAAATTTTTTCTGTTTGAGCAGCAAAATAACTGATGATAGAGGAGGTGAAGGCATCTACATCTGCATCTACATACATACTCCGCAATCCACCATACGGTGCGTGGCGGAGGGTACTTCGTACCACAACTAGCATCTTCTCTCCATGTTCCACTCCCAAACAGAACGAGGGAAAAATGACTGCCTATATGCCTCTGTAAGAGCCCTAATCTCTCTTATCTTTGTGGTCTTTCCGCGAAATGTAAGTTGGCGGCAGTAAAATTCTACTGCAGTCAGCCTCAAATTCTGGTTCCCTAAATTTCCTCAGTAGCGATTCACGAAAAGAACGCCTCCTTTCCCCTATGAGACTCCCACCCGAGTTCCTGAAGCATTTCCGTAACACTCGCGTGATGATCAAACCTACCAGTAACAAATCCAGCAGCCCGCCTCTGAATTGCTTCTATGTCCTCCCTCAATCCGATCTGATAGGGATCCCAAACGCTCGAGCAGTACTCAAGAATAGCTCGTATTAGTGTTTTATAAGCGGTCTCCTTTACATATGAACCACATCTTCCCAAAATTCTACCAATGAACCGAAGACGACTATCCGCCTTCCCCACAACTGCCATTACATGCTCGTCTCACGTCATATCGCACTGCAGTGTTACGCCCAAATATTTAATCGACGTGACTGTGTCAAGCGCTACACTACTAATGGAGTATTCAAACATTACGGGATTCTTTTTCCTATTCATTTGCATTAATTTACATATATCTATATTTAGAGTTAGCTGCCATTCTTTACACCAACCACAAATCCTGTCCAAGTCTTCTTGTATCCTCCTACAGTCACTCAACGACGACACCTTCCCGTACACCACAGCATCATCAGCAAACAACCGCACATTGCTATCCACCCTATCCAAAACATCATTTATGTAGACAGAAAACAGCGGACCTACCACACTTCTTTGGGGCACTCCAGATGATACCCCCACCTCCAATGAACACTCACCATCGAGGACAACGTACTGGGTTCTATTACTTAAGAAGTCTTCGAGTCACTCACATACTTGGGAACCAATCCTGTACGCTCCTACCTTAGTTAAGAGTCTGCAGTGGGGCACCGAGTCAAACGCTTTCCGGAAGTCAAGGAATATGGCATCCATCTGATACCTTTCATCCATGGTTCACAAGATATTGGGTGAAAAAAGGGCGAGTTGCGTTTCGCAGGAGCGATGCTTTCTAAAGCCGTGCTGATGCATGGACAGCAACTTCTCCGTCTCAAGGAAATTCATTATATTCGAACTGAGAATATGTTCGAGAATCCTGCAACAAACCGATGTTAAGGATATTGGTCTGTAATTTTGAGGATCGGCCCTTGTACCCTCCTTATACACAGGCGTCACCTGCGCTTTTTTCCAGTCGCTCGGGACTTTACGTTGGGCGAGAGATTTGCGATAAACGCAAGCTAAGTAAGGAGCCAATGCAGTAGAGTACTGACGATTCACGTTACACTGAGGTGTCAGATGTCACGAGCTAGCGATACGCACACATACAAGTGCTGGTAGTATCGCGTACAGAAGACATTAAGGAGCAGCGCATTGCCAGAGGTGTCATTTGTACGCAGGTGATTTGTGTGAAATGGTGTCCGACGTGATTATGGTCGTACGATTGCAATTATCAGATTTTGAATGCGAAATGGTAGTTATAACTAGACTTGTGAGACATTCCTTTACGGACATCATTAGGAACTGAATATCCTGCGATCCACAGTGTCAACAGTGTCCCGAGAATACCAAATTTCAGGCGGGACCTTGAAACGTCTCTGTCGAGTCTTTTCACACATGTTTGCCTCGTATGACTCAGTTACGTCTCATTTGATCCACTGCGTAATTGCGATTTCGCGTATTAACTCTCCCAGAAAAACCGAGCAGTGGAACTGAAAGTAATTCACTATATGTCCAACGTCAAATGCAAGCAAATGGTGCCTTGCACTAGTATTTCAATGTATTGTATTCTAATTTTATGTTCTACGTGAAATCATGAGCCAGATTTATCATGTTCCTCCGTTATGTTGCCTTAAGTGTGGTTGAATGTGAGTGAATGGTGTTTTACGTATCTTTTCGGGCTTATTTTGTGGTGGAAGCTGGTTGGATGTCGTGTGCTGGGAGCAGAAGGTGAGTGCCTGTCGTTTGGCAGGGTTCACGGTCTCACTAACTTAGAGTTCCTTACCTGAGCAAAGAGGTTCATCCGAGGTTCATCCCTTTTGTCCCGAGATTTGTGCGTTTGTCAGGTTGGAGGCGGAAACGATCCCTCTGGTCGCTTCCGTCTCAGCCAGGGGTTGCTAGGAGCTCGGTGCAGAGCAGGGACACTTCTCCAGGCTGTCGGTGAGTACGGTTCGCAGCTCCTAAGTAAGGCTTCTAGTACTAATGACAAAGTAGGAGGTAGTGTTAATCGCGATTTTCCTATGTTAAATTCGTTGGAATATTTAAGTCGTTCAGCCTAACTGAAACCTTACGAATTTCTGCTCGGACTGTGGTACAATTGGTTAATAATAGGTCATGATCGTGTTTAGTTGTGGAGGAAATTGGCTTTGTTCCTTTGGGACTTCGTCGTGTGGAGCATCCACTATTGAACATGATCAGGAACAGCTAGTGAACTTATGTCTCGTGCCAATGTGAGTCTAATTGTGTGTTCTGCTTGAGTGGTTTTATTATTTTTCCTCTATTTTTTGTGGTTTCTTGGTGATAGTATATGTTTGTGTTCGTATTGTACTACGGGTTTGGTAAACCATGTACGTTTCCGCTTCCTACTGCATACCGATAGGTTTTTCCAGTGCTAATTTAATCTGTTTTGCGCGGGATAAATTCGTTGAAACATCGGATTTTCGTGAATTAAGGCGAACTTTTGTAATTGTTTAATTCTTAACGGACCACGTGTACCTTGAATCATCGGAAGGTTTCTGCCATGCTGATTTAGTTTTCCGTTGTAGTGACAAATTCATTTTATAGTCATTCCCTAAGAAAAGGAACGCTTCTTGTATTTGTGCTTTCCACTGAAATTCTGCTTTGACACCATAAATGTGTGACCCAGTTCACCACGTGGTGAACTGCGTTCCTTGCACGTGGGCGCACTGCTTCTCATCTCATGTACTTACGCTGACCAAATCTTGCAACGGAAATAAACCTCTTTGCAAATTAGTGCATGTTTGTAAAGGTGGTCGGTTATTCCTGTGATCTTTCTCTGTCGTGTGAATCTAGATTAAATGATTGAGAGGATGTTTCCAGTTTCCCCTTCCTCACCTTTTCCATTAATCACAACAGTTAAATTGTACAATATAATTTCACTTATCGAAAATAGATTAACGTAGTTCATGTTCAGGCGCCAGCTAAGTGTACCCATAGGATGTGCACGCTATTTCAAAAAATCTTTATTAACGAATAAATACGCCGTAAAGGATAATACTGTGTGTCCTGCCACTTCATTTGTTTACATTGAATTCCAAATTTGAATTAATTCCAGTTCAGTCATTCTTGTATCTTAGGAAGGACTTGGGCTGGTGGCGACCCTATAAATTTTATTGTAAAAAAAATTGTCTTTTGATGGTAGCTTAACTACAGATATTTGCCAAGTGTGGATCCAATTCGGTTCTTAATTTGGTTCCATTCAGTCCATTATAATGGATAAAGTTACGACGTGTAGCTTACACCTACAAATAGAAATAGCTCCCACTGTAGACCAGCGAACTAGCGGTTTACATAAGTAGCTTACAACCTCTCACCACGGACAACCCAGTGGCGGACGGCCTTCACTTAACGACCGATGGCAGCGGCGTTTGCACAGAGTTGTCAGTGCTAACAGACAAGCAACACTGTGTAACATAACCGCAGAAATCAGGGTGCGACGTACGACAGTTAGGACAGTGTGGCGAAATGTGCCGTTGATGGGCTATGCCATCAGATGACCGACGCGAGTTTCTGCTAACAGCACATTGCCTGTAGCGCCGCTCCTGGACGCGTGACCACATCGGTTGGACCCTAGACGAGTGGCAAATCGTGGCCTGGTCAGACCAGTCCAGATTACAGTTGGTAAGAGCTGATGGAAGGGTTCGAGTGAGGCGCAGACCCCACGAAGCTATGGACCCAAGCTGTCAACAGGGCACTGTATAACATCCACAATATATATTTTTTTATTACGGCTAGAGGACAAATGTAAGGATGTAGAGGCTTATCTCACTAGGGGTAAGATAGATACTGCCTACAGGAAAATTAAAGAGACCTTTGGAGAAAAGAGAACCACTTGTATGAATATCGAGAGCTCAGATGGAAACCCAGTTCTAAGCAAAGAAGGGAAAGCAGAAAGGTGGAAGGAGTATATAGAGGGTCTATACAAGGGCGATGTACTTGAGGACAATATTATGGAAATGGAAGAGGATGTAGATGAAGATGAAATGGGAGATACGATACTGCGTGAAGAGTTTGACAGAGCACTGAAAGACCCGAGTCGAAACGAGGCCCCGGGACTAGACAACATTCCATTAGAACTACTGACGGCCTTGGGAGAGCCAGTCCTGACAAAACTCTACCATCTGGTGAACAAGATGCATGAGACAGGCGAAATAACCTCAGACTTCAAGAAGAATATAATAATTCCAATCCCAAAGAAACCAGGTGTTGGGCCGGCCGAAGTGGCCGTGCGGTTAAAGGCGCTGCAGTCTGGAACAGCAAGACCGCTACGGTCGCAGGTTCGAATCCTGCCTCGGGCATGGATGTTTGTGATGTCCTTAGGTTAGTTAGGTTTAACTAGTTGTAAGTTCTAGGGGACTAATGACCTCAGAAGTTGAGTCCCATAGTGCTCAGAGGCATTTTTTGAAACCAGGTGTTGACAGATGTGAAAATTACCGAACTATCAGTTTAATAAGTCACAGATGCAAAATACTAACACGAATTCTTTACAGACGAATGGAAAAACTGATAGAAGCTGACCTCGGGGAAGGTCAGTTTGCATTCCGTAGAAATGTTGGAACACGTGAGGCAATACTGACCCTACCACGTACCTTACAAGAAAGATTAAGGAAAGGCAAACCTACATTTCTAGCATTTGTAGACTTAGAGAAAGGTTTTGGCATTGTTGACTGGAATACTCTCTTTCAAATTCTGAAGTTGTCAGGGGTAAAATATAGGGAGCGAAAGGCTATTTACAATTTGTACAGAAAGCAGATGGCAGTTATAAGAGTCGAGGGGTAATAAGGGGAAGGAGTGGTTGGGAAGGGAGTGAGACAGGGTTGTAGCCTTTCCCCAATGTTATTCAATCTTTATATTGAGCAAGCAATAAGGGAAACAAAAGAAAAATTCGGAGTAGGTATTAAAATCCATGGAGAAGAAATGAAAACTTTGAGGTTCGCTGATGACATTGTAATTCTGTCAGAGACAGCAAGGGACTTGGAAGAGCAGTTGAACGGAATGGACAGTGTCTTGAAAGGAGCATATAAGATGAACATCAACAAAAGCAAAACGAGGATAATGGAATGTAGTCGAATTAAGTCGGGTGATGCTGAGGGAATTAGATTAGGAAACGAGACACTTAAGGTAGTAAACAAGTTTTGCTGTTTGGGGAGCAAAATAACTGATGATGGTCGAAGTAGAGAGGATATAAAATGTAGACTGGCAATGGCAAGGAAAGGGTTTCTGAAGAAGAGAAATTTGTTAACATCGAGTATAGATTTAAGTGTCAGGAAGTCGTTTCTGAAGTATTTGTATGGAGTGTAGCCATGAATGGGAGTGAAACATGGACGATAACTAGTTTGGACATGAAGAGAATAGAAGCTTTCGAAATGTAGTGCTTCAGAAGAATGCTGAAGATTAGATGGGTAGATCACATAACTAATGAGGAGGTATTGAATAGAATTGGGGAGAAGAGAAGTTTGTGGCAGAACTTGAGTAGAGGAAGGGATCGGTTGGTAGGATATGTTCTGAGGCATCAAGGGATCACCAATTTAGTACTGGAGGGCAGGGTGGAGTGTAAAAATGGTAGAGGGAGACCAAGAGATGAATACACTAAGCAGATTCAGAAGTATGTAGGCTGCAGTAGGTACTGGGAGATGAAGGAGCTTGCATAGGATAGATTAGCATGGAGAGCTGCATCAAACCAATCTCAGGACTGAAGACCACAACAACAACAACGGAGAGGTAAGTTCATCTGCAAAATCCTGCATCGGAAAGAGTTGTACAGTTATGGACTGGTATAGTTGCAGCATGGCTCAATATTTCTGCAGGGAACTTGCAACGATATGTTGAGTCCATGCTGCAGTACGCCGGGGAAAAGAAGGTTCTACGCGATATTATGAGGTATCCCGTGACTTATCAGCTCATCGTAGTAATAGCAAGAAATAAAGAGTTTGAAATATTTGTCTGGCGTGTAGGCTCCTTTGAGAGTGAAACGCGGAGTATAAAGAATACACACAAGAAGACACTAGAATGAAGATGGTATCTGTTCTTTCTGTGCGGATGCACACGTATTGCCCGAACTCTTACGGGACTCCGTAAGGTTGGCTGCAGCGAGTAATGAGTGTAATGGACAGTGGCACTACGATGTAGTGTGTGGACATTAAGTTGGGAATGTGGGTTTCACAGGGAAAGTGCAAGGGATAAATTCCTGCAGTCGAACTCTCCTCTGTGCTCTCGGTGGCTCAGATGGATAGAGCGTCTGCAATGTAAGCAGGAGATCCCGGGTTCGAGCCCCGACTTCAACAGTCCCCGTTGATGTATATCAACGCCTGTCCGCAGCGTTGGGTCTATCAAGACACTAGGAGCTTTTGAAATGTGATGCTACAGAAGAATGATGATTACATGGGTGGGTCGGATAACTAATGGGGAGGTACTGAATCGAATTGAGAGGAAAAAAAATTATGGCGCAACTTGACTGAAAAATGGATCCGTTGATAGGATACATCCTTAGGCATCAACGAATATTTAATTTCCAGAATGAGATTTTCACTCTGCAGCGGAGTGTGCGCTCTTATGAAACTTCCTGGCAGATTAAAACTGTGAGCCGGACCGAGACTCGAACTCGGGACCTTTGCCTTTCGCGGGCAAGTGCTCTACCAGCTGAGCTACCGAAGCACGACTCACGCCCGGTACTCACAGCTTTACTTCTGCCAGTACCTGGTAGAGCACTTGCCCGCGAAAGGCAAAGGTCCCGAGTTCGAGTCTCGGTCCGGCTTACAGTTTTAATCTGCCAGGAAGTTTCATAACAGCGCACACTCCACTGCAGAGTGAAAATCTCATTCTGGAAACATCCCCCAGGCTGTGGCTAAGCCATGTCTCCGCAATATCCTTTCTTTCAGGAGTGCTAGTTCTGCAAGGTTCGCAGGAAAGCTTGTGTAAAGTTTGGAAGGTAGGAGACGAGATACTGGCAGAAGTAAAACTGTGAGGACGGGGCGTGAGTAGTGCTTGGGTAGCTCAGTTAGTAGAGCACTTGCCCGCGAGAGGCAAAGGTCCCGCGATCGAGTCTCGTTCCAGCACACAGTTTTAATCTGCCAGGAACTTTAATATTTAATTTGCTAATGGACGAAAGTATGGGCGTAAAAGTTGAGGATAATGAAGGATTAACTAAAGTAAGCAGGTTCGAGTGGTTGTGGTTACTGTGCAAACAGAGCCTACACAGGAGAGAGAACACGAAGTAAGCTTGAACAGTCCCCAGCTGACGTGCAGGGTCCATGGATTCAAGAGGTTGTCTCCATACCTGTACACGTCCATCTGCTCGATACAATTTGAAACGAGACTCGTTCAATCAGGCAACATGTTTCCAGTCATCAACAGTCCAATTTCCGTGTTGACAGGCCGAGGCGAGGGGTAAAGCTTTGTGTCGTGGAGTCATCAAGGGTACACAAGGGGGCTGTCGGCTCCGAAAGCCCATATCGGTGATGTTTCGTTGAATGCTTCGCACGCTGACACTTGTTGAAGGCCCAGCATTGAAATTTGCAAGCCAGCCGCTGTGGTCGAGCGGTTGTAGGTGCTTCAGTCCGGAACCACGTGGCTGTCACGGTCACACGTCGAATCCTGCCCCGGGCATGGATGTGTGTGATGTCCTTAGGTTAGTTAGGTTTAAGTAGTTCTAAGTTCTAGGGGACTGATGACCTCAGTAGTTGAGTCCCATAGTGCTCAGAGCCATTTTTTTGTGTGATGTCCTTAGGTTTAAGTAGTTCTAAGTTTCGGGGTTGATGACCTCAGATGTTGTCCCATAGTGCTTAGAGCCAGTTTTTGAAATCTGCAGCAATTTGCGTAAGAGTTGAACTTCTGTCGCGTTGAACGATTCTCTTCAGTCGTCGTTGGACCCATTCTTGCAGTATCTTTTTCCGGCCGCAGCGATGTCGGAGATTTTATCTTTTATCGGATTCCTGATATTCACAGTACACTTGCGAAATGGTCGTGCTGCAAAATCCCGACTTCATCGCTACCACAACGTTCAAACTCACTTAAATCTTGATAACCTGCCACTGTAGCAGCAGTAACCGATGTAACAACTGCGCCAGACACGTATTGTCTTACACAGGCTATGCCGACCACAGCGTCGTGTTCTGCCTGTTTACATGTCTCTGTATTTGATTACGCATGTCAATACCAGTTCCTTTGGCGCTTCAGTGTAGTATGCTATAAAAGTCCTGCCACTAAGAAATGATAAATCGCTGTTTCTGCACATTTGGGATATTGGCAATTCAATCCACATTAATGATTTTGTCTCAGAATTGACAATAAAATGTTCTTTTGTACGCCCTGCAAGAACTATTTCAAAAGCTGCTGGTAGAGAATTGAGTATCTGTGCAGCTCTAAAATTACCATTTAGACAACATCAGAACAGTATAAAAGAACCAATTTTGGTATTACAGCCATACATATACATACGCAAATATCCAAACAAAAACATAAGAGGTACATAGTGACTACTTTTATAAGCCGAGCACATGCACTCGGGCACAGTTAAAAAATCGACATAAAGTTAAAATAACACAGCTGCCAATTCGTTGCACACTTAAAGGTGCTGAAGCGAAACACAAGTGAAAAGTCGCCCACAGTATAAAAATCACACAGAGTGAGACACTTAAAAACACCACTGGAAGCGACAAAGCACTCGTTGTTGTTGTTGTTGTTGTTGTAGTCTTCAGTCCTGAGACTGGTTTGATGCAGCTCTCCATGCTACTCTATCCTGTGCAAGCCTTTTCATCTCCCAGTACCTACTGCAGCCTACATCCTTCTGAATCTGCTTAGTGTATTCATCTCTTGGTCTTCCTCTACGATTTTTACCTTCCACCCTGCCATCCAGTACTAAATTGGTGATCCCTCGATGTCTCAGAACATGTCCTACCAACAGATCCCTTCTTCTAGTCAAGCTGTGCCACAAGCTCCTCTTCTCCCCAATTCTATTCAATAGCTCCTCATTAGTTATGCGATCCACCCACCTAATCTTCAGCATTCTTCTGTAGCACCACATTTCGAAAGCTTCTATTCTCTTCTTATCCAAACTAGTTATCGTCCATGTTTCACTTCCATACATGGCTATACTCCATACAAATACTTTCAGAAACGACTTCCTGACACTTAAATCAATACTCGATGTTAACAAATTTCTCTTCTTCAGAAACGCTTTCCTTGCCATTGCCAGTCTACATTTTATATCCTCTCTGCTTCGACCATCATCAGTTATTTTGCTTCCAAAATAGCAAAACTCCTTTACTACTTAAAGTGTCTCATTTCCTAATCTAATTCCATCAGCATCACCCGACTTAATTCGACTACATTCCATTATCCTCGTTTTATTTTGTTGATGTTCATCTTATATCTTCCTTTCAAGACACTGTCCATTCCGTTCAGCTGCTCTTCAAGGTCCTTTGCTGTCTTTGACAGAATTACAATGTCATCGGCGAACCTCAATATTTTTATTTCTTCTCCACGGATTTTAATACCTACTCCGAATTTTTCTTTTGTTTCCTTTACTGCTTGCTCAGTATACAGATTGAATAACGTCGGGGAGAGGCTACAACCCTGTCTCACTCTCTTCCCAACCACTGATACCCTTTAATGCCCCTCGACTGTTATAACTGCCATCTGGTTTCTGTACAAATTGTAAATAGCCTTTCGCTCCCTGTATTTTACTCCTGCCACCTTCATAATTTGAAAGAGTATTCCAGTCAACATTGTCAAAAGCTTTCTCTAAGTCTACAAATGCTAGAAATGTAGGTTTGCCTTTCCTTAATCTTTCTTCTAAGATAAGTCGTAGGGTCAGTATTGCCTCACGTGTGCCAACATTTCTAAGGAATCCAAACTGATCTTCCCCGAGGTCGGCATCTACTTTTTCCATTCGTCTGCAAGGAATTCGCATTAGTATTTTGCAGCCGTGACTTAATAAACTGATAGTTCGGTAATTTTCACATCTGTCAACACCTGCTTTCTTTGGGATTGGAATTATTATATCCTTCTTGAAGTCTGAGGGTATTTCGCCTGTCTCACACATCTTGCTCACCAGATGGTAGAGTTTTGTCAGTACTGGCTCTCCCAAGACCGTAAGTAGTTCCAATGGAATGTTGTCTACTCCCGGGGCCTTGTTTCGACTCAGGTCTTTCAGAGCTCTGTCAAACTCTTCACGCATTATCGTATCTCCCATTTCATAATTTGATGAAAAATAATGGTATACACATAACGTTCATAGTATTTATACATTTTGTATTGGATGCTGATAGTTGTCTTCTGACATACTTTTGCCACTGTGCAAGACCTTCTTTGTTAAAAAGAACCGTAAGGGATATGCTCTGTGTAGAAAGCACGCCCTTATCATTCTTGGTGAGTCACCATGTTTACGTTAGCTCTGCGGCTGGCCTTGTACCTTAAACCACAGGTCAGTTGTCGAGCGTTCTCTAAACACGCGGGAATTTGAGTCGCTTAAAATGATCGAGTAAATTGTTGGGATTATTGTTATACGGGGTATGAGAAATCACTCCCGCCGTTGGATCTGTTAGGATAGTAGCTTAAAAGTAATTCGTAAAGTTTTAAGCTGCAAGCGGGCTGGATTGCGAAGTTTAGAAGGCTCCAGATTCCGTAGTAATATTGCAATCATCACCAGATAAGCCATAAATACAACTTTCTTGTTTTTTTGTTAAAACGGAAAAGGTAACAAAACAGTGCATTTGACCTAAATCGGTCAAGAACATCTTCGAGATCTTTGCTAATAAATGAGCAGTTGGAAGTGGGATGTCCACAGCTGACCATAAAGAAAGTACGCAAAGTATGTCCAGCATCGTTCAAAAACAGTGAGCGTGGTTGGAAGCATTCCATTCGCAGCTCTTCGACGGGCTTTTGATGTTGCTTGTTTTGGTCAGCTGACCTTACGACTTACCTTAGAAGAAAGATTAAGGAAAGGCAAACCTACGTATCTAGCATTTGTAGACTTAGAGAAAGATTTTCACAATGTTGACTGGAATACTCTCTTTCTAATTCTGAAGGTGGCAGGGGTAAAATACAGGGACCGAAAGGCTATTTACAATTTGTACAGAAACCAGATGGCAGTTACAAGAGACGAGGGGCATGAAAGGGAAGCAGTGGTTGGGAAGGGAGTGAGACAGGCTTGTAGCCTATCCGCGATGTTATTCAATCTGTGTATTGAGCAAGCAGTAAAGGAAACAAAAGAAAAATTCGGAGTAGGTATTAAAATACATAGAGAAGAAATAAAAACTTTGAGGTTCGCCGATGACATTGTAATTCTGTCAGAGACAGCAAAGGACTTGGAAGAGCAGTTGAATGGATTGGACAGTGTCTTGAAAGGAGCATATAAGATGAACATCAACAAAAGCAAAATGAGGATAATGGAATGTAGTCGAATTAAGTCGGGTGATGTTGAGGGTATTAGTTTAGGAAATGAGACACTTAAAGTAGTAAAGGAGTTTTGCTATTTGGGGAGCAAAATAACTGATGATGGTCGAAGTAGAGAGGATATAAAATGTAGACTGGCAATGGCAAGGAAAGCGTTTCTGAAGAAGAGAAATTTGTTAACATCGAGTATAGATTTAAGTGTCAGGAAGTCGTTTCTGAAAGTATTTGTATGGAGTGTAGCGATGTATGGAAGTGAAAAATGAACGATAAATAATTTAGACAAGAACAGAATAGAAGCTTTCTAAATTTGGTGCTAGAGAAGAATGCTGAAGATTAGATGGGTAGATCACATAACTAATGAGGAGGTATTGAATAGAATTGGGGAGAAGAAGAGTTGTGGCACAACGTGACAAGAAGAAGGGATCGGTTGTTAGGGCATGTTCTGAGGCATCAAGGGATCACAACTGTAGCACTGGAGGACAGCGTGGAAAGTAAAAATCGTAGAGGGAGACGAAGAGATGAATACCCTAAGCAGATTCAGAAGGAAGTAGGTTGCAGTAAGTACTGGGAGATGAAGAAGCTTGCACAGGATAGAGTAGCATGGAGAGCTGCATCAAACCTGTCTGAGGACTGAAGACCACAGCAACAGCAACAATGAAAATTCGAGAATCCGTATTTCATTGATAAAGATTGCAAGGTCACAGGTTAATGTAAGCGCGTGATAAGCTATTGCACATGTAAAATTCTTGAGAATGCCAGACATTTGCCACGCCGGACATTTGTCACACTTGCCCCTTCGCCAGGTAGCGATCCCTCAGGTAGGGGACGCCCTACCTCGTACTACTATTGTCCGCTTTCAAATCGCCGTCTCCACACCTTACTCGATACAATCAGTACTTAAGGGATCTTCTTCTTCGACGTCAGCCGGCCTGGGTGGCCGAGCGGTTCTAGGCGCTACGGTCTGGAACCGCGCGACCGCTACGGTCGCAGGTTCGAATCCTGCATCAGGCATGGATGTATATGATGTCCTTACGTTAGTTAGGTTTAAGTAGTTCTAAGTTCTAGGGGACTGATGACCTCAGCAGTTAAGTTCCATAGTGCTCAGAGCCATTTGAAACATATTCTTCGACATCTTGCCCAAATACAGAGCTTCTTTTCCGAAATCGAAATATTTATAACTTTTGGGAAACGAAAGAAACACCGACGATTATCTCAGTATGTAATTAGTTCTGCCAATTATAAATATAGATCCCTCTGTCTGTACGGTAGCTTCCTTTCACGCTTACTGATTGCGATAGAAACAGTCCATCGCCATGGGAGCAACAAGAAAGGTACGATGTAAAGAGAATGCGAATGTATGCTAATTTCTTTTTGATCACTGCATTGGTTCCTACTTTAATTACTATAACTGCATGCCCAGAAGACAATAAGGAAAGAAGAAATGAGTATGTGAATGTGTGAAAAGAAGAACGACATACTCCATATTAATTTACTCTCTAAAATGCGATATCCCTTGCGGCAAAACACTAGTTAATTAAGTGTAGCTGGACAATGTTCAAGGCATGACTGAAAATACGTTCATTAAATAGAGATAAGAACATCTATGATTGACATGTCATCTAAAGTCGACGTACAATTTTAAAATGTTAGAAATAAGGAAATGAAGTAATGCAGAATGCTATGCTTGTAACGTATTTACAGGTTTTGGAGGGAAAAGCCGTAATTGTAATGATCTGCACTACAACAGGAACAAGATGCGCAACTTAAGGAAAACTAATGTAATGTGTGTTCCAGCTCACAAGCGACATTGAAGCAGGTAGTTCCTGTGGCTTAGTATGGACAGAGGTTATATTCGACAACCGGAATAAATTAATAACTGGCTCCTTTTACCAACCCCCGGTATTAGATGAAACAGTTGCTGAACATTTCAAAGAAAACTCGAGTCGCATCGCAAATAGGTACCCTACTTATACAATTATAGTTGGCAGTGGCTTCAATCTACCTTCCGTATGTCGACAAAAATACATTTTCAGACCCTACTGTAGATAGAAAACAACTTCCATAATTGTTCTAAATGCTTTTTATAAAATTATTGTGAACAATTAGTTCACGAGACCATTCAAATTGTAAATGGTTACGAAAACACACTTGACCTCTTAGCCACAAATAATCCTGAACATCACGACGGGTTCAGGAATTAGTGAACACACAGGCGTAGCGAGGCTCAAATGCGTAACAAAGAAATTCACCAGAACTAAACGGGAAGTATATCTATTTATAAAAGCAACTAAAAACTCGGTTGCCGTCGAAGAGACAGTCTCCAATCCTTCCAAACTATGTAAGTGAAGACCATATCTGGCTCAAGTTCAAAGAAATAGTATCAACAGCAATCGATAGATTCATACCAAATAAATTAATAAGAGACGGAACTGATCCCCCACGGTACACAAAACACGACAGGAAGCTGCTGCAGGAGCACCGAAAAAGGCACGTATAATTTAGACGAACGCAAAATCTCCAAGATTAACGAAGTTTTACTGAGGCTCGAAATTTGGTGCGGATTTCAATGCGAGATGCATTTAATAGTTTCCACAACGAGACTCTCTCTAGAAATGTAGCGGAAAATCTAAAGAGATTTTGGTCCTATGTTAAGTAAACCAGCGGAAGGGCTCAGTAAGCGATGAGGAGGAGGAGGAGGAGGAGGAGGAGGGGGAGACAAGGGACCCCACCCTTCGGAGCAGGTAAAATCGTGGCGAATGTCCGGCGTGGCAAATGTCCGCACACCGGTGTTTCCAGACGGCACGAAGAATCTTATAAAGGAGCCTGCTGCAATTGCTGCATACCGCTATTCGCCGAATTGTGGACTCTGACCGACGTTAAATAGCCACACAAAGAAAAGATGATGGTCGAGATGACCGTGTGCAGATGTTGGCCTGTGTGGGTTGTATGGGCGTTACAGCTTGTAAGAGCGCATTTACTGCTCACTCGAGTGAGTGGCGCGCATCGTCATTGTTGTATCGAGCTCACGTGGTTTTGGATGCGTGTGCTTGTCTCGACAAGATCCATATTTATTACGTTATGCTGAGTACTGTGCATATGTTATTCGTTGGATACCGTCGAAAAAGGTGTCGTTCAGATTTTGGAAAGATGGCTGTGTATGGACTATGCTAATGTGTGAGCTATCAATTCAAAGTATTAGAAGGCTTGTCTATTGTGTAAGGATTACCTGGGATCAAATGGTTCAAATGGCTCTGAGCACTATGGGACTCCTGTGGTCATCAGTCCCCTAGAACTTAGAACTACTTAAACCTAACTAACCTAAGGACATGACACACATCCATGCCCGAGGCAGGATTCGAACCTGCGACCGTAGAGGTCGTGCGGTTCCAGACTTTAGCGCCTTTAACCGCTCGGCCACTCCGGCCGGCTTACCTGGGGTCATTTTAACACTATTTATCCTGAAATGCAGGACGGTGTACTAAATGCGTAAATTTAAATTTTCTTGTTAACTGCTCGTGAGACCCGTGCGATTGCCGTCTGCGATGTTAGTTAATGCGATTTGTACATTACGTAAAGATTATGATGATCTAAAAATAACAAAACTTTATCGTTCTAGGTCGCACTGAAGGTGCCTTACAATAAGAAAAAGGCGAAACACGTCTGGGAAGAAAACAAGTCGCAGCAAAAAGGGCAGTTTTATTTACAAAACAATTCTTTAAAGTTATTTATTCTAAATGCAGAATGGTGAACCCAGTACATAATTTGAAAGTTGTTCTGGAATGAGATTTTCACTCTGAAGCGGAGTGTGCGCTCATATGAAACTTCCTGGCAGTTTAAAACTGTGTGCCGGACCGAGACTCGAACTCGGGACCTTTGCCTTTCGCGGGCAAGTGCTCTACCAACTGAGCTACCCAAGCACGACTCACGCCCCGTCCTCACAGCTTTACTTCTGCCAGTACCTCGTCTCCTACCATCCAAACTTTACAGAAGCTCCCCTGCTAACCCTGCAGAACGAGCACTCCTGAAAGAAAGGATATTGCGGAGACATGGCTTAGCCACAGCCTGGGGATGTTTCCAGAATGAGATTTTCACTCTGCAAAAAGTTTTATATCAGCGCACACTCCACTGTAGAATGAAAATCTCATTCTTGAAACATCCCCCAGGCTGTGGATAAGCCATGTCTCCGCAATATCCTTTCTTTCAGGAGTGCTAGTACTGCAAGGTTCGCAGGAGAGCTTCTGTAAAGTTTGGAAAGTAGGAGACGAGGTACTGGCAGAAGTAAAGCTGTGAGGACGGGTCGTGAGTCGTGCTTGGGTGGCTCAGATGGTAGAGCACTTGCCCGCGAAAGGCAAAGGTCCCGAATTCGAATCTCGGTCTGGCACACAGTTTTAATCTGCCAGGAAGTTTCGTATGGAAGCTGTTCTTGTTGATTACAAGTATGCTTATGTCATGCTGATTTATTGTTAATTCCTAGTGAGACTTGTGCGATTTCTGCCTGTCATGTTAGTTGATTGGATTTCTTGTTTTTTTTTGTGAAGATTGTCTGAGGATCCTTTTAAAATTGATTTTTTTAATGCACGTAGGTGAACCCAGCACATAATTTGAAATTGTTTTGGTTGATTCGAAGTGCGTTCGTGTCATGCCAGTTGATTAGCTGCTGTCTTTGTTTCTTAAAGGTAAAAGGGGAATGAAAGATCAAATTCAGATTTTCCCTACTCATCGATCTTAAAAGTTGTATTTAAAAACGTTGTGTGATAAAGTTGTTTTATCGATTCTCTTGTAAGACTAACTGGGATTCACCTCTTTGTTCGTTGGAATGTCATTACGTATGTCTGTAGACCCCAGTACCACCACCCAATTGCTACGTCACACTATGAATTGCACAAAACTAACTGCTGTTTAAAGTTTTCAGTGTTCAGATAGCTCCATAGACACTTTCCAAAATCCTACAAATTAAAAAAAGTTAATTGGTATCCCTACACAATTTTTTACCCTCCACACTTCCTTCCATTGTGAAACTGAAATTTCATTGCTGCCTCAGGATGTTTCCTATCAACTGATTTCATTTTGCAATCAAGCTGTGCCACATTTCTCGTTTTCTCAATTCGATCCAATACCTCCTCATCCCGTCATCTTCAGCATACCTCTATAGCATCACATTTTAAAAGCTTCTGTTCTCTTCTTGTCTGAATTGCTGATCGTTCGCTTTCACTTCCACACAGGACTACACGACAGACAAGAAAGGATTCCTAAAGTTCAAGCACTTAAATTAGATGTTCACATATTCCTCTCTCAGGAATTCTTGCTGTTGGCAGTCTGTGTTCTATATCCTCGCTTCATCTACATCTGCATCTACATGGATACTCTGCGAATCACATTTAAGTGCCTGGCAGAGGTCATCGAACCACCTTCACAATTCTCTATTATTCCAGTCTCGTATAGCGCGCGGGAAAAAAACGAACACCTATATCCTTCCGTACGAGCTCTGATTTCGCTGATTTTATTATGGTTATCGTTTCTCCTTGCGTAGGTCGCCGTCAACAAAATACTTTCGCGTTCGGGGGAGGAAGTTGGTGATTGAAACTTCGTGAAAAGATTCCGCCCCAGTGAAAAACACCTATTTTAATGATGTCCACCCCAAATCCTGTATCATTTCAGTGACACTCTCTCCGCTATTTTGCGATAATACAAAACGTGCTGCCTTTCTTTGAACTTTTTCGATGTACTCCGTCAATCCTATCTGGTAATGATCCCACACCATGCAGCAGTAGTATAGGGAATCTCCTTAGTAGGGCTGTCACATTTTCTAAGTGTCCTGCCAATAAAACGCAGTCTTTGGTTAGCCATCCCACAACATTTTCTATGTGTTCCTTCCAATTTAAGTTGTTCGTAATTGTAATACCTAGGTATTTAGTTGAATTTACAGCCTTTAGATTTGACTGATTTATCGTGTAATCGAAGTTTAACTGATTCCTTTTAGCACTCATGTGGATGACCTCACTCTTTTCGATATTTAGGGTCAATTGCCAATTTTCGCACCATACAGATGTTTTTTCTAAATCGTTTTGCGTTTTGTTTTGATTTCCTGATGTCGAAAACGACAGTGTCATCTGCAAACAACTTAAAATGGCTGCGCATTTTGTCTCCTAAATCGTTTATGTAGTTAAGGAACAGCAGAGCGCCCATATCTTGGTGACAAATCACTTCTGTTTTACACGATGAGTTTTCGTGTCAGTTACTACGAACTGCGACGTCTCAGACTGGAAATCACGAATCCAGTCAGATAACCGAGACGTTATTCCATAAGCACGCAATTTGATTACAAGCTGCTTATGAGGTACGATGTCAAAAGCCTTCTGGAAATCTAGAAATACGGAATCAATATGAATTCCCTTATCGGTACCATTCAACACTTCGTGAGAGTAAACAGCCAATTGTGTTTCATAAGAACGATGTTTTCTAAATCCGTGTTAACTGTGTCAACAGACCGTTTTGTTCGAGGTAATTCATAGTGTTCCAACACAATATATGTTCCAAAATCCTGCTGCATATCGACGTTACTGATATAGGCCTGTAATTTAGTGGATTACTTCTACTTTGCAGTCTTTGGGTACGGATCTTTCGTCGAGCGAACGGTCGTATATGATTGTTAAGTATGGAGCTACTGCATCAGCTTACTCTGAAATGAACCTAGCTTGTATACAGTCTGGACCGGAAGACTTGCTTTTGTTTAGTAATTTAAGTTGCTTCACTACTCCGAGGATATCTACTTCTACGTTACTCATGTTAGCAGTTGTTGTTGATCCGAAGTCTGGAATATTTACTTCGTCTTCTTTCGTGAAGTAATTTCAGAAGGCTGTGTTTAGTTCAATGGCTCTGACTTCTGAGGTCATCAGTCACCTAGAACTTAGAACTAATTAAACCTAACTAACCTAAGGACATCACACACATCCATGCCCGAGGCAGGATTCGAACCTGCGACCGTAGCGGTAGCCCGGTTCGAGACTGTAGCGCCTAGAACCGTACGGCCACTCCGGCCGGCTGTGTTTAGTAACTCTGCTTTAACAGCACTGTCTTCGATAGTATTTCCATTGCTATCGTGCAGAGGAGGCATTGATTGTGTCCTGCCGCTTCGGCCGCCGTCAGTCATTTTGCTGCTCAAATAGCAAAACTCATCTCCTACTTTTAGTGTGTCATTTCCTAACAGAATTCCGTCAGCATCGGCTAATTTAATTCTAATACATTCCATTGACTGTTTTGTATTGTATTGTATTAAACCGGGGAGCTAGAAACGACGGAGAGGTTTCGTCCCGCGGTAGCCCTCTACTTGATTACTCTGCAATTCACATTTAAGTGCTTGGCAGAGGGTTCATCGAACCACAATCATACTATCTCTCTACCATTACACTCCCGAACAGCGCGCGGGAGAAACGAACACCTAAACCTTTCTGTTCGAGCTCTGATTTCTCTTATTTTAGTTTGATGATCATTCCTACCTATGTAGGTTGGGCTCAACAAAATATTTTCGCATTCGGAAGAGAAAGTTGGTGACTGAAATTTCGTAAATAGATCTCGCCGCGACGAAAAACGTCTTTGCTGTAATGACTTCCATCCCAACTCGCGTATCATATCTGCCACAGTCTCTCCCCTATTACGGGATAATACAAAACGAGCTGCCCTTTTTTGCACCCTTTCGATGTCCTCCGTCAATCCCACCTGGTAAGGATCCCACACCGCGCAGCAATTTTCTAACAGAGGACGAACGAGTGTAGTGCAAGCTGTCTCTCTACTGGACGTGTTGCATCTTCTAAGTGTCCTGCCAATGAAACGCAACCTTTGGCTCACCTTCCCCATAATGTTATCTATGTGGTCTTTCCAACTGAAGTTGTTCGACTTAGTTGAATTGTCAGCCTTGAGAATTGTACTATTTATCGAGTAATCGAATTCCAACGGATTTCTTTTGGAGCTCATGTGGATGACCTCACACTTTTCGTTATTTAGCGTCAACTGCCACCTGCCACACCATACAGCAATCTTTTCTAAATCGCTTTGCAACTGATACTGGTCTTCGGATGACCTTACTAGACGGTAAATTACAGCATCATCTGCGAACAACCTATGAGAACTGCTCAGATTGTCACCCGGGTCATTTATATAGATCAGGAACAGCAGAGGTCCCAGGACGCTTCCCTGGGGAACACCTGATATCACTTCAGTTTTACTCGCTGATTTGCCGTCTATTACTACGAACTGCGACCTTCCTGACAAGAAATCACGAATCCAGTCGCACAACGGAGGCAATACCCCATAAGCCCGCAGCTTGATTAGAAGTCGCTTGTGAGGAACGGTGTCAAAAGCTTTCCGGAAATCTAGAAATACGGAATCAACTTGAGATCCCCTGTCGACAGCGGCCATTACTTTCTTGCGAATAAAGAGCTAGCCTCAGTGGTTCACAACCCCACAACAGGGCACAGCAGTCCACCCACCCCACCGCCGCCGCCCCACACCGAACCCAGAGTTATCGAGCGGTTAAGCCCCCCCGACTTGACACCCCCCCCCCCTCTACCCCATCGGGAACGTCTCATACCAGACGAGTGTAACCGCAATGTTTGCGTGGTAGAGTAATTATGGTGTACTCGTACATGGAGACAGTGTTTGCGCACCCCCACCCTCTCTACCCCACCGGGAACGTCTCATACCAGACGAGTGTAACCCCAATGTTTGCGTGGTAGAGTAATTATGGTGTACGCGTATGTGGAAACAGTGTTTGGGCAGCATTCGCCGACATAGTGTAGCTGAGGTGGGATATGGGGAACCAGCCCGCATTCGCCGAGGTAGAAACAAAACGCCTTAAAAACCATCCACAGGCTGGCCGGGATACCAGACGTTGACAGTAATACGCCGGGCGGGTTCGTGCCGGGGACCGGCACGCCTTCCCGCTCGGGAAGCAGCGCGTTAGAACGCGCGGCTAGCCGAGTGGATTGACTGCGTTTTACTTTTGCTGATGTTCATCTTGATGTCACCATCTGTACTGATGTCAACTTTTGTGTTGTTAGTACAGTCACGGAATGGAGCTGGAGTGACTCCAGCGTGGTGAAGCTGCATCGTGCGCGTGACCTGTGACCAGCTTTCCGTGATAGACGGCGTCCTCACACGGCGTCGTATTCACCGCGCGTGCGGCAGCTGCGAGCATCCGCCTTCGCAGCGGACCTGACCTCAGCTATCGGTCCGCACTCTGCACCGGCGACTCAGAGGCGATAGCCGCCGAACAATACTTTCATTCTGAAATAGCGGTGACCGGACGCCTATCACCGGTTACGACAGCAGGCCTCGCTCTCAGCTTGCGACACAGCTCGGAACGTTCCTCCCGCCCGTGCTCCAGAGCGTCGACGGAATGCCGCGGTCGGAGCACCCAAACTCTTATCGATGTGACAAACAGCACGACGCACAGATCCGCAGATTTAACGAGAATAGCCATTCCTCTGTAGGAACCGACACAGGTTCCGGAACATAACCATTTCCAGTTGGACCAAAGACCCCACTCCATTCCATGAAAGCCGGCCGGTGTGGCCGTGCACTTCTAGGCGCTTCAGTCTGGAACCGCGTGACCGGTAAGGTCGCATGTTCGAATCCTGCCTCGGGCATGGACGTGTGTGATGTCCTTAGGCTAGTTAGGTTTAAGTAGTACTAAGTTCTAGGGGACTCATGGCCGTAGATGTCAAGTCCCATAGTGCTCAGAGCCATTTGAACCATTCCATGAAAACACAGCCTACACCTTTACGTAGGCCATCATCACTTTGCACAGTGCCTTGTTGAAAACTTGGATCCATGGCTTCGTGGGGTCTGCGCCATACATGAACCCTTCCATCAGCTGTTACGGCGATGTCGTGCTGTTGCCAAAGATAGGCCTACTCGCCTTGGTCGTCTGCTGCCATAGCTCATCAACGTGAGATTTCGCGATGTTGTCCTAACGAGTACGTTCGTCATACGTCCCACATTGATTTCTGCGGTTGTTTCTCGCAGTGCTGCTTGTCTCTTAGCACTGACAACTCTACGCAAACGTCGCTGCTCTCCATCGTTAAGTGAAGGCCGTCGGCCACTGAACTTCCTGTGGTGAGAGGTAATGCCTGAAATTTGGTACTCTCGGCACGCTCTTTCCAATGTGGATCTCGGAATCCTCAGTTCCCTAACGATTGTGTTCGAGTATAATGACTTTTTTGGAGGCAAGAATTTCATTATTTTAAACATAGCTGCGTAACAGCAACGGTTCCACGTAATTAGATTAAAAAAAGCCGACCAGTTGCAAAGGATAAAGTAATCTTTACCTAGGTTTCGATAGATTTAAACCTATCTTCTTCAGAAGGCGGCAGTATTACATTAACATGGAGTGATACGTCATTGCCATTTTTACAAACATCTCCATAGCTCCATTAGTCCAAATAAAATATAGCCCTAAGAGTAGGGTTGCTTATGCGCTCTCCAACTTCCATGTACTTAATTTTATTTATCTGACAAACCCTACTCTTAGGGCTATATTTTATTTGGACTAATGGAGCTATGGAGATGTTTGTAAAAATGGCAATGACTTATCACTCCATGTTAATGTAATACTGCCGCCTTCTGAAGAAGATAGGTTTAAATCTATCGAAACCTAGGTAAAGATTACTTTATCCTTTGCAACTGGTCGGCTGTTTTTAATCTAATTACTTTTTTGGAGACTAGAAATCTACTCTGTAGGAATCAGCTTGGGTTTCGAAAAAGACGGTCATGTGAAACCCAGCTCGCGCTATTCGTCCACGAGACTCAGAGGGCCATAGACACGGGTTACAGGTAGATGCCGTGTTTCTTGACTTCCGCAAGGCGTTCGATACAGTTCCCCACAGTCGTTTAATGAACAAAGTGAGAGCATATGGACTATCAGACCAATTGTGTAATTGGATTGAGGAGTTCCTAGATAACAGGACTCAGCATGTCATTCTCAATGGAGAGAAGTCTTCCGAAGTAAGAGTGATATCAGGTGTACCGCAGGGGAGTGTCATAGGACCGTTGCTATTCACAATATACATAAATGACCTGGTGGATGACATCGGAAGTTCACTGAGGCTTTTTGCAGATGATGCTGTGGTGTATCGAGAGGTTGTAACAATGGCAAATTGTACTGAAATGCAGGAGGATCTGCAGCAAATTGACGCATGGTGCAGGGAATGGCAATTGAATCTCAATGTAGACAAGTGTAATGTGCTGCGAATACACAGAAAGATAGATCCTTTATCATTTAGCTACAAAATAGCAGGTCAGCAACTGGAAGCAGTTAATACCATAAATTATCTGGGAGTACGCATTAGGAGTGATTTAAAATGGAATGATCATATAATGTTGATCGTCGGTAAAGCAGATGCCAGACTGAGATTCATTGGAAGAATCATAAGGAAATGCAATCCGAAAACAAAGGAAGTAGGTTACAGTACGCTTGTTCGCCCACTGCTTGAATACTGCTCAGCAGTGTGGGATCCGTACCAGATAGGGTTGATAGAAGAGATAGAGAAGATCCAACGGAGAGCAGCGCGCTTCGTTACAGGATCATTTAGTAATCGCGAAAGCGTTACGGAGATGATAGAGAAACTCCAGTGGAAGACTCTGCAGGAGAGACACTCAGTAGCTCGGCACGGGCTTTTGTCAAAGTTTCGAGAACATACCTTCACCGAAGAGTCGAGCAGTATATTGCTCCCTCCTACGTATATCTCGCCAAGAGACCATGAGGATAAAATCAGAGAGATTAGAGCCCACACAGAGGCATACCGACAATCCTTCTTTCCACGAACAATACGAGACTGGAATAGAAGGGAGAACCGATAGAGGTACTCAAGGTACCCTCCGCCACACACCGTCAGGTGGTTTGCGGAGTATGGATGTAGATGTAGATGTAGATTTCCGAAATGGAATGTCCCATGCCTCTAGCTTCAACTAACATTCCACACTCAGAGTCTGTCACGTCGCAAAACTTTTCACCTGAATCACCTGAGTGTAAGTGATAGCTCCGCCAAAGCGCTGCTCTCTTATACCTTGTGTACGCTACACTATCGGCGTCTGTATGTGTGCATATCGCTACCGAACGACTTTTGTTACCTCATTGTATGACGGCATTGATGGCTGCAGTTAATTCCTCGCCTCTGGTCTGAAAATTTACTTGTGGTGTCGTTTTTTTTTCCTATTTGCAATGGAAATTTTGATAAATAAAACATGTATTCATAGGTCAACACGTGTTTTCTAAATAAATGATCGAATTCGCACAGGACTGCCCTCCCGCATGTTTATGGGCTGATGGGAACCTACGTTTGATTGAATTTCACAAAAATAAAAGCATCGTGGACCTTCGTCATACACCACGTTCACCACTTGTGAAGTGGCGATTCACAAAATGTATTTAAAGAGATCATTCTCGCCACCAGTTTATGATATGTGAATTTACAAAACAAAGTATAAAAACGCATAATAAAAATAGATTGCCTAACATCTAGCTCTTTGTTTCTTTACATCGTAAAGGGCAGTCGACTGAAAACGAGTCAATGGAAAAAAGTAAGTAAACTGGTTATTAACTCGAAAGTAATCGCCATAACCGTTAAAACTTTTATTCCACCAGTTTTACAAATGTTGACCCCAATATTAATTTTTTCCGTATATTCGAGTCAACATTTGTAAAACTTTAATTCCTCTCTCTCAAACCCCACCCTATGGGGAGAGGGGGAGAGTTTAAGTTTTAGCGAATCAAAATTTAGGAAGTAAATGAGCATTTTTTATTTATCCGTAACCATTTTCCACGCAAAAATGAGAACATGGATTTTCTTGAAGTACAGCGCCAACTACCAAGAATCAAAACAAATGTTTAAGACAAAATGTTCGTAGTTTTTATGTAGAACCTGATTCTGCAATAAAAGATAGGATATCATATATGGTGACCGTGCAGCTCTCTAGAATGAAATTACAATTAAATTAATACCATTAGCTGCTGACGGACGTTGATATTCATCAACGAGGACAGTTGAAAATGTGTGCCCCGACTGGGAGTCGAACTCAGGATCTCCTGCTTACATGGCGGACACTCTATCCATCTGAACCACTGGGGGCACAGAGGATAGTGCGACTGCAGGGACTTATCGCCAGCACGCTCCCCGTGAGACCCACATTCTCAACTTATAGTGCACACACTACAGTCGTAGCGCCTCTGCCATTATACCCATTACTCTCGGCAGACAGTCCACCGAGTCCCGTAAGAGTTCAGGCAATCCGTGTGCATCCGCACTGAAGAACGTCATCAGCCGGTTAGCCTTAACGATATGAAGATGGCATCTGTTCTTTCGGACATGTTGGTGACCGTGCAGCTCTCCAGAATGAAATTACAATTAAGTTCAAAAATGGTTCAAATGGCTCTGAGCACTATGGGACTCAACTGCTGAGGTCATTAGTCCCCTAGAACTTAGAACTAGTAAAACCTAACTAACCTAAGGACATCACACACAACCATGCCCGAGGCAGGATTCGAACCTGCGACCGTAGCGGTCTCGCAGTTCCAGACTGCAGCGCCAGATCCGCGCGGCCACTTCGGCCGGCTACAATTAAGTGGTGGCTCAGATAGATAAGAGTGTCTGCCATGTAAGCAGGAGATCCCGGGTTCGAATCCCGGTCGGGGCACACATTTTCAACTGTCCCCGTTGATGTATATCAACGTCCGTCAGCAGCTAATGGTATTAATTTAATTGTAATTTCATTCTAGAGAGCTGCACGGTCACCATATAGGATATCCTATCATTTTGTCACCACAACTGGTATTCGTGTTACAGGCAAAATCACTGACAACACGAAAGGGGCACAGCCCGTTCTAATTTATTTCGATTAGTTTCGTTCGTCAAAAGCGAGCGTTGCAGGTACTGATAGCCCAAACTAACCACGGAGTGTACTAACGAAAACAGTTTTGCTTTCGTCTGTGTTGTAAAAGAAAACAAGAAAGTTTTCGCATAATTTTACGTGATTTCTATGTTCGTTGTAAAGCGTTATAGCAGGACACCGGTAGTCATTGACTGTGAATACATAGACATATTTCACTGAGATTACAATGAAATGAATACCCTTAGCTGCTTACAGGCGTTGACATACGTCAACGGGCACAGATGAAAAAGTGTGCCCAACCGGGACTCGAACCCGGGATCTCCTGCTTACATGGCAGACGGTCTATCCATCTGAGCCACCGAGGGCACAGAGGATAGTGCGACTGCAGGGATTTATCTCAGGCACGCAACCTGCGAAACCGACATTGTCAACGTATTGTCCCGCACTACATTCGTAGTGCCCCCGCCCATTATACTCATTACTCGCGGCGCGTTGCCGATTCCCGTAAGAGTTCGGGCACTGTTTGTGCATTCGCACAGAAGAAGAAGATGGTCAAGTGGCCGGTGAGCCTTAACTACGAGGGCTTTCCACAAAGTACATTACGTTTTGGAATTAAAAATAAATAAAGTATTGGAAATTTTTTTATTATATACAGATGAAAGCCACACTGAAATACTACTTTTCTACATAGTTGCCATTTAAATTAAGGCACTTATCGTAGCGATGGACGAGCTTGGAAATTCCTTCGTCGTAAAATTCGGCCGCCTGCGCCTTCAACCACGTGGTTACCTCTTCTTGAAGCTGTGCGTCGTCATCAAAACGCTGCATAGCCAACCACTTCTTCATTGCTGGGAATAAGTGGAAGTCACTCGGTGTCAGGTCGGGACTGTACGACGGATGAGGAAACAACTCCCACTTAAAAGATTCGAGAACTTCACGAGTGGCATTTGCCGTGTGGGCCCGGGCGTTGTCGTGAATCAGCAGGATCTTTAACTTTCCCCTGCGCTTGTTTTGTATTGCTCTTCTGAGGTTGTGCAGAGTTTGGCAATACCTTTGAGAGTTTATTGTAGCGCCTCTTTCCAGGAAATCCACAAAAATCACACCTTTTCTGTCCCAAAAGAGGTAACCACGTGGTTGAAGGCGCAGGCGGCCGAATTTTACGACAAAGGAATTTCCAAGCTCGTCCATCGCTACGATTAGTGCCTTAATTTAAGTGGCAACTATAGAAAAGTAGTATTTAAGTGTGGCTTTCATCTGTATATAATAAAAAAAAATTTCCAATACTTTATTTATTTTTAATTCCAAAACGTAATGTACTTTGTGGATAGCCCTCGTATATGCCAGAGACATGTCCGAAAGAACAGATACCATCTTAGTATATATATATATATATATATATATATATATATATATATATATATATATATATTTCACTGAAACATCATAGATCTCATTGATTTTCTAGATACATCTCATGATGGAATATATATTCCGAAATCGGTCATGTCTGTTGTATAAATAACCATCAGTTAAGTGCAGTCTGAGGAAGTCTAATATTTCAGGTAAGAAAATACGTCAATCACTTTTCTCCACGGCAGGCTCTTTTTAAGCCATAGATTACGATAGCATCAGATGCAACGTAAACAAGTTCGTAGCAGAGAGAGAGAGACGTTTAGCCGGGAGTATGAAAACAGTTACTAGTGGTACTATAATGAGTCGTATTTTACATCAGGAAATGTATAGTTCTGCAAACTAACGTTAAATTAAGGCTTTTTTCCCCTCTTACGGTAGCTATTAGCCCCATGAAAGGACCGTTGGAAAATGTATTTGGCACTTTATCTGTTTTCTTAAAAGGGAACTTTAAAATTTTAGGAACTGTTTCGCTTTTTAGACTTATATAGTGTATGTATATATATATAAAATTTGTGAATTTTCTCGTGATGCAGCCGGAGTAATATACTTTCTACGCCAGTTGCCTCGTACAGCCGTTCGCTTATCTTTACGCAGTCGACTTGTGTAATACATGTGTTTTTTATTTTGTAATGAAGTCGGACAAATGTACCGTTTCTTCCAGTATGTGACACAATTGTATCTCGAGAAATGGGCTTTGCCTGAAACCAATTAATAACTTTTTTTTTTAAAAAAAGCAAGAAAACACCAGTGGACTACCTTAAAATGCGCAAGCAGATGACACTTCCTGAGCCGAGAGAAAATTGGTGATAACATACTACAACAAAGTCAGATTAATGAAACAGAACGAGATTGGTGATGTAATTACCCATTTTCTAGTAGACCTCCGATTCTTTAAGGAAACTGCTATGTATACAACAGTTTCAGACGTCTGATTAATTTACGAAAGAGGGAAAGCGTTAAATATTTGACGTTAGGCATGTAAGTGAGAAAAAGTTTAGAAAATATTTGAGATTATACAGGATGTATCAAAAAGAATCATCCGATTTGCCACATCTATATTTCTGAAACTAATAAACATATACAATGAATTTTGTTTTTTGAAGAACGGTTAACTCAAAAAGTTTTTTTCCATACATTTTCATATGTGTTCAATATGCCTCCTTGAGATGCACGCCATATGTCAATGCGCCAATCAAACTGTTCCCACACTGCAGCGAGCAAGTCTTGAGTTACAGCGTCCACAGCTGGTGTCATGCGATGTCTCAGGTCATTCATTGTTGTTGGTAAAGGAGGCACACAGAGTCTTTTATAAATCCCCACAAGTAATAATCACAATCAGATCCGGTTACCTTGGAGGCTGAACCATTTGGTTCAGTGCGATCGATCCATCGTTCAGCAATCTTGTGGCGGTGCAGCATTTTGTTCGTAAAACTCGAGTGTATGTCCTTTCCAACAGCGCATTATTCACGCACATATCTCAAATAACATAATAGATCCGATTTTAAAAACTCATATGATTATCATATCATTATCAATCACTGGATGAGTAAAGTGTGGGTAATTTTCCACCGTTTTAAGCTGGAACTAGTTTTCCACACATCTCTGTTTATGACGTCATCGCAGAATGATATAATTTAGCAGTCACATCCAGTGATGTTCGGGGTTACGGTCTGCAAACTGTGTTGCGAATACAGCAAGTAGTGAAGAAGTAACAAATTAAAACGTCGTATCTGACTCTGAAGTTTTACTGCACGAACAGTTAAAATGTCGTAAGTGAAAACCTTTTTTTTTCTTTCATCATTTTATGCGAGTGTTTGCGAGAAATTTTTTTATAAAGGTTTGAAATTAAGCGTACGGTTTGTTGGAAGTCGCTGACAAGGGGATCGACCTTACGAACTTCCCTCGCCGATTTGATTTGTATTGACAGGATCTGTATAGCACGATTATGACTTCAGCATAATGTAAACAAGAAGTCGCAACTCTCAACCGTTTCCAAGAAAATCGAGTCTGAAAATTTTACGCGTCTTTATATATTTTACATGGTCGCTAGTATTCCAGACGTCCACAGTCGAGTGTGTTAAGAGGTTACTTTTAGCAGCGCGAGGTCCATGCATCGAATATGCCTGCGCTCCTTTTTCTTTTCCCATGTAATTATTACGACTGTTTAGATTGTCATTATTGAATTATTTATCTGTTACTCTCAATCTTTATCCTGGAAAAAGGAGAAAAAAAATTCATAATGAGCATGGAAAGAGTGAATACACAAGATCTTTTAATCCAATCATTATAGTCATTTTATTTATATTATTTTGTCTACATATGTGGCAATTACGACGTGTAACCTATGGAACACTGTACGAATCTGGATGATACTCATCATAGAAACATGGGAAACAATAATTATTGGAACATACAGCATTTGTAATGAACGCATGTGCACGACTTTTTTTTTCAGTGTGAATATTGCGAAACAAGCTTGGGTTACGTTCGTAAGCGGTTCTCTGCCATCAAAGATTTTCGTGGGGTACCATGCATGTCTGCTGTTATTACGTTGGAATGAAATTTAAAAACTACCCTCGCACATGTGAAGAAACTAAGCGCTTATTCCTTTGGCTGCCGAATTGTTGGTTACTGGCGACCATACGAAGTATAGCTGGACATACACCCCCATTTTGTAGCATGTTGCGTACAGCCTGGATGCAGAGAGGTAGGCGTGCAGCTCTGTGCTGCGTCCTCGTCCACAATGACATAAACCAAGGTCTTCAGACCGGTATCCTGCGCTGCAAGCGTGACACATGCAGCAGTGTTTGTTTACAGCGGTACAGAAGTCAACATACACTTCGAGTCTGTCGTTAGTTCCAAGAGAGACTTGCAATGAACGCTCCGCAAGTGGCGTGGTGTGTTAGTGTAACAGACGTGTATTGCAATACATAATTCGATAGCGTAACATCGATTCGAAAAGAACCGAAATACCAGCGGCGGTGAGGAAAAATATTACTGAGCTCAGTAAAAAGGGCTTTTCACTGTGGAAAATTGGGGAAATTGTTAGAAGGAGACTGGCAAGTGTCTTGACCGTAATAAGAAATTACAGGGACCGAGGAAGTGTAGAAAACAAAGCTAAGTGTGGACGACCACCAATATTATCTGACAGGGAGCGCCGACACATCATTAGAAAAGTGAATGCGGATCCCACAGTTACAGCCACAGAGTTGGCATTAGATGTCGCAAATACTCGTGTAAATAATGTTCATCCCGTAACAGCACGAAGACTGCTGCACAATCATGGATTTGAAAGTAGAACAGCAAGGAAGAAACCGTTCATAAGCAGGGTAATTGAACGGGAGCGCCTAGAATTTGCAACTCTGCATCGAAATAATGATTCCACATTTTTGAATAGAGTACTTTTCACGGATTTGTGTAAGTTTAACATCCCCCAGTGTGATGGACAGCAAAAGGTGTGGCGAAAAAGGAATGAAAGTTGGAAGAGGAGAAATCTTGTCCCATCAGCGAAGTATGGTGGTGGAAATATTCTTCTGTGGGGTTGCATGTCTGGAGCTGGAGTTGGGAATTTACTATTTATTGAAGGTACTATGGATAAATGGAGGTATCTCACCATCTTAAAGGAGAATCTGAAGCAATCTGGGGAGAAACTGAGACTAAGAACAGACTGGGTGTTCCAGTAAGACAATGACCCCAAGCATACGGCCATTGTAAAAGAGTGGCTACCTTAAAATGTACCAAAACAGTCGTACTCGCCTCCCCAGTCACTAGACACTAACTCAACTGAACATCTTTGGAGATAACTAAAGCGTAGGATAAAAAAATGCAAATCAAAAACTAAGATGTTTTAAAAGCAGCCTTAGCGGAAGAGTGGAATAACTGCGTACTCAAAAAAATTGGTAGAATCTATACCTCGACGTTCTGAAGTTGTGATCCAAGCAGAAGGTGGCAATGCAAAATATTAATTTGAACCTGAAAGTGAAGAACATCACAGTGTATTTTTACTCTTACGCCTGACCGCTAATTATGCTATGTAACTGTTGTTTTTCAGTCCCTAACATGTCTGTTTACGTCACAGAAAGTGAATACATAATATTTTCTTGACTGATTTCGATTTCAAGTGTTATTTTTAGGGTGTAGTGTTTAGTTCAAAAATGGTTCAAATGGCTCTGAGCACTATGGGGCTTAACATCTGAGGTCATCAGTCCCCTAGAACTTAGAACTACTGAAACCTAACTAAACTAAGGACATCACACACATCCATGCCCGATGCAGGATTCGAACCTGCGGCTGAAGCGCCTAGAACCGCTCGGCCACACCAGCCTGTTTAGCGTTTAGAGTCCGACTGTATGTAGGCATGCGCAAAATGTTCAAATTCGATTTTCTCGAAAACGTTTGAGAGTTGCCTCTCGCTATTTACATATGTTGCAGCCCTAGTCGTGCCCTACACAGCTTGTCAATACGTATCAAATCTGTGAGGGGAAGTTCTTACGGTCCGTTTGTGAGTGCTCTCAATCTCAAATACTGGACGAATATAGTGTGGGTACTTCGCGCCGTGAGTTACGGCTGCTTTCAAGACATATGCACAGGTTCTAACCTTAACTCTACCTTATTGTGTTGAGGTTATAGGTCTGAATAAGCAGATTGTGATAGCATATTAAAATTTTAAGTTCATTCAATAATTGCCCGGGATACCGGAAATAAAATTCTTTTGTTGGGCCTGGATGCCGTTAGATAGGCAACCCGCATACGAGTTACCAATTTAGTAATATAGGGGTATCTCGCAAGGGAACCTCCCCATCGCACCCCCCTCAGATTTAGTTATAAGTTGGCACTGTGGATAGGCCTTGAAAAACTGAACACAGATCACTCGAGGAAACAGAAAGAAGTTGCGTGGAACTACGAAAAAAAAATAGTACAATATACAAACTGAGTAGTCCATGCGCAAGATAGGCAACATCAAGGAAAATATGAACTCAGGAGCGCCGTGGTCTCGTGGTTAGCGATAACAACTGCAAAAGGAGAGGTCCTTGGTTCAAGTCTTCCCTCGAGTGAAGAGTTAATTTTTATATATAATGAAGTTCGCTCTCCAAAATTCCAGGACATGTTCAGATTTGTTTGGACATATGCAGGATTTGACGGTCTACACACGGAAAAATTTGAAAACGTTAAAAACATATGTTTTGACAGAGCACAGGGAAAACCGTGCGACTGTGAAACTGTTGCATTCATTTGTTGCAGTTTATGTGACAAACTCTTATGTTTTCATCACTTTTTTGGGAGTGATTATCACATCCACAAGAAAACCTAAATCGGGCAAGGTAGAAGAATCCTTTTACCCATTCGCCAAGTGTACAAGTTAGGTGGGTCGACAACATATTCCTGTCATGTGACGCACATGCCGTCACCAGTGTCGTATAGAATATATCAGCCGTGTTTTCCGGTAGAGGAATCGGTTGACCTATGACCTTGCGATGAAATGTTTTCGGTTCCCATTGGAGAGGCACGTCCTTTCGGGAAATACGGAAGCGTCCGATCCCGCCCGTATGTTTTGATCCAAGACGTCATAAATATGGTGGAAACGAACATAAACCATGATTCCAATATGGCGCATATAAACTCGGTACGTACCCATTATGAAGACGAAAATACATCGAAAAACAAACACACATACTTTCCCAAGAAGCCTAATGACACTAACGGGGGAAGCGCGAGAAGTGGTGTGTTTTTGGGTGGGGGCAAACCAAATATAAACAAATTTAGACACGCACCCACATACAAATCCACACAAAACGACGAAAAAAACCGACATCACAAAACTCTCCATATACCACTAAACACAATATCATCTGGACTCGGATACTTCCCTTGACCTATATAGCTCAACAGCAGCTCCCGATCCCATAAATTAGGACCTAACACTTCCATTGGCCTATATAGCTCAAAAACATCTCCCTATACCAGTGTCAACATACACAGCCACACATTGGGATCGAACACTTGCCTTGACCTGCGCACTGTTAATATTATCCGTCATATCCATTCCTGAACAAAAACAACAACCGATTAATTTTACTAAAATTACCACACGGTGTACAGCGAACAACACTAAATTAACCTTCACATAAAATCGTTAACTCGCTGAAACGAATTCTACTACAAACACAGCCATTACACCACACAAACGAAAACCCTGAACATACCACCAGAGAGCACAACAAACCACAACATGACGACATCTACAAACACGCCACACACACAAATCAAACTCCGCGCCGTCATGACGTCACACACAACACCCTTACCGACGTGTGGAATCGGACGCTTCTGTCAACTCTCCTTTCGTCTACTAATCGCACGGTTTTGCGGTCCGGTCGCAAAACACAGACACTAAACTTATTACAGTGAGCAGAGACGTCAATGAACGAACGGACAGATCATAACTTTGCGAAAATAAAGAAAACTTTTCACTCGAGGGAAGACTTGAACCAAGGACCTCTCGTTCCGCAGTTGCTCACGCTAACCACGGGACCACAGCGCTCCTGAGCTCATACTCTCCTTGATGTTGCCTATCTCGCGCATGGACTACTCAGTTTGTATATTTTGCTTATTTTTTTTCATAGTTCCTCATAACTTCTTCCTGTTTTCTCGATTGATCTGCATTCAGTTTTTCAAGGCCTATCCACTGTGCCAACTTATAACTAAATCTGAGGGGGGTGCGATGGGGAGGTTCCCTTGTCAGCAGCTATAAGAGCTCCCAGTTCAGTGCTGCCGCTTAGTTTAATCAACTGGTAACCTAATTTTTTAAACTAATGACCAGCAAACTTGTGGTGCAGTCACGGGACACCCTCTGCACACACTCGTCGTTCCTGAGGCTGGACCCAAGACTTCCGCAACATACTTTCCGTGCATGGAAACCTATGGCTAGTGTTGTCATTCTGAACTAGGATTACGAATAAATCTTCGAAATACTACTGCAGTATCTCGCACTGCAATTACAACTCCTAAACTTACCCTCTGAATAACTCAATCCTCTTGCGAGGATTCCACCAGGACGTTTTATTAAAAGCCACAGAGAGATAGAAATTCATAATAGACACAATTTAGTAATAATAATAAATGGGGATCGTATTGTTCAATCGACCGCCGGAGAGAGTTTACGAAAATGCTCTAGTTTCATTTCAAAGATATAGCAATATCAATGATTGTCTGGAAATAAAAAAATAAACTTTTCACTCGAGGGAAGACTTGAACCAAGGACCTGTCGTACCGCAGCTGCTTACGCTAACCACGGGACCACGGCGCTCCTGAGTTCATATTTTCCTTGATGTTGCCAATCTTGCGCATGGACTACTCAGTTTGTATATTTTGCTTATTTTTTTCATAAAAATGGTTCAAATGGATCTGAGCACTATGGGACTTAACATCTATGGTCATCAGTCCCATAGAACTCAGAACTACTTAAACCTAATTAACCTAAGGACAGCACACAACACGCAGCCATCACGAGGCAGAGAAAATCCCTGACCCCGCCGGGAATCGAACCCGGGAACCCGGGCGTGGGAAGCGAGAACGCTACCGCACGACCACGAGATGCAGGCTATTTTTTTCATAGTTCCACACAACTTCTTCCTGTTTTCTCGATTGATCTGTGTTCAGTTTTTCAAGGCCTATCCACTGTGCCAACTTATAACTAAGTCTGAGGGGGTTGCGATGGGGAGGTTCCCTTGTCAGGATACAAGGGGAAGGCAGAGAGGCGCATTCAGTTTGTTTTGCACTTACGATGGCTTTCTTGTCGGGCCACCTGTGGTAGTCCTGCCAGAGGTACTGCGTGACGGTGAGTTCCGGCACCTGCACCTCGCCCAGCGGCGACTGGATCACCCTGGAGGGGGCGGCGGCTGAGGAAGACGCGAGGCAGCGACTTCCGTGGCGGCGGGCCGACGCCCACACGCAGCGGCCCACGACGCTCCACATGTCACACACACAGCACGGCACAGCACACGGACAGAACACTGCACTGCGACCAGCTGCGGCCGGCGTTCGCGGCGGACTGGTCTGCGAGATACGCGCCTCGCACAAGGTCGCCGGCTCGGTCGGCGCCCCCTCCACTGCACTCCACAGCTGACTGGCGCGCCTCGCCAGCTGATGCACTAAAAATACGCGACACGCCTCCAGAGACCGGCAGGCTGCAGCGGCTGCCCCAGTTCAAGCGCCACACGAGTTGTTGTGGTCTTCAGTGCCAAGTACGGTTTGATCGACACCGACTGAAAGGAAGGCCTCGGCGCTTGTTGGCGACGTCACGTCAGCTAGGCACGGCGAACGCCAGGTCTGTTGCAGGCGTACTCATAATGGTGGTGTCTCCCTCTCTGACACAGGAAAATGTGAAACTATTGGCGGTAGTTGACCAACACACATTGTTCTGAGAGATTTCCGCAATCAGTTAATTGTGCAATTCATTACACTTCTTACAAGGGAACCTCCCCATCGCACCCCCCTCAGATTTAGTTATAAGTTGGCACAGTGGATAGGCCTTGAGAAACTGAACACAGATCAGTCGAGAAAACTGGAAGAAGTTGTGTGGAACTATGAAAAAAATAAGCAAAATATACAAACTGAGTAGTCCATGCGCAAGATAGGCAACATCAAGGATAACCTGAGCTCAGGAGCGCCGTGGTCCCGTGGTTAGCGTGAGCAGCTGCGGAACGGGAGGTCCTTGGTTCAAGTATTCCCTCGAGTGAAAAATTTACTTTCTTTATTTTCGCAAAGTTATGATCTGTCCGTTCGTTCATTGACGTCTCTGTTTACTGTAATAAGTTTACTGTCTGTGTTTTGCGACCTCACCGCAAAACCGCGCGATTACTAGACGAAAGGACTTGCCTCTCCAATGGGAACCGAAAACATTTGATCGCAAGGTCACAGGTCAACCGATTCCTCCACAGGAAAACACGTCTGATACATTCTATACTACATTGGTGACGGCATGGGCATCACATGACAGGAATATGTTGTCGACCCACCTAACTTGTACACTTGGCGAATGGGTAAAAAGATTCTTCTACCTTGCCCGATTTTGGTTTTCTTGTGGATGTTTCGATGTTTCTTTAGGTGTAGCGTCCCCATATTACGGCGCAGTTACCTCGCATCGGACGGACGAACGGACGGACAGATAAGAATTGTCTGCAAACTTTTCACTCGAGGGAAGACTTGAACCAAGGACCTCTCGTTCCGCGGCTGCTCACGCTAACCACGGGACCACGGCGCTCCTGAGCTCAAACTATCCTTGATGTTGCCTATCTTGCACATGGACTACTCACTTTGTATATTTTGCTTTTTTTTTCATAGTACCACACAACTTCTTCCAGTTTTCTCGATTGATCTGTGTGCAGTTTTCAAGACCTATCCACTGTGCCAATTTATAACTAATTCTGAGGGGGGTGCGATGGGAGGTTCCCTTGTGAGAGATTTCCGCAATCAATTAATTGTGCAATTCATTACACTTCTTAACAAATTTCCACCTGTTTTAAGGATTCACATACAAAAACTACATCATCCTCCAGCAGCAACAGAATTCGTGCTTCTTTACCTTACTTGTAAATCTGAGGAAGTTACGTTTGTACTGGGTTACTTTTACAAGAAACTGTGAACATATTGGTCTCTTACTTAGCTATCTTGGTTGACTATGGGGTGAGGAGCACTGAATGTTAATGAAATATCTTGCTATTGTACACGTTGTGGGAGGGGGTGGTGGACAGAAGAAGAGGCAAAAGAGAGATACCTGTTTTATCAAATAATTTTTTTTTATCTTATAAAGTTTCTCTTTTCAGTTGCAAGAGGGGAATATTTACCTTTTCTAATGCGCATGTTTAAAAAAGTTTAAGCTCAGCAGTATTTTGGATGTATGAAGCTATTTTGTTTCCTGTTGAGAATTCCTTTCGTTGAAAACGACTGTAATCTAATGACTGGCAACAGTTGGACATTTACACATGTAAATTAGTTCACATTTCCAGTGACTATGTCAAACGAAAAGAAATAAATAAATAAAAGAGAGCTAATTGTAACGGGATTGGGGTAAGTTTCGATAGCAAAATGGATCAAGTAAATATAGTTACTTGAATGTAAAATTTCCGAAGCTCGCAATGGGGCAAAGCATCTTCTGATATTGATCTACGTTTGTTTAGACAGGATTCAGTAACTCAGAACTATGATCTTCATTTGTAGCTTTATGACAGTAAGAAAATCTTTCATCTAAATAAAACTGCAGAATCCAAAACAATACCAAACATTTTATCCAAAAATAAGAGATTTATAGTGATAAGCACGCCGGGCGTTTCTGCCTGCAACAGACCTGGCGTTCGCCGTGCCTAGCTGACGTGACGTCAGCAGCAAGCGCCGAGGCCTTCCTTTGAGTCGGTGTTGGTTTGATGCAGCTCTCCTTGTCACTCTACTCTGTGCAAGCCTCTTGCAAAGTACCGCGCACTAGAGGGCCTTAGGCCGGTATTAAACTACATCATTTCGTTGTTAAAGATTTGATCAAATATTCGTCGAATATATTTGATAGAGATCTTTGACGTGGCGCTAAAAAGTGGTATTACACTGTCATCATATTTTTCGTCAACGTTCAAGATGGCTGACAACAACAACTTACTAACCGCAGCAGTTGCATGTACCACAATTCCACTGTGTGCACATGCTGAAGAGAAGCGGAGAAAGAAAAAGGAAAAGTTTTACGACGACACGATAAAAGCATTCAACAAAACTTGTTACGTGAACTTATAGTGGAGGGCGTCAAGTCGTACATCAATTACTTAAGAATGGGTGAGCATGCATTTCTGTATGTACTCAGTGAAGTGTATCCTCACATCACAAAGCACAATACTCACTTAAGATCTGCTATATCTGCAGAAGACGGGCTCACTGTAACACTCCGATTTCTTGCTACAGGAGAGAGTTAGATTAGATAAGGTCTACAATTTTCTTAATCTGTTTTTGTATCCAGGGTGCCTCACGTTGCAAAGCGCCTCATCAGCTTCATTGTTGTTGTTGTGGTCTTTAGTCCTGAGACTGGTTTGATGCAGCTCTCCATGCTACTCTATCCTGTGCAAGCTTCTTCATCTCCCAGTACCTACTGCAACCTACATCCTTCTGAATCTGCTTAGTGTATTCATCTCTTGGTCTCCCTCTACGATTTTTACCCTCCACACTGCCCTCCAATACTAAATTTGTGATCCCTTGATGCCTCAGAACATGTCCTACCAACCGATCCCTTCTTCTGGTCAAGTTGTGCCACAAACTTTTCTTCTCCCCAATCCTATTCAATACTTCATCATTAGTTACGTGATCTACCCATCTAATCTTCAGCATTCTTCTGTAGCACCACATTTCGAAAGCTTCTATTCTCTTCTTATCCAAACTAGTTATCGTCCATGTTTCACTTCCATTCATGGCTACACTCCATATAAATACTTCCAGACACGACTTCCTGACACTTAAATCTATACTCGATGTTAACAAATTTCTTTTCTTCAGAAACGCTTTCCTTGCCATTGCCAGTCTACATTTTATATCCTCTCTACTTCGACCATCATCAGTTAATTTGCTCCCCAAATAGCAAAACTCCTTTACTACTTTTAGTGTCTCATTTCCTAATCTAATTCCCTCAGCATCACCCGACTTACATCGTATTATCTTCGTTTTGCTTTTGTTGATGTTCATCTTATATCCTCCTTTCAAGACACTATCCATTCCGTTCAACTGTTCTTCCAAGTCCTTTGCTGTCTCTGACAGAATTACAATGTCATCGGCGAAACTCAAAGTTTTTATTTCTTCTCCATGGATTTTAATATCTACTCCTAATTTTTCTTTTGTTTCCTTCACTGCTTAATCAATATACAGATTGAATAACATCGGGGAGAGGCTACAATCCTGTCTCACTCCCTTCCCAACCACTGCTTCCCTTTCATGTCCCTCGACTCTTATAACTGCCACCTGGTTTCTGTACAAATTGTAAATAGCCTTTCGCTCCCTGTATTTTACCTCTGCCACCTTCAGAATTTGAAAGAGAGTATTCCAGTCAACGTTGTCGAAAGCTTTCTCTACCAATGCTAGAAACGTAGGTTTGCCTTTTCTTAATCTAGCTTCTAAGATAAGTCGTAGGGTCAGTATTGCCTCACGTGTTCTAATATATCTACGGAATCCAAACTGATCTTCCCCGAGGTCGGCTTCTACCAGTTTTTCCATTCCTCTGTAAAGAATTCGCGTTAGTATTTTGCAGCTGTGACTTATTAAACTGATAGTTTAGATTTTCACATCTGTCAACACCTGCTTTCTTTGGGATTGGAATTATTATATCCTTCTTGAAGTTTGAGGGCATTTCGCCTTTCTCATACATCTTGCTCACCAGATGGTAGAGTTTTGTCAGGACTGGCTCTCCCAAGGCCGTCAGTAGTTCTAATGGAATGTTGTCTACTACCGGGGCCTTGTTTCGACTCAGATCTTTCAGTACTCTGTCAAACTCTTCACGCAGTATCGTATCTCCCATTTCATCTTGATCTACATCCTCTTCCATTTCCATTATATTGTCCTCAAGTACATCGTCCTTGTATAGACCCTCTATATACTCCTTCCACCTTTCTGCTTTCCCTTCTTTGCTTAGAACTGGGTTTCCATCTGAGCTCCTGATATTCATACAAGTGGTTCTCTTTTCTCCAAAGGTCTCTTTAATTTTCATGTAGGCAGTGTCTATCTTACCCCTTGTGAGATAAGCCTCTATATCCTTACATTTGTCCTCTAGCCATCCCTGCTTAGCCATTTTGCACTTCCTGTCGATCTCATTTTTGAGACGTTTGTATTCCTTTTTGCCTGCTTCATTTACTGTATTTTTATATTTTCTCCTTTCATCAATTAAATTCAATTTCTGTTACCCAAGGATTTCTACTAGCCCTCGTCTTTTTACCTACTGGATCCTCTGCTGCCTTCACTACTTCATCTCTCAAAGCTACCCATTCTTCTTCTACTGTATTTCTTTCCCCCATTCCTGTCAATTGTTCCCTTATGCTCTCGCTGAAACTCTGTACAGCCTCTTGTTGAGTCAGTTTATCCAGGTCCCATCTCCTTAAATTCCCACCTTCTTGCAGTTTCTTCAGTTTTAATCTACAGTTCACAACCAATAGATTGTGGTCAGAGTCCACATCTGCTCCTGGAAATGTCTTACAATTTAAAACCTGGTTCCTAAATCTCTGTCTTACCATTATATAATCTATCTGAAACCTGTCAGTATCTCCAGGCTTCTTCCATGTATACAACCTTCTTTTATAATTCTTAAACCAAGTGTTAGCTATGATTAAGTTGTGCTCTCTGCATAATTCCACCACGCGGCTTTCTCTTTCATTTCTTAGCCCCAATCCATATTCACCTACTACATTTCCTTCTCTCCCTTTTCCTACTACCGAATTCCAGTCACCCATGACTATTAAATTTTAATCTCCCTTCACTATCTGAATAATTTCTTTTATTTCATCATGCATTTCTTCAATTTCTTCGTCATCTGCAGAGCTAGTTGGCATATAAACTTGTACTACTGTAGTAGGCGTGGGCTGCGTGTCTATCTTGGTCACAATAAGGCGTTCACTATGCTGTTTGTAGTAGCTTACCCGCACTCCTATTTTTTTATTCATCATTAAACCGACTCCTGTATTACCCGTATTTGATTTTGTATTTATAACCCTGTATTTGCCAGACGAAAAGTCTTGTTCCTCCTACCACCGAACTTCACTAATTCCTACTATATCTAACTTTAATCTATCTATTTCCCTTTTTAAATTTTCTAACCTACCTGCTCGATTAAGGGATCTGATATTCCACGCTCCGATCCGTAGAACGCCAGTTTTCTTTCTCCTGATAACGACGTCCTCCTGAGTAGTCCCCGCCCGGAGATCCGAATGGGGGACTATTTTACCTCCGGAATATTTTACCCAAGAGAACGCCATCACCATTTAACAATACAGTAAAGCTGCATGCCCTCGGGAAAAATTACGGCTGTAGTTTCCCCTTGCTTTCAGCCGTTCGCAGTACCAGCACAGCAAGGCCGTTTTGGTTAGTGTTATAAGGCCAGATCAGCCAGTCATCCAGACTGTTGCCCCTGCAACTACTGGAAAGGCTGCTGCCCCTCTTCAGGAACAACACGTTTGTCTAGCCTCTCAACAGATACCCCTCCGTTGTTGTTGCACCTACGGTACGGCTATCTGAATCGCTGAGGCACGCAAGCCTCCCCACCAACGGCAAGGGTCCATGGTTCAGCTTCATACATCTCTATTAATTTTGTAGTTGTCGGTACACACCAATTGCATTTACTGGCAATGTTTATAAAAACGCTACGGATGACTGAACGCTGCAGCTATGCTAGCGCCCCACGTGGTAACATGTCACATTGCAGTGAATAGAAAATAAGCGACTTCTTTGATCAAATCTACAGCGAGGCCCTAGATTTGATCAAATTTATTTGACGACACGCGAAATTTGACCAAGGTCCCTGTTACACCACCAAATTTTTTTGACAAAGATGTTTGACAAAGAAATTTGATACTGTAATACCAGCCTTACACACGCACCAAGATTGACCGACCGACCGACAAATCTGACCTTTGTTTTTTTCCATCAGTCTTCTGACTGGTTTGATGCGGCCCACCACGAATTCCTCTCCTATGCTAACCTCTTCATCTTAGAGTAGCACTTGCAACCTACGTCCTCAACTATTTGCTGGATGTATTCCAATCTCTGTCTTCCTCTACAGCTTTTGCCCTCTAAAGCTCCATTTAGTACCATGGAAGTAATTCCCTCATGTCTTAACTGATGTCCTATCATTCTGTCCCTTCTCCTTATAACTGTTTTCACATAGTCCTTTCCTCTCCGATTCTGCACAGAACCTCCTCATTCCTTACCTTATCAGTCCACCTAACTTTCAACATTCGTCTGTAGCACCACATCTCAAATGCTTCGATTCTCTTCCGTTCCGGTTTTCCCACAGCCCATGTTTCACTACCGTACAATGCTGTACTCCACATGTTCATTCTCAGAAATTTCTTCCTCAAATTAAGGCCGATAAACAGTATTAATAGATTTCTCTTGGCCAGGAATGCCCTTTTTGCCATTGCTAGTCTGCTTTTGATGTCCTCCTTGCTCCGTCCGTGATTGGTTATTTTACTGCCTAGCTAGCAGAATTCCTTAGCTTCATTTACTTTGTGACCATCAATCCTGATCCTAAGTTTCTCACTGTTCTCATTTCTACTACTTCTCATTACCTTCGTCTTTCTTCGATTTACTCTCAATCCATACTCTGTACTCAATAGACTGTTCAGTCCGCTCAACATATCATATAATTCTTCTTCACCTTCACTCAGGATAACAATGTCATCAGCGAATCGTATTATTGATATCCATTCACCTTCAATTTTAATTCCACTCCTGAACCTTTCTTTTATTTCCATCATTGCTTGCTCGATGTACAGACTGAACAGTAGGGGCGAAAGGCTACATCCTTGTCTTACACCCCTTTTAATACGAGCACTTCGTTCTTGGTCGTCCACTCATATTATTCCCTCTTGGCTGTTGTACATATTGTATATGACACGTCTCTCCCTATAGCTTACCCCCACTTTTTTCGAATTTCGAACATTTGCACCATTTTACATTGTCCAACGCTTTTTCAAGGTTGACAAATCCTATGAACGTGTTTTGATTTTTGTTTAGTCTTGCTTCCATTATTTAACCGTAACGTCAGAATTGCCTTTTCGTGCTTTTACCTTTCCTAAAGCCGAACTGATCGTCATCTAGCGCATCCTCAATTTTCTTTTCCATTTTTCTATACGTTATTCTTGTCAGCAACTTGGATGCATGAGCTGTTAAGCTGATTCTGCGGCAATTCTCGCACTTGTCAGTTCTTGCCGCCTCCGGAATTATGTGGATGATGCTTTTCTGAAAGTCAGATGGTATGTCGTCACACTCATATATTCTACACACAAACGTGAATAGTCGTTTTGCTGCAGCTTTCTCCAATGATTTTAGAATTCTGATGGAATGTTATCCATACGTTCTGCCTTATTTGATCTTCAGTCCTCCAAAGATCTTTTAAATTCTGATTCTAATACTGGATCATCTACTACTACTACGTGATCAGGCCCAGTGGACCGCACGCATCTACAAGTTTCCTCCTCCACTGTATTCTGTCCATTGCTGCTATCCGCCGTCCGTACACATCTATTGACATTTGGTTTAAATCTTCATGGAGTCCATCCCTCCAACGCTTCTTGGGTCTCCCTGGCGGTCTCTTTCCTGTAGGTATGAAATCCATTAGCTTCCGAGGCCATCTGTGATCCTCCCTCCGGGCCACATGGCCGGCCCACTGCATTCGTTTGGCTTGAGTTGCTGGTATAGTTCCTCAAGCTCTCGGTTGTATCTGATCTTCCATTCCCCTGTATCTGAATCCAGAACCGGACCGAAGATCTTCCGAAGCACTTTTCTCTCAAAAACAAGGAGCTTATGGAAGTCCTGTTTCCGGATACTCCATGTCTCTCAGCCATATAGAACAACAGGCTGGATCAGGGTTTTGTACAGTCGAATCTTGAACTGTCTGGAGAGATATCTGGAGTGAAGCAGTTGTGCTAGGCTGTGGTAAGATCGGTTTCCTGCTTGTATTCTGGCATTGATCTGTGATTCACATGACGAGTTCTCAGTGAAAAGTGCCCCTAGGTATTTGAATTCTTGCAATCTCTTGTAGGACTGGTCCCCAACCTGCAGTGATTGTAGATGATCAGCAGTCTGACAATGACCACGCGTCACGGGCCTTTGGTGCAGAGCCGGGTGGAGGGTCTGAATCAGAGGCTCAGACGGTTTTGCGACCGTGTTGGCTGCAGATTCCTTGACTTGCGCCATAGGGTGGTGGGGTTTCGGGTTCCGCTGAATAGGAGTTCACTACACTCAACTGGCGGCTACACGGGTAGCGGAGGCTGTGTGGCGTGGCCTGGGCGGTTTTTTAGGTTAGAAGGCCTCAGGAAAGTACGGGGTGGGCTGCAATCTCAAAGGGTGCATGGCAAATACAGGACGTGCTTGGATCAAGGAACAGTCGGAATTGTAGTTGTAAATTGTTGTAGTTGTGCTGGGAAAGTCCTTGAGCTTCAAGCGCTAATAGAAAGCACAGAAGCTGAAATCGTTATAGGTACAGAAAGCTGGCTAAAGCCTGAAATAAGTTCTGCAGAAATTTTTACGAAGTCTCAGACGGTGTTCAGGAAAGATAGATTAGGCAGAATTGGGGTGGAGTGTTTGTGTCTGTCAGTAGTGGTTTATCTTGTAGCGAAGTCGAAGTAGATACTCCGTGCGAATTGGTATGGGTGGAGGTTATACTTAACAGCCGAACTAAGTTAGTAATTGGCTCCTTCTACCGACCCCCAGACTCCGATGATATAGTTGCTGAACAGTTCAGAGAAAATTTGAGTCTCGTAACAAATAAATACTCCACTCATACGGTTATAGTTGGTGGGGGACTTCAACCTTCCCTCGATATGTTGGCAAAAATACTTGTTCAAAACCGGTGGCAGGCAGAAAACATCTTCCGAGATTATCCTAAATGCTTTCTCCGAAAATTATTTCGAGCAGTTAGTCCACGAACCCACGCGAATTGTAAATTGTTGCGAAAACACACTTGACCTCTTAGCCACAAACAATCCAGAGCTAATAGAGAGCATCATGATTGATACAGGGATTAGTGATCACAAGGTTGTTGTAGCTAGGCTCAATATCGTTTCTTCCAAATCCACCAGAAACAAACGCAAAATAATTTTATTTAAAAAAAAACGGATAAAGTGTCACTAGAAGCCTTCCTAAGAGACAATCTCCATTCCTTCCGAACTGACTATGCAAATGTAGACGAGATGTGGCTCAAATTCAAAGATATAGTAGCAACAGCAATTGAGAGATTCATACCTCATAAATTGGTAAGAGATGGAACTGATCCCCCATGGTACACAAAACAGGTCCGAACGCTGTTGCAGAGACAACGGAAAAAACATGCGAAGTTCAGAAGACCGCGAAATCCTGAAGATTGGCTAAAATTTACAGACGTGCGAAATTTGGCATGGACTTCAAAGCGAGATGCCTTTAATAGGTTCCACAACGAAACATTGTCTCGAAATTTAGTAGAAAATCCGAAGAAATTCTCGTCGTATGTAAAGTACACAAGCGGCAAGACGCAGTCAATACCTTCGCTGCGCAGTGGCGATGGTACTGTTACCGATGACTGTGCCGCTAAAGCGGAGTTACTGAACGCAGTTTTCCGAAATTCCTTCACCATGGAAGACGAATGGAATATTCCAGGATTTGAAACACGAACAGCTGCTAGCATGAGTTTCTTAGAAGGAGATACCTTAGGGGTTGCGAAGCAACTCAAATCGCTTGATACGGGCTAGTCTTTAGGTCCAGATTGTATACCGATTAGGTTCCTTTCAGATTACGCTGATACAATAGCTCCCTACATAGCAATCATATACAACCGCTCGCTCACCAATAGATCTGTACCAGAAGATTGGAAAATTGCGCAGGTCGCACCAGTGTTTAAGAAGGGTAGTAGGAGTAATCCATCGAACTACAGACCTATATCATTGACGTCGGTTTGCAGTAGGGTTTTGGAGCATATATTGTATTCAAACATTGTGAATCACCTCGAAGGGAACGACCTATTGAGACGTAATCAGCATGGTTTCAGAAAACATCGTTCTTGTGCAACGCAGCTAGCTCTTTATTCGCACGAAGTAATGGCCGCTATCGACAGGGGATCTCAAGTTGATTAGGTATTTCTAGATTTCCGGAAAGCTTTTGATACCGTTCCTCACAAGCGACTTCTAATCAAGCTGCGGGCCTATGGGGTAGCGTCTCTGTTGTGCGACTGGATTCGTGATTTCCTGTCAGGAAGGTCGCAGTTCGTAGTAATAGACGGCAAATCATCGAGTACAATTGAAGTGATATCAGGTGTTCCCCAGGGAAGCGTCCTGGGACCTCTGCTGTTCCTGACCTATATAAATGACCTGGGTGACAATCTGAGCAGTTCTCTTAGGGTATTCTCAGTTGATGCTGTAATTTACCGTCTAGTAAGGTCATCCGAAGAGCAGTATCAGTTGCAAAGCGATTTAGAAAAGATTGCTGTATGGTGTGGCAGGTGGCAGTTGACGCTGAATAACGAAAAGTGTGAGGTGATCCATATGAGTTCCAAATGAAATCCGTTGGAATTCGATTACTCGATAAATAGTACAATTCTCAAGGCTGTCAATTCAACTAAGTACCTGGGTGTTAAAATTACGAACAACTTCAGTTGGGAAGACCACATAGATAACATTGTAGGGAAGGCGAGCCAAAGGTTGCGTTTCATTGGCAGGACACTTAGAAGATGCAACAAGTCCACTAAAGAGACAGCTTACACTACACTCGTTCGTCCTCTGTTAGAATACTGCTGAGCGGTGTGGGATCCTTACCAGGTGGGATTGACGGAGGTCATCGAAAGGGTGCAAAAAAGGGCAGCTAGTTTTGTGTTATCACGTGATAGGGGAGAGAGTGTGGCAGATATGATATGCGAGTTGGGATGGAAGTCATTAAAGCAAAGACGTTTTTCGTCGTGGCGAGATCTATTTATGAAATTTCAGTCACCAACTTTCTCTTCCGAATGCGAAAATATTTTGTTGAGCCCAACCTACATAGGTAGGAATGATCATCGAACTAAAATAAGAGAAATCAGAGCTCGAACAGAAAGGTTTAGGTGTTCGTTTTTCCCGCGCGCTGTTCGGGAGTGTAATGGTAGAGAGATAGTATGATTGTGGTTCGATGAACCCTCTGCCAAGCACTTAAATGTGAATTGCAGAGTAATCATGTAGATGTAGATAACGAGGTACTCTGTCTTGACTTCGTTGTGGATCACCTACCTCTTCTAAATCCTGTTTCTTCTTGTATCACTTCAGACAAGTTTTCCCCCTCATAGAGGCTTCCACTGTATCCTTTCCAGCTATCCGCGCTCTCCTCTGCGTTTAACAGTGGAATTCCCGTTGCACTCTTAACGTTGTCACACTTACTTTTAATGTCACCGAAGGTGTGCTGAGTCTGTCATTCCGACAATCATTTGTTTTTCGATGTCTGCGCATTTTTTCTGTAGCTTCCTTTCACTTCCTATATACACTCCTGGAAATTGAAATAAGAACACCGTGAATTCATTGTCCCAGGAAGGGGAAACTTTATTGACACATTCCTTGGGTCAGATACATCACATGATCACACTGACAGAACCACAGGCACATAGACACAGGCAACAGAGCATGCACAATGTCGGCACTAGTACAGTGTATATCCACCTTTCGCAGCAATGCAGGCTGCTATTCTCCCATGAAGACGATGGTAGAGATGCTGGATGTCGTCCTGTGGAACGGCTTGCCATGCCATTTCCACCTGGCGCCTCAGTTGGACCAGCGTTCGTGCTGGACGTGCAGACCGCGTAGACGACGCTTCATCCAGTCCTAAACATGCTCAATGGGGGACAGATCCGGAGATCTTGCTGGCCAGGGTAGTTGACTTACACCTTCTAGAGCACGTTGGGTGGCACGGGATACATTCGGACGTGCATTGTCCTGTTGGAACAGCAAGTTCCCTTGCCGGTCTAGGAATGGTAGAACGATGGGTTCGATGACGGTTTGGATGTACCGTGCACTATTCAGTGTCCCCTCGACGATCACCAATGGTGTACGGCCAGTGTAGGAGATCGCTCCCCACACCATGATGCCGGGTGTTGGCCCTGTGTGCCTCGGTCGTATGCAGTCCTGATTGTGGCGCTCACCTGCACGGCGCCAAACACGCATACGACCATCATTGGCACCAAGGCAGAAGCGACTCTCATCGCTGAAGACCACACGTCTCCATTCGTCCCTCCATTCACGCCTGTCGCGACACCACTGGAGGCGGGCTGCACGATGTTGGGGCGTGAGCGGAAGACGGCCTAACGGTGTGCGGGACCGTAGCCCAGCTTCATGGAGACGGTTGCGAATGGTCCTCGCCGATACCCCAGGAGCAACAGTGTCCCTAATTTGCTGGGAAGTGGCGGTGCGGTCCCCTACGGCACTGCGTAGGATCCTACGGTCTTGGCGTGCATCCGTGCGTCGCTGCGGTCCGGTCCCAGGTCGACGGGCACGTGCACCTTCCGCCGACCACTGGCGACAACATCGATGTACTGTGGAGACCTCACGCGCCACGTGTTGAGCAATTCGGCGGTACGTCCACCCGGCCTCCCGCATTCACACTATACGCCCTCGCTCAAAGTCCGTCAACTGCACATACGGTTTACGTCCACGCTGTCGCGGCATGCTACCAGTGTTAAAGACCGCGATGGAGCTCCGTATGCCACGGCAAACTGGCTGACACTGACGGCGGCGGTGCACAAATGCTGCGCAGCTAGCGCCATTCGACGGCCAACACCGCGGTTCCTGGTGTGTCCGCTGTGCCGTGCGTGTGATCATTGCTTGTACAGCCCTCTCGCAGTGTCCGGAGCAAGTATGGTGGATCTGACACACCGGTGACAATGTGTTCTTTTTTCCATTTCCAGGAGTGTATTTCATTTCTCAACAACTTGTATTTTTGTTTTCCTGAATTTCCTTGAACATTTTTGTACTTCCTTCTTTCTTCGATTCCCTGAAGTATATCTTCTGTTATCCATGCTTTCTGCCATTACCTTCTTTGTACCTGTGTTTTTCTTTACAACTTCTGTGATGGCCCTTTTTAGAGATGTCCATTCCTCTTCAACTATACTGCCTACTGGACTACTCTTTATTGCTGTATCTACAGCCCTAGAGAATTTGAAACTTATCTCGTCATTCCTTAGTTCTTTCGTATCCCACTTCTTTGGGTATTTATTCTTCCTGACTAATGTCTTAAACTTCAGCCTACTCTTCGTCACTACTACATTGTGATCTGAGTCTATATCTGCTCCTGGGTATGCCTTACAACTTAGTATCTGGTTTTGGGATCTCTGTCTGACCATGATGTAATCTAACTGAATTCTTCCCGTATCACCCGGCCTTTTCCAAGTATACCACCTCCTCTTGTGATTCTTGAAGAGAGTATTCGGTGAAACTTGTTACGAAACTCAATTAGTCTTTCTCCTCCCTCATTCCTTTTCCCAAGCCCACATTCTCCTCTAACCTTTTGTCCTACCCCTACAACTGCATTCCAGTCTCCCATGACTATTAGATTTTCATATCGCTTTACACACTGTATTTCCCTTTCAATATCCTCATACACTTTCTCTATCTCTTCATCCTCAGCTTGCGACGTCGGCATGTATACCTGAACTATATTTGTCAGTGTTGGCTTGCTGTCGATTCTGATAAGAACAACCCTGTCGTTGAACTGTTCACAGTAACACAGTCTCTGCCCTACCTTCCTATTCATAACGAATCCTACTCCTGTTTCACCATTTTCTGCTGCTGTTGATATCACCCTATACTCATCTGTCCAGAAATCCTTGTCTTTAAATGAAACAACACGTTTACTGTTACCAGTCAACGTTTTATTTATTTCCACGACGCGTTTCGAAGGTTTAAACCTCCATCATCGGGTGGATTTACATTAGTTAGTATTTTATTTGTGTGTGTGTTGTGTTACGATTTTTTGGAGGACCTTGTGGCACTGCCTAGTGGAGAAAACAAGACACTATTTCAGAATATGGTTTAGGATTACTTTTGACAAAAAATTAAACTGATATCTAATGGTAAACATTAAATAAGTAAACTAGAGTACCTCCAGTGGTCACCGGTTCCTTTTGCTGTCGTAACACATCACATGTATACTGCCACATTTGTAAACAAATATGCCGTCTGGGATCAGCTGGGTGCAAGGTTCGTATAGCAAAGAGAAGACATAATCGCAAAGTGCAAAGAATATACATCGTAACAACATTATTACAGAATAATTGTTTAAAGCATTTGGAGGTGTTTGTTTTGAGGTGTCGAATATACGTATGTGTTCATCCAGTTGGTATATAAATCCAATTTTGACAAGTTAAAACAGCTAAACATTCGTACTCGTTTATACAGTCAGGTGAAAAGTTAAAATGGCTTAAACATCATACTTGTTAATAACAATTAGCTGAAATGTTACAGACTTGAGTTACAATGATCATATTGGTTACAGCAGTAACAGTGTGACTGGTAACAGTAACAGTAAACTTGTTGTTTCATTTAATGTCAGTAACAGTCACGGTAAAGCCTAAACTAAAAAGGTTCGCATTTAAAGTTTATCCTTGTCTTCTTTCCACTTTACTTCACTGACCCCTATTATATCTAGATTGAGTCTTTGCGTTTCCCTTTTCAGATTTTCTAGTTTCCCTACCACGTTCAAGCTTCTGACAATCCACGCTCCGACTCGTAGAACGTTTTCCTTCCGTTGATTATTCAATCTTTTTCTCATGGCAACCTCCCCCTCGGCAGCCCCCTCCCGCAGATCCGAATGGGGGACTATTCCGGAAGCTTTTGCCAATGGCGTTTTGATCGACTGACCGACGGACGAACAGCCCTTGTCGGGATGTCGGGCAGGTAGGACCACACAACAAATCCCCTCCCCCCCTCCCGCCCCTTCCCCACTTCACCCAACAGATTGTGTCGTGCGTAGCGCTGTCGTGCCAAAGTGATGTGGTTATCTTCTGTATATGCCCGACTTTTCGTTGTATCTATAGCTCAGATGGAGCAGCCACAAACATCTTTACTGTAGTGGCGACTTAATTTCGGGTTTTAATACTGTAAGATTTAGTATTGGAGGGCAGTGTGGAGGGTAAAAATCGTAGGGGGAGACCAAGAGATGAATACACTAAGCAGATTCAGAAGGATGTAGGTTGCAGTAGGTACTGGGAGATGAAGAAGCTTGCACAGGATAGAGTAGCATGGAGAGCTGCATCAAACCAGTCTCTGGACTGAAGACCATAACAACATACTGTAACATGGCAATAACTATGCTTCTTACATGAAGTCAATAAAGATCACCTAACTCACGTTGAGCGAACAGTAGGGCTGAACAAAAATGACGGACAAGGCACACTGCATCTTGTAGAGGGTATAGTATGGATGTATTGGAATAATTAATGTCGGGTGACAGTTTTAAAGTAATTCACACGGCATGAAAACTTTGTGGAAACGCGTCGATTTACTGAAGACTAGTTTATCCCAGGGAAGTATTCGAGTTGACCATGGCTGGCTGGGGAGCGGCGAAGGGAAGCGACAATAGGCAGCTCAGGGCGGCTCAAGCTCTGAGAAAGCGGTAACGGGGCGCGGCCTCCAGCTGCCTTAATATGAGTGACAGTGAGTGGGTGGTTGACCCCATGCTGGTGTACCGGGAAGCAGATGGAGAACTTGTACGCCTGTTGATATGTCTGTCGTCCGGTTTTCAGTGAAACATGCGAGAAAGCCGTGCAAAGCTACGGTGGAGCGGTCAACAGATTCCAAAATATGCGTGTTCGTGACTATAGCAACTTCACACTGAATTCACGGTCCGCAGAGTCTGAAGTAAATCATGAGAAGAGCGACAGAATGAAATACGCCGGCCTCCGATGGGAACGTAGGACCGAGGAATTTGAAGTACTCTCCTGGGAGTCAGAATTCCGGAAAAATTGATGTTTTGTGCAGACGCTAACCTTCATGGGTGGTGGCCTGGGGGGAGCTAAATAGCAGCAGTTGAGAGGAAGGGAAATTTTGTGGGAATTTGTTCACTTCCCAGAGCAGGCATTGGTCGGCGCTGGGAAGCGACACATAATTAACGCGAGTTGCGCTGCAATTGGCGTAAGTGATTTTGCTGGAGGGGAAACCGAGGCGAAGAGCGGACTGGGAGAAGTCTCCGTAGTGGTCTTCCGTTCCCAGCTTGCCTAGAGTGCAAACGTGGCGTTCATTACTCAGCTTGCCTGAGAGAGAGTGAGCATCTCTGCAGTTTAGGACTTAGCAAATGGAACGATTGATCTTGGCGATAGAAAGTTTTGGTTCAGCTATGTACTGAGCAAGATAGCTAGGAGTGAATAGACGAGCGCAGCCTTGCAGCACCACGACGCCGGCCGACGTCCTCACAACGACGACGCCCCGCCACGCTGAATTCAGTGATATTGCACCCGCTCTGGCTCGAATTAGGCCACATTAATTTGTTGGATCACATCGGCAAAGTTTCCACGAGGATTTCATGGGCCGTGTGTTGGGGAATTCTTCTCACACGTCGCATTACGCCTGGGTCAGTCGATAGGAATTAATTTTGATTTATCACGCTTTACTCCACGTAAACGCAATTTATTACCACTGCCTGATAGGAGAGTCATGTAACGTGATGATGAAAGGTCGGGAGTTAAAATAAATTTGTGCTAATCGACTGCATCTGTTTTCAATCAAGTAGTTGAAATCGCAAGTAATTTTCTTAATTAATTTTATGTTCAACATTTGCATCTGGTGTTCAATAGCTGAATATAACATCAATGTGCACCCCTTTTTAATTAAAAGTGATCAATTCTGAATCAATTAACGTCAACACTGCCACCGCAGTTCAATCAGGAGTCACGGGGCCTTATTACTTTCTTTGCGTTATCCGATATTGCTGCAGTTTTGCACTCTCTGTTGATCTGTTAGTCAATTAGCTGGGTTGAACACACGCCAAAACCAGGTAAGTGACGGGTGGGGTGTTACAATACTAATAGTTAATGTTAAATTTTTGCTCAGTCGATCACCCGTCAATTGTTGCTGCGTTTCACACATGCTAGTGTGGAAATCCCTTTAGCTTTTTATTAAGAACATTTGATAATAATTAAATGATCGTGAATGATTGAGTTTTGTATGTAGGGAAAAGGAGGGTTGATCCTACAATTACGGCAACTAAAATGTCCGAGATTTTTATAGTTCGTCACTCAAAGATATTATAGCAAAGGCTATGATCCATTAATATACTTCGATACAGTCATTCAAACTTCGTACGTTTTTATTTTCACAAAGCTAAGTGTCCAGTTCCGTTCTTAGATTCAGAGTAACGTCCCTTCGTATAGTCCACAAATCCCATTACCGATGAATCGGCATGTAATACAATTTAATACTGAGCGCTACATTTTCTCGCGCACACAATTCCTCAGAATTTCTTAGTCCGTGGCCTTAAGTCAAAAGTCTTTCCCGTATAAATTAACTATGGTCAATTTTCCTGCAGTTTAACAAAGTGTAATGATCCCTTCCCTCGCATATCACACGCTACATCGCACGCCGCAGCTACGTAGACTTACTCAGAGCGCAGAAAACTAGACAACTAACAATACCCGCGCATGATTTATGTAGTAGAATTTAGAAACAAAATTAGCTTCTAGCGTTAAAAGGTTTTTTGGCTTTTCACATTTAACCAAATATAACATTGATGATGATAATTCATGGCAATGTTTGCCGACAAGATAAAGAATGCAACCTTTTAACACTAGACTGCGTACTCACGGCAGTTCTCCTTGGCCGTTTCTTGGTACGACTTGGAAAAAGACAAAAATTAATGAATGATCGATGATGCGTCGGTTCTCGATTGTGATTAGGAGACGTACGGATTGATTGCGTGAAAATAGTTTCTCAAATGACCTCTTAACCCGGATTGCTTTCACGCAATCAGACTCTTCAATGAAATTACCTAAGGGACCTATTTGAATAATAAAAAAAAATGGAAATGAATGCAAAACAGTGAAATTTTGTAAAAAAAAGTTGTCAGATCGTAAATTGAACACGTTAATGGTCTCCCAAATACAATCGACACACCGAGATAAAGAGCGAACCTGTAACAAAGTTCATTTAAACGTAAACATTATTTGTGGTTAATTTAAAGAAAAGAATAAGCATAGATTTTCTGTACAGTGGAGGAAAAGTATATTCTCAAAGAAGAAAGGCGTTAAATTATAAACATTACCAAATTTACAATGAATACAAAACTTACATTTTTATGTTTTTCTCATACATGGAGCAGTCCAACAATCGCTGCTTTTGTATGTGTGATATTTTGTAAAAATTAAATGTCCTGGCGTGCGCGTAAGTATTTTTTTTATCGTCATTAGGTTTACAAAAGCGTTTTCTTTCTTGATGATAACGTGGTTTTTCACACTAAACTTGTAGCGGTGCTACACAACACGTCTTAACAAGTCGGCAACCAAACATCAAAGGTAATGAAGTACATGTTAACATATCGGCGACCAGAAGTACAACAACTATAAAGACTCTAGAATTTTCCTAACAAATGATAAATTGTTCTTTCTTCTGTTTCGCAGCTTCTTGCTATCAAGCGCTGCGGCAATGATTTTAAATATCTGCGCCCAGCGAGTCATAGTGTTTAAAAGTACCTTTTAAACGCTGGCCGCGCGTCTTGGTATAGGCGCACATTATAAACAGATTTTGTTTATTTACTCTCGCGTTGTCATGCTTAGTATCATTACAAACTGCAGCTCGATGGCTATCCTTTTCTCATATGCAAAATGTCTGAAATCCAATAATATCACATTGCTTCCCGCGTGAGGAGCGATGACTCCGTCAGGATCATCGCGACTCACGCGTAGTCGTGATATTATTGCTTGCGTGAAACAAGTTAGTATTACTTGCAAAAATTCTTTACAATAGATTTTACACATTACATCAAGCAAAGTGGTTAACATACAGAGTATCAGGTAAGTATATTCGTACGACTGAAATTGATAGTAACTTGTCCATAGGGTAACTACATGACAATTGAACTGTGTCCTTTCTAATGTATTGTACAAGGATAACAAATGTTCATTTCTCGGTAAAAGATAATGAAATTAAGATAAAGAGACAAATACATAGATACATTGTACATGGCATAATAAATATAAAAAAAATAACAAAGAAATAAATTACTTGACTTCGCAGGAAGTCTGGGTGCTGTGTGCACTCGTGGGAAAAATATGTTACAAAAAATTGACATTCTTGTTTTACAGTGACATACTACAGGAATATTTTTGTCGTTGTTTCGTCGAAGATTTCTTGCAGTAAATACGTAGCACTTTACTTATTTGTGGCTTTCATGACCTGCAAAAAAAAAAAAAAAAAAGTTTCACTACACTTGGGTAGGTATGAGTTGCACTGGGAGTGGTAGAACTTCGGGTATAAATGATAGCACTGCACTTGAGTGGGGAAATTGATTACACTTTCACAGTGGAGGAAAAGTAGGGCATCACTTTCACTGTGGAAGTTGGAGTAGTTGTCGGGGTGTGATGTTGCGTTGGAAATACGTCGTGGGTCAGGAACTGGAAGACTGGTTCTGCAACATGTTGAGCCGTATGGTGGCGGTCTCTATTTCACTTGACACTTGTCCGTGCTTCCATTTATGTTTTCGTACATGAAAAATACAGAAAAAAAATTTGTATTAGAATGTGCTTACTTACTAATAACTTAGTCTAAAAGAAAATTGGATTAGGTAAGGATAACAATTGTTTATGTACATAAGGTCTCATTCTCTTAGGAAAGCTCAGTTCTCATATTTATCTATTTTTCTGGTTTTATTTGGTTCGACACGTTTTCGTCATTACTCGGCCTGGTCAGTGAATTCGGTAGCAATCGTCAAAATCGAGCTTAAGACTCTTCCGATTAGTGTCTTTATAATTTCACAAGGTACATGAGTGCTTAATTCATTGCTTTATCATATTTTATTTTGAATGCATTTCAAACACATTTGGCATCCGCGCTCGTTGTGCAAAGAAAAATTGATTGTTGAGCGCTCAGCGTACACAGTGTTACGTCCGTTTGTCACAATCACGTGATAATAACTTGAGAGTTCCACAACGCTAGCAGCAGTATTCTGCGAGAAGCAGAGCGTTTGGTGTCTACTAGCCGTGGTGTGAGTTTTTACACAGTTCTTCATCGACTGGATTACGGAAGCAGCCAGATGCGGCGACTCCCGCAGCTGTTTCGAAGAATGTGTCCGTGGAAAGGCATACAGTACCGTTTGTGGTAAGTACAACACTTATTCACTTTCAATCTTCGGCTTTCTACATCGTGGTTTCGTGTACAAGTACTTATAACATTACTTCACACGCGGTATTTCACACGTGCCCTTGGAGTTATCACCTTTTCAGTTCACACTTTATTATTAATTCGTGTTCACATTTATTTGGTCGTCATGTTAAGGTTCACACGCACCACTTTTATACGTGTCCATTAATAACTTGTCTATAGTCGGTTCACACGCAGCAGCATATACGTGTCCATTTATTACTGACTGCATTATTACTACAAAGTACAGTTAACATTTAGTATACATATCATGTCTAAAAATTATTTACAAAGAAATATTTAGTCTCTGTGACTACAAGGCCTGACGAAAAGCGTGTCTCTTGTTCGTAGTTTGTGCTTCCAAGGCACTTTAGGTTTACACTTTGTTCGAAATCTTGTTATTCTTTTCTTTTTACAATAGTTACTCTTTTCGCAAGTTCAGCTCTTTTATTTTCTCTCTATTACGTCGTTAGTTTGAAGACATAGTCAATGTGGCTTCGTTTACGTGATGAACAGTTCGTGTTCAAACTACCATTAGGGTAATTGGGAAGCTTGGTGTTCCCTGTCGTGCAATTGCACATAACAAATCTTAATTGAACTCGCAATTTGCGAAGAATAAGCATAGCCCGTCGACAACCAATGTGTCACGACTATCCATTCGTATAGCCTGTATGTATCAATCATGCAACCAGCTCGTAAAATTCACTTCTCTACTGGATAAGGTAGGATGGTAAGGATACTGGTTAGAGGAAAACACAAAAGACTTATGGAGTGAAGAGATTTGAAGACACAGTGTTAATGACGTATGATATGATGAGCTTAACATAAATTATTATCACCTTAGTTTTTCATGACAAATAGTATAATTAAATCGATACAGTAGTTTCAGTGTCGTCTGATCCAGCTCTCTAAACAATTTTCTATGCATATCTAAAATTACTTAAACCATGCATTAGCAGTGAACTGTGTCTGTTAACTATCTTCTGTTCCATGTATCGTAAAATTGTTTTCTAAAAAAAAAATCGTCGTATCTCGAGGACCTGAAATAGATATTTCTAGTACTAAACTAATTTATTTATAAATGATCTTTGTATTTCAGCTGCACTGTGCCGTAAAATTGTTATGAGCGTATACGGTTTTCTCCGTATTATAATAAAATAATTGAGTTGCGCACTTCTTTCCTGCTACCTGGATCGTTATTGACTTACTTGATTCTTATATGCTAAGCTGCTGCTTTTTGCCTGCTGCGTTTCATAGGTGGTCTCATAAAATTTGTTGTCACACACTCCTTATGCATAACATAACATTTACCTCATTAGAGTAAGCGACCTTGATAATTTTTATTTATTTATTTATTTATTTATTTTTTTACCTACGAGCAATCATTCTGGTCTGAATGATCATTTTAATTTATTTCATTCAAGAGGATAGAGCTTTGCTATACTTAAAACTAGTGGTAGCAGGTGGCACTTAGCACGTCCCTACTATAATATATGTCAGCTCTTTCGGCTGTGGCCGTTCATGGCTCAATTAACTTAAAACTAACTTACATCTAAGGCAAATCTTGCTCTCCTACAATAAATGTGTTTTACTTAAGGTGCTCATACAAATTACTTATCTTGTTGTGGCAGGTCGACAGGGTGTTAGTCCTGTGCACTACTCTTACATACGTTGGTACTTCACACATAGTATGACAACTTATAGTGTGTGTGTATATTTTCTTTTAGCAGCTTAACTTAACAGATATTTTCAATGGTTGACTCGGTATTTCTTCAAGTCTGCGTGATGAAACAATCCTTTTATTCGTCCAGATACAGGGTCAGCTAATAGATAGCAACCAATGTGCGGCTTTCTTAAGATAATATATGGTCCTTCATACAAGTGCTGCCACTTGCGATTCTTATGATGAATCGAAGATGGTTTGAAGTGGGTCTTTAATAGCACTCGTTCATTTATACGATACGATAAGACTTTGCTAATGTGTTTGTCATGCGCCTTTTTTCTTAGGTTGGCATGAGTTGTTAAAGATATGAGAGCTTATTGGTCCCGCAGCTTCCCCGTGGAGGCCTAAAGAAGCTGCTAATGGTTTTCCGACTGGGGTGGAGCTGAAATGTCAGTTATTTTTTACTTGACTAGTATTTTGCGACCTACCAGGTCGAAAATTTGCGTTCGTATCCCATACGACTTGTGCATCTGTTGATTGCGTGTTATTTGACATCGCGTTTGGTGCTTGGTTCGCCTGTGTGTAAAAAATAGTCGGATTTCCTTGACTATTATAACCGGCGGTGTCAGGAAAAGCATCCGACGAATTGTCCTGACTATTGTTCCTGAACTGTTGGTTGGGTTGGTGAGAAAATGTCGCATTTTTCGGCTGTGAAAAATTTATTTGCTGAGAGGGAGTGAAGTGACTCGGCTGACTGTACTGTTGTGGTCTGTTATAATTGTTCCATTTCTTTCCCTTGTGACGATTTCCATTATTCGTCTTGTTGTTCTGGTACTGGTAATTACCGTTGTGATTTATCGGTGAATTACCGTATTGTTGCTGTGTGTTTTGATAAATCGGATTGTATCTATTCTGGTGTGGATGTTTGTTATATTGTTTTCCATTACGGCGGTTGAAACTGTTATGATTGCCGTAAGGCTGAGCGTTTGGTTGTCCCGTGTTATGTTGGTACGCCATCCATTGACGCAATTTGTTATGTGCTGCTGCGGAGCGGGCGGTCCATTATTATAATTATTCCGCGCGCTCGCACGCACATCCTCATAGGTCATATCCAAATTGTCAAGAACAGAAAGAAAGGCTTCTAGGTCTTCTTCACTCACATTAACTAGTTTTTCTCTTATTGACACAGGAAGTTTTGACTTTAAGATCATGATTACATCTTTGGTTGAAATGGGCGTGTCCCAATACTGAATTTTACGTAGATATTTTTCAAAATAACGTCTCAAACCTCCTCCTTTGGTGTTGAAAGGTTCGGCGTTGTAAACCTCTTTTCGGAGTCTTTGTTGTATACCTGAACTCCAGAATTTATTCAAAAAATGCTTTTCAAAATCTGCATAGGTGTGACATTTGTTTATTATTTCTGTACCCCAAATTGATCCTTCACCGTGTACATAGCCTAAGATGAACTGTATCCGCTGCCTGTCGTTCCATGATTCTGGAAAAGCGCCTGTGAATGATTTTAGAAATACCATTGGATGTATATTTCGTTTTTCAGGTATAAAAGTCTGAAAAGCTCTGTGTTTTAGCACACTCTCGTCTCGCATTAGTTCAACGAGTGTTAGTTGATCGGCATGGCTACGTGACGTAGAAGTTTCGCCACGCGTATTATTTACTGTTGGTGAGAATTGTACCTGACACTCGGGATATTGACGATTATCGTGTTCTGGCGGTAGCGAATACTCACTTTGTCACATTGCAATTCCGTAACTAGTCGTTTTAGTTGATCTATATCATTGCTTAGCTGACGTTTCCATTCCGGAAGATCGTGGCTAAATGCTCGTCTGATTTCACCTAATTCACTGCTTAAAGTGTCACCAGAAGTACCGGGAGCGGTTAAGATTTCTGCTGTAGCAGATTTAACCGTACCCTTTAGTTCAGCGTGTACCTTGCTGACAATGTACTGTTCTTTGGATTGCATCCACTCTTCAAATTCCCTATTAAGTGTATTGCTTATACCGGTGTTGACATCTGCGATCCTTTTGTCAATATTGACATCGGATATTTGCTGAGCAAGGTCTTCGACTCGCTCGCCAACGTGGTTGACACTTTCTGTCAATTGGCTTACTCTCTTTGAAACATCACTGTAATGTTTCAAAGAGTCACTCGCAGTTGATTTACACACATCTATTTGGGCCTGCATATCTATGAACTTGCTACCAATATTGGTCTCGGCGGATTCCACCATCGAAAGAACACTATCAATTTTTGCGTGTACGCTTGCGTTTAGCTCGCTTGCGTTTAGCTCGCTTGCGTAAGCAGTGGTAATGGCTTTAATTTTTTCCTCCATGGTGTCATTCGATTTTTTGATTTGTGCTTGGATGTCGGTAATAACAGAATTTATATTGTTCATTCGCACTTGAGTGTCCTCTACCCTTGATTCTAAACTGTTGAACCTGCTGTCACTTTGGTTTGCTAACTGACTGATTTGCGTTTCAATATTGTCACTTTGGTTTGTCAACTGACTGATTTGCGTTTCAATATTGTCACTTTGGTTTGTTAACTGTGCCATTCGAGTGTCAAGATTACCCATGTTTGCTTCAAAACTGGTTTTCATATCAGCAAACAATTTTAGTATATCTGACAGCGAGCATTCACGTGACTGCGACGCGGTCTGTGGCACCGACAGCTCACGTGTCGCTTCGTCCTGTGTTGTTCCCTCACTACGAGATTCAGGTTTGTTTACATCCGCGCGCGGTCTAAGTTGCCTTGGTTGCTCATCAGCCATCATAAATTTAAAGTAGTTACACTGCACGAGCTAGAAAAGATAATTTTTTTTTAATTATGATTTTCACTTGTCAGGTGCGCCAAGGATTTCGCGTCCTGATTTCTCAGATATTGCTTGCGCGTTATAAACAATTGAAACTCTGACACACGAAAATGCCAATATGGCAACGAGAGAGATAAAATAAATGAAAAACACTTATAGAGCACTGAAACTGGCGGCCATTGTGATTTACTAAAATGCACAACAATGGAAATTCTTGCTAACTATTTCTAACTATTGTAAGCGAAATGATGTGATAGAGGCGGATCTAATAGCAAAAGGAAACATAAATTTGGAAATTAAATTGCTTGAGGACAAGGAAAAAAGCGTAGAGAGTGAATGTCACGAGCCGACTGAATGCTCGGTACGCAAAGCTTCAAACGTAATGAAAAATCGTACTCACATTAGTTGTCTTGCGCTCTGCTATTTATTGCTGTTGTGGATTCTTGCTGCGATTTTCTGCATATGCGTCCTTTTTTTTTTTTTTGTTTTTCTGTTTTGGCTTCCAATTTTCTCCAGATGGTAGCATGAAAATAAAAAGAACAAATTAGTTTTTAGTCAAGTCCCTGTTCGGGCGCCACATTTAGCGTTAAAAGGTTTTTTGGCTTTTCACATTTAACCAAATATAACATTGATGATGATAATTCATGGCAATGTTTGCCGACAAGATAAAGAATGCAACCTTTTAACACTAGATTGCGTACTCACGGCAGTTCTCCTTGGCCGTTTCTTGGTACGACTTGGAAAAAGACAAAAATTAATGAATGATCGATGATGCGTCGGTTCTCGATTGTGTTTAGGAGACGTACGGATTGATTGCATGAAAATAGTTTCTCAAATGACCTCTTAACCCGGATTGCTTTCACGCAATCAGACTCTTCAATGAAATTACCTAAGGGACCTATTTGAATAATAAAAAAAATTGGAAATGAATGCAAAACAGTGAAATTTTGTAAAAAAAGTTGTCAGATCGTAAATTGAACACGTTAATGGTCTCCCAAATACAATCGACACACCGAGATAAAGAGCGAACCTGTAACAAAGTTCATTTAAACGTAAACATTATTTGTGGTTAATTTAAAGAAAAGAATAAGCATAGATTTTCTGTACAGTGGAGGAAAAGTATATTCTCAAAGAAGAAAGGCGTTAAACTATAAACATTACCAAATTTACAATGAATACAAAACTTACATTTTTATGTTTTTCTCATACATGGAGCAGTCCAACAATCGCTGCTTTTGTATGTGTGATATTTTGTAAAAATTAAATGTCCTGGCGTGCGCGTAAGTATTTTTTTTATCGTCACTAGGTTTGCAAAAGCGTTTTCTTTCTTGATGATAACGTGGTTTTTCACACTAAACTTGTAGCGGTGCTACACAACACGTCTTAACAAGTCGGCAACCAAACATCAAAGGTAATGAAGTACATGTTAACATATCGGCGACCAGAAGTACAACAACTATAAAGACTCTAGAATTTTCCTAACAAATGATAAATTGTTCTTTCTTCTGTTTCGCAGCTTCTTGCTATCAAGCGCTGCGGCAATGATTTTAAATATCTGCGCCCAGCGAGTCATAGTGTTTAAAAGTACCTTTTAAACGCTGGCCGCGCGTCTTGGTATAGGCGCACATTATAAACAGATTTTGTTTATTTACTCTCGCGTTGTCATGCTTAGTATCATTACAAACTGCAGCTCGATGGCTATCCTTTTCTCATATGCAAAATGTCTGAAATCCAATAATATCACAAGCTGCATTAAACCCTCTTTGATTTCCCTGAAGCGCTACTTTGCTGCAGGCGTTATGAGAGATTATATATCGACAATTTTAATTATAACTTTTTCAGTGCCATTAATTATTTCCAATATTATCGATCACCTCTCCCCTATACGAATATAAGCCTAATAATATTGTTCTAGAGTGGTTATAGCCCGACAAAAGTTCGTCTTTTGTCACTACACGCGGGTTCAAATGTTGTTCTGTTAAATATACATGACAGAAAGCGAGGCGGACGAAACTTCTAAGAACAAAGTTTCTGGAGAAATTTAGACAGCGGATTTTTTTAGGACGCATCGTGAGAGGAGTACAGCAATAGAAGCATAAAAAATGAATTTTTTAACGAATCCATAACAGTCCCTTGTGGCACACAGAGAGAATAAATGTATTTCTGTGCTTCTCGTTTTAGGTTTTATTTCCGGTGCTTATTGGAAATGAAATGTAAAAACCGAAATATCGGCATTCCATGGACTTCAACTCATTCTGGTAAGTTTCAAAGAAGTCCAACCACTATTAAAGTTCTGTGCCACGAAAAATAAAGTGGTTTCGAGTTTTTTCTTTTTTTATAGGTGTAGCAGTTGCTAAATGTTTAATTTCTTACGTATCTGTTGTATTTGTTGAATATTGTGCGCCACACCCAGTGTAGTCTTTCTTGTTCGAGTCTGAAACGAGTTTCTTAAACTTACAGTTCATCTTTTATGCTACATCCAGAAACGTCTTATATTTATTTGCTTTACGCTGATGTTTTTCTTCAGTCAACTATAAATCACGTTGCAGGTTTCAGGAATAATTTTAGTTGATAGTTGTGGAGATACAATGGCACTGAATCACTGTACACAATGTGTCAATCCGACAGCAGGGTGTGAGTATGGCGAGTGCCCGGTGAATATCAGCCAGAGTGTGTAGTGCCAACTGTAAAATTCGGAGGCCGTGGTGTTATGGTGTGGCCGTGTTTCTCATGGAGGAGGCTTGCACCCATTGTTGTTTTGTGTGGCACTATCACAGCACAGGCCGACAGTGATGTTTTAAGCACCTTCTTGCTTCCCACTGTTGAAGAGCAGTTCGGGGATGGCGACTGCATCTTTCAACCCGATCGAGTACCTGTTCATAACGCACGGCCTGTGGAGGAGTGGTTACACGACAACAACATCCCTGTAACGGACTGGACTGCACAGAGTCCTGACCTGAATCCTATAGAACACCTGTGGGATGTTTTGGAACGCCGACTTCGTGCCAGGCCTCACCGACCGACATCGATACCTCTCCTCACCGTAGCACTCCGTGAAGAATGGGCTGCCATTCTCCAAGAAACCTTCCAGCACCTGACTGAATGTATGCCTGCGAGAGTGGAAGCTGTCATCAAGGCTAAGGGTGGGCCAACACCATACTGAATTCCAGCATTACCAATGAAGGGAGCCACGAACTTCTAAGTCATTTTCAGCCAGGTGTCCGCATACTTTTGATCACATAGTGTATTTAAACATTCCCGCCCCAAAAAGAGATATATACGAAAAGAAAGGTGTATCCGTACAGTTATATTTACTTGGCCGATATCAGATCTTTCACTCTTCAATTATCGGTCTTTTCCTGTCCCTGATTGTGGGTGGACGTACGGCGTGTATGTCCGATAATAATATTTGAATTTGTGCAGAAGTTTCTACAATATATTGTACAATATATTTCTAAATTGCTTATACTGAAAATGATTCCTGTGCACATGGTACCCTCCAATCTTCGGATACTACAGCGACGTTATTTATGATTGTATTATGTCGCATTCTTTATGACGGAGATGGACGGTGCATCCTTTTCTTCAAGAAAGAAGAGCTAAAATTCACTCTGTTCAGAGGAAAGTTAATGCATCAATCAAATTAGGTTTCTACAGTGGTAATCGTAGCGAGAGACTGTGGAGGGGCGAACGGAGAAGCGTGAATTGCTGCTGGTGAAAGTATCCGCAAGCCACACACCTCGAAACAGTTCGCATTACTCGCACTTCCTTACGGCGCCATTTCTTAAACACCAGTATAACTGATGGTCGTGATGCGAGTTTAGATAACTGAAGTAATTAAAATATATGAACTCTTTGTCAAAGTTTTCCAGTGTTTTAATTATGTTTTCTCTGCTACCAAGAGGAAGAGAGGAAGGATTACGAAAGAAGTGCATGCATGGACGAAGAATAAAATTTGTACGGAAACTACCAGAAAAAAATATTGCGAAATCTATCGAGAATGTAGGAAAATTCTAACTTACAGCTTGCATGGCTTCGCTTGGCAGCGCTTCACTTGTATGTAATGATAGTAGTAATAGTAGTAGTAGTACCTCTCCTCTCAAATCATAAAAATTGGAGCATTTTAAATTATAGTAAAATAGTGTATTTAAAAAAATTATATTTTGGCAGATTATTTTGAATTAGTGTAAGTGTGACAACAATGAGTTGAAGTGTATGTTCACAAGTCTCAGAATAATTTAGAAAATGTTCCCATAGTAATTAAGAAGGGGATATTCATTTTAAAATTCTGCAAATAGTAAATCAGAAGGACAGAAATGGATACAGCAGGTAAAACCATTGTTGATCATTCAGTAATTAATGTGCAAGCACAAAATGTCGGTGCAATTAATGCGACGACAAATGTTAGTGATCGTGAACATGTCGGCGAGTCAGACGAGAACCGCGAGCATTATTTAAGCTCAGCTATGACTGGGGTAGCGATGTTGTGATTAATGACATGGCTTTACTTACGGCAGACGAAACAAGTTCACGATTATCGTCGGGAAGCATTTCTTTCACATGAGGCTTGTGAAAGGCGCGGTGGCACAGATTCTAGTAGATGTAAAATTTCTGCATCGGGCGAAATGGACCCGAATGTAATCAGAAACGTCAGTAGGTGTTCAAAATGATACTCCAACGTTGTGAAACGCCTTAATTATGTTAGGAATGAACAAACACCAAAATTTAATCAACAAACACAAAACTTACACAAAAATTCAATAATTTATGACAAAAAGTAGAAGAGTCTTCAAAATAACAAACACAAACATTTAATAATTTTAGGAAAAATGTGACACAAAAATTTGAGGAACTTTTAAATGAACAAATGCAAAAATTTGATGACCTAAGTAAAAAATTGTCCACTGACCTGTCAAACGATTTAACATATAAGTTGTCGGAAATGGGAAAAGAATTAAAAGTGCAGTTACTCAAAGGACTGTCTCAGGAAACAGATAAGTTAGATAATAAGGCATCGGATATTGACAACGCACAGCAGGGAATTGCAGGTATGCTGGACAACATGAGAGACACACAGACTGAAACACAGGGCACTCAGTCAGAAATTAGTAACAGTGTGAGGGCGATGCAAGGTATTATTACTGAGTTGCAAACTAGATGTAAAAATGTGCCTGAGGAAGAGCAGAAACTGTCCGTGGAATTGAACAATTTAAAACTGAGCGGTAAGTTCAATCCCAGAAAGACCGATAGCTCTCCATGAAGACAGTAGGAAGTGCACAGCCTTTCTATGTGCGGACACAAGCTGTGAATTCTGTGTCTTGGCTTTTGGCTTAAATGTGAGCGCAGGTATCTTCATCTTCGCGTTAGACTAAGTGTTACGTCTAAAATTACTTAATAAAGTCACTGTCTACGTGGTTGACTTGCGCACTTTTTAAAGCCAGTTCTAAGACACTTTTATTTGTCATCCTCCCCTCTGGGAAATCCCCACTCCTCACCATTCCCCCAACACTGTAACATCCACGAGATAAATTTTAGCTACGGTGCGACGAGAGGAAATTATGCCTCTAACAGTTATAAACATGATCTATTCGCCATATGAAAAAACAGTGAAAACGATGACAAATATTAATTATTTATATAATATTTACGATGTAATTGGACATATCGATGTGTATCATACAAAGACAATGATAATTGCAAATTTCTTTTATGATCTGCGTTTGTCTTCTTTTGTTTTTACCTTTTGTTGGATGGCTTTTGTAGGTTGCGGACGCATATCAAACTGAGGTCTGTTAAGAAATTGTAATTATTTGTTAATTATTACTTGAGAATAGAGTTCATTATTATTATAAATATGAGTGAATAATTATTTGTAACTTTAATTCCTCACTCAGTAAGCATTATCTGTGTTAATTATTTCTTTCCGCTGCAAGGACCGCAGCCATTGATGATAGCGATTTGTATCGCGTTTTTGTCTGTGTTTTTCCCTTAAAGAAAAATCATATGTTTGCTTGATGAAGTCTAAACAGTGCACAAAGTTTAATAAGCATTTCAAATACTTATCTTATTTGCTCTAACAATAGAAAGTCTCTATCAACTGCTGCCGCTATCTTAACAATTATCTCAGCGGCAAATTCAAATTACGCAACTCTGCAGACATAAATGCCGAACGTAATACAAATGTGTGCCGGCCGGAGTGGCCGTGCGGTTCTAGGCGCTACAGTCTGGAGCTACGGTCGCAGGTTCGAATCCTGCCTCGGGCATGGATGTGTGTGATGTCCTTAGATTAGTTAGGTTTAATTAGTTCTAAGTTCTAGACGACTGATGACCTCAGAAGTTAAGATCAGAGCCATTTAATACAAATGTGCAAAAATAAATGTGCACCGGTGGTCACGAACGCATTTTAATGAAAATAATTCGAATCAGATTGGTTATTTAAAAACAGTGCTCATAGCAAGATCCTTATAACAAACTTTTCTAGTTGATGTATGGAGCCGAAATTAATTAAGCACGAGTTGCGAAGATTATTGTTTCAGGTAACATACGTCAGTGTTGTGCGCGGCTGATATTTGGTGGTTTTAATGATCATTTTGCTGAAGATAACTGCTTCCATTATAATCAATAGTTGCATAGAATCTGTTGTATGAACTGTGATTTAGTGACACTTACACAACTTACAGACAACACTGCTGTCATGTTACTGGCGTTGTCAGTTGTGATGCTTACAACTTTGTTTTCAATGTTCCATTTTGAAATCACGTTATCTAACTCCTCACTAATACTTAGCGCTGTATGCTTTTCCGGGAAACGGAATGCCTCGAGAGCTAAAGCTTTCAGGCACCAATTGGTGTTAATGAAATGACCAGTTACAGCAATATATGCCTCACTATTGGGCGAGGTCCAAATATCGGTCGTTACAGAAACACAAGTAGAGTCTTCCACGGCCAAGTTTACAGCCTCCTTCTGTTTATGGTAATCGTCCTCAATCATGAGACGCAACTTTTTTCGATTTGGTATCGAGTATTGTGGGTCCAACATTGAAACAAAACGTCGAAAGCCAGTGTCCTCGACGATTAAAAGCGGTTGTAAATCGTCTGTTATCATGGCCACTAGTGCTTCATCTAGCTGTTGTGGCCGTTAACTTTTCTCTATGAAGAGAAACGTGAGATTTAGATCAGTGCCCCTGCAACGGGGATACGCTATGCTTGACAACGAGTCCAATAAAAAATTACATATCGTATCGTGCAAAAGCTAGGATAGGATAGTATAGGTTTGATTTTTGGGTATGTTGTATGTTATCGGAGTATGATTTAAAAAATCAATGTTTTTTAAGCGTGGCGGACCGCTTCGGACACTATCCGAACTTTTGCACGGAATTCACCTTCTGTACCATACGTACCTGGATATTTTGTCTGCCTCGCACTATTGGAAGAATGAGCCTCTGTATCAACGTACGTCGCTGTTTTATTGCTCGATAAATTGTGCAGTTTAGGATGTCTAATCATACCCGTTGTATTTTTTGATACATTACGGAGATTTTTACGACAAATGTTGCAAGTAACGTTATCTCCATCCTCCGTAAAGTATTGTCAGCACCATGATGTTCGTTTGATTTGAATAACAACTTTACTCGATTGAAACCTGAGACATACATATGTATTGCGAATACATAGAAACAAGGATCCTTTATTGTATGATTATATGATAGCGGAACAAACACTGGTAGCAGTTACTTCTGTAAAATACCTGGGAGTATGCGTGCGGAACGATTTGAAGTGGAATGATCATATAAAATTAATTGTTGGTAAGGCGGGTACCAGGTTGAGATTCATTGGGAGAGTCCTTAGAAAATGTAGTCCATCAACAAAGGAGGTGGCTTACAAAACACTCGGTCGACCTATACTTGAGTATTGCTCATCAGTGTGGGATCCGTACCAGATCGGGTTGACGGAGGAGATAGAGAAGATCCAAAGAAGAGCGGCGCGTTTCGTCACAGGGTTATTTGGTAACCGTGATAGCGTTACGGAGATGTTTAACAAACTCAAGTGGCAGACTCTGCATCGCGGTGTAGCTTGCTCGCCAGGTTTCGAGACGGTGCGTTTCTGGATGAGGTATCGAATATATTGCTTCCCCCTACTTATACCTCCCGAGGAGATCACGAATGTAAAATTAGAGAGATTAGAGCGCGCACGGAGGCTTTCAGACAGTCGTTCTTCCCGCGAACCATACGCGACTGGAACAGGAAAGGGAGGTAATGACAGTGGCACGTAAAGTGCCCTCCGCCACACACCGTTGGGTGGCTTGCGGAGTATAAATGTAGATGTAGATGTAGATACTAGTTACGAGCACAGCGAGCAACGAGCGTGTTTGTCTAGCGGCGGCATTCAATTCCTAAAACAACAGCGGCGCGGCGAATGTTGTCGCAGCCAACTGGCGCGCAGCGGCAACGCCGCCCAGCCGTTTCTCGTGAGCTTCTCGAGAATTGCTTGAGAACTCGAGGCTCGAGATATTCTCGGTGCGCTCGAGTCGCCGCGCCTCGCCATCCCATCACTGCCAGTAGCTACGCTACTGCCGACACAGCTGTTGACTTCATCGGAGCACACAAACCAACCCGCCCGTCACTGAAGGCGCCTTCGATAAGGCGGTGTCCCCTGGGACAACCTATAACTACTGCCCGTATATTATTGAGTAGGAGTATCCCATTCTTCTTCTTCTGGTCTTCTTCCGCATTATCACAAGATCAGTTAGTTACAACAAAGTCTTTGTGTTTAGGATGCTTCACACAACTATCCATGATACCAACTGCATCGTACTGCAATGGAATTTTATAGAAAATATATGTCACCTAATGAACTGCAATGCTCACACAGTGTATATACACATGAAAGTTGCTCTATCATTCATTTTAACAATGACTGGAGACGCTGCTGTGATGATGAGGTGATTCACAGCTTGGTGCTGCTGCAGGTATTCTAGATATTGCAGCGAAAATACTGGTAGAGTAGCATTGTTGTGAGAGGTATGAACAAAATAAAGCATGATTTGCGGTAATATAGACATCTTTATTCAGTAGCCATACAATGGATGCGCTACATCAAAAAATTATCTGGTTCTTTATGTATATTCACACTTATACAGAATTTAGCAAATAAAGCTTTCTTGTATGCATCTAATTTAGTATGTAATTCTCTCAAACTGATAGGTGTTCCTTTATGTTCTTTTGACACTACATCAGAAATGGCTCTGAGCACTATGGGACTTTACATCTGAGGTCATTAGTCCCCTAGAACTTAGAACTACTTAAATCTAACTAACCTAAGGACATCACACACATCCATGCCTGAGGCAGGATTCGAGCCTGCGACTGTAGCGGTCGCGCGGTTCCAGACTGAAGCACCTAGAACCGCTCGACCACACTGGCCGGCAACATCATATCGATACAGTGTTCTAAGTCATCTGCGTGCACACTATATGTACGGAGATAGTTCACAATGTCTTTATACACAGTTTAAACGCAAGTTACCCATCTGTTAAGTCTTTCCATCACAAGTGATAGCACCATCTGTAGGCTGAACAAGTTTGTTACGGTGGAGTATTGTTGATAAATGGATCGATCTCCAGATCTCATCATGAGTGCCATGCTGTTGTGGAATGATGTTAAAGATGGCATTATGTCAGCATAGTAAATGTCCAGAGATAAAAGAGGTGAGCCATACTCAGAGGTCATCTGTTGATTGATGTAGTATTCTGCATCTCACAGTTCATTCCATTCCAGCTCCATAAACCGCAATTTAATACTTCTTGATGCATTTTCAGTCGCTTACACCGCACAATAGACGCTGTCCACTGGTACTTGTGATGTTACAAAATAAAAGTGATGTTGTTATTCAATGGAAAGTTGGAAATTGAGATTTAACTAACTGTTTTATCAATCACAATTGGCGTAAGAATCATGGATTGACCATTGTCATAAAATATTGCATTATGAGATGTGAATAGTTTTTACTTGCAGTTTCGCGTGGCTTGAGGCAGTCACAACTAGCGTGCTATTGATTAAGAAATTGCGTTATCGTCTTTCTAATTACTTCATGATCGTAGATACGATCATACCCGGTTGTGAAGTTATTGTTATGACAAAACAATTTCCTAAGGGACCAGAAAGTTCTTAAGGGCGCAAAAACAACTGTAACATCACACAAAAGGGAATTCAATATTAAAGCTGATGCAAGAAGACGATGAAACAGTTTTCTTTTTATCAATGTAACACGCACATTGGACTGCTGATCTTGGAGTCTGTAATATTAGCAAAATGCATAATTAAAATGAAAATAATACTGAGGAGATAATAGAAATGAGCACTGCTAAATGATTCAGTATTCCCAGAACAAATATTTATTATAACTAAAACATATATCGTACCTTAAGCTTAATACTACAATGACGATAGATTTTTATGTCCGTATCATGTCCATTGAGCGCTCTTTTATATAGCCATTGTCTCCTTTGAGTCGCTCGTGCGTCGTCACGGTAAGTTTTAACAGTTCTTCTTACACTTCACTCAAACTTAGACGGAACACGTTTATATACATTTAGTAAAAATTAGATCAGACTACCACAAATCTGCGTCCGTCTTACTCGAGAAAAACAGTACAAGTCTTTTTAGCGCTCAAGGCTTCATTTGTTCTCCAGTGGACAAAATAGTGAAGGATCGCATATCCATCCGTGTTTTTCTGTTTATATTGCCGCCCAAAGACGACGAATTACATTATTTAGAAAATTCCACCGTCGCTATGCGACGCCTTATTATATATTAATCATTCTTTATAAACAAGTATTTGCCTTCTGGCTGAATTTGCTGTTTTAATTAAGCCAAAAATATCGAATACCACATTGCCTCCCATGAGGAGAGAGGGAATGCCGAAGGATTACCTCGATCCTCATGTCCTCATGAGATATTCGTGATTTTTGGTGTGACATTTACATAATGTTACTGGCGTACAAAGTACATAAATTGAAATTACATTTATAAACATATATCAGATATTTATCATTTTTCAAAATAAAGTTTTTCATTCTTTGTTCATCAGTCACTTCATTCCATAATACCAAGATTAACATTTATGTGCATATTTAAGTTTGGTCCATATTTGCTTATAACAATAAGTGAACGTTCATTTCGCACTTCAGGGGATAGAATTCAGAAATTACTTTCTCTTGAGCTTAACAACTAATACATGAGTACAGTGAGTGCTTATTTTCACTAAACTAGAGTGGACAATGTTCGAGCATCTGTTGACTCATTGTGGTTCAATTACAGTTTAATAACGTAGCACTACACTTCGTGATGCTTTCACTTTCTGTGTTAGCTGTCTACGGCGTTCATCATGCAGTACATCTGTCCTTTCCACTGTGGTGCCAGGAATTCAAGTGGATTCCCGGGTTTTTATTTACAATATGAAACAGAAGAAGTGGAAAATTATTTATTTATTTATTTATTTATTTATTTAACCTGGCAAGATTAGGGCCATCAGGCCCTCTCTTACATCTAACCAGGCATTCTACTTATTTTACATTCATACGTTTTAGTAGGCATGTTAAACTACATCTAGTACAAAAAGTGAAATAAACAATTAGAAATACATACATATAGAGTTTATATTCGTAGATCATAAGTACTGTTATAATTAGACAATTATTGAAGAGACAAATTTTAGATAGGAGTGCTGGCAGCAGGGAGTATGAGGGAGACTCATGGTGAAGGGAGGAGAAGAATAGAGAGACATGATGAAACATAATTAAGGAAATATAAAGGAAAAGAAGATTGCGTGGCTAATAGAGATAGATGAAGAGGATGGCATCTCAGGAGCAAGATAGGAGACGCTATCTTTGCTATTTGACGGATGAGAGGATTGGCCTGGTACATTAATTTTGTGGAGAACTTTATGAAGATGATAGTAGGAAATGCTTCAACTTCTTCTTAAAAGCAGCAGGAGATTGAATTTTGCGCAAGGTAAGGGGCAGTTTGTTCCAGAGGCGGACAGCGGCAACTGAGAAGGAGTTTGCAAAAGTTTTTGTTTTGTGAGTGGGCACAGTTAGGATACCAAATAAGAGTGACCTCGTGTTTCGATTATGATGGCATGACAGGCTTTTAATCTCTGAAGCAAGGTACTGGGGTGCTTGCGCGACGAGGAGTCTGTGAAGTAGACATAGAGTGTGATAGTCACGCAATTTGTCCGGCCGCAGCCACCCTAGCTCGGAGTATGAAGCACTAACATGATCATATCGGCGAATGTTGCAGGTGTAGCGCACACAGGCATTCATGGTTAGCTCTAGCCGTCTTTTATTTTCACTACTCGTGCCTTGCTGAATCACATCACAATAGTGGAGGTTCGGTAGAACGAGTGCTTGCACGAGCTGGCGTTTCAAGTCCTGTGGAAATATGTTCCGAAACTTTTTGAGAGCATAGAGACAAGCAGACGTCTTTCGGCACACTGCGACTGTATTCTCCGCCCATTTGAGATGCTCATCCAAAGTTACACCCAAGTTCTTCACTGTTTTCTGATATGGTATTGGAGTACCGTCGAGCAGAATAGGAGGTAGCCGTTCGCGGAAATCTGAACTTATTAATTTCTGATGGGCTATTAAGATTACTTGCGTCTTTTTTGCATTTAGTTTAAGCCCCAGGTTTTTCGCCCATGTCACTATTGAAGACAGATCATCATTCATCTGAGCGATTGCAGTGTTTACGTCTTCAGGTCTGACGCTTAGGTAGAGTTGGAGGTCGTCGGCATAGAAATGATATTTACAATAGGACAGAACCGACGAAATATCGTTGACATATAAAGAAAACAAAAGTGGTCCTAAGACTGATCCTTGTGGCACTGCCGAGGAAACATGTTTCCAGGAAGATTTTTCATTTACGCAGACAACACATTGCTGTCTGTCTTTTAAGTAGCTTTCAAACCATCTCATTGCACTATCAGAGAAATTAAGCTGTTGCATTTTTCTGAGCAATATGTCAAAGTTAACAGTGTCAAAAGCTTTGCTGAAGTCCAGTAGCGTCAATACTGTTGCCTTTCGATTGTCGATGGCACATTTCAGTTCATCAGTTACTTTAATTAGAGCAGTGTTTGTGCTGTGATGTTTACGGAAACCGGATTGAAATTTGTCATATAGGCTGAATTCATGCAAGTGTTCAGTGATTTGGTCATGAACAATATATTCAAGTGGTTTGGAAACAGCAGGCAGTATGCTAATTGGTCGGTAATCACTAGGCAGTTGCGGGTTTTCGATCTTAGGGATGGGTCGAATTATGCTTCTTTTCCATGCAGTGGGGTATATTCCGTTCACGAGGGAAAAGTTAAATATGTCGGTTAAGACAGGTACTAAGATATCGGCAACATTCTTAATCATGGTTATACCGATACTGTCGTTGCCTATTGCATCAGAAGAGATTCTCATTATTGCTTTTCTTTCCGTATTTGTTGTTACATGTTTTAGATGGAAGGTATCGTTTTTAGTTATCCTGTCTGGGGACTCTTGTGGACGGTAATTATCAGCCGTGCTGGTATTCAGTGGTGCAGAGAAGAATTCATTTAATTCGTTAGCTGACACATGAAAAGTAGTTTCCGATTTTGCCTTTCCGACCCCCAAGCTACGGAGATTCTTCCATAGAGTCGTGGGCGTCAGATCGCTGCATACAAGGGAGCGAGCGTGCCTGATTTTAGCATTGCGAATGCATTGTTTCACTCTGTTCCGTAGCTTTCTGTATTCTTCGAAACGCTCGGGTTTCGGATCTGCCTTGAAACGCCTGTGGGCAGCATCCCTATTAGTCATCATTTGACGTAATTCAGTTGTCAGCCATGGAGCAGGAGATTTTCTTACACGGATTGTGCGCACAGGAGCATGTTTGTCATAGAGGGCAGTGAGTTTATCACCAAGTTCATTAATTTTGCCGTCGATTGTAGGTTCTCTGATTATTTGATGCCATGAGATTTCTGAGCAATCGGCTGTTAGAGCGTCATGGTCAATACGTTTCATGTTCCTACAAGTTATGTAACGCGATTTGATCCTTGGGGGCTGCACAGAGTAGGCCAGGAATATTACATCATGTGCTGAGAGGCCAGGGGCCGATGTTTGCCCAACATCTCTTACTTTGTCAGTCTGTTTCGTTGCGATTACGTCTATAAGGGTATGACTGTGCGCCGTATGGTGTGTAGGTTGTAATGGAAGAATGTTCATGCTATTGCAACTAAACAGTCTTCTTAGGTTTATTGCGGAGGGAGTGTCTCTTAGCAGGTCTATGTTCAAGTCACCCATTACGATGACATGTTCGTATTGACACTGAAGTGAATGTAATTCCGACTGGAAGGAACTCATTGAGTTTATTTTTGGCGGCTTGTACACGACACCAGTCAAGAATTTCCGACTTTGTATATTTATTTCAATGAACATGAATTCAGCCTCTTTTTCTTCAGCAGGATTTGATGTACTTAAGACTTTCGCTTTGAGATCTGTTCGTATATACGCGCCGACCCCACCACCTCGTTTTTTTGATCTGTCTGCCCTAATAAATGTGTACCCTGGGAGATGAATAGATGCAGAGGATATGTGTGGTTTCAACCACGTTTCGGATAAGAGGATTACGTGGTAGTTATTAGTATAACTTACAACCTATTGGATACATTTGTTAAGGATCGGGACTGGTCTGGAGTTTAGGGTCTTCCTATAGTGCACATTCATTTTCTTTGTCCATCAAGAGACAGGATTATAATTCATTTTAGCAGTGTTCAGGAGTGCTGGTATTAATGGCTTTAAGGCCTGAGTAATCTAACAATCTACTTCTCACTCATCTTAACTTCAACTCAAGAAAATTGCTTAATTTACGTATGAAAATGTAGTCACACAAGTGTGCAAATGTCTTTCCTCCAGTATGTACGATTGAAGTCATGGCGGTTAGCAGTTTAAAGTTTGGATTGTTTCGTCATCCACACGTCAGCCACTCACAGCGGCTGCACAGTGTTGCGTGAGCTCCAATACCCAGTATCCGTTCGCGCTCAGACTGTAACAGAGCTGCTGGTCGTCGATTGCTCCTTCTTTTTTTTTTTGTGAACTTCGTATCACACGAGTGCATCGATACAAACACCTCGCGCGCGTTTTCCATCGGAGGAGCCGGACACTGAAGCTGCCTCCATACTTCTCTGTCAACTGCCTCCCATGAGGCTCACAGGTAAGTGACGACGAATGTTTTAGCTGTCGCTGCACTTAGAACAACACTGAACTTTGCGTTGCACCTGTTGTCGTAGCCTTGACTTCTTTTTACACTTGCAGTACAACACTACCACTAGTATACAGTGAACAGTTATTTTTATTATGCACGTCGCACTTTAGTGTGCATCTTCACACAACATTCGTGCTTAGTTCCTTCGCCGATAGAATTCATTTACAAAACAATCAATTTTGCAGGTTTCCTCCATTGGTACAGAAAGACTTATATTCTACTATTTACAAAAGATCACTTAAGAGCTAATATTTACAATTAATGGTCACTCCTTTTGTTAAGTCCAGTGAACAACTGCTTTATGAATGGACTCTTTATATCTCAAGGTTTACTTTCACTAGTGAACCTAAAAATATTCTTTCTCAAACTTTCTTTTAAGGGCTCATCTCCTCATTATGAAAACTACAGGTTTCGCAACACTCGTTGCATTTATTCTTTAGTGCACTCAAGATCATTTTCTACTGCCATGCAGCATATCTACTACTTAACGAGTACACATTTAACGCTGAATCTTTTTTTTTTTCTTTTCGTGCTTTCCTTTGTGCTTGCCAAATTTTTTTTATATTTGAGGGCAGACTGGATAACAATAGGTCTCCCTCTTCGCTTCATGTACTCAGCAATCGTTCTCTGTTAAAAAAAAATAGGGTAACGCGTGTCTACTATTTTTCGCATGAATGGAATTACCGACAGTTCACTGGGTTTACGCAACCGGTCCATAACAAACATTACCAAAGCTAGCGAAGTTCATCACGCTACGTGTCTCATTTCTCATAAGCACTGCTTTGCTTCGAAGCACACGTGCCTTTTACAAGTCGACCCTTGGTCTGGGTTAATGAACCAGGATCAAAAGGAACGGGCACAAGGAAAATGGCTTTCATAAGAGGAGTGTCTTAGGAGACATTTTTGCAATAAAATCTGCATGTAAATAAAATTATCATAATAAACATAGGCACATATATAAATTTCGACCTTTTTCATTACAGCATGCTTTGCTACTTCTACGTCTTACTCTGGTTATAGTCAATATTAAGTTTAAATATCACTGCATTGCTTGTTCTTTAGATTAGCCTTCAATTAGGGTATTTAATGGTCGCTAGATTACACTACAAATCTTCTGAAGATCTTTACTTGGACTTATTTATGATACAGGGGGCTTGCTGTGGGGTATTTAGTACCTTGATTCTACTGAAATCAATTCGTCAGCTAACATTCCTCATATACTCTTTACATTGGGCTCAGATCACAGGGAAATAGTTTACTTTCATAGCAATTAGTGGCCTCGTGGAGTACTTACGCTACATTATTGGTGCTTCATGGTTTGCCTCTATTTGTACCGTATTTCAACTAACTTAGTTTACTACAGCTTATCGTCTCCTTGCGTGAACACATGTGGGTTACCACTTGTTTTTCCATTTAACAGCACGCTTTAACTGAACTTTAAGCTATTTCTTCTACTCCTGTCCACTGTCTGGACTGTTTGAACATGTACCCTTTTTTTTTAAGCAGGTAATTTGGGCTTTTACAACAGAATTTCAAGTACTTACATTACTAAATATAAATCTATAAATCTTCTTGTACCTTGAGAGAAGTGCTTATTTACGCATCCTCCTCCATTTCTCACCTTTACATATTTATATAGCTCCGGGCAATCACCTCGCAAGCACTTTTTTTTTTTAATACTAACTTAAAATTAAATTGAAATTCTTGGTGCAACCTCAATTTCCTGCTTCAGCTTGTTGAAGAAATATCAGTTCAATGTCCATCACTATAAACAATTTTTCCATAAATAGCATTTAATACTTAAAGATGACATGTAGTAGCCGTTACCGTGTAGTCAGTGCGCTGTTCAACACAATACTTATCATTAACAGTTCACACAAGGAAATTTCCAGTACGCAAGAGGTAAGAAACCAAAACAGAGTCTATCTGCAGTTGAAACTGCGTCTGTAAACTAACTCTCTGTTTCAATGGACCAATCGCTCCCCATATGGAGCAACCCTGAATCGGCAATGATAAAACTTTTGAAACAGAAGACACCTGTCTGAAAAGACATGATGACATCACATTGATGTTTGCTCCTGTATCAACAATGGCTGTGACAGGAATGTTGGCAATAGAAATCTTAATCGAAGCCTGGACCTGTTCATCATAAATGTCATTAATGTCTTGAGCTTCTAGGTCAGGTGCAAGGTCATCTCGTAAGTCGGTCTCATGGTCGTACCGTATCGCATTAGCATACTCAGAGTATTCGATAGTATTCCCACTGGAACCGGCAGCGACCTCTAGGAGGCTGAAAGGCGCTGCCTCTAATTTTCCGCAGGATGTTTAACCTGTTTGTCATTCATGGCCTTAAGTGTTTGTTCCGTTTCATATTGGTGCTGGTTATGTGGTACAAATGCCGGTGTAAAGGGGACAAATCCACTGGGTGCATTCACTTGTGAATAGAATACTTGAGACGGCTGATGTCGCCCGATCTTTTGGTTGCCGGCAAAACCATTTCCTTGTGAAGGAAAGTTCGCATTTGGTGCCATTTGAAAATTGTTCCGCGGTCCTCTATCCTGTGAAAAGTTGTTCTGATGTTGTGCTGGGTGGCCTCCGCCTTGCCCATGCCACTTGCTATTTTTCGACGTATAACTTTGATTGTACACTGGCCCATTTAAAAATTTTTAATCGTTTGTGGAGAATTTCCATACTGCTCAGGCGCAGAATTGAAGGGTGGGTTTCCGTACTGATGTTGTACCTGGTGGTTGTAAATTGGGTGGTATCTCTGCTGATTACTGTAATTGGTTTTCTGCTTCCGTTTAAAGTTATTGCCGTTTGCGTTTTGATAACCGCTGGCAGGTTGGTAACAGCGGTCGCAGTAGCTCGCTCTCTCCTTCGGCGCATTGTTGTCCGCGTGCGATGCATTCTGCTGGCTGCCAGGGAAGAATTTGCCGCTGCCAACCTTGGAGCGCACATCCTCGCTAATTAAATCTAAGGAATCCAGCACAGAAAGGAATGCATCCGTGTCTTCTTCGGACACATTTACTAGTTTCTTTCTAATAGACACAGGGAGTTTGCTTTTGAGAATCATAATTACGTCCTTGGAAGAAATCGGAGAATCCCAGAATTTAATTTTTGCTAGATACTTCTCGAAGTATCGCCGGAGACTTCCATGCTTCTCATTGAAAATTTCCGCACCATACACCTCCTTCCTTAATCTTTGCTGTACCCATTACTCCAAAATTTTGCCAAGAACATTTTCTCAAACTCTTCATAATTCCTACACGTGTCTACCATTTCCGTTCCCCATAATGCTGCATCACCAGAAATAAAGCCAGTGACGAACTGAATACGCTGTCTGTCTGTCCAGCTCCTGGGAAATATGCCGGAAAAATTCTTTAGGAACACGATGAGGTGTATTTCTCGTTTCTGCGGATGAAAAACAGGAAAAGTGCGATGCTTAATCACACTTTCCTCTTGCATTAAACTCACAATTGTGGGCGGATCATTTAGTTTCCCTACTCGGGACTCAACAGGACTGTTGTTTTGCATGTAATCAGGCGGTGAACGATAAGGAGTTGACTGACATTCGTCACCGTCTAAAGAGTTGTTCCCTATAGTTTGCGTATGTGTGTGCGGATTTTCTACCCAGTTTCTCAGCATTCTGACTTCGTCCACTACTTGCTGCTTCCACTCGGGAAGCCCCGTGTAAGTGTCCTCCGAATCTGTCCCAATTCAGAAACCACTGTGTCTCCCGACTTACCAGGAGCAGCTAAGATTTCATAAATTACATCCTTAACAGTCTCCCTAAGCTCCTCCCTGACCTTCTTTTCGATAAAAATATCTTTACCCTTTATCCATTCACCGTAGTGTTCCGACAATGCCTCTGCATGTGCTTTCACGGTGCTCTTAACCTGTTCTTCAATATTGATTGAGTCTATCTGCCTCGACAGATCCTCCACTACACCTTCAATGTCAGATACTGCATTTCTAACTGAGTTTATTTCTTTGGTAGCTGTCTGAATTTTTGTGTTTAATGTTCCTGATACTTCAGCTATTTCACTTTTCACCTGTTTCTGCATTTTCTGAATTTGATCACTGATCTTAGTTTGCACCTCACCCAAATGGGTATTTAATTCAGCCGTAATTTCTTTATGCAGTTCTGTTTTGATTGTGCCTAGCTCTGTTTTTAATGATTCGCTTACAGCATCTAATCGGGCGTTAACAGTCTCATTTTGTGTTTTTATAGTCTCATTTACTGCGTCAAACTGTTGTTTCAGCATTTCCATTAACGCACCGAGGTCATTTGTAGCTGCAGCGGGAAGAGTTTGGACTTTAGGGTCACTTTCCCCTGTTACAGACATGGTTAGTTCAGTTTCCACACGGGAACCTAGCGTTCACGATCGTAAAGGGTATGGAATACTATTAACGTCTTCACTCCCGTCTCCTGTTGTCACCTGTCTCTGTTTACTATCTGCCATTTTCGTCAGTAAATCACGTGCTACGCAAGGCTTTCGTCGTTTGTCAGTGACGTGGTGAGTCCGCTAAGAGCACCGCTCTCGCGTGAACAACAAATGAAATTCTATCTGGCGAGAAGACAAGATGGAACCTAACCGTTTCAGACAAATGAATGAAGATGCTCTTCACTGCAAATTGCGCACACTATCCACCATGTTGAAAATGCAATACAGCTATACTAACAATGGGGAGAAATAATTTCTATTATCAGACTACGAAGAATTTTACTTTGAGAGATAAAATAAAGCAGATTTTCTATAGCGGGAAGGAGATAGAAAGGATGTGGATCGACTTGGAAAAGCAACGTTGCTACTAAAGCACTACACTGCGTATGCAAAATTCTGACTTACTTTTTGATGGCTTGATTACCGCTATGTTGTCTCAGCAAATTCACGTCTCTTTTCTTTTCTCTCGGTAATTAAACTGCGATATTGACCAGCATATTATCCGTTATTCTCACAGAGAGATGATGTGTACATGAAACGACAGAACATTTATTAACACAAGCACATAGAAAATTTTCCAAGTATCTGAACTAATTTTTGGTCAAGTCCCTGTTCGGGCGCCAAGTGTGATGTTACAAAATAAAAGTGATGTTGTTATTCAATGGAAAGTTGGAAATTGAGATTTAACTAACTGTTTTATCAATCACAATTGGCGTAAGAATCATGGATTGACCATTGTCATAAAATATTGCATTATGAGATGTGAATAGTTTTTACTTGCAGTTTCGCGTGGCTTGAGGCAGTCACAACTAGCGTGCTATTGATTAAGAAATTGCGTTATCGTCTTTCTAATTACTTCATGATCGTAGATACGATCATACCCGGTTGTGAAGTTATTGTTATGACAAAACAATTTCCTAAGGGACCAGAAAGTTCTTAAGGGCGCAAAAACAACTGTAACATCACACAAAAGGGAATTCAATATTAAAGCTGATGCAAGAAGACGATGAAACAGTTTTCTTTTTATCAATGTAACACGCACATTGGACTGCTGATCTTGGAGTCTGTAATATTAGCAAAATGCATAATTAAAATGAAAATAATACTGAGGAGATAATAGAAATGAGCACTGCTAAATGATTCAGTATTCCCAGAACAAATATTTATTATAACTAAAACATATATCGTACCTTAAGCTTAATACTACAATGACGGTAGATTTTTATGTCCGTATCATGTCCATTGAGCGCTCTTTTATATAGCCATTGTCTCCTTTGAGTCGCTCGTGCGTCGTCACGGTAAGTTTTAACAGTTCTTCTTACACTTCACTCCACCTAGACGGAACACATTTATATACATTTAGTAAAAATTAGATCAGACTACCACAAATCTGCGTCCGTCTTACTCGAGAAAAACAGTACAAGTCTTTTTAGCGCTCAAGGCTTCATTTGTTCTCCAGCGGACAAAATAGTGAAGGATCGCATATCCATCCGTGTTTTTCTGTTTATATTGCCGTCCAAAGACGACGAATTACATTATTTAGAAAATTCCACCGTCCCTATGCGACGCCTTATTATATATTAATCATTCTTTATAAACAAGTATTTGCCTTCTGGCTGAATTTGCTGTTTTAATTAAGCCAAAAATAGCGAATATCACATACTCCTTTACAAATATTTAAGCACTTTGAGCCACTATCTGTTAAATTATAAGTTGAAGAGAATAGCTGTAGAACACTGGGAGGGATCAGTAGTGTCTCATCCACAATGTCCATTCTCTGTGCGTACAATAACAGCAGAATATTCTGGGATGGTGCATCAGGGGCCACTACTGACGAGCAACGCGCGGTGTAGGACCCCAACACAATTCTTCTGAGAATTGGAGACTGGCTGGCTGTCTTCATTACACAAATCGATGAGTAGGACTGATAACAGCAGCTCGTTGTCCTGCTCGAACATGATGGTCAGGTGCATTACAGGATCCCACAATGATGCTACCACCGCCAGTCCCGATAACTTAGAGGTCACTGCAAGTCCCAAGGAGGTTACTGCTGGCCCAGAGATGCCGTATGTTGCTGCAGATGCCAAGAAGCTGGATGTTACTGCGTGTCTGAACATATTGGATGTTGCTGAACAAATAATAATAAGAAGAAACTATAACCATGTACAGGCAAACACATGGAGTTGAACAAACACATGGAACGAAGCCACATGCACTTACTTTCATGCTTCTGCTGTGGAACAGGCAGATGAAAATCTCTGTTGCTGTTGGCGCTTCATGGTTCTTCACCTGACTGAGTGTGACTGAGACCGCATCTGTCTTATGTCTCCCAACGACTCAATCACACGACCAGATTTTGAATTCCTATTGGCTCCTACCAATTTTCAGGTGGGGAAGGGGGACTGCTGTGTTACTATTGGTTCCTGGCAAGACAAAATCAGTTTCAAGAGTTCTCTGTGGATTAGCTCATTCGAGCCCCACACACCAAGGTGAGTACCTTTGGTTCATTCAGTCTGGAGTGGTGGAGTAGGACAAGGTTGTCTCCTGCATTGTGGACTGACTGACACTTCAAAAATCATGAACAGCTCCAGCACAGGCAGTAGTCTCTATGAGTAGTGAAATTCATCTTTAGTCCATCTCGCTTCATGACCATTACTCGCTGAATAATATTCCCCCTACAGTTGTCTGTTACCACTCCTTACGTTCCTCATTTAGGAGACAGACCTCAGCTGTATGCTTACAGATAATACACTTATCAAACTTCTCTCCATCCAATACCAACATCTTGTGAATTGAAAACATTTCCAGCCTAAAATATATAAATAAATAGCTTACGTCCTTTTTCTCCAGCCTTTTTCCCTTCATTTTACAAATGGAGGAGGGGATACAGCCCCAGGACAATCTGATACATCCTTCCTCTCCAGCAGCCCCGTGCGGACTGACTATTTTTCCTGCCAATTAACGAGTGGGAGAATGGAGAGGAGGGGAAGTGAGAGATGGAGCGGGGGAGTAAGGGTGGTGACATCATCAGTGCGACGTTGCCATATATACCCCACACAGAGAGGAGTTGGGAGGACCCCTGGGAGAGCCGCCATATTAATTAAATTTGGCAACAATGCAGACTGTGCTCATTTTGATTTTGTTCCCCTGCTTACTTCTTCATCCAAAGCAAACTGATTGCCACAAATGTCTTTCTTCAGGGCTCCAAAAATATGGAAATCGCATGTGAGATCGGGACTGTATGAAAGACGTGTAAGAGTTTCCCAATGCAACTTCTGTAGCATACTTGAAACGACCTTGGCGACATGTGGGCGGGCCCTTACTGGTCCTCCATATAGTATCAATATCTCCTCTTGCAATTTCTATATTTTTGGAGCCCTGAAGAGAGACATTCGTGGCTGTCAGTTTGCTTCAGATGAAGAGGTGCATGCCTGGGTACAGCCATAGTTCCCTAGGGAAGTTCCATGAAGGCATTGACTATCTTTTGTCACAGTGGGATAAATGTGTCAACAGTTTTCATTTTTATTTGACCTGTCTCATTTTTATTTGACTGGCTCATATATCTAGATATCATTTTATTAGGTTTAGAACAACAAGTGCCATGCATCAAGTCATACTAAAGTTAAGTATCATTTTGTACCATACTTTTAATAAATGTTTTTTGTTATTTCTTAATGTGGTGGCTCATTTTTGTAATTGTGCATCTGTCGAACAGCAGTGTAATTAACAAGCATGCAGTCAACCGCCACTGAGGATCTGGTAGCACGGAAACTCTGGGCTGCATTAATAGCGGCATTCAGTTTATACATTCACAACATTTTGGCGACCAGGAAACACTTTCACTTTGTTAACAATTTTCGCCTGTTATCATTTTGCCGAGGTGGAGAAACTTTAGCAATTGTTCACACTTTGTCACTAGGTCCCAACATTTTGGCAATAAAAAACTAGAACGTGTTGATCAGAGCAAACACATAGTCTGGTACCATGCGCCGCGGAATTAGAGTCCACGCCACGTCGAAGACTCCTACAGGTCTCTGCACCATCGCGCCATAAGCCGTGGCGGCGTGCGCTTCCTGGCCCACATTTAGTGTGAGGGCGCCACAGTGGAACACGTGGTTCCAGCAGCCAATAGCGGCGTTCCCGATCATGTCTTCAAGCGCCTGCCTCTCGTTCAGCCAGGCAGTCTAATCTTGCATACGTCTCTGGACATATCGCCTCGTCTTAGACAGCATATTTACTTTCGTGTTCTGTGTACAAGTGGACGTGGTTGTCTAGTTATGTTTTCTTGTGATTGTCGTTTCTATCTTGATGTTCGTAAGGTCCTTCGTCGGTCGTGTCCGTCCTCTCTCGTTTGTGTTGTTGTTCGCGGGCCGCTCCGTAGGTCCCGCCGGGCTTTTCGTCATGTCAACTCCGCGACCGTTCCGGTCTCAGTTACAACATTTTGGCGACGAGGTAAACGGTGGTCGTTTTTGGCATGGAGGCGAAGTTGGTCTGCCTGCTGGACTAACAGCAGCAGCTGATGCAGCAGCAGCAGCTCCAGTTAGACATCTTACAGCAGTCACTGTGATTGCTAATGGATAAAGTCGATGTCTGGGTCACATTACCACAACACCTTCCGAGTCCTCGGGTGTCTGATGCGTTCCCACGTCTGCCGTCATTCCCATCATTTAATGACGCTAACGAAGACTGGGAGACGTACTTACATCGACTGAAACAACATTCGACGGCTTTTTGAGTCACAGACGACTCCTTGAAGCGGTCGTTGCTTTTGTCTTGGGCCTCCCCTGACACGTTCTTTCTTCTTCACAAATTGGCACCACTGTCCGATCCTGTGGCTCTCTTTCCAGCAGATATGCCTTTTGCTGACAAACTATTATTCCCAACAGTACCATGTGGTCGCCTCTCGGCTGGAGTTCCACCAGTACCCTAAACAGCCTGGCCAATCGTATCGTTCCTGGGTCACGCACTTGCGAGGTCTCAGACGTCGATGCAATTTTATGTGCACCAGTCAGCAGTGTAAGGCTTCGTATGTGGAATCCCTGACCCGAGATGTGATGGTTCAGCTGAGATCCGTACTGCGGCATTGAAATTCCTTATCCCCTCCTTGGAAGAGATCCTCTGCATTGCCCACTCCTTTGAAATCGCTCAAGCGGCTAATGGGCGTCTTATGGCGTGGCCACAGGTGGTGGCGATAGAGGCTTCAAGGCGGGTTCCACCATCGGGATGTCGACGTGGCCCAGCCGACAGAGGCCAGCACCATCGCGACTCATCATTGTCCGAGGTCTCTATGGCATCAGCGTCTCCGGTCGCCCCTCGTCGCCGGTCACGCGGCCCACTTCCATCTTGCCCACAGTGCTTTACTGCACATTCTCGAGCTGACTGTCCCCACTCCTGGAAAACCTGCATGCTTCGTAACAAGGTGGGCCATATACGATCGGTTTGTCATAGTCGCTCGATTCGTTCTGGTCCTGCCCCTCCTGGGCCTCAAGATACAGTCCATGCTCTGCATTTGGTTGTCCCACAGGATGACCCGTCAGCGCGGAAGCTTTACCTCACGCTCCACCTTTTCACTGAGGATGTCAGTTTTCAGGTCGACACTGGGGCCACTGTCTCCCTTATTAATATGGCGACATATATCTGGCTGGGCTCTCCTGAGTTGTCGCCTCCCTCTCGCTGTTTGGTCGCTATGGAGACGGTTCCATTCCCCTTTGTGGGCAGTTCGTTGTCCAGGCAACGTACAAGCGTGTTCCCAGTTCCTTAGACTCTTTGTCGTCGACCATCCGTCGGCTTCGAATCTTTTTGGCCTGGATGCGTTTCAACTGTTGGATGCGCAGCCTCGCTTTTTCTGGGCCCAGCCCCTTCTGGTGGCCTTACGGCCGACAGTCAAGCGGGAACTTGATCAGCTCCAGGCTGCTGGTGTTCTGGAGCCTGTGACGTACAGTGCCTGGGCGACACCATTGGTGGTCATACAGAAACCCAATGGGTCCCTTCAGCTGTGTGGGGACTTCGGAGCTACTGTCAGTGCTCAGTCCATCGTCAACACTTACCCCATGCCCCGACAGGAAGACCTTATCACCAACCTTGCCAGGGGACTTTTCAAAGATCGACCTGGCTGAGGCATATCACCAGTTAGTTACGCTTTGATGCTGAATCTCAGAACATCATGGTTGTCAACACTCCTTTTGGATTGTACAAGTACAAGCGCCTTCCCTTTGGTTTCTCTTTCGTGCCGGCCATTTTGCAGCGGTTCCTGGAGCAGCTTACACAGCCTATCGCCACCTGCGTGAATTATCTGGATGACATCTTGGTCACCGGGCATTCCCGCCAGGAACATTTGCAGAAACTCAGCGCCTTATTTCATGCTCTGCAATTAGCGGGTTTATGCTGTGAGCTGGACAAGTGTTGTTTTTTTCAACCGGGAGTGGAATACTTAGGCCGCTGGCTTAGCAAAGATGGCATTCGCCCTTCAGGTCATAATGTCATGGCCATTGACGCCCTTCCTCGTCCCAAGGACTTATCTGAACTCCAGGTGTTTTTGGGCAAGCTTACTTATTACTTAAAGTTCTTGCCCCAGGCTGCCTCCATTGCTCAACCCCTCAATCATTTGCATCGCAAAGGGGTACATTTTGATTGGACTCCTGCCTGTGACCAGGCTTTTCTCCATTTAAAGGCGATGCTGCAGTCTGCCCCTTGCCTTACTCCCTTCTCTCTAGACCACCCCTTGGTTGTGGCGGCTGATGCGTCGGCATATGGCACTGGGGCCCTCCTGACACATCGGGATGCTGATTGCTCCAAACAGCCTATCGCTTATGTCTCTAAGACGTTGACCCCAGCACAACGGAAATACTCCCAGATTGAAATCGAGGCCCTAACGATCGTGTTCGCTGTCCAAAAATTTCACACCTATCTTTCTGGGGCAAAGTTCACCTTCCTGACAGACCATAAACTTTTGGTTACGCTTTTCAGACCCCCATCTCACCTTTCAGAGTGGACAGCTCAACGTCTCCAGGGCTGGGCGTTTTTTTACGAAATTACGCTTACACCATCTGGTGTAAGCCCACTGCCCACCATGTTAACGCTTTGTCACGTCTCCCAGCAGGCCCTTTGGCCAACAGGAGTTCCTCTGCTTTCACATTGATTCCACCCACTGGGATGCACTGGATGGTCTGCCTCTCATGGCTGCTCACATTGCCGCAGCTACCCGCCGCAATCCTATCTTATGGCAGGTTCTCGACTACATGGGCTACAGGTGGCCCTCCTATGTTACTCGTCGCATGCAGTCCGATTTCAGCCCCTGGCACCACCTGTCCCATAGGCTCTCCATGGGCAATGATGTCCTTCTGTTGGCCACGGAATCGGATGCCCATTCGGTGTTCATCCATCTGAATTTGCGGCAACAGGTGCTCAGTTTGTTACACTGCAGGCACTGGGGTATGTCCCGTATGAAAGTCTTGGCTTACTGGCACGTGTACTGGCCCGGCATCGATGGCGATATTGACTGCCTGGTCCGTGGGTACACTGTGCGTGTGCGTCACCAGGCAAGCCCTCTTCAATCGTTTTCACCCTGGCCTGTGCCTCACCGGCCCTGTGATCGCATCCATATCGATTTTGCGAGCCTGTTTTTGGGGTATATGTGGTTACTTATCATTGATGCCTGCTCCAAATACCCATATGTTGTCCGCATGGCATCCACCACCACAGAGGCTACACTCACGGCCCTGGCCCAGGCTCCCTCCATTGAGGGCCTGCCACACATGTTGGTCTCCGATAATGGCCCCCAATTCACGGCGTCCTCCTCCCACGACTTCTGTCAGGCAAATGGTATCAAACATATCCGTAGTCCCTCTTTTCACCCTTCATCCAATGGCGCAGTGGAGAGGCTTGTCCGCACTTTTAAACAACAGTTGACAAAGGTGGTCGACACATCTCCAACCACATCGGCCCTTACCCTCTTTTTGAGCACCTATTGCACTACACCAATTGACAGACGCCGTCCGGAGGAGCTCCTTCATGGGCGACAGCTGTGGACCCTGCTGCATTTGCTGATGCCATCCCTCTCCCACTCCCAATCCCAACCCTCGCAGAGTTATGCCTCTGGCACGGTTGTGTGGGCCCGCGAGTATGAGCGCAAGGCGGGTTGGACGCCCGCCAGGGTTAAAGCGGCCCATGGGCGGCGTGCAACGTCAGTGCAGACGTCGAAAGGTTTGGAGCGCTGGCATCATAATCAGATCCGCGTGCGTGCCCACTCAGGACTCGCGCCGCCACCTCATCGCCTACCTCCTTCAGGTATGGACGTGGTCCTCGAGTCGCCGCCCCTGCCCCCGGTTGCCGTCTCCCCGCGGGCCTGCCAACGGTCCTCCCCAACACCGGATAGAGTGGCAGCTCCCTCCCCGTGGACTCTGGGTCGGCCGTCATGGATACCTCTAGCGTCCCTTCCCCCTCACCAACGGCGGTTGACGAGCCCGGCTCAGGAGGGAGGGATCTGGTACTGCGTGCTGCGGAATTTGAATCTGCGCCAGACAACATGGACGTTGAAGACCCCTAGAGGTCTCTGCACCATGGCGCCGTAAGCCGTGGTGCCGCACGCCTCCTGGCCCACATTTAGTGTGAAGGCGCCACAGTGGAACACGTGGTCCCAGTGGCCAATGTATTTAAGTGCCTGCCTCTCGCTCAGCCAGTCAGTCTAATCTTGCGTATGTCTCTGGACATATCACCTCGCCTTAGACAGCATATTTACTTTCGTGTTCTGTGTACTATGAGTGGATGGGGTTGTCTAGTTAGGTTTTCCTGTGACTGTTGTTTCTATCTTGTTGTTTGTAAGGTCCTTCGTTGGTCGTGTCCATCCTCTCCCATCTGTGTTGTTGTTCGCAGGCCACTGTGTGGGTCCTGCCACACTTTCCGTCAAATCAACCCCGTGACCGTTCCGGTCGCAGTTACAACACATAGCAGTCTCATCAACATGATGGACAAAAAGCAGAAAAAAATGAAGCAGGACACATTTTGTTTTCAGTTATTCCTTACACATCATGAATTTTTAGTTTGATTTTTATGGCAACGCTATATGGCTTAAAATATTCTATTACTGTTACATTCTAGGGCTTCTAATCCGTTTCCTTTCCAGGAAGATTTTGTGAATATTGTAAAACGTTCTGAGCATATTTTTCAGACATGGCCCAAATGGACCTCATCCTACAACCAATCAACGCTAAATTTACTATAATGACTGTCACACCCCAGAAGCTCGTGGTGGCATGCTTGACCCAACTTGAAGAAAACAAGATCAACAACTAACAACAACAACTACTACTGCATTTAAAAATGCTGCCGTCAGCGTTTCGAGCATTTGAAAGTGGGGACCTGTAACAGTTGCAAGCAGCGTCTGGAACAGCATTAAACCAAGCATCACATATCAGCTGATGTAAAAGTAAAATCATTTTATCAGCTTATACAGGCCCCACTGTATTTAAGCTTCTTCAGAAACCGCTTTCTAGGTGTGAACCACGGACTCTCATATTCTGATACTAAAGAAATGCTTGCCACGTATTTTGACTCGCAAGTTCACATTGCAGATGCCAAACATAGTTTTTTCAGCTCTTCAAGAAGTCAAATCACCATTATAAAGAGTGGCTTACTCATTTACAGGACCTGACGAGGAAACGTAAGTTTTATTATAAAAATGATCAATTAAGATATCATATGCAGTTCACGACTTGCACTCCCTTGGCAACAAATTCAAGAACGATGTGATTAGTCTAACGAACTCATGTTTACAAGATTGTTTACCATTGATTTGGGCATATATATATATATATATATATATATATATATATATATATATATATATACAGTAAAACAATACAGTGCAAAGATGCTGACATTTCACTACATGTAAACCACAGAGTAAATATCTCTGAGTGAGCATTCACATGCGCAGAACAGATTTTGTGTTGTCAACATACATTGCCGGCCTGGTCACGTGATCTCGGGACGTGGTGTGTTTGTTCGTATAGCGCCCTGTATATTTAGAATGTCACTACATCCCTAGTACAGACGGATTCTTTTAGTACGTGTCGTGGATTATTTATATATGTTGCGCAGACATTTTAACAGTATCCATTTGATACCGGGAATAAACCAGCTACGTAACTTTTAAGGCCAAGTGATATTACATGCTGCTTCTTTGCGATAGGTGTCACAGTTCAGATGCACTCGATTTTTGGTAGTTTTCTGTATGATACGGCACTTTATAGCATTACAGAGCCTGACGTACATTTTTGCAGTGATAGTCTTGTAAAACGACTTGACAGTACGCTAGTACTTTTACAAGTGTCCGAAAAATACCGAATTTGCCACACATTAGCGATTATATCCCTGCTAATTCGTCCTTTTTTCTGCTATTTCTGCGTATTTATTTTCTCGTTTTTACGACCTAAAGCACTATTTTTCTTACTGGTGACACTGAAGTATTTATTTAACGCATTTTACGTACTTGCTCCAAGTTTATTAAATAAAGAGTAGACTGAGTAATGTATATACATAATCACTGATAAATGCATGGAGGATAGTATTTGCTGAAACAACTAACCATTCCCTTTCCTGTTCCACTAGCAAATTTACGAGAGGAAGCGATTGTTCGTAAACTTTTGTACGAGCCGTAATATCTATTATACAGTCATAAAATCGTAAAAAAAATAGGTCTACAGAATCAAACCTTAATTATAATGCGTCTCGAAATTTTTGAACATATACACTGTCTCTTACAAATATGATAACTATAATTAGAGCTACATGGTATATACCCATGAAAAGTTACTATCCCTCCATTCACATAGTTTCCTTTGCATCCGTAGCATCAACAGTAATTCACCATCGCTATTACACTATCAACAAACGGTGAAACACAACAAAAACTCTTGATACTATAAACTTCAAACGCTGCAGAGAGCAAACACGCACAGCGAAGTCCCGAAAACACGTGACAGTCCTGGTTTAATGTTGACAACATGCGCAGAACACAATGCTCACTCCAGAGATATTTACTCTATGATGTAAACAGCCAGTATTGCTAAGCAAGGCCAGAACTGGAAATCACAGGTCGCGGACGTTACCCATCTGAAATAGTCAGAAAACATACTTAGAAATTCAAACTTACAATCTGATTCATTTTGTGGCATAAACCACGAAAAATAACGTTGTCTCTATAACAATGCACTTAGTAATAACTGAAGAAAGTCCAGGCGTAGGGATGAGGTGTTCGATACGAGGCACAATGAGTAAAAATAGCAGACATTCACCTGTATGGCAGTGGTTAACAGTAAAAGTCAAGTACTATTCATAACAAACATGTGCAAATTCAAAAACTTTCACGACGAAATGTTAAGTGAATACCATCTTTGCTGGTAATAGCAAGTCATAAACTCTGGCTCGTCGAGTTAACAATGTGTCACACAGAGTCGTTCACTTCAATAATTAACCTCCAGGCATAGCATAAGCTAGGAATGCAAAAGATAACAGACTTCCAAAGTTCACTGTTAAGTCACAACAATTAGAAGATTCCAGTAAAAGTATAACTTTCAACAGATGCTATGCGCAAATAATTTGCAGAACAGGCTACATTTGAACTGTAACTTTCACCACAGCAACAAATTTATTCGGACTGAATTCCTTCAAAGTTTTGAGTCCCACCATTCTCGAGCGAGCAAATCAAATTCAGACTGACATTACAAATGGAATGTTAAGCAAATGTTGCAAAAATATGATTATATTTTTTAACATAGCAACAAGCAGTATCGAAGGTTACAAGGCACACATTATGGTGAAGCCAAAAGCAGTGCTGAAATTTTGCAAAGCACACAACATTCCTTTTTTGTGGAAAGATGAAGTAAAGCAAGGACCCGACCATCTTGAACAGAATGAGGTTATCAAAGCCATAAGCAGTAGCCAATGGACAATGCCGATTGCAGTTGTACAGAAACTGAATGGTTCACTGCCCATATGTGGAGAATTCAAAGCGACAAGTAATTCTCAATCTATTACTGATTCATATTTTATTCCCAGACTGGAAGAACTGATGTTAAAATTTGCTGGTGGTGTGTACTTTGACAAACTGGATGTTAAAGAAGCATATTTGGAAATTCCTTTGGATGAAGACACACAGAGATTTATGGTGATAAATACTCCATTTGGTCTCTATCATGTTCTGGGCCATATTATTTATCTTTCTTTTCTTTTCTTATGTATATATGCAATGTGTAAACTGAATGAGCTATAAACCAAAGACACCGACAAAAGTAAATTAACGAGTTGTTTTGTGGAAAGGACAATGTTTTGATACATCGTTAAACATCTGCATGAAACACAGTAAGAAATATGCTCTTCAGTTTACTAAATCATGTATCTACACCCTTTTGTCTCGGGAATTGGTAGCGTACGGACGTATGCTTGGGTCCGTCATACCAGCATTGTTAAAAATGTGAATTTTAACTTTTCATTAAAAGTGTTATAAAGAGTTGCTAGAAAAGGAATATTTATTCGCATGGCTATAAGTCAAGTACCTATCTGTTCATCATTTCAATCGCCTCCAAGATCCTGCATGAGGAGGTTCAGTGCATACAAGAATAATTAACGCCGTATCTGGAGAAGCGTTCCTGCATCAACATTGTCACACTCAAGACTAAACACAATGGAATTAATGTGAGGGTAATGACTCAGACTTGATAGCCACCTACTGAACGTGGTTTACTTACAATAAAAATATTGTGTTTTGTGTGTTTATGAACTTATAGACAAAGCGACAATTTCAATGCTTGCCGTGATTATTTGGTACCACATTCCACTGGAAGCAGCAGTACGTAATGAAAATTATGTTTATTGAACTTGAATGTAATGATATTCAAGGTCTGTTGATACTGGTGTCAGTTAAAGCTCACCCAAGATTGTGCACAAATTCATAAATTGCATTCAAAATTTTCTCAACTATTCTTTCCAATCAATTTTTCCAATTATTCAAGCAATTATTATTCCATTTCCATATAAACATCTCACTATTCAATGGCGACCTTTTAAAGGACGGTGCCGAGCGAAATATGAACAGACCTTTCAATTGCTGAGATAAAATTTTTTGCGATAAATAATTCATATTATTGTTACAAGGAACTAATGAAACTTTCATTGTTAGTTGTTACATGTCCATGAGATTGGGAATGATAAAACCATTGAAGGTACAAATTAAAATTATATTCTGCATACAAATGTGATGGGCCTTGCTGATTTCAGTGGTAAAGGCAGGAAGCTGCTAGGCTATATGCTTATACAGCCGTTTTAATATTTTTTGTGGGATCTAAAATTTAAAAACCTCTCTCACACTGGCCTGATTTAGCTTCACTGATCAGGATAGTAAAAAACATGCATATATTAAGGGAATTTTCATTCACAAAGCAGGCTTATCACATTCACACAGTTCAATACTGTTCTATCCTGATTAAATTGAGCTTAACTTAAATTCCATAAGGCAGTGAAGCAATTTCGAAGTCTCGGTGCGACGAAAATTGTCAGTCGATATCCTAAAAACATTTGTAATAATTATTAACTTTCGGTGATCACATGGGGAAGACCGGAGATCTGCTGGTAAGACCGTCTTAGCCTATTTATTTGAAGTAACTGGATATCTTGAGCATACAAAACGGCAGGTTCGTCCAGTGTAAATCAGACGTTCCCCACTGATCCCGTGCAACACAGCGTAGTAAGCAGACACTGTCAATAATAATGAGTTAAATAATACGCGAACACACTTATTTTAGTTTAGTTTGTGTATTAAATTCCTTCTCATACAGAATCTCATCAAGATGGCGACTAGCTCAACAATACATACATATACATCTTCGTTCTTTCACGGCTAATTGGCAAGCACTCCTTCATTCTTTTCCATAAGAGAAAACATAGATAGCAAAGAAGCTATTCCATGGAGTAAATGGACGCTCCAAGGAATAACAGGGCTTGAAACTACTTTGCATTGATAATCATCGTATATTAAAGTTTAGGAATCGGTAAGATAAGAAGAGATATTTCGAGATATGTACTGAGTTATATAATTTATAAAATTTCTCAAAATATCGCGGAGAGACTGCTGCAAGAGACATTACACCGTGCTTAGTGCCGTCTCTCTGGAAGTAGATAATCTCTTTTGCTTCCAATTAATATCCTTTACGGAAAGAGCATTTCTACAGAAAAGATGAAAATTTGCACAAAGTCATCATTAAAATGCAAGATAAGTCATTTAAATTCTATAAGACTGTGTCGGATAATAACAAGGTTCATTTGTGAATAAGCAGCTAGCGGTCGCACGGTTCCAGACTGAAGCGCCCAGAAACGCTCGGCCGCACCTGCCGGCCTCAGTTCTCACCGGGAAACTTTTTCAAATAGTGAAACTGAAGAGCGCGACAGCGAAAACTCCTTTGATTACTTGCTCGCGACATCGCGAACGCAAGAACAGGAAACATTTCGTAAAAACAATGCAAATACTAATTAGACACACATTTCGACACAACAGTTTACAAAATAACAGGAATTTCAGGAAAGAGTCATACAACAACTTAAGGGTATGATAGCCGGCCGGAGTGGCCGAGCGGTTCTAGGCGCTTCAGTCTGGAACCGCGCGACCGCTACGGTCGCAGGTTCGAATCCTGCCTCGGGCATGCATGTGTGTGATGTCCTTAGGTTAGTTAGGTTTAAGTAGTTCTAGGGGAATGATGACCTCAGATGTTAAGTCTCATAGTGCTCAGAGACATTTGAACCATTTTTTTAAGGGTATGATATAGCAGTTCAGAAAACATCAGGAAAATATAGGACAACAGTTTACACAGCAAAATCAGGCATTTGACGATTTCAAGAGTAGTATAAGTCAACAGTTCAGCGTGGTGGGAAAACTATATGCACTGAATTATGTGACGAACTATCAGGGAAGTTCACAGAGCAAGGTAAACAACTAAAACAAGAAATAATTACCGACATATCCCGTAATAGAAATACGTTAACGGGAAGAGTATCATCTGTAGACGATAAACAGGAACAACTTGCAGGTGAGTCAAAAAACCTTAGTGAAGAATAGGCTATTCTCAAACTCAGGAGACGCAATCGCAAGTGGATCTTTAGGTAAGAAACGTGATGAACAGTCAACGAGCTGCAAGACGTGTGCAAAAACTTACCTACAGAATTACAAAAGTTAAGTCTAAAAGTGGACCAGTTATGTTTGGAGTCAAATTTGGCCAAAAAAAAAAAAGAAGATAGATAAGATATGTGCAGATGTAAAGTACATAACTGAAAAAGCTGAAGAAGGGATGCTGGGTAAGGGCAGCACCCTTGCTGAAAAGGTAGTATCAGAGTGCAAAATTTATGTAGGTACAGTAGAAAAAGCTCTAAAATAGAAAGAAAGTCAGTTTCTAGCTAACACAGATTCAGGTTTAAAGGAAGCAGAGGAAAGGTTACGAGGCAGTATTGCTAACACTGACATTCCAAAACAACATTTAACAGAAAACAAACCCATGCTTTCACTGGTTACCCACGATACGTGGCTAGCCCCTTGAAGGAAAGCAGCGAAGGTGCAGAATGCAACAACGCTTGACACAGTTTCATGCGCTACGCCACAAACGAACATAAACACGCCTGTCACTGACAGTGCAGCGTGTTTGTCAACAGTGCTTGGAGATGAAGGATTACTTAGGCATCGACAATTTACAGTATTTACCTCTGAAGGGAAAAGAACAAACTCTGTGGTCTTTATCAAAGCATTTGGAAATGTTTTACCTCGTACCTGGACCGAAGCCCAGAAAATTAGATTTGTTGTTGGACACACACAGGGTGGCGTTCTGCTATGGGCTACGGACTTGGTGGAACCTTGCCACTACTACGAACAGTTTGAGATAGCCTTTCTGGACAAATATTGGTCTTGAGGCCGTACAAGAGAAGCTCAGACGTGAAGTATTCAAGCCAGCTCCATTCAATAGCAAACATGGAAGCTTAAGGAGCTATTTTGAAAAATATTTGAATAAAACCAGATACTGGACGAACTCGGTATCTCAAGTAGACATGCTGAAAATTTTAAAGAGCCATCTACCTCCTACATTAGGGAAAAACTCATTACCATTCCGGAACACGACACAGTATACTTTCTATCTGTACTGGACTCAATGGATCTGATGTACGAAGAGAGACCAGTACAACACGCCCCTCTTAAAATGCAGATAGTGCCACAAGTATTTACGGACCAACAAGTGAACAACGGATTTGTAGTACAACACGGATGACAACCTTACCCCACACAGACCTATGGTAATGGTAAGGTTAACGATGATGATGATGATGATGATGTTTAGTTTGTGGGGCGCTCAACTGTGCGGTTATCAGCGCCCGTACAAATCCTTTGCTCAGCCCAATCTCGCCACTTTCATGAATGATGAGGAAATGGTGAGGACAACACAAACACCCAGTCATCTCGAGGCAGGTGAAAATCCCTGACCCAACCGGGAATCGAATGCGGGACCCCGTGTTCGGGAAGCGAGAACGCGACCGCAAGACAACGAGCTGCGGATGGTAAGGTTAGCCACAACAGCAATTGGAAAAGCCATAAATTCAAGGGGGGATATAAAATAAATGGGAAAGAAAATTTAACAAAAACAACTACAACGGGCAAGTAACGTATGTACAACCTGTACAATATGTACAAATGCAAGCTACCGGCAATAATCAGCCGATTGCTTCACAAACACAAAACAACACCAGACAGCCGAATAATCCACAGACAGCGGAATTCGGCCAACAAAGTAATGCACGTATGCCGAATAAAACGCAAAGGCAAAGAGAATTTGAGTCGAGAGCCTCACAGGATACTAACTGGCATAATAAAACACAAGCAGTCCATACAGTAGAAGTTACGCCAAACCCAGAGATCGATGCCACCGTGATGCCGAAATACTTGAACTGATCCCTATTCTGTGACCTGGGAGGAGAGTGGGAGCTTGAGCTTCGTCGACACTTGCTTCATCAGATACGATCAAGGTAGTGATGTGGAAGATGATCTGTATCAATGTAATGAGGATACACAGGAAAACTTGTCAGAGGAACAAGCTACTATTAAAGCCAAAATATTTGACCTTGATGTACCCATTCTGCTTGACACAGGTGCTACGATTAATTTGATGTCGCAGGGATTCTTTCAAGAACTAAAGAAACGTGGGCGTATACCCATACTGCCAGTACAAAATTGCAAGGTACAAACTGCGGCTGGTCAGAAATCGAAAGGAGTCCAGATATAAGCTTTAATTCCCATCCAGTCAGGACAGATTTCTGTATGACGCCATTTTTTGACAGCAAATAACTTAACAGTTGATTGTTTAATCGCTATGGATACATTTAGGACATACCAAGTACATATTGATATAGGCAAGGGCCAATGTCATTTCACAGCAAATAACCAATTATTTTCAATAGACCTGATTAGGGGAAGTACTGATAGACGTGAAACTGAAGTTCCTCACGACTTCGAGGTTCAGCAGCAGTTGCAGTACGCCACATTTCACGATGCTAAACTAAAGTTGAGTACTACCAAATAATCAGGGAGTCGAAACCTAACTACTGTGAGTGTCGACTACCCATGAAAGCGCCAAATTACGTTGAAACTTTTACGCACTTTTGTTACTTATGTAAAAATTGTTTTACACTGATTATACGTATCGTATTGTATTGATGATATAACTCTGTAAACCTCAGTACATGAAATGGTTATCCTTCATACAATGAACGTAACAAGTAAATAATGAGCTGCACTTTTACTACTACTACTACTTCTCGGCTCTGCAGCCCTTGGAGAGCGTTGGCCTGCATCACAATATCATGCCGTTCTATCCAGTCCATGTCTTTCCATCTCCATCCTCCGACACCCAACTTTTTCATGTCGTCTTCAACTCCGTCCACCAATCTCTCTCTGGGACGTCCCTTCCGTCATCTGCTTCCAGCCTTGCCATCAAAAATCTTCTTACATGTTCCATCTTCCTCCATTCTGACCACGTGTCCTGCCCATTGCAGTCTTCTGATTTTAATGGTAGTGACAATGTCAGGTTCTTCAAAAACTTGTTCTAATTCTGCATTCGTACAGATGCACCAACCCTCTTGATCATATATTGGGCTGTATATTTTGCTCAGAAGCTTTCTCTCCAAAATGCTAAGAATCCTTTCCTCATTTGCAGTCATGGTCCATGTCTCGGCACCATACATAACAACTTGTCTCATAATTATTTGTAAATAAGGATTTTAGATTTTCGTGACAGAAGTGAGCTCATAAGCATGGGTAGTGTGGCAAAGTAGCATCTGTTGCCTGCTGCTATTCTAGCTTTCACCTTGCTGCTGATGTCTTTTGTCTCTGTGATAGTCGATCCGAGGTACTTGAAATCTCTCACCCTTTCATGCTCCTTGTCGGCTATCTTGAAATTTGGTAGGTTTCGCTGGTTGATCATTGCCAAGTTCCCTTGGATCTCTCTTCAGTTGTTGATAGGCATGAGCCAGCACAGCAGTGTTTTGTTCGAGTAATCCAACATCATCTGCATAGGCGAAGTATTGCCATGAATGATTAAAAATGGTTCCTCCTCTATTTATCTCCATCTGACTTAGACTTTTTCTAGGCTCAGGTTGAATAGCAGTGAGGAGATGTTGTCACCGTGTTTCAGTCCCTTCTTCACTTCTACTTCTCTGGAGATTTCGCCCTGCATTTTTCCTTTGCAGTTGGTTTTACTGAGGGTCATCATAATAAGTTTAACGGGCTTCTTAGATATTCCCGCATCTTCCATCACATTCCGCAATGTCGCTCTTGGGATGCTATCATAGGCTTGTTTAAAGTCGATATAAAGCTGATGTATGTTTTTTGATGTTCATAACATTTTACAAGTAGCATGTGTAATGTTAATATTTGGTCAGTTGTTGACCTATTGCTTCTAAATCCGCTCTGATAGTCTCCAATACTCTCTTCCACATAGGGAGTAAGCCTCCTAGTTAGGATTTTGGAGAACACTTCGTATGTAGTATTTAGCAGGGATATTCCTCGGTAATTCTGGCAGTTTAATTTATCTCCTTTTTTATGTATGGGGCACATAACAGCCGTTTTCCACTCCATTGACCTGCTCTCCACGTGCCAGATGTTCAGTTTTACTTTATGTATTGCTTTCCACAATGCTGCCCCACCATATTTGAGAAGTTCTGCCTGTATCTGATATTCTCCTGGAGCTGTTTTATTTTTTAAGGCCTTAATGGTTTGTATCACTTCCTCTACTGTGGGTTCTGGTGTTACGACCTCTGATCCATAATAAGTAATTTCCACCAGTTTTTCTTGTTCTAATTCTTCTACTTCTGCGTTCAGTAACTCTTGGAAGTATTCTACCCATCTGTCGAGTATTTTATTACTCCCCCCTATCAAATCCCGTTCTTTATTTCTACATACATTTGTTCTAGCTAGAAACTCAGCCTTTCCTTCTTTAATCTTTTGGTACATTTCACATGCTTGCTTCTCTTCTCCTAGCTGCTCAGTTTCTTCCAATTTTCTTTCTTTTCTAGTGCTCTTTTCTTCTTTCTACAAACCCTCTTAGCCACATGGTGCTTCTCATTCTATTCATTTAAATTTGTTCTAGTTCTTCTCTGAAATTATTTCATTCATGGTATGTTACACTACTCAGTTCTTCTCATACATTCTTCATCAAACCAATCTGGCTTCCATTGAGCCCGTACATGTCCCAAAACCTCCCCAGCTGCCTCTATGATTGCAGTCTTACATTGTTTCCACATTATTTCTATATGTTCATTTGATGTGTCAGTATTGTTCTTAATACCCTCTTCTATATTCGTCTCGTATGCTCTCTGTATTTCTTCCGTCTTTAGTTTCTTAATGTCAAAACTCAACTGTTTGTGGCCTTTTTGTTTACTCAATAGTGAGATCCTTTGCCTGTACTTGATTCTCACTAGATGATGGTCTGAACTGCAGTCAGCTCGACACTGGCTGCTAACATCCATTATGTCTGATCTGTGCCTCCAGTCAATCAATTTATGGTCTATCTGATTTCTAGTTTCTCAGTCTGGGGAAATCCATGTTTCTTTGTGTATCTTTTTGTGTGGAAAACATGTACTGCTGACAGTCATGTTTTTACTTATATCAAAATCTACAGCCCTAATTCCATTGTCATTTGATATTTCACAGAGACTATGCCTTCCTATAGTTGGCTGATAAGCCTCTCCTTTTCCTATTTTTGCATTCATGTCTCCTATTAAGATCTTAACATCATGTTTAGGAGCCTGATCATACAATTGCTCTACCTTCCTATAAAACTCATCCTTCTCTTGTTCATCTGCCTCCTCTGTGGGTGCTTGTATATTTATAATCATTATGTTGAAAAATCTTCCCCTTAATCTTAATGTGCACATCTGTTCATTGATTGGTTCAAAGTGCATTTTAGTTCCTTAGCGACCACAAAACCTGTACCAAACGTATTCGTCTTCCTGCCACTACAGAAGATTGTGAAATTTCCTGAGTCCATTATGTCATTAGCCTTCCACCTAATTTCCTGGAGAGCCAATTGCTTTATACCATGGTTGTTCACTTGCATTAGCAGCTGCCATAGGGCTCAAGCTTGGTATAGGCTCCACACATTCCATGTTCCTATGTAAATATCTCTTATCCTTTTTTTGTTTGCTGGGGTTGTCACCAAACTATATGTCTGGTTTACTCCTGTGTTAGCATTCGCAACAAGTGATTTTTACAGGGAAAGATTGTTATTCTTCCGCCCAACCATTTGAGGGATTGCCTCTTACAGCTCGACGAGTAGCTGGTTCCATTTTCAGGGGAATATCCTTAGCCTTTGTAGATCCCTCTACTGACTGCAAGGCAGCAGTTGATGGTTGGGGATCATCTGCCTTTTTTCCAAGCGATTGGCCCTCATACCTGGGCATTCTCCCATCTGACACTTGAGGAGGCGCCTGATGGGGAATCAGCAATCCCAAATGGGCAGCTGCAGTTTTAAACACTTAATAAGCATTTGATACTGCTGGTATAGTCAGATTGAAGTTGTTCTTAGCAGCAACAAACTATTTTGTTCTTGGAATCACAGTTAAGTCTATTAACAAGATACAACTGACCATGTAAGTGCCTTTCTGTGGAATTTCCACAACCCTGTAGAGTGCAGATCCTTCCTGAAGAATGTTAGAGAGGCAAGGCCATGTGTGGTTATCTGAGCACTATAATCTACATGTGTTGTTGTTGTGGTCTTCAGTCCAGAGACTGGTTCGATGCAGTTCTCCACGCTACTCAATCCTGTGCAAGCTTCTTCATCTCCCAGTATTTACTGCAACCTACACCCTTCTGAATCTGCTTACTGTATTCACCTATTGGTCTCCCTCTACGATGTTTACCCTCCACGCTGTCCTCCAGTACTAAATTGGTGACCCCTTGATGCCGCAGGACATGTCCTACCAACCGATCCCTTCTTCTAGTCAAGTTGTGACACAAATTTCTCTTCTCCCCAATTCTGTTCAGAACCTCCTCATTAGTTATGTGATCTACCCATCTAATCTTCAGCATTCTTCTATAGCACCACATTTTGGAAGCTTCTATTCTCTTCTTGTCTAAACTATTTATAGTCCATGTTTCACTTGCATACATGGCTACACTCCATACAAATACTCTCAGAAACAACTTCCTGACACTTAAATCTATACTCAATATTAACAAATTTCTCCTCTTCAGAAGCGCTTTCCTTGCCACTGCCAGTCTACATTTGATATCCTCTCTACTTCAGCCATTATCAGTTATTTTGCTCCCCAAATAGCAAAACTCCTTTACTACCTTAAGTGTCTCATTTCCTAATCTAATTCCCTCAGCATCACCCGACTTAATTCGACTACATTCCATTATCCTCGTTTTGCTTTTGTTGATGTTCATCTTATATCCTCCTTTCAAGACACTGTCCATTCCGTTCAACTGCTCTTCCAATCCTTTGCTGTCTCTGACAGAATTAAAATGTCATCGGCGAATCTCAAAGTTTTTATTTCTTCTCCATGGATTTGAATACCTACTCCAAATTTTTTTTTTTTTCCTTTACTGGTTGCTCAATATACAGATTGAATAACATCGGGGAAAGGCTACAACCCTGTCTCACTTCCTTCCCAACCACTGCTTCCCTTTCATGCCGTTCGACTCTTATAACTGCCATCTGGTTTCTGTACAAATTGTAAATAGCCTTTCACTACCTGTATTTTACCCCTGCCACCTTCAGAATTTGAAAAAGAATATTCCAGTCAACATTGTCAAAAGCTTTCTCTAAGTCTACACATAATAGTAACGTAAGTTTGCCTTTCCTTAATCTATCTTCTAAGATAAGTAGTAGAGTCAGTATTGTCTCACGTGTTCCAACATTTCTATGGAATCCAAACTGATCTTCCCCGAGGTCGACTTCTGCCAGTTTTTCCATTCGTCTGTAAAGAATTCGCGTTAGTATTTTGCAGGTCCGTACGCGACGATGTCAGCAAATGAATAGGACAAGAGTATTTGTATCTGTATTTGTATTTTATTGTGTTATGTGTACAGTATGTGGAAAGGATACTACAGAAATGTTATGTAATGTAACTTTATGAAAGACGCTCAAAAACAAAGTGCAAAAACATAAGAAACCTGGCTGCAAAGTGTTAGGTTTATGTGTGTTAAAACAATATGTGGGTGTGCATGTGGTGAATTAAAAACGGCAATAATTCATGTAACACGAATTGTATATATATATATATATATATATATATATATATATATATATATATATAACCTACATCTAAACTGAATGAGCTATAAAGCAAAGACACTGCCAAAAGTAAATTAACGAGTTGTTTTGTGGTAAGGATAATGTGTTGATACATTGTTAAATATCTGTATGAAACAAAGTAAGAAATACGTTCTTCAATTATTAATTCATGTATCTTCACCCTTTTGTTTCAGGAGGTGGTAGTGTACAGACATATGCTAGGACCCTTCATACCAGCATTGTTAAAAATGTTTATTTTAACCATTCATTCAAAATTTTACAAAAAGTGTTATTAGAAAAGGAACATTTATTCGCATGGTTATAAGTTCAACTCCTATCTGTTCATCACTTCATTCACTGTCAATATCCTGCATCAAGAGATTCGGTCAGACAAGAATAATTAACGCCATATCTGGAGAAGCGTTCCTGCATCAACATTGTCACACTCAAGACTAAACACAATGGAATTAATGTGAAGGTAATGACTCGGACTTGATAGGCACCTATTGAACTTGGTTTACTTACACTAAAGATATTGTGCTTTGTGTGTTTAAGAACTTATAGAGAGATCGACAGTTTCAATGCTTTCCATGATTATTTGATACTGCACTCTACTGGAAGCAGCAGTACATAATGCAAATTATGTTTATTGGCCTTGAATGTAATGATATTCAAGGTCTGTTGACATTGGTATCTGTTGAAGTTCACCCAAGATTGTGCACAGATTCATAAATTACCTTCAAAATTTTCTCAACTATTCTTTACAATCAATTTTTACAATTATTCAAGCAATTATTAATCCATTTCCATATCAACATCTCACTATTCCACTGTTAAAAAATGCCATTCTTTGGAATAACCGGTGCACTCAGTTTGTTCCAGCATTATTTAGAATATTTGATTTGGAAGGCTCTTAACAACGTGAACTAGCTGGATGACATAACTGTCTGAGGCACAATTCCACAAGAACTCTTACACAATTTGGAACCTATTTTCGAAATTCTACAACTAGTAAATTTGAAATGCAACAAAGACAAGTATGTCTTCCTTCAATGTGAAGTACAGTGCTTAGGACACATATTGTCTGCATACAACATCAAGTCAATGGCACAGTACATGATGCCATTAGAAACCTTCCAGTTTCCCAAGGATGTCAAGTAATTGCATTCTGCATTAGGTCAAATAACTTATTATTGGAAGTTTTTCTCTCACATAGCTTCCAGTGAACCACTGATGAATGACCAATTGTAGTTGTTGCAAAAGGTAACAAATGGAACTGGACAGTGAATGACAATGTGCATTTCACAAAGTAAAACAATGTTTAGTTCACACCAAATGTCTTACAGTGTATGTTCTGGCAAAATGTTTACAAATCCTGTGGATGTTTTAGACTAAGGCTTAGGCACAGTTCTGTTGCATAGACATCATGGTTCTGAACGAGCAGTTGCATTTGCCTCAAAGACTCTGAGCGGCACAAAGAAATTACAGTGAAATCGAGGAGGACATCGCCATTATACTTGCAGTAATTTCATGATGATATTTACAGACATAAATTTATGCTTCTCACAGAGCACAAGTCTTTAGTGGCAGTCTTTGCGCCAAACAGTGCTGATCCAACACAGACAGCTCAATGCTTACAGTACTGGGTTGCCCTCTTTGTCGAATTACGACTATGAAATTATGTTCAGTTCCACTGCACATCACCTGAACACAGATTTGCTTTCACACCTGCTAATAGGACAAGACAAAAAATTGCACTCGTCAGCTGGTATTTGTTAATAGATATCGATAAACTTTGGAAACTTTCCCAGTGAACTTAAATTTAATTGCCAAACTTGTTACTGAAGATCCTGTCTTGTCTAAGATCAAACAGAATTTTCAGTCAGAGTGATCTAATGATAAGATGTTACTTAATCAACCAGAGATTAAATCTTATTGGAATATGATGCATGGACTTGCATTATACAAAATTGTCATTTGGTGCATTCAGAATGAAGCATCTATACTTAAATTTGAGGTTGTGTTGCTACTCATGCCACATCAATGCCATTGGGACGTAATTCGTACCAAACACATTGCTGGAGAGCATTGCTAGTGGAAGAATATTGACTAGACATTGAAATGATTTTTGCTAAATGCCATTACGTCAAAGAAACTAGTCAGCTCCACCTCAATAACATTTTTCATGGCCACAGACATCAGAACTCTTGTCTTGCCTGCTTATTGATTTTGTAGGACCATTTGTCTGAAGCTACTGACTCATCCTTATCAACACTTTATCTAAATTTTCGTTTGTGATAATATGTTTCGATATCTTCCACAAATACTATTCAGGCTTTGGCTAAGGCCTTCTCTATTGAAGGACTATCGAAATATATTGTCACTGACAATGTTACGCCGTTTTCTCCTCAGGAATTTAAACTGTTTTGTGAAACCAATTTCATTTTACACTTCAGGTCTGCGCTGTTTCTTTCCGAGCCTGATAGGCTCACTGGCAGAATGTACGAACTTTCAAGTTGCATATAACAAAGCTGGTCCAACAGTACAAAAAAGACAGTTCTTTATTGGCCTTCCAACCTCAGTACAGAGCCACTCCAAATGAGGCTCAATCTGTAGTAGAGACACTCCATGTAAGACCTCATTGAACATTAATGTCAATTTTAAAGACATTGGTGAACCACGACAATAGTTGAAACTAAAAATTTTCAAGCTGAATGATTCAGCAGCCGGCCAATGTGTCTGAGCGATTCTAGGCGCTTCAGTTCAGAACCGTGCGACTGCTACGGTCGCAGGTTCGAATCCTGGATCAGACATGGATGTGTGTGATGTCCTTATGTTAGTTAGGTTTAAGTAGTTCTAAGTTCTAAGGGACTGATGACCTCAGATGTTAAGTCTCATAGTGCTCAGAGCCATTTAAACCACTTGATTCAGCATTCACTTCAATGTACAAGTATGGGAGAAAGACATGGTTACCAGGCATAGTCACAATGCAGCTCGGCAATGTTATTTTAAAGATTAAATATTTACCTGGAATCGCACCACTTCATTAAAATCAAATGAGGCTGCTCCCCACTCACATGTGTATAGGAAGAACTACTAGGCTGTTTTCTTTTACAGAATCAGAAGACCTATGCGCAACGAACTGTCTGAGGGACCTCACAATGCAGCTGGTAGCTGCCCCTGCCAGCATCACCAGGAGTGGGCTGCAGCTGCAAGCAGCCCGTGATGAACCAGTGGATGTGTATGTCATTTCTCCCACCCGTATCAAGCCCACAGGCATCGAAATGGTGAACCGCCATCCAATGAACTTGTACAATATCCTCATCCATCCCTACAAAACACCTGCTCCCAACCCATCACTCATGGCTCATATCTCTGTAATAGACGTAGGCGCAAGATCTGTCTCATTTGCTCTCCCATCACCACCTTCTATAGTCCCATCACAAGCATCAGCTGTTCCATCAATGGCAGTGCTATCTGTGAATGCAGTCTTGTGATCTACAAGCTCAGCTGCAACCACTGTGATACGTTCTAGATGGGCATGACAAGCAACAAGTTGAAACTTCCTGGCAGATTAAAACTTTGTGCTGGACCAAGACTCGAACTCGGGACATTTGCCTTTCGCAGAGTAAGTGCTCTACCAACTGAGCTACCTAAGCACATGCTTGGGTAGCGCAGTTGGTAGAGCACTTGCCCGCAGTAGCTCAGTTGGTAGAGCACTTGCCTGCGAAAGGCAAAGGTCCCGAGTTCGAATCTTGGCTGGCACACAGTTTTAATCTGCCAGGAAGTTTCATATCAGCGCACACTCCACAACAGAGTGAAAATCTCATTCTGGAAGCAACAAGCTGTCTGTCTGTATTGGCACTGAAAAACTGTGACCAAGATACAGGTGGACCACCCAGTTTCTGAGCACACTGCCCATCACAACATTCTGCATTTCAATGATTGCTTCACAGCCTGCTCCATCCGGATCTTTCCTATTAATATCAGCGTTTCTGAATTGCACAGATGGGAAGTCTCTCTTGCAGTATATTCTACATTCCCATAACCCCCCTGACCTCAATGTTCGATAGTCACTGTCCTTCACCCACCTATCCCCTTCCCTGCCCACTCCAGCATGACACAGCTTTCTGATGCACCAAAACACCCACAGTCTTTTTACTTCTCTTCTTATCCACTCCACTCCCCCCTCCATCTAACCTCCTGATTGCACCTAGCTGTCCTGTCCTGTCCTGAGCATGCCCCTGTATCCTCCCACGAACAGAACTTTACCATCCTCTACCTCTATCTTGCTATCCCTACCCCTCCTCACCACAGTCTCATCGTTACCCCCACCATCCAGAGACTACTTGTAGTGGTTAATAAAAAAAAGAGAGAATAAAAAAAAGAAAAGAAGGTTGAAAATGCGGGAAAAAATGGTGAAAAAAAAGGGTTATATTATCGTAAATGACCGTGAAAAAAAAGGGAAATAATGAAAAGCAAATCGGACTTCGTATTACAGAAAAGCTATAGTTGGGGTGGTCCTTGTGGCGTTTTTGAGCAAAAGTTAAACCAATTTCCACTACAAAACTTACTGAAAAGAAACAGAGAATAACAGAATGTAACTGACAGGGGGAAGTGGCGTAGATGAGAGATCATCCTTTACCACCAGGTCTTCAAAAATCTCCTTCATTTCTGCGTGAAAAGTCTGCTCCGAAATCTTGCAATAGTCCAGGAATCACTAATTTATACCAATTAAAATCATCTTGATACTGTATGCAATTTAATTTACTTTGCTACTTCCATCCTCCGAATTTCTTAACAACTTCCACAACATGTCTACACATTAAAATCAGATCAAGACTAGCTAATAAGTTTTTTTAACGTCTTCATCAGATCATGTCTGCCTTAAGCTCCGGCTATCAAGAGACAATTAAGAAACGAATCGAAAACAAAAAAAAGAGTTACAATTTTAGTAGTTTCTCTGCCATCGAGCGCTCATACCGCTGCACTAAATGAACTAACACAACTGGCGGCAGACCGAATGAAGAATTCCTGCCCCACATCACAGTGAAACAGAACGACAGACCGCTGCGACGGGATATTTTTATCTGAGGGAACGAGTGTAGCGCGGCGAAATTCGAAGTCCCACTACATCGCCCCCTCGACTGTCATGCTAAAACATTTAGCGTGGCAGGCTAGCAAACCTAAAAGTCAATATATGCATATTTTCATTGGAAAGGACACATGCATCCATAGGGGATAATCTTTCCCAACACTTACTTTCTAAACCTATATACTAGATACAATTACTACAGTTTGGATCCTTTGTACACAATTAATATATATATTTACATACAGTTTGTTTGAAAAAGCTGCTCGCCAGCGCAGTTAATATTGTGTGCTCCCAGCGTTGGTTTCCCAATGCATCTCTGGCAGCACGTAGTCTTTGCGCACGCGCAGTAGCATCACTGAATTTCGCGTGCGGCAGTTTCAAAATCGCTGTGTTATGACAGTCTTGAACAGTATTCACTTTCACATAGTGTTCATTACAAGTTGTTATTCCAGCATAAATGGCGTGTTAAGTCCAATGACACCATAAGATTGAGCGTGTGCGTGATCTGAAGCAACGTCCATGTCTTCTGTTATGACACAACACTCCAGGTCCTTGTGCGTTTTCATGACTATTGTTCCCGGGGCATATATGGTCGATGTAGATTTTAGTCTCCACATCGCCTACGACAGATGCTGAGTTTATTGTCTCCAAAGCATCTGAAGGCCGGCCAGGAACAACGGCGTCGATGTTCGCAAAGGTAGGTGTTTCACCACATTGTTTACACTTGCCAACAAACGTTCATTTGCAGTGTGAAAATCCTCATTATCGTCGAAGTAAATTGCAGTTTATATCGATTTACAAACAGTTATTTGATTTATGCACCATAAGTTTCACAAACAACACAAAATTCGCCGTTTATAACGTTCACTGTTTAACACAGTTTGCAACACTTTTTTTGCCATATTTACATTTTAACAAAGTTCACTGTGTCCCGGCATGTTTACATAGTTAATTCTGAAAGCTTACATTTCGTGGTCACATTTCAAAATATGTTGACAATATGCAAAGTTTTTATACATATACAAATACATATAAATTTACAAGAATATGCATGTGAAATATTTACACTAAAAAAAATATACTAAGTCCCATTGGCTTTCTTTTATTGGGGTATTAATTTTTTTTTATACAAGTTTGGGCGTGCCAAGGGATATAAGACTTAATGTTTAAAGCACGGGCTTTCCTTTATTTATTATTTCTTTCTTTCTTTTGATTCCATATCTTGGCTGGCAAATGGTTGACCAGGCTTGTAATGCCATCAATATTCAGTTTTCTTCATGTCTTTTTGTTCATACCTGAAAGTTTACTGTCACACAATATATTCTTACATTCCATAAACAAACAATACCCAGCTGCAGTAGGTGGTAGGATAATGGAGAAAGAAAGAAAGATAGACTGGAAGAAACTATTCACTACCTAAAAACTGCCAAATCTTACAACTAATACATAAAAAAAGAGAACATAATACATTATAACGTCTGCATCACCTTCAAGGGGTGTGTGAAAGGAGGTGCTTACAATTTACCAAATCATGGGTAAATGTAAGTGTGCTTACGTCAAGTCTGTGTAGTGTAACATCATGACAGATTCTTTGTTTGTGTTCTGACTGTCCATATGACTAAGTGTACTATACATTAACAAATCCTTGCATGAGTAAATCACATAGCTGCTCAGTACTTCCTCGATATCTCCACTTCTTGTGGATACCGTCTATACAAATAGAAAATATATCTCACAGCGATTGTCTCTCTCATAATGTGTATTATATAATAACATACCAAATTTCCTCTCAAGAGTTCAACCATGGACTTTCTTCTACTTTAATGAAGGTTAAACATCATGTATATGGTGTATATATATCATTTCTTTCTATAAAACATAAGTAAAGAACATAGTATTATAATTGACAGTAAAATGTCTCTTTCTCTGTGTCCGTTGCTCGACGTCGGCTGCACAGATGGTCACTGCCCCTTTGCACTTACCTTGCATTACCTGAAAAGTCAAATGTTGTGTTCAAAGTAGAGTTAATTTTGTCATCTGTTCGCTTAAGTGGAGGTGTTGTACGAGTCACAAAACGGCCTTAATAACTCTCCTATCTTTTGCTTCCTCAGGGTTTTCTGTTGTGTGTAAGTATAATAAAGGCTAACATGGCACTAATTTCACTTTTGTAAAAAAAAATTTATACAAATGTATTCAGATGAGGGCTGTGTAAAAACTATATTTCAACTTAAGTTCCTTAAAATACCATTCTCCTGTCTGAACACGAAATATAAATGTTTTCTTCCACACAATGGCTTAACAAAACTTAACGAAAGGTTACTAAGTTACACTTCTGAAATAAATTAAGGCTAATGTGTTTCCAAGTTACATTCTTATTACACTTCTTTCCACAGCTGTAATCATCATTATGTTCACTCTGCTTTTCTTGCATTCGTTCATTTTCAAGGTCACTGTAAATAGATTCACCCTTAACGCCTTGTACACATGTTTTAACTCATCACAAATGTTTTCTCTCAAACTGAAATTCTTATGTAATCTTAAAGATGTAGGCTGTTTACTCACTTCTCTATGTAGCACAATATTACCAAACATTCTCACTCATTCCTTACTCACATATTCATCATAATATATATATATGTATATATATATATATATATATATATATATATATATATATACATATATATATCCTTATACATTAAACATATTCCTCATCAAGCATTAATATATCACATACGTGGGGCACTTCCATGCTCATAAACTTCCAATAATATTTTCCTCAAATAATCTCTTGTCTCCATCAACCACTTCACAGTAACTTACCTTCTTATATTAACCTAAATATTAACTCATTCATACTGATCATTCATTCTTACGTCCTCATTCATTCTGCTACATACATATGTCATTACTGATCTCAATAGCTATTATTTCCTCTCATTGTAGTGCCTTGAAAGAACTGACTAGTTGTTGATTCACCTTATAATTTACAATTAACAACCAATGTAACCTGCGTAGGTCTCATTCCTATATGAATATCTTTTCTCATTCAGTAAGTGTACTCACCTGGGTTTACCTTCTCTTCATAATTATGTGTGCAAGTGTAACTGCAGTATATAATTTCCATAAATGAATGTTTGTGCTCTTAGTCTGTATAACTTAATGTTCGTGTATTCAGTACAGACATTTATGATCTCGTTTTCACAGCAACTTGCTCATGCTCAACTTAGTTATAATTATATTATGTTGTTTTAGCGCACAAAGGGTTTCAAATGTCTGTGGGGATGCAGCCCCCTAGGCTTGTGAGATAACGGGTATTCTAGGGAGTAACAACCTGGGTGAGGTATGCTTGCTATTCTGAAAGGACCTGAATATAATAGCTGCCATTTTCTGCTCAGTTGTTTTAATTTTGTAGACTTGGGATGTGAACGCAAAAGAACAAGGTCATCAACCCGATAGGTTTGTTAATTCCTGTTCTGCTGTCATTTTGTCATCGTACCTGAGGAAACAAACCGTCTCAGCCGTTGCGCTCTTACAACACCTCACGATCGAAGCACGAGCGCTTAGCTCAGTCGTTGACTGTTTCCCGTCGTCTGCTACGTTTGGGCGGGTTCATTGACCAGCTCCACTATGTTTACATTCCGGCCGGTTGGCGCCCACGCGTCAGCTGATGGCGCGCCGCAATTGTTATTGCTACTTCGTGGTGGGGAGTGCATAACTGTACTGGGGAACGGGGGCGGATTCCGTGGAGGGTTATGATTTGTCATGCGTGAATTTTGTGTGTTCCACATATTCTGTCGCTGATTGTTGGGATTGTTGTTGTTTTGGTGGTAATTATGTCTGTTATATGTCATGTTCCTGTCAAAGTAGCCCAGGTTGTACCGGTTATTCACACGTCTCCTATTGTTGTTGTTATTGTTGTACTGTCTGTAATTTTCATTTTGCTTGTAGTTACCATTTTGATATGGGTGATAATTATTGTTATTATTATTATTCCACGAATTTCTGCGGTTGTTCCTACTGTCATACACGTTTCCATTTGAATATGTTTCGCGTGCAGGCATCGTATTGTGTCGCAGCGCGGACAGATGGTTCCACCAACCACCGTCACTACGGTTCCTTTGGGGTGGGTGCTGATTTTGGTTACTAATATGAGTAAAATTTGAATGGCGTGAATCGCCCCTGTAAACTACGTCCATTTGATCTAAGAAGTTTAAGAAAGTCTTAACGTCATTCTCTGGCACTCCTATTAATCTGTCTCGGTATGGAAAGGGTAAGTGGCTCTTTAAAGTGTCAATTATCGCTGGCAAGTCAGCTGGTTTGGACCAGTACAGTGTCTTGTCTAGGTACCTCTCAAAGTATTGTCTTAATGTCTCTTTTTTAGGGTCATAGGTCTCGAGGTTGCACACTTCTCTCCTTAGACTCTGTTGCTCATTCTTGGACCAGAATTCGTCCAAGAAGGCTTGTTCGAACTGTTCAAACGTAAGGCACCGCCGTTTCATAGCGGCACCCCACTTAGCTGCTCGTCCTCTCATGAGATTGGTGACGTATCTGATTTTATCGACTTCTGACCAACTACGTGGAAAAACACCGTCAAATGATCTAATAAACACAATAGGGTGGACTTTGTGCTTGTCCTCACTGGAAAATGTCTGGAAATGCCCATGTCTTACAAATGTGTCATCGGCCATGCCGGTTGGCATAACTGTATTGACGTAGTTTGTGTCACTTGCTACTCTAGGTGTCATACCGTAATATTGCTCGTTTGGTGGAAAAGAAAGCTCCACATTGTAATTTTGATTGGAAATAGGTGATTTCACAATAGGTGTTCTGTCTGTGTCATTAGCCATGGTTTTAGCTGTTTTGTCGTTTCCTATCGATACGTTTGCAGCAATCGCCAAACTCGGCACAACATTGTCTCGTAATTTTGTCACTTCGTCTTCTATGTGTTTTGTCTCGTCTTTAACATATGTCTTTGTTTTTGAAAGTATGTCCTCTGTAATTGTTTCAAGTTTTTTTGTCCAGATAGTCGTCACACAATTTACATTCATGTACGATTCTTTCGGCCATGTTGGTGTCGTTGTTTAGTGACGCGAGGTCCGCTCGGTCTTCTAATTTTTCTATCTTTTCTTTGAGGTGGGTTTGTACAAGAACTACCATTGTGAGCTGTTGGGTAATGTTTCCCACTTCTTCAGTCAGCTTTTCTTGGGTGGAGCTAGCTGAAGTGTGGGCCTGAGCTAACTCTTCCACACCGGTGTTCACTTCCCGCTGCACATTAACTATTTGAGTTAACTGATTCTCACATCAGGTGATATTGTTTTTTGTTTCATGTATGAATGTAACCAAAGTTTCTTCCTGTTTAGTGACTCGGTCGGACAATGTCTCAAATCGCTGGCTGAGCTGTTGAGTGGTGTTATTTAATTCTGTCATCTGTTTTGTTGTTCGTTCAAAATTTTCGGTCATAATGTGGTTTAATATGTCAATTTTCTGACTAACGTCTCGTTTCATGTCTGCAAATAACTCTAATAGTCGGTCCAGTTTGTCAGTCTCCTGTGTCCGATTTGTGTCACATTGCTGAATTTGTCTCATATTCGGTTCTGACATCGATGTTAACAATGGCGCTGACGGTCTAGTCTCGCATCCATTCCACATTTGGTCATTTAAAGTCACCATCTGTGTATTATCACAAATGTTGCGAGTTTGAGACAAAATCATTGCATTGATCTGTGAACTCGTCCATGGAGGGAAATGCGGACTTTCTTGTTGGTTGAAAGATGAATCTACTTCACTTAACTCATCTGCCGAAACTATCTCTACCTTACCGCGTTCCATTGTAATAGGATGTATAATAGTAAGTCAAAAAGGGAATAATATAAGTCTGATTAATAAAGATTTGACTCAAATTTAGATTGAAATATTTTCTCGTCAATGTAAATGATTGCTCTATTGCAAACAATGATTGAGAAAGATGCAGCAGGGCGGACAAAATTTTTTGTAACAAATGACTGGCGGTCAAATTCACGATCTTCATATGCTACAACAATACTATAATTACCACAAACTACAATAGAGATAAATAATTTTGGAAAAATCTAGAAGAAAACTACAGGATGCGTGGAAAGGGAAAAATGGATTCTGCAGTTGGCTATTGAATGTTTGAATGAAACATAATTGTGTGACTCACCATTAAATTTTCTGTCCTGCAGCGGCTGGTCAAACACTTCTGCATAAATCGTATTCGTCAAAATATGGATTTTCTTAATACATCTCCATCGGATAATCACCAAAAGGTCTCAAAATAACAGTTTTGCATCAATATATGCCATGAAAAGAAAACAGATTGAATTAGTTACAAAAATTCTTTCCAATATCGTTGTATGATCATTTGCTTAGGTACAACAAAGTTGGTGTTTTCGTTACCCTTTAAACTTCAGGATTTTTGGTTATTCTCTGTTGGGAAAAAATACAAATTAAAGTTTCAAATTTGCTCAAAAACGACACATCCGAAAATTGCGTCCTGTCGCGGGAGCCCGTTGTAGCAGTTAATAAAAAAAGAAAAGAGAGAATAAAAGAAAAAGAAAAAAAGGTTGAAAATGTGGGAAAAAATGGTGAATAAAAAAGGGGTTTTAATATCGTAAATGACCGTGAAAAAAAAAGGGAAAGAATGAAAAGCAAATAGGACTTCGTATTACAGAAAAGCTATAGTTGGGGTGGTCCTTGTGGCGTTTTTGAGCAAAAGTTAAACCAATTTCCACTACAAAACTTACTGAAAAGAAACAGAGAATAACAGAATGTAACTGACAGGGGGAAGTGGCGTAGATGAGAGATCATCCTTTACCAGGTTAACTTGTCTTCTTTTGGGCGGCGTCCAGGTCTTCAAAAATCTCCTTCATTTCTGCGTGAAAAGTCTGCTCCAAAATCTTGCAATAGTCCAGGAATCACTAATTTATACCAATTAAAATCATCTTGATACTGTATGCAATTTAATTTACTTTGCTTCTTCCATCCTCCGAATTTCTTAACAATTTCCACAACATGTCTACACATTAAAATCAGATCAAGACTAGCTAATAAGTTTTTTTAACATCTTCATCAGATCACGTCTGCCTTAAGCTCTGGCTATCAAGAGACAATTAAGAAACGAATCGAAAACAAAAAAAAGAGTTACAATTTTAGTAGTTTCTCTGCTGTCGAGCGCTCATACCGCTGCGACGGGATATTTTTACCTGAGGGAACGAGTGTAGCGCGGCGAAATTCAAAGTCCCGCTACATACTTCTTCTATTGTGTGCAGTTGCTCACAGTCTGGCCTTGGTGACCAGATAAAGTGGTCATCTGTGTGTCAGTTATACTTGTGGGAATGCGTGTGTTTTGTCTAATTTGGAAGGATGTGCTTTGGTCGATAACCAACTTGTTTAACACTTTTTTGATGTACCAGCCTGCGACTCAGCCTCTCCACTGTATAGTGAGCAGAAATCTATCCTTTTCATAATATTGTGGTTATTACATCCTGAGTTTTCTTTGAAGAGCTCTGTACATGTTTGATATTCATTGGCAATACTTGTTTATCAAACCTTCAATATATGGAAGCGACCTCACACTGACAATAATACTAACAAAAATTATCAGCCGACACCGCTATTTTTAAAGGTTAAGATGTTGAAGAACCAAAAGGAAGCGTATGTTGAAATTGTGTTAGCTGTAGTATGCAAGCAGTATGAAACAATGAGAAAGGGGAAATGGATTCAAAAATGGTTGAAAAAAATGACCAACTCGTGACATGTTAATTCACTGACTGAAATCAGAATCATAGTTTTTTTCTTTCATTTTTATTTCAATTCCCTACTAAGAGGATGGTCTGTCAGCAGATGAAAACTGCTCTTCATCCAAAGGTTACATAAACTGTAATTAAAAGACAGTTAAAATATATAAAAAGATGACAATAATGGATGATTTTGTAAAAAACCCATTGGTGAACGATATTGACGATTTGTGCATAAAAACAAAAGGCAGTAAATGAGGTTCTTGTAAAATAGATATGGCTGGAAAATATTGATGATTTTTAAACCTCATTTGACGATTTTATGTTACAGTTAAAATGTAGTCACTGATGAATGGGGATAATACTGTAGCGTAATGGTGATGCTATGTGATACATGAAAAAATGATCATTGTGTAGAAGCAATGATGAGTATGACTATGAGGGCCTGTAGAACCACAGGTAGCGATAAGAAGCTGGCAAGATAGATGAAGGGGGAAAGAGAAAATGGAAGAATGGTGTTAGCTGGAGCGTTGTGATTAGGAGCGGAACGATGGGTATACCTCGGGCCAGATTTCATTGTTGAGGAATGGGACTTGGTCAAAATTCTGGTGGGAGAGAATGGATAAAGCATGAGCGTGCATGTAAGGTGGAATAGGGATGTAGTGGTGCAGGAGGGCACCTGGGCCGGTTACTAGTGCATGATAAACTGGGTGTTGGGACTGGATTTTGTGATTAATGTATCGAATCTGAAGGCGCTCTAGAAAGAGAAGGAAGTGTGAGAAGTGGATGAGTTGGCAAAAGATGTGAAATGGGGAAGGTAGGCGAATGCAGAAGGCGAGGATGAATGAATGTCTTTCCAGGATTTCAAGGTAAGAGATCCAGGCATTGGTGGCATAAGTTAAGGTGGGACGAATGTGGGATTTACATGTGAGGATGATGGTAGAAGGATGTACACCCCATGTATGGTCTGTTAGTAGTTTTAGTCGTTATTGGGCTTTCTGTATGGTGGTAAGGAGATTTGTGTTCCATGTTAGTTTTCTGTGAAGAGTTAGTTCTAACTATTTTACTTTGTTAGTCAGATGGATCGGTTAGTTGAAGATCGAGAGATGGAAATCAGGACGATGGACATGCCAAGTGGTGCGACCAATGATGGTGGCTTGGCTTTTATGTGGATTTGTTTGAAGTTTTCACATATGACATCACTCAACCAAGAAATTCAAGTGGTACTATAGAGTGCTATGGGAGACTTGAAGGTTGTGGTGAATGGCAAGGTACGTAGTGTAATCAGCATATTGCAGGAGGTATATTGGGGGTGGTGGTTTGGGAATGTCTCCAGCGTACAGGATGTAAAGGAGGGGTGAAAAAACAGATTCTTGAGGTACACCTGGAGTGGGATGAAAGATGTGGGACAGGTGTGATTGATAATAACATATGTATGACGGTGGTGAAGGAAGTGCACTATAAGGTGGGCATAGTTAACTGGGAGTGCATAGGTTTGTAGCCTGAAGAGCATTCCTGAATGACATACCCATACAACGTCATCTTGGATATGCAGAGAGACAATTATGGTAGACTTCCATTTATTCAGTTTATGGGAGATTAGTTGGGTAAGACAAAAGAGTTGGTTGTCGATGGAATAGTTGGGAGAAAAGCGACACTGAATACTTGGAATGGTTAAGTGGACTGCAAGGTGCTGACAGATTCACTAGGTAACAATGGCTTCAAAGTTTTTTGCTGAAAACTGACCTGAGGCTGTCGACATGATGTCTGTGAGGGTGGTTTACCAGATTTCAGGAAGAGGACGATTCTAGATATTTTCCACAGCTCTGGGTAGTCATCTGTGTTGAGGATGATATTGTAAAGGATGGCAAGGGTGTCGTGATAAGCTCTGGGACATTCGTTAGGTAGTGCCAGCTAACTGTATTGTGACCAAGTGAAGTGTTTCGCTTTGTACTAAATGCTTGTGTAATTCTGTCGGCTGTCATTGGCGTGTTTAGCACTGTTTCTGGAGTGCTGTGTAAGTACTGAAAGTTCAGTGTGAGAGGTGGGATAGTTGTGTTGGCACATTCATTCGTGTACAGGTCCATCGTGTAATCAAAGTTGGAATCATGTAGGGTGATAAATGTGTCTTCCAGGTAGAATGTGAAGTTATTGGCTTTGGTGATGTTTTCTGGAAGTGGTCTGTTGTTTTTTAGGATGCAATAGATGGAAGTTGAGTTGTTTCTGATGAGTCTAAGAAATGCTTTCCAATATTTTCTGGAGTTTATAGATATTTTGTTTAGTTTTGTGTGTGTCATGTGCTATTCCTAACGTCATTTGGCTTGTAAGTAACTGCAAACATGTTGCTGGAGCGGTCGGTGGCATGTGAGTGTGTCTTGGTCACCAGTACGAAGGAATTCTCTGTATACACGATGAGATTCTTGGAGCTGGACGAGAGGGCATGGAGGGAGAGTAGGACGGCCGTATTAGAGATTCTGGAGTCAGATATGGTTGAAAATTGCATCCGAGATGGTGTGTTGTAAGAAATCAGCCACACCTTGGATGCCATCAGGATTTTGAAGGTTGGAATCGTGGCTTTCGACTACGTCATGAATTTCGGCACGTTATGCACTCCTGTCTTCTCGAGAATAATCGAGGTGGATATGTCGAGGTGAATCAGAACCCTAGACTCAAAAGGTTTCATAACTCATTTTCCGATGAGTCCTGCATTTTATGACAAGTTATCATTATAAACGCGAGATAAAATAGAGAAGCAATATACGTTAGGGAGAGAGACTATCGCAGTCATCAAGAGATTAAGCGTAACTTTAATATTTCTGATGACATGTATGTCTTTATAATGGTCGATGTTTAGTTTTGTAATATCAGCGAACACAATTAGAAAAGTTCTATAGAAACATGTGAAGCAGTTATATCTGCCTGGCAAGGAATTGTTATGACAATTAACATAAAACATTCTTTCTAGGCTTTATGATAATTAGGTGAAACTGACATGCGTTCCGCAGACCTCTTGCCAGTCACTGCAGATATACACTCCTGGAAATTGAAATAAGAACACCGTGAATTCATTGTCCCAGGAAGGGGAAACTTTATTGACACATTCCTGGGGTCAGATACATCACATGATCACACTGACAGAACCACAGGCACATAGACACAGGCAACAGAGCATGCACAATGTCGGCACTAGTACAGTGTATATCCACCTTTCGCAGCAATGCAGGCTGCTATTCTCCCATGGAGACGATCGTAGAGATGCTGGATGTAGTCCTGTGGAACGGCTTGCCATGCCATTTCCACCTGGCGCCTCAGTTGGACCAGCGTTCGTGCTGGACGTGCAGACTGCGTGAGACGACGCTTCATCCAGTCCCAAACATGCTCAATGGGGGACAGATCTGGAGATCTTGCTGGCCAGGGAAGTTGACTTACACCTTCTAGAGCACGTTGGGTGGCACGGGATACATGCGGACGTGCATTGTCCTGTTGGAACAGCAAGTTCCCTTGCTGGTCTAGGAATGGTAGAACGATGGGTTCGATGACGGTTTGGATGTACCGTGCACTATTCAGTGTCCCCTCGACGATCACACCAGTGGTGTACGGCCAGTGTAGGAGATCGCTCCCCACACCATGATGCCGGGTGTTGGCCCTGTGTGCCTCGGTCGTATGCAGTCCTGATTGTGGCGCTCACCTGCACGGCGCCAAACACGCATACGACCATCATTGGCACCAAGGCAGAAGCGACTCTCATCGCTGAAGACGACACGTCTCCATTCGCCCCTCCATTCACGCCTGTCGCGACACCACTGGAGGCGGGCTGCACGATGTTGGGGCGTGAGCGGAAGACGGCCTAACGGTGTGCGGGACCGTAGCCCAGCTTCATGGAGACGGTTGCGAATGGTCCTCGCCGATACCCCAGGAGCAACAGTGTCCCTAATTTGCTGGGAAGTGGTGGTGCGGTCCCCTACGGCACTGCGTAGGATCCTACGGTCTTGGCGTGCATCCGTGCGTCGCTGCGGTCCGGTCCCAGGTCGACGGGCACGTGCACCTTCCGCCGACCACTGGCGACAACATCGATGTACTGTGGAGACCTCACGCCCCACGTGTTGAGCAATTCGGCGGTACGTCCACCCGGCCTCCCGCATGCCCACTATACGCCCTCGCTCAAAGTCCGTCAACTGCACATACGGTTCACGTCCACGCTGTCGCGGCATGCTACCAGTGTTAAAGACTGCGATGGAGCTCCGTATGCCATGGCAAACTGGCTGACACTGACGGCGGCGGTGCACAAATGCTGCGCAGCTAGCGCCATTCGACGGCCAACACCGCGGTTCCTGGTGTGTCCGCTGTGCCGTGCATGTGATCATTGCTTTTACAGCCCTCTCGCAGTGTCCGGAGCAAGTATGGTGGGTCTGACACACCGGTGTCAATGTGTTCTTTTTTCCATTTCCAGGAGTGTATGATGTAATTTTCGAAGTGGAAACATTTTTCCAGACTTCTGTCACGGCAGATATGTGGCGTAATTTTCGAAGTGGGTACAATTTTCCAAACTGGTACGTAATTCACCAATTTATACTGTATTTTCAAATTAATAAAGTAAGCAGTGACCTCCATTAATCATTCTAAAGTGGCACATACAGAATGTTTACCCTTCCATAGTAATATTAATTTTTTTATTAAAAGATTATTTAAAATTGCATCTGAAGTATGATATAAACAATGGCGAAATGAAAACATAAACAGTGCACACTGACATCGTGTACCTTGTTCATGAATCTCTGCAACATCTGAAGGAGGAATTGTCAGTCAACAGTTGACCTCACATGTTCAGTATGTAGGTATTGACAATACTGAGAAATTTTGAGGGTCTTCAATACTGTTCGTCAATATTTCTACTTACAATAATATGTCAATACGCGCCCTCATACAGATAATACACTTGACAGTTTGGCTATATTATCACAGTCTAACATAACAGTCGCGACACTCACTGTTGTAAAAGTTGTTGCCGTTTGACAGATGGAGCGACACTAGCGCTCCAAGTGGCAGGTAAGGTGAATGTCAGACGCGTCGTAAGCATAATGTTTGTTTGCATCTGTTTCCTACGTAATTTCCGAATTATCTGAGTTATTTTCTTGCCTCAAAGAGTTTGTGTAGTATCAGAAGGCATATATGTTTCTAAAAATGATTCTAAAATAAGCGCAAGTATGGACAAAAACCATGAACAGAGTGGCAAGCTACAACACATTCGTGAAGAAGCACTTGTGACATTGGACAGAATTGCAGCTTACCACGTTGATATCAAAAGAATATGAACACACAGATTCACATGTAAGAAGCACAGACATGTACCTCTACATGCAAAAGCGATCGACAGCTCGTTTATCGTTCTGTAGGCCTACTGTGTTTGTCATTGTCGTCTGTTGCCAGAAGTACGACCTTCATCTTTATATTATTCTAAGTGGGACAAGCAACTGTCAAATAGTGGGAGAAATATACTGAAAACATTATAATGAGCTGATTACATTACATTTCACGAAAAACCAAGTATTTGAATAATTTTCAAACAATCTGTCAGTGAACAAGGTGCTAACAAAATAATGTCATCACACGAAAGAAGCAAGGAAAATGAAGTGGCTAACAACAGAAGTGAATGAAATACATACCAAAGAAATCAGCAGCCCAAATGAGCCAACTTCTTCAGTATCTTATTTGCTTTCTTGTTGTTAGAAACTAAGTCTTGATTCCAATAATTGAGCCGATAAACGAGTCTCACTTTAACAGATATCTTGATCAACAGTTTCCATCTTGCAGCACGTTTCTCTTCTCTTTCAATGGCATGCTAATCTGGCTTAACAACAAGTCAAGGGCATCTTTTTTTAAATATTGGTATCCTATAGTCTTCAACATTCGTTTGTCCTTGTTCACTTGATCCTTCTGATACAGTTTCTGTCGCTGTCTGCTGGCACTTTCCTTGTCCCGTAATAGTTTCGCTCGAAGTCTAGCGATCTGCACATTCTAACACTTAACACGCTTTTGTAAGACACTAACAGCTGCACTTATTCTAACCACTTCATAGTCAAAGCAGGTCTGTATTGATGATTCACACGAATCTGGCACTGATACATGGAGAGTTGAACTGGCTGCTTCTGTGTCATAGGACTGTTTTACTGCTTTAGATTGACTGTCGAATCTTTGTGGCAGTTTCCTCTTCATCGTCAGTTGAGGTGGCTTATTTGGAATGTCAAACAGTGTGGGTACTGCTTTCCACACGAGTTTGTTATTGTCTGCGTTCATGAACTGGTTTTGTTCGAAATGTAGCGAACAAAACATAATATTATAATACAGATAAACTGGGTCTTTCTTCATAAAGTCTTCTCGTCTGTTATTAACTAGCCATTTTCTGCTCCTAAAACGAAACATTCATCATTTATACATATATAGTGTAGCAAGTGAATCCTGACGATACAGTTTAGTAACATGATGGTATATACCTCTCAGGATCCTTAGGAAACCTAAAAAAAAAGACAGCTATGGTGTCTTCTTCCTATTGTTGCTGCAATTTATTGCGCTACAAATGCTCCCGATGGTAAAAACCATTGTATGAATCAAAATAAACAACCACTATTTGCTATCACGATCGCGCCGAACTCATAGTTCAACCTACCGGCCGCTTTGGGCGCTGCTGGCACTGTAGGCAACAAAATCGAGACGAAGTGTCGCGACTGTTAAGCCCGGTCCACACGCAACGATCTGTCTGCGCAGACATCGGCGCAGATGTCTGTACATGCAAAAGATTGCTGCAAATGTGGTGTGTTCACACGACACAAACCCCAATCTATTACTCGCCCGCCATCTGTCGGTGTAGAAAAGAAATATCAATGGCAAGCGACTACGCTCCCCGTAAACGTCAAAAATTTAATTCAGTTATTTTGAAATATAGAAATGGAGGAAGTTCTGTCGTGGTCTGTGTTCGCAACTTGTGTTGCAAAAAAGATTCAGACCAACGGCAGGAAACAGAGAAAGTGGACAAAATGGTATAGACAGTAGCTGCTAAAGCGAAAGCAGTTTTCTCACGTAAATTTACTGCGAGAGTTGCAGGGCGAACCTAACGACTGGCGAAATTATTTGCGGATGGATGTCGAAACCTATAATTATCTCTTAAAGCTTGTAACCCCTCATATTATGAGAAAAAATACTTGTATAGAGAAGGGCAATTTCTCCTCATGAACGGCTGGCGGTAACATTAAGATTCCTAGTAACAGGAAGGAGCTACAAGGATTTGGAATTTTCAACTGCAGTATCGAAACAAGAGTTGAGTGAAATAATACCCGCAATTTTTCAATTAGAGCATTGTATGCTGCTGTCTTTTTGTCTCAGTCACTATATTCTTTACTTTAATCTTACACAGACATGGGTGGTTTCTATATATTTCAATGAATTCACTTACAAACTCTCGAGAACACTGACGAGTATCAGCCATTTTAATGCCCTGTGCGCACAAATACAAACACTAGACTGAGCAAACAGCTGTTTCGCGCCAGATTTGCGGCGATCTCCTGTCCACACGCTCCAACTTGTCTGCGCAGATGTGGTTTGAACCCACAGATTTGAGAGGTTTCCCTCAAACCTCCAACTCCAACTTCCAGGTTTGCACACACCTGAGATTAGTGCAAATCTTCTATCCACACGCAACGATCTGTCTGCGCAGATGTAATGTGCACAGACATTTGCGCAGACAGATCGTTGCGTGTGGACGGGCCTTTAGACTGTGATATTATTGAATGTGAGAGAACCCTTGAGATAGGAGTTGCATCTCTTTTGTTTTATACTCTCTGTACGATATCCACAGCACGCGCAGAGTTGATACGTATCTTTTAGGTTATGATGAGGAATGTGAACTGCTTTGGAACTGTATAGCTATGTTGATTTGCGTTGAGCTGTGACGACGAATTTGAAGTCTTGTTTTGAAATTCTCTTGCTATGGTTAGAATGGTTTAATAAATTTGAGTATACATCTAGAAACTGTGTAATCTACTGATAACTCGCCTCATGGATACTTCAAAGGAAAGGTAATTAAGCTGATAATTTCTCGGTACATAAATACTTTGATCTAAGCAGGTCTGAGAAGCGATATACCGTAGTTTTAAGGACAGTAATGTGTAAAAATCTATTACTTTAAGTAGCTGTATGTGATGTATTGAATAAGGAAGTGTTTGTATACTAATCTCTTGGGAACTTCAATCGCTATGCCTATAAACTGTGTATGCTAAACCGCTTTTGGAAATATATTTTCGACTATATCGAGGTGTACGTTTATGTGCGCCTGCAGCCAACAAATAAATCAAAACCATATTTTCAGATTGCGATAAATTACAGTACCAGTTAACAGCCACTGAGAACGGAAACTTAGAAGTTGTTTAGTTCCATTCGCACTTAACATATTAGACAAGTCGCCTCGAAAGTTGGAAAACAGGTTGCGTTGAAGTAAAACGCATTCTTTGTGGCCAAAGTTATTGTTGACGAGTCAATGCATGTATTTTAAAAGGTACACAGAAAATTAATTTCTATGTAAATTCTTAATTGCGAGGGTAGTAAAAAATCTTTATATTTAAAATACGAAAATCTTGAATTCATGAACAACGAAATCCAAAATGGCGACAATACTAGGATTCTTAGTCTCTCGTAAAATGGGCAAATGGTTTTTGCCCTGAAACTGATATCTTTACTGCTTTTTGTTCTTCGCTGTTTGATGATAGTTGTTGTATGCAATAAAACCCTTTGGACATTTAACACGCTTTGAGGTTATATTAATCGTCAGAGGTCAAAACTTGCTTCACAGAGTTTCAGTATGAACGTTAAAATTCCATTTGTGCAGTATATTTTCCAGTTAAATGCTAAAACAGTGCCCCAAAAATATGAGTAGGTTAACTTCTTGAGAATGTTCAAATGGACGTAATTTATTTTTCAGCTCTGACTTCTCGGTAACTAATCACTCATGTTGCGCAAACACTCGGCTCAACAGATGTTTACCTGAGTGTTCCTAAACTGTGCAGTGGTACGAACGCTGGTTAATCAAACAGTTTTAATTGTCGAGGATAGCGTATTCCAGCTAGAACCCTGTTAAAGATACTTTTGTGTTTCAATATTAACCAGTCATGTATACTGTACCAAGGAAAAAAGTATAAGATCTTGTTGATTCATGTAAATGGTCTTCAAATCTGATATGAAATTACTTTTGGTTCAAACTAAACGATTGCACTGACAGTTTGGTTTAGGCACACATTAATAAATTTTAATGTGTGCCAAGATTTGTAACCCAGGTGGAGGCACTTATGTTGTGGGTATGTTATTGTTTGAAGTGCAGTTTCGTTGTATATTTGTGCAATAAAGAATTTTTTACAGTAATTTCTGTTGTACTGATTTTGTAGCAGTGTTACTTTCATACTTCTGTTATATGCTGACTTCGGTAAAACATTTTTTGTAAGCTGGTAATAGGACAGTATTGAACAAACTCGCCTGTACTAGTGATTTGCAGCTTTTATTTTGCATATCTTATAAGTGATCCCATAAAATTTAAGTTGGTTGCATGACTGTTTTTAAATATTTTGGTTTTTATGTGTGATTACTCTGTAATTGAGAAGTTCAAAACAGTTAACTATGTTGCAGCCTTATTGAGTGGTGACAACACGTGCACAACAGTTTTCGATTTGGAGACATTAACATTAATTTGGATATGGGTTAAATTTCAATATTGCAGGTTTATTACTGAAAAATACCTTAAATTGAAAAATAACCAGTCAATATGACCTCCAAAGTTTTTTAGAAAAATCAATGTTTTAGACTCAAAAATAACAACCAGGGAGTGATTTAAGTTTTTTTTCCCTAGTTAGATATCATAAGCTACCAGGGGTTGACAGAAGCGTCCGATACCAAGCGTCGGCTTTGACCCGTGACGTAAGGGTGTTGTCGTGTGTGACGACGTGACGGCGCGGAGTTTGGTTTGTAACTGTGGCGTGTTTGTAGATGTCGTTATGTTGTGGTTTGTTGAGCTCTCTGGTGGTATGTTCAGGGTTTTCGTTTGTGTGGTGTAATGGACTCAGCTTGCTTCTGCTCATTATCCAGAATTGTTAGTGTCGGCTGTGTTTGTAGTGGAATTCGTTTCAGTGAGTTAACGATTTTGTGTGAAGGTTAATTTAGTGTTGTTCGTTGTACGTCGTGTGGTAATTTAAGCAAAATTAATCGGTTGTTGTTTTTGTTCAGGAATGGATATGACGGATAAAATGAACAGTGTGCAGGTCAAGGGAAGTGTTCGATCCCAATGTGTGGCTGTGTATTGGTATCAGGAGATGTTTTTGTGCTATATAGGCCAAAGGAAGTGTTTGATCCTAATTTATGGGATCGGGAGCTGCTGTTGAGCGATATAGGTCAAGGGAAGTGTCCGATTCCAAATGATAGTGTTTAATGGTATTTGGGGAGTTTTGTGATGTCGGTTTTTTTCGTGGTTTTGTATGGAGGTGGGTGTCTAAATTTGTTTATATTTAGTTTGCCCCCCACCCAAAAACACCTCATTTCCCGCCCTTGTCCCGTTAGTGTCATTAGGCTTTTTGTGGAAAGTGTGTGCGTTTGTTTTTCGATGTATTTTCGTCCCCATAATGTGTACGTACCGACTTTATATGCGCCATATTGGAATCGTGGTGTACGGTCGTTTCCGCCATATTTGTGACGTCATGGGTCAAAGCAGACGGGCGGGATCGGACGCTTCCGTATTTCCGCTACCAGACTTATATGGAGCAATGACACAAATGTTTCCTTAATTGTTTCAAAATTTTTGAAATTTCAAAAACCTTAATTTTGTAAAGTTTGGGGCTAATTATCTCTGGTGGGACTGAACATAAATTAACTTTCGCAAATTTTGTACACTTATGACATCAAAGAACTGCCAAAAATTCAACTTTGATATTTGATTGTGATATTTGATTGTGATACGAATTTTTGAAAATGATAAGATAATGCACATTAGACTGCAATTGATTTTATGACTGTTGCCTAATTCATATGTGATATTTGCTAGGTGTAATCAATTATCATTGAAGTTAAGGTACTGAACTATATGCTGAAACTCAAAAAATTACTTATATTATCCTGAATGATGTAAAATAAATATTTTCAGTTAACATACTTTGAGAGGTGTTGCTTCCTAGTCCTAGTGTTAATTGTTAAGAACACATGTCTTCAGACAACTTCTGTGATACAAAATAAGATCTCGTAGTTGCTGTGGTAAGTTCAAGCACTGAAAGCTTCCTTAGTATGTTTTTCATTGGTACCCAAACTGTCACTAGTACATGTCTTGAACAACATCCTAGGGCCAGCAGGGTGATAAATATGCATAAAAACATGATTGTTTTACAAACTTGTTCTTTCAATCTATGCAAGCCACCATTGCCCATCACATACACTTGCCACTGTGCCATTGAATGTTAAATTTTACTGACACAATGATCCTCATAAATTTTGGTTTCTGATATTACCTAGCACCGAACCAAGTTTTCTGCAATGCCAAGGAAATTGTTAAATTCCTTGTTTTATCGCTATACAGTTTTCAAATCTGGTTTGAAGTATTGTTTTAATTAGGACTAACAACTTCCTCTTCTGCCTTGATAAGAAAATAGGTTATGCCTTTAATTTATTCTTGCAAAAGGCATACATATATCTTCTGTTGTAAGAATTTGGTCTTTGGTCATTTTTTGTAGGCTGGCTTTAATCACTTCGCATTTTGTTGTACCTCTTCTTTCATCACATGCATTTTTACTTATGGCAAGAGGCAAAAAAGCACCATTCGGCCTCCAACCTGAAATCTACTTCGTAGTTGCAAAGATTTGGAAAATTCTCTCTGTTGGTATATTGACCACCACTTCCATCTGAAAAAGTATGAGCTTCTCAACCTTAGGCAACTTTTTCATGTAAACTGTTACACTTTAGAAACACATGGACAACCGAAGTGTTGTTCTCAAATTAGTTGCATAGAATGCAAATTGAAGAACTGCAAACTTCATCTTTCTCATTTTTGAAGTACAGAACAAGTGGATGCACTGTTGCCTGGTCATTAACCCTGTGGTACTCTTGTATTTATTTCATCTTGAACCACAAATGTAACATTCCTTGCAAAACCAGCTAGGGCTATGCATGAAATTAAAACGTTGTGCTTTGCCCTTCAAAAACTTACTTCAGATTTTAGAACCATAGTGGTTACTTTTGAGATTTTCTACGTCATCAATTAAAGATTCAGAGCACTCTTCTTGAGATATAACCACTGTTATCATTTAGCTCTGTTGGTTGTGACCCACTGTTTGAAGGCAACATTGTCAGGCATTTCCTCCTCAGATTTCTTTTACTCATCGTGCAGTCATAATTATTGGTGTCACAGACCACTAAATCTAGTAACTCTTAGTAGTTCATGTCATTGAGTTTGCACCTGCGATCATCATTTTGACATTTAATGAGGAAACAAACTCGTACAGAGCGTGTTTCTGAGGAGTTGGCCAAAATACACCACTTACGGCGAAGGTCACAAAATTTTGGCCTTCCAATTTTACATTCAGGATGAGCATTTTTGAAGGCTACATAAACTTCATTTAAATTTGACAGTGCTGTCCGCTAGTTGTTTCTGCTTTGTTACTTTTAACTCCATTTACAACCATCCTTTTGCTGTCTTTGCTACGTGAGCACATTCTACTATTTTATCTTCATCAAAAAACTGAACCCATGAACTTTTTTTCACTTGACCATGAGTCAGGGAGCAAACTTAAAATTTATAAGTTTTTGTTTTTTAGGTGTCATCGAACTCTAATTTTTTAATACTCAATTAAGCTCAGATATTCTGTGTCAGGTGGTTCTGGAGATAAGATTTCTTCCTTGTCAGAATACTGTTGGTATCTGCATTATTAAAGCATGATTCACAGCCTTTTGTAATTCTGTCTGAAATTTGTTGTTCCTTGCTTTCAATAGCGGCTTTTCTTTTTCTGCTACTTAGTTTCCTTATTTTCGAAGCAGGAGATACTTCTGAGTTGGAACAGGCAAAATCCAGTTTGCTAATAACATCCCAATTAGGAATATAAATGTCATTAACAGTGTTAGTGATTCTGTTTTTGGGTTCACGGTAAGTATTTCTGAGTAACAGTTTGGGCACAGGGAATTTCCAAGAATCACAGTAACTTTCACTTGGGAAGCCAATTTACTTGCACTTTTATTTCCCTCAAACCTTTAGTACCTGGCTTTTTGTGAACTTTGAGTGGATCAGAACATTTTTCCAAAAATTTGATTGTGCTTCAGAAAGTTTTTCTCATGATACTAATGAGCTGATGATACAGAAGAACTTATTCATAATTTAAACAAAGTTTGTCTATCTTCGTCAGAGTCATTAAATTTTTAAGTTTTTTGAAACTGAACCATAAACTGTTTTGTGGCACTCTTCACTTACTCTTTGTCCAATAGAGCACTGTTCATCCATTTTATTACATTCCAATTACTCTTTAACATTCATTTATTATTAAATTTTAAAATGATTTTAGTTGATTTAAGATTCATCCACAACAAAAGCACATAAATTATTCTACACTATCAGTGAAAAGTATATACATCCACCATAACAGAGTTTTATGTACAGACTAGGCACTGGCTACTGGGCTCCTGTGCAGAGTTATTACTCTGAGCTTCTGTACACACCTGTCTTGAGGACCAAATTTGTGCACAAAACTGCAGCCTTCTCAACAGTAATTTCACGTTGCTTTTACTTTCATTGTTTTGAACTAGTAATTATGTGCTGCTTAATTGAGAATAAACTGAGATGTAATTAGGCAACGTTTTACTATACTGCCACGTAGAAGAAGGGGTAATTAGATGAATGACGAACACTAACTTCACTTAATGACGGTTTATTCAGCACTTGCACATATAAGAGCGCGGAGTGAACTGCCTCCGGCCAGAACACTTGCAGTATATATACAGCTACAGAACATTCCAGTAAAATGATCCGTGACATTTGTGGATACTTCTAAAATGTACTGGAACAGAGTATAGAAATTAAAATAGTACAGTCCAGGTGAGTTTTGAACTCGCGACCCGCCATGCAAGAGTTTAGTATCGTAACCACTACACCATAGTGCTACTCAGCTTCTTCTGCAACATTGTTCCCTCCTTAAGAGAACAGTGTCTTGGTGTTCTGTTGTTCTAGTCTGGGAATGAGTCATCGATCCTGCATACTCCGACTCCCAATGACTGATGCTAGCCCTGGCGGTGATCTTCTTAGAACTTCTTTTGCCGCTGCACTCTTCGTTACCTTTCCGTTTGTTGCCTGCTGCTGGAGCTTCAAATTTACCCTGGGTGGCAGGATCCTTGTAGGGCTTCATTCGAAGGACGTGGACCGTATCTCTGTTCTTTTGTCGTCTTGTGTTGAGGTCGCAATCTTAAACTTCATAAATAACTATGGACAACTGTCTAACAACCTTATAAGGTCCAAAATAGCACCTGAGGAGTTTCTCAGAGAGACCAACACGAGTGAAGATCGAGACGAGGTCACCAGGCTGGTAGACAACAGGGTGGTGGCTTGCGTCATACCTTCGGCGATCGTTTTCTTGAGCCTGCAGTGTGTGGAGTCGTGCTAACTGCCGAGCTTCCTCAACTCTGGTTAACACCTGGCCGATGTAGTCGTTGTCCACGTCATCAGGATGTAACGGAAACACAGTGTCCATCGTCGTAGTCGCCTCATGCCCATGCACCAGGAAAAATGGCGTAAATGCTGTGGTGTCTTGTTTGGCGGTGTTGCAGGCAAATGTCACAAAGGTAGCACCTCATCCCAGTTGCTCTGCCCAACAATGACAAACATTGATAGTGCGTCAGCCAAGGTCTTATTAAGGTGTTCAGTAAGCCCGTTAGTTTGTGGATGGTAGGCAGTCGTCATGTGAGGAGTAATGTTACACCGACAGTTTCTCTGTCATAAGATTCGATTGAGAAACTTTCCCTTGATCCGTAATTAACAACCTTGAGGCACTGTGTTTTAATACAATGTCTTCCACAATGAATTTGGCTACCTCAGATGCTTCAGCTGTTTTCACAGCTTTTGTAATGGCATAGTGTGTCAGATAATGAGTGCAAACAATAATCCATCTATTGCCACTAGCAGAAATTGGAAATCGTCTGAGGAGTTCAATCCCAACACACTGGAAAGGCGTTATGGCTGGTGGAATTGGTTTGTGTCGGCCAGGTGGTTTCTGAGGAACTGCCTTTCTCCTCTGCCACTCTAGACAGTGCGACACAGTGATGGACACTCCTAAATAAACGTGGCCAGAAAAATCTCTTTTGGATTCTATCGTAGGTCTTAATAAATCCTAAATGTCTGGCCTCAGGTGTGTGATGGAATTTCTGTAGAACGCCTGAGCGCATGTGTTTAGGAATAACTGGTAGCCACCTCTTTCCAAACAGATCAAAGTTTTTCTTGCAAAGTAATCCATTAACTACCTTAAATTGTCCTTTCACATCCTCGGACCGTTGTAAGGCAAGCATAATTTGAGATATCTTGGAGTCCTTCTTCTGTTTAGCAGAGACATCCTGGAGTGCAGTGAGACAATCTTCATCAAAGGCTTGATGATCTTGCACAGGGTTTCTTGAGAGACAGTCGGCATCTTGGTGTTTTCTTCCACTTTTGTACGCTATGGTAATATACTCTTGAAGACATAGTGCCCACCTGGCGAGTCGTCCTGTTGGATCCTTAAGACTTGTCAGCCAACAACATGAATGATGGTCTAACAACTGTGAATGGCCTTCCATAGAATACTGTCAAAATTTGCACACGGACTAGATCACAGCAATACATTCTCTTTCTGTAGTCAAGTAGTTTCCCTCGGCGTTTGTAAGTGTCATAGAAGCATAGGCTATAACCTTCTCTTTTCCATCCGAAATTTGCACCAGAACAGCACCGATTCCATACCCACTGGCATCTGTGTGTAGTTCTGTATGTGCTCTCTCATCATACAAAGCACAGGATAAGTCAGAGCTTTTTACAGCACATCGAAAAAATCTTGTTGAGCACCGCTGCAGATAAATTTACCGTCAGCTTTTAATAACTCTTGAAGTGGCCTGGCTTCGCTGCAAAAGTCTTCGCTAAAACAATGGTAATAAGAACATAACCCAAGGAAGCTCCTCACATCTCTAATACTTTTAGGAATAAGAATCCGTTATAACTCTCACCTTTTCTGGGTCTGGCCGCACGCCTTCGTGTGACGCAAGGTGTCAAAGTATTTTGATTTCTTTGTCTCCAAAGAGACACTTTACTTAAGTTTCAGTCCGCCTTGTTGGAGACACTTAAAAGCGGCCCTCAGTCTTTTTGTGTGTTCATCAGATGTCTCTGAGAACACTATAGTGTCATCTAAATAACAGACACATATTCCACTTCAGGTGCATTAGAAGATTATCCATCATCTGTTCAAAAGTTGCTGATGCATTACAGAAACCAAACAGCATTACCTTAAACTCATACAGGCCCTCAGGTGTGAAGATTGCAGTTTTCTCACGATCAGCCTCATCTACTTAGATTTGCCAGTATCCTGAGTACATGTCTATTGTTGAGAAAAACTTAGCCCCCTTCAGACAATCTAGTTTATCGTCAGTTCGTGGAAGGGGGTAAATGTCCTTTTTAGTTATCTTATTAAGCTTCCTGTAATCGACACAAAAGCACCAACTGCCATCCTTCTTCCTGACGAGGACCACTGTTGATGACCATGGGTGCTGTGAATGCTGAATGATGTCATTCTTAATCATTTTCTCTACCTTGTCAAGAATTATTCAACGTTCTGTTGCTGACACATGGTATGCTCTCTGGCTTATTGGTTGATCATCTCCAGTGCTAATCCGGTGCTTCACTGTCGATTTGTGTAATTTGCTCTTCACTTGTGGATTGAAGCATTCAGAGAGATCTTGAAGAATGGCAAGTAGCTTCTTCTATTGTTCCTTAGTGAGATCTGGTGATAGCCGAGCTAGAAGATCTTGCCTCGTAGTGGTAGCACTAATTTTGCCCACAGACTCTGCATGGGAGGTTTCTAAGATGTTCAGCTGTTCTTCGATAAACGGCTCAGCGTTTGCTATGCACGTGCGTCTTGGAAGGATCTGCAGTTCTCGGTGACAATTAACTATAGACAATTCACCGGATCAGTTCGTAAATGAGATGACAGAGGCTGGGATGACAAAGTTATTCTTCAGTGGTATGCTTCTCTAAAAGATGCATGGGTTGAGGCATGGCATGACACAGTATCTCATCTCATCTAGCATAATCTTTGAGCGACCAGAATCTATAATTGCCTGAGAAACTTTCAAAAAGTCCCATCTGAGAATGACGTCATGGCTACACTCTTGTAAGACAATGAATTCTAAGGGCTGTGTATGGTCACTTATACCAACATGAATGACACATCTACCTGTAGGTTTTGCATATTTCCCATTAGCCACCTTCAGCAGAGATGTTTTGTTGTCGAGGAATACAGATTTCCTGCAACTGGTGACGGTACTTCTCCGAAATGACTGAATATGATGCTCCAGAGTCCACAAGAGCTTGGGCTGGTCAGCCATCCATGAGGCTATCGACATAGTTTCCTATCATTTTTGTAGTGATTGACGGCAGAGGATTTTTCTCTTCGGCGGCCTCAACTCCAAGGAAGGTCGCACCCTCTAGTTTTCCAGGTTACGGCAGTTAGGTGATCAGCAGGAGCTTCTAAACGGCGATGGAGACCTTGATCAGTGTGTTGGGGAGCGTACTCTATAGCGGCTAGCTTGTGGCGAAGGTGACCTACGTCGTCCTGCACCCACATCTTCTTGTTCAGCTTTGTTGTTCAGGAGCTGTTGTCAGCTAAGATCGGTCTGCTGTATTCTGGTGCAGGTGCCATCAAATATCCGCCGCCTTTCTTGACAGTAGCGCACCACATGTCCCGGTCATCTGTAGTGGAAACATGCTGGTTGGTTATCGTGGGTCCTCCAGACGTCAGTCTTCCTTGGTGCCCATACAGGTTCCTCATGCACCATTGTGGGAACGTAGTTTCAAGACATCAATACAATGTTTGGAAGCCGTTCAAACTTCTTGTGTGCGATTCTTTTTTCATGCATTGTCTCGATATACTGGCACCATTTTATGAAGTTGAAGTTGTCTGCTGTCGAAACCTCCTTCAGGAGTAGAGCTCGATACATGTCCTCAGCAACAGCATTCATGAGATGTGAAACCTTATCTTCCTCCTTCATTCTCGGATCCGCTATTTTACACAGCTCCAAGAATGTAGGATGCTGTTGTTTCTCCTGGATGCTGTGCCCTGCACTTTATCTTCAGCCTTGCACTTCTGTCGTGTGTCGCCTGTAATACTTGCGCAGTTCTGCTTCAAATACTTCCCAGCCTGTGAACTTCTCTTCGTTGTTCTCATACTATTGCTTGACTGCCCTCCAAGTAGAAAAATACGTTAGCTAAACACACAGTGTCATCCCATTTGTTAAATTTGGCTATATGCTCATATACCTTCAGCCACTTGTTAGGATCTTGGCCATCGTCACCAGACAACCCAGAAAGATGTCTCATGTGGTGGCACACAGTTGCTGTCATCATTTTTTAAAAACTGTTTCGAACTTCACAGTTATACAGTAATCACATAAAAAAGAAAATAATGTTTTTAAACAACCTTCATTGGATCGCATCTTAACCCTCTTGTGATATTAGACAGGCTTTACCACATGCAAACAATATTTTCCTCTGGATTGCAAGTGTCCTGACACTATGCTTTGAGAGATCTGTGCCCTCAGTCATTTCAAAACATAGTGACAATACAGTTGCAGTGGCATAATTTTGGCCCTGCAGTTGTTGCATACACACAGTACCAAAGTAAAAATAGATTCTGTGTGTTTTAGCCATGTTGCCAAAATCAAGAAGTGTATAATTCCAAGTTTTGGTAAAACTCAGTAGTATCTGCACATCAATAAATGTCCCTGACACTGTTGTCATAAATGATTTCAGTGTGTTACTATGTATTGTGGCCAGTAGATGGTGATTAATGTCCATGGGTAACAAAATTGTCAGGAAATAAGACAAATTGCACCTGCTTACATATAAGTTAAACTGCTTCTACAATCTCCCAGATTTCTGTAATACGGAAATTTGGCATTATGGAAGTGTCAGATTCTACCCATCTGCTTTGACCCATGACGTCAGTATGGTGGAAACGGCTATCTCCAGCATACATAATATGGTGACAATGACATCACTACATACACACACCAACAAATGCAAACAAAAATAAAAATGACACAGTAATGTCTCACTTCAGAAACAAAATGAAACTAATGGGATGACCATGAAAAAGTTGGGGATTAGGGTGGGGACAAGGTAAAACCACAACATTAAAAAAATATGGCACCATCCAAAAACAAATAATATAAAAAAAATTAATTACAACATTCCGCTACACCAACAAAACCACAGGAAGTGGACATTTCCCTTGTCCGATACAGCTCAATTGAAACTATTGTTACATAAAAATCAGTAACTACATCCCCGAAAAGTGGAATTGCACACATCCCTTCAACTAATAGCTCAACTGCAGCTATCAGTGCCAAAAAATGGCACTTATAACTTTGATAAGTGGGAACTAAAACCCCAAAAACCCAAATACTCCATATCACTACATCAATTAAAACACAACCAACCTATCAGAAATATAAAACAGACAAAACATCACAATTACTATGGAATAAAGGCAGAATAGAAATTACTTACCACCAAAAGCTGATGGCAGTATCACCTGGGTTGGCCAGCATGAGTGGAGTACACCCCCCTCCCTCCCCCTCACACACACACACACACACACACACACACACACACACACACTCTCTCTCTCTCTCTCTCTCTCTCTCTCTCTCTCTCTCAAACACTCTTGACCTTCTGTCATACCCATACCTAACTAAAAAGCAATTTAAAAAGTTAGACTTCTTCTTGCACATCAAATATCAGACTAATTGCACCTAACCAAAAAGAATAAACCCTTAGTAACTCACTGAAAACACTTCCACAGCCAACAATGCCACACCACCTTTCTAAACTCAAAATCTTGTTTGGATGATGACAACCAAAACTCAAATGAACCAATATTAAACTTAGCATGTCCCAAGCAATTCAGAAACACTGCAACTAAGTGACAACACACACCATTACGTCATGGATCAAAGCAAATGAGTGGCATGACTCAGAATTTGTAGAGGTTTGTTAGTGCTCTTTGGTTCGATTCATGCTGTAAATGTGCATTCATAGTTGATTTACTGGAAGTTTGTCTTGCATTTATGCAGAAAAGCATGCCTAACATTACTTAGCTTAGTTCCAAATAATACAAACAGATCACTGCCTAAATGAAGCAGTTGTTAATAAGTACTCTGAGAGGACTAGAGAAAAATTGTTTGTTGCACCAGGATGTACAAATATCTTAATAGCCGAAACAGTTTGGTATAGCAGTTGTGTTACCTACATCTATGAGACGATCATATGTACATGGACAATCATTACTCAATAATGATACAGACAGATACATCCTCTAGTTGACATCCCATTGAAAAACGTGAAGTAAAACAAAATTTTGATGCACATGTGAGTGATGGCTGCTAGGCATTATCCTAGTTATCTTCATAAGATACTGTGGGAAATTACCTGTTTTCTCTGACTTGACTCCTATCACAGTATAGGTGTTCATAATTTGAGTCAGAATTTCCACTTCTGGTGCTTGCCATGCCATTTGATTCACATTTATATCCTAGCATGTGTGGTGTTATATGAAACATACATCCCATTAGAATGAGGTGGGTGACAAGATCTTAATACATTATGTTCTGGATTGCAGGTATTGAAACCTTTAACCCAGTTCATTAGGTTTTCTGGTGCTTTTTCTATTAGTGCACTACCCCATAAATTTGGATCATGCAGCTACAACTTTGGTTTTTGACTTTGTTTCATAGCATTGCTCAGTGTTAGCTGCAACTGGTTTGCAGTTAATTAGTTACATTTTCCAAGGATCAATTTGCACAATAGATCATATTAACATGTAAAGAGTCATTTTACATTCACATTGTGCTATAGCCAGAATAAACACAATTAATGGAACATAGTACTTCACAGAGCAACACATAAGATACACGTTGTGCATAACACTGAATACATTGACTGGACAATGGTAATACAGTGTACAGAATAGGCTGAGCACTCACAATCGTGTAAGACAAATACTTTTTCCTTGGTGGCTCACCAGAGTGTGCAAGGCGGCTGACCAAGGTGGCCTCTATAAGCAGGCCTGTCAACTGTATGGACGTGCAATTGCAGAGACTGCACTTATGAGTGAAGGTACATCACATTGCAATTAATTTGTATCTATCATTATATTCTGAACATTTCTAAGCTTTTTTTATGTGAGTTAGTAATTCCTGCCCTTCACCTTTTGCACATTACAATAATCGAAATTATTTAAGGGGTAGTAGTAATTCTCAAGGAGAACCTTTCTCAGTTTGTTTTCAAATTTTACTTAGCAGTCTGTCAGACACTTTATACCACTGAGTAAATGATCAAAAATTTTTGTAGAGTAATGAATGCTATTTTTCCTTTTGGCCTTGTAATTATGATCATTGTTCCTTTTGAACTGCAGTGGATTATTTATAACAAACTTCACGAGGGTATAAATATACTGTGAAGTAGTAGTCAGGATGCCCAACTCCTTCAACAGATGTCTGTAAGGTGATTGTGGGTGAGCATCACATATTCTTCTTACAGCACATTTTTGCGAAATGAAGACTTTCTTTCTTAAAGATGGATTACCCAGGAATATTATTGTCTTCTGCTAAAAGAACTAATTCTGCTTGGTATTTACTAGATGGAAGATTGTTTATGCATATGGGGAACAATAGCAGACCTAAGATTGAACCTTGGGAACCCCATATGCGATTTCTTTCCAGTCAGAATTATGTCCCTAGACTGTATTGTATGAATTACTGAATACAACTTTCTGCATTCTTTTGGTTAGATATGACAGTCTCCACTGATTGGCTGTATCATCAATCCCATAGAACTTTAATGTACCAAGGAGACTACTGTGATTCACATCAGATGTCTTAAATGGGTCTCAGAAAATTTCGAGCTGCACTGTTTTATTATTTGATCCTTGGGGTGAATGAACATGTAAACCACATTCTCAGTAGAGCAACGCTTCTGAAACCAAAGCAGTGGACACTTCAATTACATGTTACAGTGGCACTAGCAAGAATTGTTGAATGAGGTGCAGATAAAAATTGCTTATATTGTTAAGGTAGTGTTTATCATGATGTATTAGTGCACAGTTACATTTTTCTAGATTAAACCATGTTGTGCTGTCAAGTTTCATTTGAGTCAAGCAAATTGTAACATTGGATAAACAATTTGGTACATATGTGTTCTTGCACTGTGCTAGAAAGTAAAATTGTGTAGTTTCTGTGCATCTTCATTAAAAAAAAAGACATGCAAAGATAATTTGGATGATAGAAAGTGTTGTGAATTAGCAGGAGCCAATTCACGGGGTTTGGAGGAAGCCGAAAGGCATGCGTTTAAGCTCACGCAGGCTGGCGTGAGGTCTGGAAAATGACAAGGAATTATAGTAGCCAAAAATAGTACATAGCTTCTGGAATACTTAACTTTAATCCATAATTGGTGTACATCACTCTTGACGGTACATTAATAACAATCTCAATATAAACTGGTAATGGCGCCTTGCTAGGTCGTAGCAAATGACGTAGCTGAAGGCTATGCTAACTATCGTCTCGGCAAATGAGAGCGTATTTGTCAGTGTAGCATCGCTAGCAAAGTCAGCTGTACAACTGGGGCGAGTGCTAGGACGTCTCTCTAGACCTGCCGTGTGGCGGCGCTCGGTCTGCAATCACTGACAGTGGCGACACGCGGGTCCGACGTATACTTGTGGACCGCGGCCGATTTAAAGGCTACCACCTAGCAAGTGTGGTGTCTGGCGGTGACACCACAGAAAGAAATGCAGATGTGTAAGAATTCAGATTCAAATAGGTACACTTGAAGACAAACATCACTAATCGAGCATATTTGACGTATACAGATTTGCAGAGTCATTCTCATATGTGACAGTGACAGTGTGACAATCTGTGGTGGAGTAAAATAACATGTCTTCAGCAATTAATCTGTGTAACCACTAATCACACCTAACAAACCACAGAAATCACTCTTATCAGGAATACACTTTTTTTGTATTCATATGACCAGTTTTGAGACATTAAATTTCATTATCTAATATTGTCAGTTTGTTTCATTATCCAATATTGTCAGTATGGATGATCCACATGAAGTTCATTGCAATTTCTTGAGTTTTGCTGATGGCTGGAATGTACCAGAAAAGCATGTTTAAGTGCACTGTATCATATACTATAATTTATGCACTGTAGATGTAATGATTCATTTAATATTTGGCAGTGGGATTGGATGCCACAAAACTGGTCATCCAAATTAGTCCTAACAGTGACTTTGGAAGAATTCAGTCAGTTTTTGTAAACTACTTCAGATTTCGACCCTCAAAAGCATCATAAAGATGACCAAATGCTTGCATCCTTAGTTATTTCTAGCGGAAATTCTGTCTCACAAAGGAAGAGAGATCAGAGTGACAAGTTGAAAATAGTAAATTAGTAAGTACTGTGCTTGCTTCACTTCAAATATAAGTAAATGTACAGCTGTCTTCAACCCAGAACACTTATTTTGAACATCGTAATGTTTTATTATGGAGTGTCCATTTGGAGGTGGTGTGCCCTTGCCTTTGGCTGAGGTTTGCACTGACAGATCCAACTAGTTATGGGATTACCTGTAGTTTAATGTGGGGTACAAACCAGTGTACAATTTGATATTTTTCACCTACACACATCATGGCAAGATGTGATAAGTGATGGAAAAAGGACCAATACTTAATGTGGTGGTGAGCCCCCAAGGTCTTATAATTTACTTACTGAGCTACACATGTAAGAGACTGAGAGGTAAAGGTGGAGCAAAAGTGAGAAACTGAATTAATAATTCAGTTACCGAATAGGGAAAAATGGAGGAGGAGAGGAACGCTAATGGCTAAGTTCTGACAGCCACCATATAGCAAAAGGGTAAGGAAGAGTTGTATGCAAACAGAGAACAAGTCCAAGAGGGGATAGTGAAGAGTGAGTTTCCATCACTGAAATTAGCGGAAACTAGTTCTGGTTAGGAGGCTCTAAATATCATGTGTAATGCATGTTTGTAATGTGCTCAGTATTTCCTATGGTATCTGCACGACATACAATGTTGTTCCTGCAGTTACACTGACAGTGTGTGTGTGTGTGTGTGTGTGTGTGTGTGTGTGTGTGTGTGTGTGTGTGTGTGTGTGTAATTTCTCAACTTCATGCAGTCCTTGGCAGTAAATCATTGGCTTATTTGAACTACAAGCTTTTGTGTGTTTCTCCCAGTTTTATGCACACATTGAACTGTAACCTAATATTTAGTGTGCACAAAACAACTTGGCCTGTTCCTGCATAATGAATGGAGAGGAGGCAGTTGTACTGGGGGTTTAGTTGTGAAAGACCACCACATGATTTGTCAGCTGTTAGCAAGTCTGCAGTTGTATTAACAGGTTATGCCAGTACAAACAATAATTCAACAAATTACATTCAAAGTTTCTCATTAGAGTATCTAAAAAGAAATGGCTGTGTAAACAAAGGTTAAACCACAGCAAATTAAGCACAATCACATATTGCCAGAAAGAAATTTTCATAAAACAAAAAAGTGTAAAAAATGTATTGTGGGGAGCAAAGTGTTTTAATAAAACACTGAAAAGGTAAAATAAAGAACTTGTCATATTAAAGTTGTGTGGCCATTCCCTGGTGTTCTGTTCATAAATATTATCTGAATATGAAATTGTCTTCTTCCATGTCTTTTCTGTAGTAGTGAAGCCTTTCCTCCTCTGTGTTCTCTTTATTATTGTTGTTGTATGATTGGAGTAGCTAATAGTTCCAACAATCCTCTCAAGCACAACTTTTAATGAGAATTTTGCTTCCTCATTTGCCTCTTCTGACATAAATGTAATAACATTGCATATAATCAGATGTGCATGACTATGAAAAACTTTCCCTAGAGTGAAAGTGCTTGAAGACAGTGGCACCTGTGCAACATAGGAAAGAGAAAGCAACAAGAATGCTCAAAGTGTGCAAGTTGACAGGTTACTGCCAAATGTGGTGCCTGCCCATTCAGAACAAAGGGGTGAACTCACTCAGGATGACTAAGCATTTTTGCACACGTGACATGTTTCATAATGTTTCCAGAATAAGGTTACACGTAGCCAGTGTGATCTGCAAATGTTGCCATCAGCACAAGCTGGAATTTAGATCTTCTACCAGTCAGTGGCACACAAACTACTTTCTTGTTCATTTAAGACATGCAGAAACTGGAAATTGATGCATCTGTGTTCCCCCTCTGCCTCCCCCTTCCTCCAATCTACAGAGACTGGTGCCAGTTAATGGCGAGGTGCAATAGTCAGCTGTAAACATTGTTTCCTCTTAACTACACCACCACAAATAGCTGTTTCCATGTTGCTAACTTCAGTGTGGATGTGGCTTAATGTGTCAGGTGATAACAGGATATTTTTATAGCCTGCTTCCTTCATGGCCATTACCGTTAGCTTATCCCACTTCTGGGCCTTTATGTATTGCAGAAATACAGTTTTTCTATTCTTCAAATTATTTAATTGGATAGATAAAAAAAATCTTCTGACCAAGTGCCCACAGAAACACACACACACACACACACACACACACACACACACACACACACACACACACACACACACACGGCTGTTGTGAAGCTTTCGGAGCCAGTGGCAGAAGGGTTGAAGGATGAAGGAAAAGGACTGGAGAGGTCTAGAAAATAGATTTTGGGAAGTCATCCAGAACTGCAGGTTGGGGGGAGACTTACCTTATGGTATGAGAAGGAGAGACTGATTGTTCAGGACTGCTTCGGACGAGATTTGAGAACCTGAGAGCTTAAAGGTGGAGGACAGGATAATATGCATACAGCATTGTGCATGAGTTAATAAGAGTGAGAAGCTAAGTGCATTGTATGTAACAAAGATGGGAGGGGCTGGTGAAAAATAGATGGGAAAGACAACGAAAGATGTAGAAAACTGAAATGGAGGGAAGCAAAGAGTAGTTACAGTGAAGAAAAGCTGAGACAGAAGAAATTAATGTGAATTAAGGTCAGGTGAGTGGTGAGAACCAAGGACATGTAGTGGTAGTTCCCACCTGCAGAGTTCTGAGGAAATTGTGTCTGGGGGAACAATACCGATGGCGTGTGTGATGAAACAGCTACACACACTTCCGTCCATATCAAACCTACCAATAAACAACAGTACTTCCATTTTGACAGTTGCCATCCTTTCCATGTCAAACGTTCCCTCCCATACAGCCTTGTCATACAAGACAAATTTATTAGTTTGGATGCAGACTCTTTACAGCAATACGCCACCATTCTCATCTCAGCCTTCACTGCACGTAATTACCCCACCAGCCTAGTTAAAAAGCTGATTTCCTGGGCCATCACTTCCAGGCCTGATGTTGCTGATCCCCCCACAAAATACTTCGGAGCACACCATTGGTGACTCGATATTATGCTGGTCTGGAATGTGTTAATCAGCTACTTTGACAAGGCCATGACTGCCTAAAATCATGCCCTGAAATGAGATCCATTCTGTCAGAAAGTTTGCCGTCCACGCCTAGAATAATTTTGTCCCCCTCACAATCTCCGCAGTATTCTTGTCAGACCCTATGCTCGTTCTGCATCCATCTCCCTACCTTATGGCTCCTACCCCTATCCACGCTGCAAGACTTGGCCTACGCACCTTCCTACCGCCACCTATAATAGGCCTGTAACTGGCAAAACATATATTATCAAATGGAGAGCCACCTGCTAAATGACACGTCATATACCAGCTATTATGCAAACACTGTTCAGCCTTCTACATCGGCATGACTACCACCAAATTATCAATTAGGATACTGGGCATAAGCAGAGGGTATATATTGGGAACTCGCAATATCCTGTTGCAGAGCATGCTCTACAACATGACATTCATGACCTCAGCACCTGTTTCACCCCACGCACCATCTGGATTCTTCTCCCAGACACTGGTTCCTCAGAACTCTACAGGTGGGAACTACCACTACAAAATGTTCTTCGTTCTCGCCACCCACCTGGCCGTAATTTATGTTAATTTCTTCCATATCAGCTTTTCTTCACTGTAACTACTCTTTGCTTCACTTCGTTTCAGTTTTCTACATCTTTTGTTGTCTTTCCTGTCTATTTTTAATCACCCCCTCCCACATCTGTTATGTACAATATGCACTTAGCCTCTCACTTTTAGTAGCTCATGGACAATGTTTTAGTGGTAATCTCTGTCTTGCGTATTACCCTGTCTTCCACCTTTAAGCTCTCAGGTTTTCAAATCTCATCAGATGCAGTCCCCAACAAACTGTCTTTCCTTTTAATACGGTGCAGTAAATCTCCCCTGACCTGCAGTTCTGGGTGACTTTCCCAAAATCTACCCCTTTTTGTAGACCGGTCGTGTCCTTTTCATTCGCCTTTCTTCCTTCCCCTTCTGCCTGAAAGAGGAACCACTGGCTCTGAAAGCTTACCAGTGACAACTGTCTTTTATGTGTGTGTTCTGCGCCACTTGGTGAGTAGATTTTTATCTTTTTAATTAAATAAATTTATAAATAATTCATATTTTTTCTATTCCCTATATTTTTGTTTATTATTTTCTAACCAGCATTTGGTATGGCATTTATTGTTAATGTAATTATCTAAGAAAGGATCTCTCAGGACATTCTGGATCAAAACTGATATTTTAGCCCAACCTCGCCCCCCCCCCCCCCCCCCCCCCCAAAAAAAAGAAAAACACCGCCACCATCACTGCCTATTTTTGAACTTGTTTCATACAGTTCATCTATATTACTGTATAAAGACATGTCATTTCATGTTGTTGTTGTGGTCTTCAGCCCTGAGACTGGTTTGATGCAGCTCTCCGTGCTACTCTATCCTGTGCAAGCTTCATCATCTCTCAGTACTTACTGCAACTTACATCCTTCTGAATCTGCTTAGTGTATTCATCTCTTGGTCTCCCTCTACAATTTTTACCCTCCACACCGCCCTACAATGCTAAATTTGTGATCCCTTGATGCCTCAGAACATGTCCTTCCAATTGGTCCCTTCTTCTTGTCAAGTTGTGCCACAACTCCTCTTCTCCCCAATTCTATTCAATACCTCCTCATTAGTTATGTGATCTACCCATCTAATCTTCAGCATTCTTCTGTAGCACCACATTTCCAAAGCTTCTATTCTCTTCTTCTCCAAACTATTTATTGTCCATGTTTCACTTCCGTACATCTATACTCAACATTAACAAATTTCTCTTCTTCAGAAACGCTTTCCTTGCCATTGCCAGTCTACATTTTATATCTTACTCTACTTCGACCATCATCAGTTATTTTGCTCCCCAAATAGCAAAACTCCTTTACTACTTTAAGTGTCTCATTTCCTAATCTAATTCCCTCAGCATCACCTGACTTAATTCGACTACATTCCATTATCCTCGTTTCGCTTTTGCTGATGTTCATCTTACATCCTCCTTTCACGACACTGTCCATTCCGTTCAACTGCTCTTCCAAGTCCTTTGCTGTCTCTGACAGAATTACACTGTTATCGGCGAAAATCAAAGTTTTTATTTCTTCTCCATGGATTTTAATACCTACTCTGAATTTTTCTTTTGTTACCTTTACTGCTTGCTCAATATACAGATTGAAAAGCATCGGGGAGAGGCTACAACCCTGTCTCACTCCATTCCTAACCACTGCTTCCCTTCATGTTCCTCGACTCGTAACTGCCATCTGGTTTCTGTACAGATTGTAAATAGCCTTTCGCTCCCTGTATTTTACCCCTGCCACCTTCAAAATTTGAAAGAGAGTATTCCAGCCAACATTGTCAAAAGCTTTCTCTAAGTCTACAAATGCTAGAAACGTAGGTTTGCCTTTTCTTAATCTAGCTTCTAAGATAAATGGTAGGGTCAGTATTGCCTCACATGTTCCAATATTTCTACGGAATCCAAACTGATCTTCCCCGAGGTCGGGTTCTACTTTTTCCATTCGTCTGTAAGGAATTCGCATTAGTATTTTGCAGCTGTGACGTATTAAACTGATAGTTCGGTAATTTTCACATCTGTCAACACCTGCTTTCTTTGGGATTGGAATTATTATATTCTTCTTGAAGTTTGAGGGTATTTCGCCTGTCTCATACATCTTGCTTACCAATGGTAGAGTTTTGTCAGGACTGGCTCTCTCAAGGCCGTCAGTAGTTCTAATGGAATGTTGTCTACTCCTGGGGCCTTGTTTCGACTCAGGTCTTTCAGTGATCTGTCAAACTCTTCACGCAGTATCCTATCTCCCATTTCATCTTCATTTACATCCTGTTCCATTTCCATAATATTGTCCTCAAGTACATCGCTCTTATATAGACTCTCTATATACTCCTTTCACCTTTTTGCTTTTCCTTCTTTGCTTAGAACTGGGTTTCTATCTGAGCTCTTGATATTCATACAACTGGTTTTGTTTTCTCCAAAGGTCTCTTTAATTTTCCTGTAGGCAGTATCTATCTTACCCCTCGTGAGATAAGCCTCTACCATCCTTACATTTGTCCTTTAGCAGTCCCTGCTTAGCCATTTTGCACTTCCTGTCGATCTCATTTTTTAGATATTTGTATTCCTTTCTGCCTGCTTCATTTACTGCATTTTTATATTTTCTTCTTTCATCAATTAAATTCAGTATTTCTTTTGTTACCCAAGGATTTCTACTAGCCCTCATCTTTTTACCTACTTGATCCTCTACTGCCTTCACTACTTCATCCCTCAGAGCTACCCATTCTTCTTCTACTGTATTTCTTTCCCCCATTCGTGTCAGTTGTTCCCTTATGCGCTCCCTGAAACTCTGTACAACCTCTGGTTCTTTCAGTTTATCCAGGTCCCATCTCCTTAAATTCCCATCTTTTTGCAGTTTCTTCAGTTTTAATCTACAGTTCGTAACCAATAGATTGTGGTCAGAGTCCACATCTGCCCCTGGAAATGTCTTAAAATTTAAAACCTGGTTCCCAAATCTCTGTCTTACCATTATATAGTCTATCTGATACCTTCTAGTATCTCTAGGATTCTTCCAAGTATACAACCTTCTTTTATGATTCTTGAACGAAGTGTTAGCTATGATTAAGTTATGCTCTGTGTAAAATTCTACCAGGCGGCTTCCTCTTTCATTTCTTACCCCCCATCCATATTCACCTACTATATTCTCTCTCTTTTCCTACTCTCGAATTCCAGTCACCCATGACTATTAAATTTTCGTCTCCCTTCACTATCTGAATAATTTCTTTTATCTCACCATACATTTCTTCAATTTCTTCATCATCTGCAGAGCTAGTTTGCATATAAACTTGTACTACCGTAGTAGGCGTGAGCTTCGTGTCTATCTTGACCACAATAATGCATTCACTATGCTGTTTGTAGTAGCTTACCTGCACTCCTATTTTTTATTCATTATTAAACCTACCTCTGCATTACCCCTATTTGATTCTGTATTTATAACCCTTTATTCACCTGACCAAAAGTCTCATTTCTCCTGTCACCGAACTTCACTAATTCCCGCTATATCTAACTTTAACCTATCCATTTCCCTTTTTAAATTTTCTAACTTGCCTGCCCGGTTAAGGGATGTGACATTCCACGCTCCGATCCATAGAACGCCAGTTTTCTTTCTCCTGATAACGACGTCCTCCTGAGTAGTCCCCACCCGGAGATGCGAATGGGGGACTATCTTACCTCCGGAATATTTTACCCAAGAGGACGCCATCATCATTTAACCATACAGTAAAGCTGCATGCCCTCGGGAAAAATTACAGCTGTAGTTTCCCCTTGCTTTCAGCCGTTCGCAGTACCAGCACAGCAAGGCCATTTCGGTTAGTGTTACAAGGCCAGATCAGTCAATCATCGAGACTGTTGCCCCTGTAACTACTGAAAAGGCTGCTGCCCCTCTTCAGGAACCACACGTTTGTCTGGCCTCTCAACAGATACACCTCCATTGTGGTTGCACCTACGGTACGGCCATCTGTATAGCTGAGGCACGCAAGCCTCCCCACCAACGGCAAGGTCCGTGGTTCGTGGTGGTTTGGGGGGGGGGGGGGGGGGGGGGGGTAATTTCATATTTTGGCAAAAATTCAATTTTTTGCATGATACTCTAATAAACGTTTGGACAAACATATTTTTTAAGTGACTATCTAGTTTTCTGTCAAAACTAACTTCGCAAGGGAGAGACGCTGTGCTATGAAAATATGCCGTTTAGTTTTTTCCCAGTCAGTTTAAACTATGATAGCAGAGCATGTAAACCATTGTACAAATTGTTTCTGCCATTCATATTCTTTCTCTTTTTATATAATTTCAAACAAATATTGCTTGCAGAACATTGTGGTTTCCTTCCTAGCTGCCAGTTTTGGAGAAGAAAAGGATAGTTATATTTATGCCTTATTGGCTTATGATTAGAATACTACCAAAGAATCGAGTTGTCTAAAACTTTAATTCTTCCCATTCGCATATTAAAACTAAGGGAAATAATATCATTGAGGCTATCCTCACAGGTCCAGCAGTTGAAGAGCTCTCTCTCTCTCTCTCTCTCTCTCTCTCTCTCTCTCTCTCATACGGCATACACCAGTGTTACCAAGTGATGTACTCAATAATTTGAAGCAACTTAATTCCCAATCACAATTTGTAGAGTGGAGAGAAGAGATTACAATAGAGGAGAAAAGGAAATGGACGGGAGCGGGGGGGGCAGTGGAGTGTAGGACATGTATCAGATTCCCCTACGTATTTAGAAAATGTGAAGCATTGACAGGTTCACTAGTCTTAAATAGTAACAAAGCAAGATATATCATGTGTAATGTTGATGCATTTTGCAAGTTCATTATTTATTTTTGTGTCAGTATGGAACCCATTATTTACATCTGGGGTTTTATGGAACCAGTCATTTGTAAAGTAACATAGTCAGAATTAGGCTAGCCATTTACTAATGTGTAATTGTGAGAAAAAATTTTCCTGTTTTGTCACTCTTGTGGACACTTTCTTGACATGCACATTTTATCTAAAATGTTGGGAAATTTCATGAAATTAAAATTTTAAATGTTAGACTAATAAAAAGGCATCATTATGTAGGTAACATTCTGTTTTCTCCCATTTAGGACTACAGGCTGGAAGAGAACACACTGTGCTTTGGCTTGTAAATGAAGACTACGGCTAATTTGAAGCTGCAGATGGAAGACTACAGAAACATATGCTTTATTTCTCGCAGCTGCTCTGCATTAATAGAAACACTGGTTAATAGAGGTTTAGTTATGGACAATTTCAGTGCTGAGATTGTCCGTGGTGCAGACCATGATAAAATAAGTGACTGTGGGAATGAGGGCTTTGCAGTGGCACACGATATTGTCTTAGCCTTACGTGGAGAATGTTGTCAAATCCTTACTCACCCTTCTTGATACCTTCTGTGCTAACAGACTTCAAATGTTTCTCAAAAACATTTATTGAATCAGGCCATCAGTAGCTGCAGTAATATTAAAGTTTGAAATCCTTAAGTGATACACAACTGTCTCTGTTTGGGAGTAATAGTTACAGAGGCCTGGAAACCAAAATTATACATCTGATTTAGTAAATACATGACAAATTAATTGCCACGTGTAAAACTAGAGAGCAACTCTGGAAAAATGAAGTAACTGCAATGGGCCGTTTAATGTGGAATGATGCATTGGATTTAAATTTACATCAGGTGTTCTGAGATCGAAAACAGAATAACTACAATACTGGGCATAGCTTGTTTGTATAAAAGAAAATTCAGCATTAGTGAAGTATGACAGTGGCCAGACAGCAAAGTCTGAAGTATCCAAGGAGTTTTCTGTGAAGTGTGAGTGAGAATGGAGGGCCATCACCAAGAAATTGTTGCAGAGTTACACATGACACAAAACAATAGTGAGAATCTGATGCATGACGTCACTTCAGTGGAAATAGGGATGACTCGAGGAAAATTTGAAGTAGAATATAAAAGTAGTTAATTGATTACATACTGTCTTGACCCCCACAACTTAAAGAGAACTACAGGTTTTTAACTGTCTAATACATAATTCAGATCTAGTGGGTAGGAAGCAGATTATGGTGGTAAATTAATGTTAAGCAAGTATAAAGTTATATGGCTAGGAGACGCTCAAGATTAAATTCAGCTGCCTGATCAGAAAGGGGTGGTCTTTTTAAACTTCACACACAGTCAACTCTCCTTTTTGCAAAGTGAGAGAGTTGTCATAAGTATATCTGTTGTGGGTGACTATAATGGGAGTATTTTTATAGTGTACCATCATATACATGTTCTATGATGTTTGAAGAAGGGAAATTATGAAATCCAAAGTGGGCACATAACCCACCCCTTGTGTGTGTGGGCCCAACACACTTAATGTCCCCATCCAGTGTATGGGCAACCATCAATATGCCCTCACTCTGAAATAATAGAGATGTTTGGAATTTAATCTAGACTGTTGACAAAAATTCTACTGATCATTAGCTTTATGCCTCCACCTCTCCTTCACTTTCCAGCCTAAAACTAGAAGTGAATATTTCTTCCACTGCCACGATTCAAACCAGCTGCCTCAGCATCCAGTGCAGTCACAGTGTGTCTGTTGGTGACCTTTGCAACAGAGATAGGTTTTGGATAATGTTAACATTTGTGATATGGTTTTAAAAAAAGCTAGACCTTACGAGGTTGTAAATGCAACTTCCGTACAGAAGATAAAATTTGGTCCATAAATTTGCAAGTGTGTGTTTTCTGGTTAGAGAAAAAGTTTGAGATTTAAGTTTGTAGTTTGGTAATTTTGCAGTTTTGCTCCAAAAATAATAAACAAAGGTAAATGAATGTAATCTTTGCAGTATGCTTAGAAGGTAAAATCTTTGCTAGATAATACAAACCCATCACATCTTTGTTCTTTCAGTTCTGCACCAGGGAAGAAATAGCTTCAGATTACTATGACAAAACTGTGCCTGGAGTTTTGAACTTGGATCCGTCATTTGCAGGCAGTGTGCTATCAGTTGCCTAAGTTTTCACCTGACATATGAGGGGGTCAAAAAGTTTCTAGCCTTAAAAATAATGAAAGAAATTTCATAATACCAATTTATTTTTCAATGTAATGCCTGTGTACACTAATACACTTATGGGCACACTCAGATAACTTCTGCAAACCATTTGAATAAAAGTTGTTAGATTTCGAGTCCAACCAAGTGTTCACGGCATCAATCACTACTTTGTCAATTGGTTTGGGAAAAGAAAAAAGTCTGATGGAGCAAAATCTGGAGAATATTGCAGATGGTGTAACAATTTGAACCCGCAGTTGTGCAGAGTTTCCAGTGTTGTGAGGGCTTTCTGCACTGGTGCATTTCCTGATGTAAAAGAACCCTGCGCACCAGTTTGCTGCACCTTTTTTCTCTCAAATAGTGCAGGAGGTTGCAGTAGTATGATACATTGATAGTTACGCCCTTTTGCAAGTAATCCACCATAATACCCCTTCTGCATCCCAGAAGACTGATGTCATCACCTTACTGGCTGATTTTTGCACTCAGAATTTTTTTTGTGAGGAAATGGATGAAGGATGATTACATAGTCGTGACTGTTGTTTTGTCTCAGGATCGAAGTTCATCGACTTCAAATTGGTGGACGATGTCTTCACTACACTGCACCTGCTCCTATCTCTGTTCTGCATTCAAGTCTTTTGGGACACACACAGATGAAACTTTCAGCATTCCCAAAATATCCACAGCAATGTCATGGGCATGCCCATAGGAGATTCTAAATGTGGTTTGAATGTGCTACAATGTTGCTAGACCATCCTGCAAAATCGTATCGTGAATTGCAGTCACTGTTTCATCAGTAGCAACGGTGACAGGCCTTCCACCCCTTGGTATGTCTTCCACACTCATTCTAATATGTTTGGAGGTGGAACCCCAGTTTTTCACTGATGCATAAGACGGAGCACTGTCCTTAAGTGTATTCTGCATGTCCTCTGCAATTTGCTTCGGCGTCATTCTCTTCAAATGAAAATATTGAATTTCAGCATGGTTCTTGATTCTCTCAATATTCGTCATTTTGCTTACACTAAGATATACAATGTATCCTAGTGGCAAAACTAATTAAGCTGGAGTTGCAAAATTTGATTTGCATAACACAAAGGGTCACCATAAAAGTAGGTGGTGGTGTTTGTGCGAGACATCTAGGTAACTAACTCAGTCTAGAAACTTTTCGACCATCCCTCGTCTAATTCGTGCAGTGTATGCTCTGCATAGAGTAACAATAATTCATTCTTGACTTCTTAGGTTTGAAACTGTAGGTTTTAGCCTCTCTCTGAAATAAATATCTTAAAGTTTCATATTATGGAACAGTTGTAGGAAGACAAGTGTTTAGAGGTATTGTAAATGAACTGACACGAGGAAATTGGTGATGCACAGACATGAAAAAGAAAGATTCTGTAATGTATAATTACACTGAGCAATTGTTCCTGGTCAGATTTTGCTTACCAGTAGACAAGGCCAGTATGAAAGTCTTCCACACAAGTAACGATAGAATCAGTTGGGGTAGGTGGGGAGGGGGTATCTGCAGTGTCAGAGGAAGTTAGAGGAACCATTACATACATGATGTGAAGAAACTGAAGAGGGAAGTGTCGGGCAGTAATAATTTTTAAACTTAGAGAGATTATGCTACCTTGCTTAAAAGTAAGACTGCCGTTGGATAAGAACCATTAAATTCATTGGAAACATTACTTAAATCTAATCCTGCAGATCGTATGTTTTAGTAAGTTGTTACACAATTTAAAAATTTATGCCACTCATTAAAATTATTTAATATTTTGCAGAGGTTTAAAATGAGTTGATAGACAGGAATCCAGAGTGTCCTTTTTCAGCAGCTGTTTGTATCATTCTGACATTATTTTTCTGTAGTTTTACGGAACCAGCGATGTTAATAATGTCCCTATATTGGCAGGCAAAAAAAAAAAATTGACGGTCAACAGCCTTTGATACTTGTGTCAACTTCCGATACTCATGCCTTCCAGATGTAACACCATTCATCCAGACTTTGAGATATCTTTGTGTGTTTCATCAGGATTGTACCAGAGCCACCTGAAACTTAGATAGGAAAAGTTCTGATGTTGGTCCCCTTGAGATTCTGTCTATGGAAATAAGGCCATCAATTCCACACATCACCTCACAAATAAAGGGTGTTGCATAAAGGACTTTACAACTTTAAAAATTCATATAAATTTATTGAAAGAAGATACAGAGCTGGGTTTAGTGTTATTTTGTAGGGAGACACATTAAGTTGTTTTTTACCTTAAACTAAAGATGTTGTATGTGGCTTCTGTTGGTTATCCTGCACACATCCCGTCAGAAGCCAGTTTCTTTGCAAACTCACTGTAGTACTGCAGGTGTAACATGCTTAGTGGCAGCGTAAATTCTTGCTCTAAGTTCAGATAGAGAAGCTGGCACAGGAGGTACAAACACAATATCTTTGATGAATCCCAATTAAAAAGAAAAGAAAAACAAACAAAAATGAAAGTGATGTCAGGTATGGGGGCCATGCAATTGATGCATCACGGCCAATCCATTGACCTGGAAAGTGGTCATTGAGAAAATCCAGGACGTCAGCTAGGTGGTAGGGTGATGCATCATCTTGCATGAAGTAAAAATTTCATTCTTGATCGTCCTCATCGATCGGTGGTATCAAAAATTGATGTAACATATCCAGGTCCACTATACCGTTGATGGTTCTCTTATGGAAAAAATGGGCCATACACTTTGTTCTTGCTCAATTCACAAAAAGCATTCAGTTTAGGGCTATCACAAATTTATTGCAATGTGTGGAAATTACGCTGAATTGTTGTCACAGACTTTGGTTCTTCAGATCAAAAACACAGCTAGCACACTCAGGTCTAGCGAAGGCAGCCATCTTTAACGCAACTGCCGCTAACGTTTCTTACGGTGCAATTCAGCACTAGCAAACTACATGAGACAAAACTTGTATTCCCCTACAAATTGACACTACAATCACCTCTGTAGGTACTAAGAATTAATTTACATAATTGAAATTGTCAAAATCATTACCGTTGCATGATGTGAATCACTGTGGTGAAGTATATCTGAACCTCCATATGGCTTGATTCTCCTGCAAAGCTGCACGTGATACATAGAAATTTTCAATTTTGTCTAAAACTTTGTGTCATTAGTAATCTAGTGCTCTTTCAGACAAATAGCTAATATTTGCACGTTTTCACATAATGATTTCCAAGACTCTGGCCTCGCCAGCTAGAGACAGTGGTCATGTGCGTGAGAGTTGAGATTGCATGAATGAATGTGTGTATGTTGTCTAATTAAGAAGGCCTTTTAGCTAAAACCTTATTTATTTAGCTGTCTTTCTGTAGGGCCAGCCTGCGACTCAGTGCCCCCACTATATGGTGATTAGCAATTTATCCTTTTCATATATTTTTCTTTTTCTATACTCAGGACAAGAAGTTCTTTGAAAGATGGAAAAATGTAGCCATACAATGAAAATCTTCTAGGTTGTAGACTTTCTCTTGTAGGTATGTTTGCGCATGTCCCGTTGGCAATCTTGTGATAATTCAGTCCAAGGATCACCCATCACAGCATGCTCATTCTGGTCAGTGACTACCTGTGTTTTAGGCATGGTCTTGCTTCATTGGCTGTCTCATGATCTCACTTCATCGGCTGTGTTGTGAATATTTTTAAGACATGATTCACTGATGCTTGGTTCTTGAGAAAAACTGTGAAACTGTTGCTCTCCACTTAAGATGTTGAAGGGCCATAGAGCCAACTCTCACTTCTCTCTGGCCGTCTCCTGTCTCAGTGCTGCAGTTAGAAAGTGTTGTGGATGCCAAATGTTGGATAGCTTTTCCACTGCTGTTTTATTGTGTTAGTGATGTTTCCCTTGTATATGAATAACACTTTTTGTCCCACACTTTAGCACTGAAAACTACAGTATCACAAATGTCCCTTTTGAGCACTATATGAAACTGAAAATAGCATTAAACATTTGCTCTGTCGAATACTGCCAGTGTCTCTTCCTCTACATTTAAAGACTTGAAACATTATTTTTGAAAGTAGCTTGCAGAAAAAAGTGAAAAGAAAATATTGATGATTATAAATTATTGTATCCATAATAGTCCCAAGTTGAAACCTGGAAATTTTTTTGCTACCTAAGAAATATTATTCAAATTGTTTAAAGTCATAGAAATATCTGCATCTCTTCTCAAAATTTATGTTACGATCCAGTATCTGTGTAATCCCCCGCACCGCCCCTTTCTTACAAATGATTGTAAGGGTTAATAACGAAATTTCAGGCTAAATTCTAGAACATTGGTGTAGGTGAGTTGCTCTTCTGACCTGAAATGATGCAAATTCGCATCAAATTGAACAGGTAGGGCCTTGAAATTATCCCAAGTGGAACTAGGCCAACTTATTCTGGGTCATTCCATCTGCTAACATTTTGTAGAACATCCTCCTTAGGTGCCATAGCACTGTGACAAAACGGTACTATATTGTCAGTGACTCTTAAGTGCTCAACAGACACAGTGGAAACTTGCAGCTTCACTGTGCTAGATGTCGGTTGCCCGCTTTTGCCCCATTGCATCTCACGTGGACCTCGGTAGCAGCGACTATGCAACATTATTGCAGTGAGGGAGTTCTAAGCGTACCTGCATCACCTGCTCTGAGCGGAACCTAAAATAAGGAGAAACCGTTTTGAAGTCAACGGGAGTGTACACCTTGCTCTCATTTTGTTTGAGCCCACGTGCGCGCATGGGCAGCTTTTATTTTCTGTATATTTATTTACTTGCAAGTAAGAAAGTGCTGTTGTGTAGTTTTCCTGACATATTTCTCTTACACTTGTGGCAAACTTATTAATGATCCTGTGTCTAAACTTTAAAATCAAAGAGGTTTCCCAGTACTAGCCAGAAAAAGTGCCTGCTCCTCCCTGCTGGTTTTCTTACTCTAGTTGAGATGTACAGGTGGTGGCTGTTAGTCTTCTTGGATTTGTCACATTAGCTCTTACTGGCCGCCTTGTGGGATCTGAGAATAAAATATTGTTGAAATGAGATTGAACTCCTACCTTCCTCCTTGTGCTTCAGTTTGATGGGTCCTCTGATGCTGTTTGCTTCATTTGTGAACACATTCACTTACCCTGCTGCATCTCCATTTTGCCATAGTCCCTCCATCCCCTCCCATATAGATACACACTGTGATTTTAGTATGGTCACTATCATTCATATTTGTTTGCATAAACATTGACCACCTCTTAAACTGCTTGAACGATCTGTCAGTTTTATAACAAATTTAGTGGTTAATTACATGATAATGAAATAGAGGCAAGCAGTTGACATCCTTTCAAGTGCATTAAATTCGTAGATTAAAAATGTTCGTGCTTGTACGGATTGTTGCAACAATAAAGGTGTACTAAAATTGCTAAAGACAGTAAAAAATACCCAATTCAGAAGAAAATGTTTTCTGTGGTTCCAGGTAGAAATAAGAAGAAAATATTTTAGGTGTGCTTATTTATAACATATTTTACATAGGATGATGACATGTTCATTCATTCATTCATTCATTTCATTGTTGCCCTTATGGACAGTGTTTGAACTCGAAAATCACATGATGACACAATTTTCACTTCTTTCCTTTCTTCCTCTTCTCTTCCCAAAATCTCTTCATCCTTTGGCTGTGCTCCTGTTTCCTTTGCTCTGTCCATAATGTTCCTGTCTTCTTTCTCTCCTTTACAATAAATTTTGCACTCCTAACTTTGTTTCTGAAGTATTTCCTGTCTCCTATCATTTGCCTGTTGATCCCTATCTGCCTTAAGTCTTCGTCTATTTCATGATACCAATTTGTTTTCTTGCTTGAGCTGTTTACTACATCAAAAATTTTCTTTGTAAGTCAGTTGTTGTCCATTCTCTGTATGTGCCCATAGAAAGTTAATCTGCGTTTTCTGATCGCGTCTGTTAGTCTGTCAGTGTGCTGGTACAGCTCTTTGGTAGGTATCTTCATCCATATGCCATCTCTGTGAATTGGTCCAAATATTTTTCTGAGAATTTTGCGTTCTATTTTTTCTGTGTCTATGATGCCTGATGCTCCAATTGTGGTTGTTTCTGACGCGTACAATGCTTCTGGTAATACAACTGTTTTGTAGTGCCTAAGTTTGGCCTGCCTCGATATGCTTTTCTTATTATAATGTGACCATGTGAGTTTGTATGCCTTCTGGAGTTTCTTCGTTCGTTCCATGTTAGCCGCCTTGTTTGATCCTCCCATTTGTATGTACTCCCCTAAATACTTAAATTTTTCGACTCTTTCTACGGATCCATATACAGTATGGATGGTGTGTACATTGTTGGTCTGTCGTTCCATATATTGTGTCTTCTCGTAAGATACCTGCAGACCTGTTTTGGCAGCTATTTCATGCAAGCATTCCAGTGCTTCCTTTGCCTCCTGTGTATTATTGCTGAGTATGGCTATATCATCTGCAAATGCCAGACATTTTATGATTGTTTTGGTTTCACGTGTTCTTCCCAGCTGTATTCCTTTAACTTGTTCCTCCCACTGTTTGATAATTTTGTCTAACACCATGTTGAACAGGATTGGTGAGAGCCCATCTCCTTGTCGGACACCTGTGTGTATGTGGAAGGGTTCCGAAATTTCTCCCATGAACTTAATCTTGGAGGTAGTGTCTGTAAGCGTCTGTTGTATAAGTGCCTTGGTTTTTCTGTCGATACCATATTCTTCCAGCACGTCAAAGAGTGTCTGTCTGTCTATGGAATCATATGCTTTTTTAAAGTCCACAAAGGTAACTACAGTGTTTCTTGCCTGTCTGACTTTCAAAAGTGTTCTCAAGTTCCAGATCTGTTCGATGCATGATCTCCCTTTTCTGAAGCCTGCCTGGTATTCCCCAATTTGCAGATCTGCTTGTGGTTCTAGTCTGTTTAATAGCACCTTAGAGAAAATTTTGTATGTAACTGGTACTAGCGAAATGCCTCTGTAATTGTTTGGATCTGACTTATCACCCTTTTTATGTAATGGATGGATCAATGCACATTTCCGTTCCTCTGGCACTTTCTCTGTGATCCAAATTTCGGAGATAATCTTATGGATTTTTTTTGGTGATGTTTTCATCTTGGAGTTTCCAGATCTCGGCGATAATACCATCTTCTCCGGCAACTCTGTTATTTTTCATTTGTTTTATGATTTCCTCTACCTCTTCTATTGTGGGTGGATCAGAATCGGCATTAGGTGTGGTCTTTTGGAATGTTAATTTTCCTGTAGGTTTTTTGCAATTAAGAAGTTTATCAAAGTAATGTTTGAGAATTTTACAGTTTTCTTTTGTGTTTGTTTCCAGGGATCCATCTGTTCTTCGGAAGCAGAGGCTAGGGGGTTGATAGCCCTTAATATTTTCTTTGAAAGTTCTGTAAAAATTTCTTGTGTTATTTCTTTTGAAATCTTCCTCAAATTCTTTTAGTCTGTAATTGTCATATGCTCGTTTTTCCCTTCTGATTTCCTTCGATGCTAGTTTCTGAACTTCGTGAAATTCTTTCCATGTTTCTGAATTTCTGTAGCTACTGAACTTGTCCCATGCTTGCTTTCTTCTCTCAATGGCTTCATCACAATTTGCGTTCCACCACCTATGTTTGCGTTTTCTAGGTGGTTGTCCCCAGCACATAGTCTTCTGAACTGCCTTCGCCAGATCTGTCCATGTGTCTATTGAATGCCTATTAATTTCTTCAACGATTTTATCCCTGTTTATCTTCAAGTATTCCGGATCAGGTTTGACTATTTTGTTTTGCGCTGTCTGTATCAGTCTTGGGATTGGCCTAATCTTAACTTGTAGCAAATAATGATCAGACTCGAAGACTCCTTTACATGTTCTGACATTTAGAATTTCCCGTGAATTTTTCTTGGATATGGCCACATGATCAATCTGAAATTCTCCCCACACTGTGTTGGGTGCTTTCCATGTTGTAAGTTTTCGTCTTGGTTTTTGAAATTGTGTTGACATGATTTTGAGGTTAAAGTTTTGACAATATTTTATGAGGTGTTCCCCATTTCTGTTCGTGCGAATATGTGCTGAGTATGGGCCTATTATTTCTCTGAATTTTCTCTCCTTACCAAGCTGCGCATTGAAATCACCCATTAGAATTTTCACATGTCTTTCTGGTATGTTGTTAGTTACTTCCTCCATGTCTTCCCAGAAGTCTTCAATTTCTTGTGGCTTCTTTCTGTTATGGTCATTTGTAGGTGCATGTGCGTTGATAATTGTGTATGCTTTATTACCTGATTTGAAGGACAGTGTTGAGATACGTTCTGATATTGAATTGAAGTCTATGATGTTATCCATGACTGATTTGTGTACTGCAAACCCTGTACCAAACAATAATGGTGTTCCTCTTCTGACAGCAGGTTTACCTTTGTAAATCCTGTAATGTTCTGTGTCGAAATGGTTTTCATCTACGAAGCGCGTCTCTTGAATGGCAAGAATTTTGATGTGAAATTTATCTAGCATGTCTGTCAGTTGTTTTAGTTTTCCAAGTTTGAACAGAGTGTTTGCATTGAGAGTGCCAAGGTAGTGCTTGTGAAGAGGTTTTGAGAAGCTCCGACTCTTCTCCTCATGATGTTCCTGGTCCCCCAGAATCCGATGACCAGGAAAGTCCAGTCCGTTGACTGGGGCCTGGGGTAGCGATTTCTTTCCATTTGTTCCATCATGATTACTTCAAGTTGAAGTCGGTTGTGGTGACCTTTAACAAGATCACGGTAATTGCATGATGACATGTAATTTATACATAATTTACTTTCAAATGGTAATCTTGGAACCATTTAGGTACACTTGATCCAACACACAGGCCTTTGCACAACCATCTACATTTTGTGATGCAATTGCCAATGTTTTTTCTTCCCTTTGTCAGAGAAAACTTTACAGTAGTGCATAGCATTTTTTTGTTGGTAGTTGGAAGTATTGTCACTGGGAAATTGCGACTAAATTTGTCATGAAAAAGATTGGTGTGTGTAGCACTGACATTTCTCCTCCTGTAATCATTTATTTATTTATATAATAGAGGGAAACATTCCACGTAGCCTTTACAAATGTCTGCTTGTGTCTGTGTATGTGCGGATGGATATGTGTGTGTGTGCGTGTGTATACCTGTCCTTTTTTCCCCTAAGGTAAGTCTTTCCGCTCCCGGGATTGGAATGACTCCTTACTCTCTCCCTTAAAACCCACATCCTTTCGTCTTTCCCTCTCCTTCCCTCTTTTCTGACGAAGCAACTGTGGGTTGTGAAAGCTTGAAATTTTGTGTGTGTGTTTGTGTTTGTGTGTCTATCGACCTGCCAGCGCTTTTGTTTGGTAAGTCTCATTATCTTTTTAGATATATTTATTTATTTATTTTTTGACTTCCACAAGAGAGCTTTTACTTGAAACTGTTGGGGGAGTATGAAACCATTCTCCGTAGACACTAGGAAAACTTTTATGAAGAGTTTTTCACACCATTTCATTATTTTACATCCAAATGTGTATTAGATGATCCATGCCGGTCTTGTTGATGTAATCAGTAACAATAACTTTATCATTTTTCTTACCCTCTTTTGAACAAATGGGTCTCTCTATTGTGATAACCTGATGTTTTATTGGCAGGCAGTACACATTATATTCTTCCATTTCAGTACCAGAATAGGACCCTTTCCACGTAAATTCATTTCGTTTTAAACTCCGTTGTTTTGGAGATTGACAGTAAACCCTTTGTGTTCTTTGGTACAACTCCTATATGTAATGTTTGTTGCTGTTTACATTTTCAGTAAGGTCACACTTTTATATTATTGGCCGAAGTAAATATAGTGGCCTTCACTGTGATATGGGGGAGCACAACCTAACCACTAAAACTGGGATGCTGTTGTCAGTCTTTTCTGGTATTCCATTGTAAACCTCACAATTTACCACGTAGCTGCTGTTGCATCACAGAAGTCATATTTTCAAGCAATATTTATTTTTCATGTAAACACCAAAACTTGGAAACTATATTTATGTCTGAAAACGAAGTTTTTTTTTGTGATGGCACTGTTATATGAAACATTTTCAGACTGCTTGCCACATCAATTCAAAACACGAATATAGCTAATATTATGAAGAGGAACATGGTTTTGATCTCCTTTCTTGGTGTATGTCGAAATATTGTTCAGATGCAACATGAACTTATGCTTGGAAACCCATCACTGCTCAAAAATCAATTCAGAAATCTAGTTTGTAAAAGTGGCCCATTTGGCTAATAGTGACTAAGTTTTGATAATTTCACCACACTTATAAAGATTTTGAAAAAAAAAACACTACATTTGTGCATTTTTACTGCCAGTGAGTGTATAGCATAAGGGAAGACACATTTTGATTTTGAAAAAATGTAAATGGTGAACTCATACAGAATGTGTGCCATCTGCACGAGACATTGTGGCATGCCTATATTGTGTACAGGCATAGTGTGGATGGGCTGCCAAATAGCTGTTTGGCGAAGTGGGCCTACTGAAGTAGCGTCTGACTGAAATTGTTTTCCAAGTTTGTATCTATGAGTCACACAATGATGTTCTGTCACACCATTTTGTTGTGGTGTGTACATACCTTATGCTACACTTGAACTGCACATCTTTTTCATCAAAGAATTTCATCATTTCATTTGAAATGTATTCTCAACCATTGTCACACCTAAGTAAGCAGATTCTCGTGTTAAAACAAGCAGTAACCATTCCATAATATGCTTTAAAATAATGAAACACGTCTCTAATTGTTGGGTATAAGCTATTGTAAAGTAAGCATAGTTACCAGTGACAGTCACTATATATTTCTTTCCATCAAGAGAGACTCATGTTATAGTACCAAGCATATCACTGTGTATCAGTTCAAGTAGCTGTGCGCCTCGAACATGTGAATGAATATGTGGTACTTGTGTTTATTTACATAACTCAAACATTTATTTACAGTTCCAGTCAACTTTACTTTGTCCAACCCTTCTGCTGGATAGCAAAGCTTCTTCAAATGTTCAAAGTTCAAATGTCCTGAGCATTAATGCCACAAATTTAAATCACTGTCTGAAACACAAGCAGTACAGATAGCATCTGTAGTAAGTCTGAACAAAAGGATATACAAGCCGGAACTTTGTCTTTGATCTACATGTGTAACCATCAACTTTCTTTTAGTTCACACACTGACAGTAGATTATTTAGTAAACCTTTTGCTAAAAGAACTTATTTTTATTTGAGATTGTGCTTTCAACTCAACTTCTCAAACCTTTCTTGCAAACATTAATGTATCTTGTTTCGGTAACATTATTTCTTATTGGATTTTCAAATGCCCTCACATTCATCAAAGGAACAGATTCAGTGACTAAATGTTCCCTTGCCCTTCAGTCTAGAGATTTCTTCACTTCCACTTGTTTTAAATTAGTTGCAACATTTAAAGAATTATTACTTCAACGGCTATGTACAGCAACATCAAGGTGTCACAATGCAGAACTTGTTAGGTTCGACACTGACAAGCTAAATGATGAAAACTTTAGAAGAAGGTACATGATAGAAATTTCAAATAGGTTCGATGCTCTCAGGACACACGAAAATCAAGTCGAGGATGTAAATAAACAGTGGATCACCGTGAGGAATAATATCAAAGAGGAAGCGAAGGTCACAATAGGTACAAGTAAGAAGAACAGGAGGAAACTGTGGTTTGATGAGGAATGCAAGAAATTGGTAGAGGAAAGCACGATTAGATTGGGATAGAATGGGAGACAGAAAACGAGAGTAGTTCTTGAAAATGAGAAGGGATGTTAGTTGTAGGCTATGGGCAAAGAAGAGGGATTATTTGAACAATCCAATTAAAAAAAATGGAAACAAACAGTAAAACAAAAAACATAGGGAACTTTACCTAGACATAAATGGGTATAGGAAGGGTTCAAGGCTAGGACAAATGCACTTCGAGGGGATGCCGGGGGAATATTGACAGACCCCACTGCTATATTAAGTAAATGGAGGGCGTATTTTGAGCATCTATTAAATGTACACCAGGAAGCAAGAAATGAACAGGTGTACGAAATATATACAGCAGAACCCCAGATACCTGAGCCAACATTAAAGGAAGTAAGAGATGCAATCAACAAATTGAAAAACCATAAAGCACCAGGATCAGATTGCATAACTACAGAATTAGTTATAAATGGGGGACAGAAATCGGTGGAAGTAGTTCGCAAAGTGATAACTAAAGTATGGAACTCAGAGATGATACCTGAAGAGTGGCAGGAGTCGATTCTGCATCCCAATTTTTAAGAAGGGCGACAAAATGGATTGTAATTATAGAGGGATATCTCTATTACCAGTATGGTCCAAAATTTTCTCTAATATTCTGCTAAGCAGGCTTAAACCATATGCAGATGAAATTGTGGTGGATTACCAAGCTGGCTTTCGGAGGAACAGATCAACTATAGACCAAATACTCACCCTGTGTCAAATTTTGGAAAAGAAATGGGAATACAATAAACCAGTTCATAATCTTTTCATAGATTTTACAAAAGCATATGATTCAATATTGCAATCAAAATTGTACAGAATTCTTTTGGAACTTGGAATACCAAAAAAGTATGTTAGACTTATAGAAGCGAGTTCGAAAAACACAAAAGATAGAGTACACATAGGGAAATTGGAGTCGGAAGAATTTGTAATAAAGAACGGACTTAAGCAGGGAGATGCCCTGTCTCTGCTACTTTTTAATTTAGTCCTAGAATATACAGGGCTATTACAAATGATTGAAGCGATTTCATAAATTCACTGTAGCTCCATTCATTGACATGTGGTCACAACACACTACAGATACGTAGAAAAACTCATAAAGTTTTGTTCAGCTGAAGCCGCACTTCAGGTTTCTGCCGCCAGAGCGCTCGAAAGCGCAGTGAGACAAAATGGCGACAGGAGCCGAGAAAGCGTATGTCATGCTTGAAATGCACTCACATCAGTCAGTTATAACAGTGCAACGACACTTCAGGACGAAGTTCAACAAAGATCCACCAACTGCTAACTCCATTCGGCGATGGTATTCGCAGTTTAAAGCTTCTGGATGCCTCTGTAAGGGGAAATCAATGGGTCGGCCTGCAGTGAGCGAAGAAACGGTTGAACGCGTGCGGGCAAGTTTCACGCGTAGCCCACGGAAGTCGACGGATAAAGCAAGCAGGGAGCTAAACGTACCACAGCCGACGGTTTGGAAAATCTTACGGAAAAGGCTAAAGCAGAAGCCTTACCGTTTACAATTGCTACAAGCCCTGACACCCGATGACAAAGTCAAACGCTTTGAATTTTCAGTGCGGTTGCAACAGCTCATGGAAGAGGATGCGTTCAGTGCGAAACTTGTTTTCAGTGATGAAGCAACATTTTTTCTTAATGGTGAAGTGAACACACACAATGTGCGAATCTGGGTGGTAGAGAACCCTCACGCATTCGTGCAGCAAATTCTCAATTCACCAAAAGTTAACGTGTTTTGTGCAATCTCACGGTTTAAAGTTTACGGCCCCTTTTTCTTCTGCGAAAGAAACGTTACAGGACACGTGTATCTGGACATGCTGGAAAATTGGCTCATGCCACAACTGGAGACCGACAGTGCCGCACAGGATGGTGCCCCACCGCACTTCCATCATGATGTTCGGCATTTCTTAAACAGGAGATTGGAAAACCGATGGATCGGTCGTGGTGGAGATCATGATCAGCAATTCATGTCACGGCCTCCACGCTCTCTCGACTTAACCCCATGCGATTTCTTTCTGTGGGGTTATGTGAAAGATTCAGTGTTTAAACCTCCTCTACCAAGAAACGTGCCAGAACTGCAAGTTCGCATCAACGATGCTTTTGAACTCATTGATGGGGACATGCTGCGCCGAGTGTGGGAGGAACTTGATTATCGGCTTGATGTCTGCCGAATCACTAAAGGGGCACATATCGAACATTTGTGAATGCCTAAAAAAACTTTTTGAATGTTTGTATGTGTGTGCAAAGCATTGTGAAAATATCTCAAATAATAAAGTTATTGTAGAGCTGTGAAATCGCTTCAATCATTTGTAATAACCCTGTATTGTACAAATGACAGCAGATAATTCAGAGGGTGTGGAGTTAAATGGAAATATTAAGATGCAGATGATCTAAACTTTTTCTTAATGGTGAAGTGAACACACACAATGTGCGAATCTGGGTGGTAGAGAACCCTCACGCATTCGTGCAGCAAATTCGCAATTCACCAACTAAATACCTGGTTACTACTAGAATGCCAACAGCAGTAGATCAGGAAATGTTAAGCGTTGGAGACATGCAGATTGAAAAAGTGAACACATTTAAGTATCTAGGCATGGTCATCTCTTCGAGAAATCGGATTGAATCCGAACTGAAGAGGAGATTACGGGCTACTTCTCACTGAATAGATTACTTTCATCATGGATATTGTCTAGGAATTTAAAGATTAGTGTAAAAACAAAGATGATGTGACTTACCAAACAAAAGCGCTGGCATGTCGATAGACACACAAACAAACACAAACATACACACACAATTCAAGCTTTTGCAACCCACAGTTGCTTCGTCAGGAAAGAGGGAAGGAGAGGGAAAGATGAAAGGATGTGGGTTTTAAGGGAGAGGGTAAGGAGTCATTCCAATCCCGTGAGCGGAAAGACTTACCGTAGGGGGAAAAAAGGACAGGTATACACTCGCGCACACACACCCATATCCAACCACACATACACAGACACAAGCAGACATGTCTGCTTGTGTCTGTGTATGTGCAGTTGGATATGGGTGTGTGTGCGAGTGTATACCTGTCCTTTTTTCCCCCTACATCTACATCTACATTTATACTCCGCAAGCCACCCAACGGTGTGTGGTGGAGGGCACTTTACGTGCCACTGTCATTACCTCCCTTTCCTGTTCCACTCGCGTATGGTTCGCGGGAAGAACGACTGTCTGGAAGCCTCCGTGCGCGCTCTAATCTCTCTAATTTTACATTCGTGATCTCCTCGGGAGGTATAAGTAGGGGGAAGCAATATATTCGATATCTCATCCAGAAACGCACCCTCTCGAAACCTGGCGAGCAAGCTACACCGCGATGCAGAGCGCCTCTCTTGCAGATTCTGCCACTTGAGCTTGTTAAACCCTGTGACGAAACACGCCGCTCTTCTTTGGATCTCCTCCGCCAACCCAATCTGGTACGGATCCCACACTGATGAGCAATAATCAAGTATAAGTCGAACGAGTGTTTTGTAAGCCACCTCCTTTGTTGATGGACTACATTTTCTAAGGACTCTCCCAATGAATCTTAACCTGGTACCCGCCTTACCAACAATTAATTTTATATGATCATTCCACTTCAAATCATTCTGCACGCATACTCCCAGATATTTTACAGCTGTAACTGCTACCAGTGTTTGTTCCGTTATCATATAATCATACAATAAAGGATCCTTCTTTCTATGTATTCGCAATACATTACATTTGTCTATGTTAAGGGTCAGTTGCCACTCCCTGCATCAAGTGCCTATGCGCTGCAGATCTTCCTGCATTTCGCTACAATTTTCTAATGCTGCAACTTCTCTGTATACTACAGCATCATCCGCGAAAAGCCGCGTGGAACTTCCGACAATATCTACTAGGTCATTTATATATATTGTGAAAAGCAATGGTCCCATAACACTTCCCTGTGGCACGCCAGAGGTTACTTTTAACGTCTGTAGACGTCTCTCCATTGATGACAACATGCTGTGTTCTGTTTGCTAAAAACTCTTCAATCCAGCCACACAGCTGGTCTGATATTCCGTAGGCTCTTACTTTGTTTATCAGGCGACAGTGCGGAACTGTATCGAATGCCTTCCGGAAGTCAAGAAAAATAGCATCTACCTGGGAGCCTATATCTAATATTTTCTGGGTCTCTTGAACAAATAAAGCGAGTTGGGTCTCACACGATCGCTGTTTCCGGAATCCATGTTGATTCTGGGTTTCCAAAAACGACATGATACTCGAGCAAAAAACATGTTCTAAACTTCTACAACAGATCGACGTCAGAGATATAGGTCTATAGTTTTGCGCATCTGCTCGACAACCGTTCTTGAAGACTGGGACTACCTGTGCTCTTTTCCAATCATTTGGAACCTTCCATTCATCTAGAGACTTGCGGTACACGGCTGTTAGAAGGGGGGCAAGTTCTTTCGCGTACTCTGTGTAGAATCGAATTGGTATCCCGTCAGGTCCAGTGGACTTTCTTCTGTTGAGTGATTCCAGTTGCTTTTCTATTCCTTGGACACTTATTTCGATATCAGCCATTTTTTCGTTTGTGCGAGGATTTAGAGAAGGAACTGCAGTGCGGTCTTCCTGTGTGAAACAGCTTTGGAAAAAGGTTTTTAGTATTTCAGCTTTACGCGTGTCACCTCTGTTTCAATGCCTTCATCATCCCGGAGTGTCTGGATATGCTGTTTCGAGCCACTTACTGATTTAACGTAAGACCAGAACTTCCTAGGATTTTCTGTCAAGTCGGTACATAGAATTTTACTTTCGAATTCACTGAATGCTTCACGCGTAGCCCTCCTTACGCTAACTTTGACATAGTTTAGCTTCTGTTTGTCTGAGAGGTTTTGGCTGCGTTTAAACTTGGAGTGAAGCTCTCTTTGCTTTCGCAGTAGTTTCCTAACTTTGTTGTTGTACCACGGTGGGTTTTTCCCGTCCCTCACAGTTTTACTCGGCACATACCTGTCTAAAACGCATTTTACGATTGCCTCGAACTTTTTCCATAAACACTCAACATTGTAAGTGTCGGAACAGAAATTTTCATTTTGATCTGTTAGGTAGTCTGAAATCTGCCTTCTATTACTCTTGCTAAACAGATAAACCTTCCTCCCTTTTTTTATATTCCTATCAACTTCCATATTCAGGGATGCTGCAACGGCCTTATGATCACTGATTCCCTGTTCTGCACATACAGAGTCGAAAAGTTCGGGTCTGTTTGTTATCAGTAGGTCCAAGATGTTATCTCCACGAGTGGGTTCTCTGTTTAATTGCTCGAGGTAATTTTCGGATAGTGCACTCAGTATAATGTCACTCGATGCTCTGTCCCTACCACCTGTCCTAAACATCTGAGTGTCCCAGTCTATATCTGGTAAATTGAAATCTCCACCTAAGACTATAACATGCTGAGAAAATTTATGTGAAATGTATTCCAAATTTTCTCTCAGTTGTTCTGCCACTAATGCTGCTGAGTCGGGAGGTCGGTAAAAGGAGCTAATTATTAACCTAGCTCGGTTGTTGAGTGTAACCTCCACCCATAATAATTCACAGGAACTATCCACTTTTACTTCACCACAGGATAAACTACTACTAACAGCGACGAACACTCCACCACTGGTTGTATGCAATCTATCCTTTCTAAACACCGTCTGTACCTTTGTAAAAATTTCGGCAGAATTTATCTCTGGCTTCAGCCAGCTTTCTGTACCTATAATGATTTCAGCTTCGGTGCTTTCTATCAGCGCTTGAAGTTCCGGTACTTTACCAACGCAGCTTCAACAGTTTACAATTACAATACCGATTGCTGCTTGGTCCCCCGCATTTCGTGACTTTGCCCCGCACCTCTAAGGTAAGTCTTTCCGCTCCTGGGATTGGAATGACTCCTTACCCTCTCCCTTAAAACCCACATCCTTTCATCTTTCCCTCTCCTTCCCTCTTTACCGACGAAGCAACCGTGGGTTGCGAAAGCTTGAATTTTGTGTGTATGTTTGTGTTTGTTTGTGTGTCTATCGACCTGCCAGCGCTTTTGTTTGGTAAGTCACATCATCTTTGTTTTTAGATATATTTTTCCCACGTGGAATGTTTCCCTCTATTATATTCATATCATTAATTTAAAGATTAGAATATACAAAACTATTGTTCTATGAGTTATGCTGTATGGTTGTGGGACTTGGTTTCTCACTGTGCAAAATGAAAAGCTGTTTTGAGTATTTGAAAACAAAATTTTGAGGAAAATTTTTGGAGCAAAAAGGGAGAACATTAGCGGAGAGTGTCGAAAATTGCACAACGAAGAGGTTCATGAACTTTATTCAAGTCGTGACATAAGGGCACTTAGAGGAAAAACGTACTGTGGGGAGACCGAGATGTAGATGGGAGGACAATGTGAAGGCTGATTTGAGGAGCCTAGATATTGAAGGTGAATGGTAGGAAATAGCCCAAGACAGGAACAGATAGCGAAAATACGTCGCTGCGGATGTGGAGTCCGGTGTTACCAGTGAGTGTGGGTGATATTTGTACGATAATTTTACTCTGCGTTGTGCCATAATCGCATCTGTAACAATTATATTTAAAGATTGCATCATACATACATTGAGATATTGTTGTCATTAGATGCTTTCTTTGACCATGCTGCAAGACATTGCATCTCATGTAATGGCATTTTGCTACTTTTAAAATCGTTATTATGTTTCACTTCTTCATCTAGTAGTCCAGCTTTTACAAAACTCGATTTCAATTGCTTACTTGATGACTAGCTTTCCAAAGCGGTAAAACTTCGACAGTGCCAACAGCAGTTGTCATTATGCTTTGACTGAAACGTCTCAGTGTAGCCAACCATATGAACCAAATATCACTGAGAAAAAATGATTCTAATGACAAACTGCATTTGTTCTTTGAGAAAAATAGAGAATTAATATGAAGCTGGCTTGACACATGGATGTAAGAGGTTGTAATAAAATCTGGATTATCTTTTGTGGCTACAGTAAATGCAGTTAGCTCATCCATTGGCAGTCCTTACTCTCATATTTTTGGTTCTGCTTGTACAGTGTCAGTGAAACAGAAATGTGTAGAATAAAATGTTTCATTTAACATGAACATAAATACTAAAATATGACTTCTTGCAACGAATCAGAAGCTCAGTGTCTTCAGCGGTGTGGAATCTGTCATATTATACTATTAGAAGTGGTGGTATCTGATCCAAAAGATTATGTATTTCCTTGTAGCTTGGGAAATTAGGCAAGAACGGAATAATATGGGATCTAGCAATATTCCCACCATGCCATCCGAGCTCTAGCCAAGTGACCAATGCAAAATCAGAAGTGGAAGCCCGATTGAAAATGCTGTGTAAACACACAGATTGGAAGCAGATGGTTTTTATTGACACACTAAGCACTGCTACTTCTTTGAAAATTCACCTTCCTGTTTGTGAAAAATTGTTTTAACATTTGTCATGATTGAAAGATTAAATGTTTTGTTTCATAGTGCTGTCTTATACAATAAGGTCAGATAAACTATGCATGTATGAAATTAAATCTGAAGCTTTTGGAATGGTTTCTCCCAGAAAAGCTTGGGTGTACTACACTTAAATGTGTCAATGCAGTGGTAAATAATACACACTTTTATGGTGCAGTATTTAATATATTAATTTGGACAAACACAAAAAAAATCTGGCTCACACATTTCATTTGGACAAGCCCTGTATCGTGAATTGTGATCAAATGAGCACAAAATAAATTAGATCAAATTACAGAAAGTGCAGTAATCAACACAGATGGTAAATGCATAAAAGTATGTGGAAAATTGCATTTGCTCATAATAATTTATGATTTGGTGTTCACACCCAGCAGATCTACTTATCACATTTGTTACAGCAAATATTTTAATGTGCCACTGCTGCTGTCAGAAGTTATACAGTTATAATTACAATATGACATAATGAGTACAATGTTAACCAACTACATTTCACATGTTATTGCAACCTCTTTATTATTAGAGATTGATGCTCTTGGTATTTCTGCAGGATGGCTTCTACAAACTGCTAAGTTCTTTTTCTTTCTGCTAATTGCAGAGATCTGAACTCTTCTCTCCGTGAATTAGATTCACATTTGTGCCTTAGTTACCGTAACCACAATTCAACGAATGATGTGCACTTCCAGAAGACCCTTTCACATTTCATATGATCTATCTGAAAAATCTGAGAGACGAGTTTGATTATTATTTGTTATGAGGAATTTTTTCCGCATGCATTGCCTGTGTGCCAGCTCTTTTTGTTTCATACTTTAATTCTTCTGTGTCCATTGGCTGCAAATGATGATCATTGTTTGTCTGCGTGCCAGTTCCAGACCCGTACAAAGACTGTAGCAAATTTTGAGGAGGCTTCTCCCTGTCACTATGTTCTACACATACTGCTGGTATCGGTTGTTTCCATATAGTTTCCTGATTGGCAAGCAGTACTAGCCCAGTCTCTTTTTGCAGATCTTCTCCATGTTGCCGAGAGCAAATTGCAAATAATCACAGCCATATTGTCTACATAATAATGGTTGTTTTTATCCTCATTGGGAAACAGTGTCTGCATTTTAATCAGTCAGCCTTTTTCCTGTGAAAGGACCTTAATGGACATATAGATAGGTCTTTGGCTTTCTGTTTGTAGCCTCAAGTAATCTTCTTCTGGAAACATAAATTCACATAAGTTAGTATAAAATCAATCATATGCACCACACTGAAGACTTGAATCTTTTCAAAAATTTTGTCAAAACTCCTTGCGAAACTTATTTAAGATTGTTGATGATGTCCTGTGGTACCAGCACACCTATATAATAGTAAATCACCCATTGCTCCCACCTAGCCAAATACCCTTATGAAGTATTTTAGATAATTCTGATACTTTTTAAAAGCCTTTGCTATAGATACATAACAATTAAGAACAGTTACATTATTTGTACAAACATATTTTTTAAATTTTTGTAAGAATTGAAATTGTTTTCCTGTGGTATACCATTTTTGGATTTGATAAGCTAAAGACAGGCTGCCTACAGCACATGAAATGAACAGACAGAGGTAAAGTGTAAAACAACTTCTAATGGCATTTTGCTCTGACTGTCATCAATGTGAAAGCCACTTGGCTCAGGGATGTCCCCCCCAAAAAATATTCTACTCTACTAGCTGTTTCAGAATCTGGAAGTCTATTTCCAAAAGTCACAACTTTCTGATGAAGCTACTACAATTCCCAGTGACAAGCCTCGACACTCTTATCTGTGACTACAACAAGAACTAGGCAACCATCATGGCCCAGAGAGCGTGTACAATCTATAAACAGCATTTTTGTTGCAGATGTGTGTGTGTGTGTGTGTGTGTGTGTGTGTGTTTGTTTTGTTTGTTTGTTTTACATATATAGTGAGTAAATTTCACTGTCGGTTTTGCATCCATCAGAAAAAGTGTTTTAGTTCTTGCACATTCCTGAAGGTCCAGTACATACATTTTCCATTGTGGAAGAATTTTCTGTTGAGAAAAAATTGCTTATTAATGAGATGTCAAAAGCATTAGTAAGAAAACAGTAGTACAAATACAGTGTGTTTGGAAAAATGCTGCATACTGGTCTGGGGATACATATTACGGTGGAAGTTAGAAACAAAGATGGCAGAACTTGTTTTTGGAATAGATACCGTTTTTAGTACTCCTAAATCCACAAATTGTTTATTTTTATCGAAAAAATTTTCACCGTTGTGTTTAGGGGTGTTAAAAGCCAGAAAAGTAGTTTTAAAAAAAATTATCCCAAAATCTGAATCTCTTAGATACAGAGAAATAGTTTGTAGCTGATCAGCTACAAAATGCGTTTAGCAGTTAACTGACAAACCAGTGACTTTATGACTTTACATCATCTCTCTCTCTCTCTCTCTCTCTGTGTATTCGTTTAGTCGGTTCCGACGCTTCGTGACCCCATGAACCAAATCACGCCACTTTTTCCTGTCTTGCACTTTCTCCCGTAGACCTTCCAGGTTGGAACACATTGCTTCTGTGATGCCATTGATCCATCTCATCCTCTGACGTCATCTTCTTCTAGTTCCTTCAATCCTCCCCAGCATTAATGTTTTTTCCAGCAAGGCATGCCTTCGCATTGTGTGTCCAAAGTAGGTCAGCTTTTGTTTTAACATTAGACCTTCCAGGGAGAAATCTGGTTTAATTTGCTCCAATATTGATCTGTTGGTTCTCTTTGCAGTCCACGGAACTCTTAAGAAGTTTCCTCCAACGCCACAATTCGAAGGAGTCAGTTCTTCGCCGTTCAGCCTTTCTAATGGTCCAGGTCTCACATCCGTACATCACAACTGGAAAGACCATAGCCCTCACAATACGGATCTTTGTTGCTAGTGTTATATCTCTGGACCTTATAACCTTGTCAAGGTTTGACATCGCCTGTCTACCGAGCAACAGGCGTCTCCGGATTTCGTGGCTGCAGTCGCCATCAGCAGAGATCTGGGAACCGAGATAACTGAATGTGGTCACTACCTCCATGGTTTCTCCTGCTATATCTCTCGAATTGGTAGGTGTAGTTGCCATAATTTTCATTTTCTTCACGTTCAGCATAAGACCGGCCTTTTCACTTTCATCTTTCACCTTCAGTAAGAGTGTTCTCAATTCTTCTTCACTTTCTGCCAACAGGATCGTATCATCCGCGTACCTGAGGTTGTTTACATTTATTCCAGCTATTTTAATTCCTGTTTCTCCTTCATATAGCCTCGCATTCCTCATAACATGTTCTGCATACAGATTGAATAAGTACGGTGACAGTATGCAGCCTTGCCGGACCCCTTTCTGAATCTTTATCCATTTCATTGTTCCATACATAGTTCTCACCGTGGCTTCTTGGTCAAGGTATAAACTCCGTATCAGATGAATGAGGTGATCTGGTACACCCATGTTTTTCAGTACGTTCATAATTTGTTGTGATCAACACAGTCAAAGGCTTTGGCGTAGTCAATAAAGCAGAGGTACACATCTTTCTGGAATTCTCTCGCTTTTTCCATAATCCACCGAACGTTAGCAATTTGATCTCTAGTTCCTCTTCCTTTCCTAAATCCAGCTTGTTCTTCTGGTAGCTCTCGATCTAGATATTGGCGAAGTCTATTTTGTAAGATTTTCAACATAACTTTGCTAGCATGTGAAATAAGTGCGATTGTTCGGTAATCTGAGCATTCTTTAGAACTTCTCTTCTTTGGGATGGGGATGAATACTGATCTTTTCCAGTCTTCTGGCCACTGCTGCATGATCCATATTTTTTGACATATTGAGTGCAGCACTTTCACTGCATCCTTTCCAGTGACTTTAAACAATTCTGCTGGTATTTCATCATGTCCACTAGTTTTGTTATCAGCCATATTTACAAGGGCCCACTGGATTTCGCTCTAGTTCTAAATTAACATTCTAGTTCTAAATTAACATTAACATCAGCAGTAGGAGCCCTGTCATGATGCAGTTCTTTCTTCTATTGGTCTTCTACATATTCTGCCCATCTTTCCTTAACATCCTCTGCTTCACTCCGATCTTTCCCGTTTCTATCTTTTATCATTCCAATTTTTGCCTGGAATTTTCCTTTAATTTCTCTAATTTTTTTATAAAGATCTCGTCTTCCCCATTCCATTACTATCTTCAACTTCCTTGCACTGTTCATTAAAGAATATATTTTTCTCTCTTCTAGCTAATTTCTGAAAATCTTTATTTAATTCAAACATAGCTGATCTATCTCCCTTCATTTTTGCTTTCCTTTGTTCTTCTGCAACTTGTAGTGCCTCAACTGATAGCCATCTAGCCTTCTTACTGTTCCTTTTCTTGGGAACGTGTTTCTCTGTGGCCTCCTTGACAGTATTAGCTACTTCTGTCCACATCTCTTGCGAGCTTTTGTCCTCCAGCTGTAATACATTAAATCTGTTTTGTACCTCTACAGCATAGTCGGAGGGTATAGAGTTAAGGTCGTATCTGCAAGTTGGGATACTTTTTGCTACATTCTGAAGTTTCAGCCGAAATTTTGCAGTCAGGAGCTTATGATCTGACCCGCAGTCAGCCCCAGGTCTTGTTGTAGCTGACTGAACTGCGCTCTTCCACCTCTGATTACAAAGTATGTAGTCAATTTGGTTCCAGTGTTGGCCATCTGGTGAAGTCCAGGTATATAGGCATTGTTTTGGTAGTTGAAACAGTGTATTAGTAATTACCAATGAATTTTGTTGGCAGAATTCTAGGAGTCTCTGTCCTGATTCATTTGTTGTACCAAGACCATATTTCCCTGTTATACATTCTACAGCTTGATTGCCCACTTTTGCATTCCAGTCTAAAACTATGAAGACGATATCCTTTTTTGGTGTTGACAGTAGTAATTCTTGCAAATCTCCATAGAACTGGTCAGTAATTTCCTTTTCAGCATCGGTTGTTGGCGCATAAATTTGAATTACTATGATGTTGAGGGGCTGACGTTGAAGTCTGATGGACATCATTCTATCATTTTTATATTTGCATCCCATTACAGCTTTTCTCACTTTATCACTAACTATGAAGGCTACTTCTGTTGTTATCGTGCCCAGAATAATACACCATATGGCCATCCGAAGCAAATTCTCCCATGCCAGTCCACCTCACTTCACTTATTCCCAATATGTCGATGTTAATATTCTCCATTTCTCTTTTCACTATGTCTAGTTTTCCTTCATACTTGTATCTTACATTCCATGTTCCTATGCAGTGCTTCTCTTTGCACCTTATTACTCTTCGTGAAGCTCCTCTTGACCTGGTTCCCCCCAGAGATCCGATCGGGAAACTTGAAACTCCGGAAAATTTTGAGCTGAGTGAAGCCATGGGGTTTTCTTGGGATAGTTCAGTGGTGGTTTTCCGTTGCCTTCCACTGTCCTCCAACTCCTATCTGCTCACTGACTCAGTTTCCCACTGGGGTTGGTTACCCAACCTTCACCGCTGTGTTGCTCGGCTTAGGAGGAGCACCACGTGTAGGTAGGAAGTTGGAGAATTGAGGTGACAGAGGCTGTGAGAACTCTCTCGCTGAGTTCTTGTAATCGCACATCACCCCCATTTTATGCCAGAGTCTCGTGGTGTCTGCATAGACCCCCCCAGGTCATTTCCTAGTTGAGTTACATCAACTAATGTGTGAGATTTCTGCTCCATTGCAAAAGTGGACATTGTCCGTACACACTCACAGAGACTTACTCACTGACGTTAAGCAAAAAAAACTAATAATAAAATAAATAAAAAAAATTACATAAGCTTCAGTAGGTTACAGAAGCAACACAAAAATTCATTTAAATGTAGCACAGAAGTAATTTAAAAATTTTCAACTTAATTTGGAATGTGCAACAGTCGTATTGCATATGATATTCCTTAAAGCAATTTTTATTTTTGTTAAAGCATAATGGTACTGTAGGCACCCCGGTGGTCCCGGTCGCCTACGATGTACTGGAGGCTGAGCGGTGACTTCTCCAGTTGTCAGGATGCTAGGAAATGACTGTGGACGTGTCAGAAACGCCAAAGAAACATTATTAATTCATAACACCTTTATTCCTGCCGAGTACAATGTGGCTTGGTGATATCAACGACATTCCCGAGTCCTCGCTGACTCGTAGCGATGACACCAGCTCCGGGCCGCACAGTCTTGCTAGCGCAGCGCCGCCTGCTGTGACGTAGCAAAGGAATGTACTTACTTCAGCCGCACGTGGCTGGTGGCGCTCGCCTGCCTGCCTGCCCGCCCGCCCGGCTGGCCGGCCGGCCGGCTTGGCTGCGGACAGCAAGCTGCTGCACGTAGGAGGCTCCGGGTTGGAGTTCCGGTGCTGTCGGCACGAGAGGCGTTCTCGTAGTGCAGAGGGTACTGTATCCCACCCAGTCTTCTTCCCTGCTTCTCCTGGTGGCTCGTCCACAGTGGACGGGCGGAACAGGCTGCAGTCCCCCAGCATCAGCAGCTCACCCGGTTGTGACGGCGGATGCACAGGGCCTAGGCCCTGCACGATCTCGACGACGGCTCACTGATATGGTCAACATTGGCGGTGAGCGAGTCTGCCACGATGTCTGCTAATCCTGGACTGATGATTGACAGCGGCAGCAGAGAGGACCAGAGCTGGTACTGTCCCCTCACATCTGCTGCTGGATGGGCCGCCCTTACTGCAATATCTCCTTAATAAAGATTAACGTGTCGATCATTGAGCTGAGTGCTATGCAGCGACCCAGTACACATCTAACTGCAAGTCTATCTGCGAGTGTCTTGTTGCTATCAAAGCTGGCGTATTTAAAGGAAGCACGAGCTACGTCCTGATGTCATGCTCATTTGCTTGCACTCTACGATAAAGTCTCCATCTAACACAAACCCGCGTGCTAAGCAATTCTCTCTCGCTTGTTGTATGTAACCAGGCCATTGCCCCTGCGTGACGACACATTCCGATATAAGCGCAATCATCTTAGCTCTTGGCTAACCTACTGCCTCTGGCTCTTGGCATAGGCAACAAAACTTTGACAATATTCCACGTTTCCAACTCTTTACTATTCCGCGACACTACACGTCCCCTTCCTTTAAGAAAATTCATCCCGAATTTTATAATTCTGGACTTACTGGTTGTGCACGCCATACTTCCTTATACTCTACAGGTATCTAACAACTACTCCTTCAACACTGTCAAACTTTTCTTATCTGCTAATAATCTATTTACACTTAATACTGATTCCAATCTTATCATTGGTTATCTATTTATATTACGTTCCACTGTTTCCGATCCATCCCATAGGTATTTGATGTACGGTTGTTATTTCAGAACGAGACATTTTTTCCGTGTACAAAAGTAAGTTGCACAAATAAACACTAGAACTAAGATTATGGTAGTCGTTGACACACCAAATATAATTGTGTTTTGCTTACGTTTCTCCCGATATTGCTGCACGTGCTGCAGTAGTTGATTAACTGAGATCTGCTCTTTTTCTGAGATAATCAGGCTATCTAAAGATAGTAGCAATGTGGGATCCAAGGACTCATTAACAAACGTTAGGTTCTGGTGAGGCAATATGTGTGGTGGTTCCTCTGGATAATACAAGATAGGCTGTGTCACGTTAATCATTGTTGTACCCGTGAAAGTAGCTGGTAGGTGAAAATGCTTCCCCACTATTTCACATCCAGTGCCATTAATCAATAACCCATTGCCCTGCAATTCAAGCTTTGATATATCTGTCAATCTACCATTTCTGTAACAAGGGCAACTACGGTCTCTAGTTCGAACACAGAGTATATCCAATGTTCCCCAACTTTCTGAAATTTTGGTCTCAGAAGTAACACCTTCTTTTCCCATTCTAAGGTTCCCATATTCCCCAAGAACAACTGCATCTCACACGAATGATTGTGGGTTGCCACCTCCTTTGCTGGACAAATAAAAACACTTCCCCTGTTCCATGTTACCTATACGTGTCGTGTGCCAATCCACTTTCGACTTTGTCTCCTCCACCAACTCCTGCACCTCCCCAACCGTACTATTTAAGCTCCTTATATATTCCTCGTCCGTGGTTCCAAACACTGTTTTCAGCAATTTTCCCCCTGCATCCAACCACCCTCATTTCCTGCGAACGAGCGTTTGCGGGACCACTTCCATTACTTGTTGCAGCTGCCTTCTCAGCTTTTCGTATGAGAGCTTCAATTCCTGATACTCGTTCCGTATGTCTTGAAACAACCTCTCCTTCTCTGTGGCCACCTGTAGCACCGTAAATCTATCCTGTAGTGTCCGTACATCATTCCTCACTTCCCATATATTATACGTGAACACAATTGTCCACCTGCAGCTTGACAATACCACATCTAATTGCCTTGCAAACAAAATTCCTTTATCTAGTGGTTGCACCTGCACCACCTCTCCTCTGTAACAGTGTAGCAGTACCAGACCGACGAAAAGTTTCCCGAGCCACATCCTGACATGGCACCTGAAGGAAAAGGAAGCCATGTCAATCACTCCCTTCCTTACCACATCTAAAATACACAAATGACAAGTAAAAACTACATATATCCTATTACCTAATAACAATAAATACGACATGTTCCTCCCTGAGGACACTTAATCTACTTATCCCTAGACCTAAGTGCACGAGGAACGTTCCTCTGCTGTTCTTTTAGCCTCACGCCCTTTGTTACTGCTGGAGGAATCTGTGGTCACGCATCCACTGCGCCCTTAAACGGCTTAATCCTACTCACATGAACTACTGACGACTTGGTTGGTAACTGCAACTTTACGTTCACTGGAGACACTATTTCATTTACCTTATACGGTCCAGAATATTTCGTCAAAAACTTCTTCGTTTTACCCTTTGGAACATAAGGATTAGCCAACAATACCCATTGACCAATTCTGTATTGTGGCAGTTTACCTGTTCTTTGCCCAACACTCTCTCATTTCTCCAAAGCTTTGGTATTAGCACGCCGTACCCTTTGCCAAATCTCTCTCAATTTCTTGGCGAAATTCTTCACTGACTCATCCTGTGAACCTACCTGAGGTTTGAGCACATCAAATGGTGATGGCATTTTCTGACCATAAATTACCTCATACGGAGAGAGCCCCATTCCTGTATGAACTTTCGCATTATATGTGCTTGTCAACAGATTTAAATACACATCCCAATCCGTGTGTTCTGAATTTACGTAATGAATAATCGCCTTAACTAACATCCTATGAACCCGTTCTGTTCGTCCATTCGACTGAGGATGAAATGGGCTTGTCCGCAATTTCTTCACTTTCATTAAACGTCATAACTGCTTTATCAGCTCTGACATAAAGTTACTACCCTGATCTGTAATTATAGTATCAGGCACACCATACTTCAGCAACCAGTTATTTACTAAGGCTTGCTCAACAGTGCTTGCCTTCTGATCTGGAATAACTACCATTACCAGGTATCGGAAAAATGGTCTAATATTGTTAATACGTATCGATTACCCGCTTGGGTCTTGTTAAATGTCCCAATTACGTCTAATCTTATGAATCCGAATGGACGATGCGCTTCAGGTAGTCTCTGTAATTGAATTTTCTGATGACTTACATCTGCTCTCTGTGCACATGGTATACAATTTTGCACATACTGCTCTACATCATTGCGACGTGTCTTCCACCAAAACCTTTCAGCTACCCGTCTATCAGTCATTCTTTTACCACCATGACCCGACAATACATGGTCGTGCGCGTGTTTCAACACTTCTTCCCTCAGCGACTCCGGTACTACGATGCGTAGTCCGCACTTCGTCTTCCTACAAAGCAACCCATCCTGCATTTCAAACTGCGGTTGCGTTCAGAACAATTGACACCCTCTGTCAGTGGCTTGCGCCTTTATCCACTCCTTCGCACTTATGCCCACAACTTGTACAGCTGCTATTCTTCTACTAAGCACATCTGCATTCGTATGTTTTACCCCTGGTTTGTGAATTACCTCGTAGTCAAATTCACTTAGTTTCAGTGCCCATCTCGTTAGACAACTCGAAGGATCTTTGAACCCCAACAACCACTTCAATGCTGCGTGATCTGTAATCACCTTGAACTTACGCCCATATAAATAACAGCAAAAATATGAGATACCGTAAATCACTGCTATCATTTCTTTCTGTGTAATTGAATAATTCTTTTCTGCCTTATTCAGTTGCCTGGAAGCATAAGCCACTGGATGTTCCTGTCCATTAACCCTCTGAGAAAGAATACAACCTACAGCAATATTACTAGCATCACAAGATAGTATGAACTCTTGTTCGAAATCAGGAAGTATCAACACTGGGTCTGATGTTAGTATCTGTTTGAGCTTCTCCAATGCCTCCTGACGCTGTGCTGTCCATTCAAACTTAACACCTTTCTTTAACAATCTCGTTAATGGATGTGCAATTTCCGCGAACCCCTTTACATATCGTCTGTAGTAATTACATAAACCGACATATTGCTGAACTTGTTTAGTAGTCTGTGGTACTGGAAAACCACGCACAGCCGATGTTAGACGAGGATCCGTTCTTACCCCATCCTGACTGATAATATGCCCAAGATAAGTCACTTGCGTCTGAGCAAACTGACATTTCTCGACATTAAGCGTAAGATTTGCCGCTCTTAGCTTACTAAATACTTCGTTCAGTTGTTCCACATGCTCTTCTATATTACGAGGTGTGGCTAGAAAAAAACCGGACTAGTACTGGTGAAACAATAAAACGAATGCAATAAGGCTGAAAGTCGCGTGGCCTGTCACGTGACTCTCGCTCCGCCTACTGCTCAAGTTTCATCTGCCTCCTGCACTCGGTCTGCTCGTGGCGTCTGTTTTAAGTAGTTGACGTTTTGTCTGTGCATCGGAAAATGTTGAGTGTACAGAAAGAACAGCGTGTTAACATCAAATTTTGTTTCAAACTAGGAAAATCTGCAAGTGAAACGTTTGTAATGTTACAACAAGTGTACGGCGATGATTGTTTATCGCGAACACAAGTGTTTGAGTGGTTTAAACGATTTAAAGATGGCCGCGAAGACACCAGTGATGACACTCGCACTGGCAGACCATTGTCAGAAAAAACTGATGCAAACATTGAAAAAATCTGTAAACTTGTTCGACAAGATCGCCGTTTAACAATCAGAGCAGTGTCTGAGTTAATAGGAGTTGACAAGGAAAGTGTTAGGCAGATTCTTCATGAAAGTTTCAACATGAACAAAGTGTGTTCAAAAATGGTTCCAAAGTGTCTCACAATTGAACAGAAGGAACACCGAAGAATGATTTGTTCTGACATCCTGGAAAACATTGAAGGTGATCCCACCTTCTTACAAAATGTTATTACTTGCGATGAATCGTGGTTTTTTACTTACAATCCCAAAACTGAACGCCAATCGATGCATTGGAAAACTCCTGGTTCTCCACGACAAAAAAAAGCACGAATGTCAAAATCGAAATTCAAGGCAATGATGATTGTTTTTTTTGACATCAAAGGGATTGTGCACATTGATTGGGTACCAGAGGGACAAACAGTGAATCAGCATTACTACATTAGCATCCTGGCTACCCTATGTGAGCGAGTATGGAGAAAACGGAATGATTTGTCGAGAAAAGACGTTTTTGGCAAAACACAACATTCCCATCTTAGATCATCCACCCTACTCACCTGATTTGGCCCCCTGTGACTTTTTTCTTTTCCCTAAAGTCAAGTCAGCTTTGAAAGGAACTAGATTTGAGACTGAAGCAGTAAAAGAAAAAGCGACGGAAGTAATGTATGGATTTACCGAAAATGATCTGCAGCATTGCTATGAACACTGGAAAATTCGTATGGAGCGGTGTAGAGACCGAGGAGGAGAGTACATTGAAGGAGATAACATGAAATTGTAAATAAATGTTTTTTCCAGCATCAGTCCGGTTTTTTTCTAGCCGCACCTCGTACACCAAAAAGTAACAATATCATCGAGGTATACCATAACAATCTTCGGTTTCAGTCCCCGAAGCACACCATCTAACAGATGCTGGAAACTGGCAGGAGCGTTTTTCAACCTAAATGGCATTCTGCAATACTGAAAGTGACCAAGGCTTGTTGTAAAGGCCGTCTTCGGTCTATCCTCGGGACTTACTTCTATCTGATGGTACCCGCTCTTTAGACCCTAGTGTCGAAAAATATTTACACCGACCTAGGTTATCCATTGTTTCCGTGATGTTCGGTTTTGGATACGCATCTGTTACATGTCGTGTGTTCAAACAACGATAGTCACAACAAAACCTGTACTTCTTAGTACCGTCCAATGACTTCTTAGGAACTACCACTATGTTGGCAGACCACGGGCTTTCACTGTTCTCTAGAATACTGTCCCTTAGCTGTTGATTAATAAATTTTTCCACTAGTGGTCGTAGGTGTTTCGCTATCCTGTATGGTTTTCTATAGACCGGCGGGCTATCGCCAGTCGGTATACGGTGCTGTGTAATAGGAGTTGCTGGTAATGAATTAAACAAATCTAAATACTCTAATAGCAAAGCTTCCATAGCCTTCCGATCACCATTCTCCAAATGACGAATCTTATCACATAGTACAGATGCCTTGACGGTTTGCTTGACGTTATAATCACCTTGGGATTCACCTATAACCTCATCATCGAGTATTTCCAAACTTGCTATGACTAAACCCTTTGGGAGATCCACTTCATCTGCCCCAAAATTATCTACACTGACCGGAATCATCAGTTCCCCATTTATATCCATTACGCGCGCAACGCTCCTCCTAATAAAACTATGCATTTCATCCAATGCTTCATTGCTCTGCAGTGGCTCAACCACACATAGTCTCTACTGTGGTACATCAGTACTTACTGACAACCAAACTAACTTCCCTGTACCCGAAGGCACTTTCACATGCGTAATCATCTTTAATGCCCTTGTACACAGTTCAATTGGTGACATCTTAGCAACGGACGCACCTCGCAACGTAGAAACATTTACAGCTGTTGTAGCCATTGAAAACAAGTTTCCACTAAGTTCAACTGTACGCTGTGAAAGATTAATTTTGGCATAGTGTTTATCGAGGAAGTCCAGTTCGAGAATCACAGAATACCCTTGTCCCACAGTTGGCAACACTTCCATTTGTCTCCGAACTCTACAGTTCCAATCTTAAAAACAAGCTGTATTGTACCCAATGATTGCAACTCATTATTCCCTACTCCATGTAATCTATACCTAGGAGTACACATATACCTAGGAGTACGTAGTCTTCTCCTACCCATGAGGTCTAGACTAGCAACAGATACATGTGCCCCTGTATCAATCAAAAACTTACATCTGTTATTCCTTACAACACCCATCAAGCAACAATCTGTCTCTGTACTAGTTTTCACCGTACTTCTGCTTACCGGGAATGTCTTCCGACGGACGAAACACTCCCGTTCCCGTTTAACGCTTTTTCCTGTTTATTCTTGTTACCATTCTGCTTACTACTACACTAATTCGCCTTGTGACCGTAGCGTTTACAAGCATAGCACTGCAGCTGTCTGCTTGAGCTTTCACGAGACCTTTCCTCCCACAACGGTAACAATTCCTCTCCGACGCAAAGATGCGTTTATCATTGCAAACCCTTGTTGCAATGTCTATCTCCTGCAGATGCGTTGCAATGCGCAGTGCTGCAGCTAAATCCCCAGGATTTTCCATCTTAACCCTACGAGAAAATTCTGCAGGAATTCCCCTGAGGAATACATCGAGGGCTCTGTTTTCTGCCTCTCATAGTAACACACGATCCACATCAGGATTACCCGATAATTCATAGGTTTGCGAATTAATTTTCCGTATCCTATTTGAAAGAGACTCCACTGTCTCATTGACCTTCTGTGTCAAATTAGCTAACTTCTCCCTAAAAAAAATCTTGCACTATTCTGCTTACGATATCTTTGTCGTAACCCATCTGCCAATTCTTCAAACGTGCTCGCCTTACTAAGCGTCTCATGCTACATCACAAGCGTCTTGGTTTCCCCTGCAAGTCGCAAATTTGCCATACGCAACATAGTTACGTCTGACCAATTGCTCATTGCAGCTGTTGCCTAAACATAGTTAATGAACACTGTGACATCCTCTGTTGTTTTACCTGAGAAAGGCATGATCGGGTTAGCTACTGAAGGATATATTGCAAGGTTGGACATTACTACTGACTTGCACTCACTTGAACCCATTTGCGACTATTGTACCGAACGCAATTCTCCATTTGCATCATTAATTCTACATGACGTAACTTATGCTGCACATTCTCTTCTAACAATATTGAGACTTGCTCCGTCAGAGCAGCTATACTCACTCCAGTACTAACAGATCTTGTTTCCGGCATGATTTGTGTAAATTACCAACAACTTACTCTATACTGAATTTACTCCTCAGAACAATATCTACACTACAGTCTGATTTAAAGTAGTTGTCACCTGACATTTGCGCTGCGAAGTTGCGGCGTTTGTCACGTCAAGCACTGGCTGGAGGCAGCCGCCTCAGCGCATCGCTACCCCCGGCGATAGAAAATCGTTTTAAAGCCTGTATATTCTACAAAAAGTAAAAAATTTCAAACCCACATATGATGTATATCTCTACAATGTCCCTCAATCTGTCAAATATCTATTCTTAATTTTAATTAGGACAAGAGTTACGTTAATTTGTTTGAAACCATTTAAATTCCCAATTTTGCAAACAGCTTCTAACTTATCACGTCATTACTGAAAAACTTTTGGTGTCACAGCAAAATATTTTTTCCCATTCATTACCAAAATAATGCACTCGGCAAAGAATCCTTAAAAGTTTTCATAGTGCATCACGTTTCCTGTATATAAATTTCTGAAAACAGCATTTTTAAGCAACCCTATCAGTACTGAACTCAAAACAAGTATGACATTTAAAATCTCTCCTATAAATATTATGTAAATATGTTGAAATTTACGTACAGTATCGCTCTCAGTGGTACCTATAAGCAAATCAAATATCTTTTCTTAATTTTAATTGGGGCCGTTGTTACATTAACTATTGAAGTGTGAGAAATTTTCGCATCCGGAAAAGTTTTCTTCTTTAGATTGCAAATCTCAGAAACTATTACACACATTGAATAACATCTTGGTGTATATACAAAATGAAATAGAATTAAAATTCAGTCTAACTTACTGTAAGGAGATGACGAGAGCTGGCCAAACAGTATTTCTTAGTCTCACAACAAAAATAAGAATTAATCGAAATAAATTCACAAACACAATATTTAAAGGCAGTAAGTACATTACACACTAATCAGACAATGCAAAAACACCGCTTAATTCAGAGTCAGAGTCAATGGAACTATCCGTGTCATTGCTCGTATTGACAGGTACAATCAAGCCTTCGACACTTTGTTGTAAGATACCTTCATTGTTCCATGTGTCCTGTATCACTCCTTTCACGTGATGCACTACCTTCTGCCAGTCTTCCGATGTCACAATTTCAACTGCCTCTTTCAAAAGGCGTTCCACTTCGGTTAATGTGAATTTCTTATTTTCTGCAGCAATATGCCGTTTAACCTGAGCCCAAATCAGCTATATTGCGTTGAAATGGCAATGTTAAGGAGGCAATCTGAACACTTTATGCCCGTATTTTTTCGCTATTTCATTCACAATGTAAATCTGGTTCTTTGGCTTGTGTTGCGATACAAGTTCTAATAATTCTGCCCTTGTCAAATTGCTGTTGAACTGTATCTTATGTTTCTGTAACCAGCTAACAATGTCGTTTTTCCTTGTTGCCTTTGTGGGTGTTTTTTCTTGTATTACTGAGTGATGAGGAGCATGATCCATAACAATGATGGAGTTTTTTTGTTAAGTTGTGGAGCACACAGTCTTCAAACCATTTCACAAAAGTATTGTGGTTCATCTCTTCGTGGTAGTCGGAGGTCTTATTTGAACTGAATAGCAGCAGACAATTTGGAATGAAACCTTTAGAATTTCCGGCATGTGCTACAATTATCCTTTTTCCTCTGCCAATCGGAGCTGCCATACTACTGCTGATGGTACTGTCTGTCCAGCCTTTTTTTTTTTTTAACTGTGTCCTGCATTCACTCACGTCTCATCAAGCCAAATGATATCATCAAAATCTGTCCCCACTAATTCTCTAAGAAAGCGGCATCGGCAGGCTGCAATATCTTGGCGTTCCATTAGTAACACAGATGGATTTATAGCGGAATCCTAACATTTTCACGACTCATAACAGACGATTTACTACCATGAAACAGATCAGCTGCTGTGAGGGTAGCATGTAGTTTTTTGAGTGTTGGATACTCCTCCCTTGAATAAAATGCATATATTTGACGACGAATGGCATCTTCCTGAAAAGAGTCAAGTTTTGTGACCCTCTTCTCTAGTCGCCTCTTTTTCCCAGGTGTCTCCAATTTAGATGATTCATTGAGCCTTCTTTCGTGAATTTCTCCTTGCAGATTCTTATTACTGATCGTTCGCTAACTTGCAGAGCCGTTGCAGTTCGCTCCACCACCTTATCCAAAGGAACGAGAAGCCCTCCTGCATCCATCCCTCTCTCTCTCAAAATAGACCCTTAAGAAACACACTTATTCACTCACCTGACTGCGTATAATGATGCCATGTCCGCTACTTTTTGGAGGTTTCCGAGGAGTGTGGAGCCTCGGCCTCCCTCTCTTGCAACTGCTTTCATCAGACATTGTAAACACGCGAAGCTACAAGTCACTCAACTCTCTCACCTGCATGTCTAAAACGGCTCACTGAGGACTGGCTGGCACAATGCCTTAGTCAGCTCAGCAGAGCGAAGTTTCAATGCAGTGGCAGCCGACAGCGCTGGCAGCCATTGGTTTATTGGTGGCGGGAGCCCTGCTGCCCGTTGCCTGTCAAGTGACAACTAGTTTAAATAATAGTATAGCTACTCAAGTCCTTTGTCACAGTTGAGCACTATACACAAGAAGACAAACAAGACTCACAATGCACAACTAAATATAATTAATCCTTCCGCCTTGTTACTGCCCACCGACACTCTCTACAATTGTTCGATGTGTGACCAAACCATCTACAAACTGAACATTCTACTGGTACAAACGTCGTGCGTGGCTCCCCATGCCCTGTTAAATTACACACAGTACATCTGACTGGTACCTAGTACGTTTCCCAACTGTTTCCCTTAAACTCAGATAAATCTGCAGTTTCGGCAGGTCTCACAAAGTGCACTCCCAACAAAGAATGTGCATCCATAGTTATTAACAAAAATCGCCTCGTGCACTTACGACAGGGCTGCGTAGAGTCGACAGTTCTGACCGCAACTCTGTGGTGTCAGTCCTGCAGTGGCGTTGTCGAGGACTCCAGATAGCAGATCTGTAGGCCAGTGCTGTAGCGGGCGGTTCCAACACTTCTGATACCAAATCTGTAGGCGGTGGGCATGAGGACTTCTGACACCAAATCTGTGGTCCCGGTCGCCTACGGTGGACTGGAGGCCGAGCAGTGACCTCTCCATTTGTCAGGATGCTAGGAAATGACTGTGGACGCATCAGAAATGCCAAAGAAACATTATTAATTCATAACACCTTTATTCCTGCTGATTACAATGTGGCTTGGTGATATCAACGACTTTCCCGAGTCCTCGCTGACTGGTAGCAATGACACCAGGCAGCGCTGCGTGCTGTGACGTAGCGAAGGAATCTCCTTACTTCACACTTCGGCTGCGCGTGGCTGGTGGCGCCCGGCTGGCCGACTGGCTCGGCGGCGGACAGCAGGCCGCTGCGTGTAGGAGACTCCGGGTTGGAGTCCCTGTGCTGTCGGCACGAGAGGCGTTCTCGTAGTGCGGAGTGTACTCTGTCCCACCCCGTCTTCTTCCCTGGACCTCCTGGTGGCTCGTCCACAGTGGACGGGTGGAACGGGCTGCAGTCTCCCAGTGTCGTCGGCTCACGCGGTTGTGACGGCGGATGCACAGGGCCTAGGCCCCGCACGATCTCGACGACGGCTCACTGATAAGGTCAACATTGGTTGTGAGCGAGTCTGCCGCGATTTCTGCTAATCCTGGACTGATGATTGACAACGGCAGCAGAGAGTACCAGAGCTGGTACTGTCCTCTCACATCTGCTGCTGGATTGGCCGCCCTTACTGCAATATCTCCTTAATAAAGATTAACGTGTCGATCACTGAGCTGAGTGCTATGCAGCGACCCAGTACACATCTAACTGCGAGTGTCTTGTTGCTATCAAAGCTGGCATATTTAAAGGAAGCATGACCGATGTCCTGATGTCATGCTCGTTTGCTTGCACTCTACGAAAGTCTCCATCTAACACAAACCGGCGTGCTAAGCAATTCTCTCTCGCCTGTTGCATGTAACCAGGCCATTGCGCCTGCGTGACGACACATTCTGATATATGCACAATTCTCTTAGTTCTTGGCTAACCTGCTGCCTCTGGCTCTCAGCATAGGCAATGAAACTTTGACAATATACCACGTTTCCAACTCTTTACTATTCTGTGACACTACAGTACTACACACTATTCACAATAAACCCATGTAAATCCATTAAATCCAGGAAATTTACGTCGCTGCCTTATTTCCAAGTGAGGTGGAAAATGACACACTTGGTCCAGTCATAACACCTTTGTTGGCATATGAGCAGTTGGTCCTCTACTCTTCTTTGCTTGGATTTGTTGTTCCAATTCATTGTTTGGTCTCCCACATTTTGACGATGTGGTCCCAGCATGGCATAAACATTCGGCAACCTCCATGCAGAATTTGCTTATCTTTATGGTATTTTGATTCCCTTTACACTGTGCTATAGTACAAAATCCATGATTTGCCCATATCTAATGGATAGAATATTCTAAGGTACCACTTCTGATATAAGAATTTCATGTCTGCCCATAATACTGTCTAATAAATCTACATCTCCCATATGTTTGTTGTACAACTTTATTTGTTGAGGACATGACACTGTTATTCTTGCTTTTGTTTTCCTGTTATACCTGCTAACTTTCCTTTCCAGCAAGAGTAGAAAGAAGCATAACAGTTTATCATCTTCCTAAACAACATAGGAGACAACTCCTTGAACAGTTGCCACATGTTCGATACACGTACCTCTTTCCAGTTTTTTTCAATTCTTCTTCCTTTGGAAGCTTGCAATCTGTCACTCGGTCTCTTCTCACCGTTCGTAAACAATAAATGCCCTGCTTATGTAAGTGAACTAGAAGTGATAATGATGTGTAGTAATTGTCACAATAAAGTTTACAGTTTACATTTCTTTGCAGTACTCAGTTAAGGCGAACAACAGTATTTGCACTTGATCCTAAATCCTCCCTCCTCGGCAATCTTTTCTCAGGGCAGTTTTCATCACTTGTGAAAATTTCAAAATCATATGTGAACCCTGAGATTCTGCTAATAATGAATAGCTTGTACCCATATTTATGTGGCTTATTTGGCATATACTGTTTGAGATAACTCATCAGTTTTGTGAAACACATTTGCTAATCGACAGACATGCATTCTTCAATAGGAACTGTTTGGAAACGAGACCTCAGCAGGTCAATTATATACCTCAACTTGAAAAGTCTATCATGGCCATTTTCCCCCTAGGAATAATGTTACTGTTGTCACAGGATATAGCTAATGGTTTACTGGGATATTTCTGAACACTGTATCTTTGCGATACAAATCTGTCGATTGTAAAATGATTTACCTTTTAAAGTTCTTTGCAGGCCACTAAATAGAAAGGAGGCTCTTCTTTTAAAGCACCATCAATTGAATTTGCAATGTAATGGCCACAAGTGTTTGTACTATCACAAACGGAAATCCAGATAATGTAGTCCTTGAGTTCATTGCGTATTTCTACCAGAACCTTTACGAAAATTGTCGGTATGTAATTTTTACACAATGTTGATTCATCTGGTATATCTTGACTTAAGCAATATTTGCTCTGGAAGCCTTTGAGGATAGGGTTTGTAAGTTTGTCAGGGAGGATATTGCTTGCAATGAATGCTTCACATCAATCCATGTTAAACCGATTTTTTGGTTACCTTTGGACAAATCCCTGCAACTTGACTGTTGTCAGAAGTTGTTGTCGTGGTCCTTTCTTCTGCATTCCTGTGATATGAAGACTTGTCTCGATGTGCTGGGCTATTTGAAACTTTTTTTTTACATGAAGCGTTTTTCTCGCAAACTTGACAATATATATATAAAAAAAAAAAAAAAAAAAAAAAGATCCATCATGTGTAAATGTTCCAGGATGGTCAGCTATCCATGAAACAATATGTTTTTTCGGGCGGCATGGCGCACACACTTTACAAAATACACATCGTAAACACGTTCAGCTGTGTACAATAGAAAGCTAAACCGAAACCGTGGATGTACGACTAAAAGCTTGCATAGTTTCATTTAAGTGTTGCCGACTCGTACGGTATGACAGCAGAGGGGATTAACTGGAGGTGTGGGCGCAGGAGCATTGACTTTGTCTGCCTGTTCCTGTTCCTTATCTTTAATGATTTCACTAGGCAGTGGCCTCTCGTTTAGCGATTCCACGCAGTTCTAGGTCAATCTGTGAGACATCGGAACTAGATCGAACTAGAAACCGTAAGTCTAAATTTTTAAAATATTGTAAACATAGAGCGAAAATATGCATTGTCATTTGGTTTTAGTTAAAATATGCAATATTATTTATTTGTTTGTGTCAGAAGTACTAGGACACTGACTGTGCTGATTTAAAAAAAAAATACATATTTGTATAAATGAGTAATTCAAAGACATATGACCGTAATAAAATAGGGAAAAAGAGTTAGAAATCAATATTTAGATAATATGCACAGGAGTAAGAAATCAGTTTTTACATAATAAACACATTTACACTAGTTGTGTCCAGTATTTGGCAACATTGACTGCGTTGCTATAAGCCAAGGCCAGTTCCAGTACTGTACAAGAGTGTGGGCAGAGACGACATTTCAGGAGATAGGTTGTAGTTTGTTCATCTCCACACACACACACACACACACACACACACAATGTGTGTCCGCCTTGTGCAAAGTTGTCCTCCATTCTTGCAGAGCCGGAGTGCAGTCTGTTCAAGGACTTCCATGTGCACCATCCTTCTTGGTGACCAGGTGCAGAGTTTCTTCAATGAAGTCTTGCTCTGGATGGACATGATGTCTTTTTTTTCCACAGTTCAACCCTGGCTATACTTTGGTCTCTGTCAATAGGAACAGGAGACTGTAGAAAGTTCTTCCTGGACTTCAGTCGAGTGGTGGTAGCTGGTGTTCATGCAAGGGGTGGGCCAGGTTATTGCAGACCTTTTGCCTCTCGTTGCTAGCAGCTATCTCGCATCTAATATTGGGTGGGGCTATATCTGCAAGTGCATACAACTTCTGTATTGGCGTTGGCTTCAGACAGCCAGTGATCAGCCTGCAGGTTTCATTTAGGGCAGTGTCCACTTTTATTGCATTTGCATAATTGTACACTTGAGTAGCATATTCAGCAGCGGAGTGCCAGGGCAGTCGTTTTTACTGTCTGGGGGTGGGCACCCCATCCAGAACCAGTCACCTTGCGCAGCAGGCAATTTCGCGATGAAACCTTGGTTTTAAGGTAGGTGCAGTGTGCCTTGAAGGTCAGGGAGCGGTCCTGGGTAACACCAAGGTAAACTGGAGCACTTCAGTGTTCCAACTCCTTTCCATTCGAATTCACATGCAGCTGTTGAGAAGCTTCTCTGTTCTACGTTTTAGTTTTTGATGGGTTTGGCTTGAGATGGTTTTCCTCATAATATTCTGAGAGAATCTTCAGAGCAGCAGTGAGATTTTCTTCTACTGTCTCAAAATTCTTACCCCGAGTTGCCACTGCCAGGTCGTCTGCGTATAGGAAGCTTCTTATGTAGAGAGGAAGTGGTTGGTCACTGGTGTAGGTATTAAACAGCATTGGTGCTAAGACACTGCCTTGCGGGAGCCCAGTCTTTTGTATTCTCCATCTGCTCGGCCTGCCTTGAAATTCTACAAAGAAATGTCGATTCTGCAACAGGGTGGCAATGATTTGCATAAGCCTGAAGTCCATTGTAAGATCATACATCTTCCTTAGGATGATTTGATGTACAGTGTCATAGGAGCTGAAAACCATATTCTATGTGCTGTGTCAGGTTAAGGGTCTGTGTACAGCAGTTCTTTCCTGGCCTAAATCCAGCTTGCTCTGGCATGAGAAGAGGTTCGACCGGTAGTGTTATGCGGATCAATAACAGTCTTTCAAAAACCATGTAAAGATGGCACAGAAGTGATATTGGCCTGAAGTTCTTTGGGTCTTTTGGCTGCTTTCCAGGTTTCAGAACAGCAACAACTTCAGTCTTCCTCCAAATTTGAGGGATTTGGCATCATTCCAGGCAGTTATTGAAGAGCTGTAGAATCCATTGCTTGGTAAGGTTTCCAAAGTGATGAATCTGCTCTATACGCATATCATCTTGTCCGGCTGCCTTGCCTGTCATGCTCTTTTTTTTATGGTGTCTTCCAACTCTTTGATAGTGAATGGGTTGGACAAGTTAGATGTTTCTTCTTTGACATTTCTTTGAAGCTTAGATGGTGTTCTTGTTTTATTTGTTTTGCCATTTATCGAGAGTTGAGGAGCAATCTGGTTAAGTGTAATGTTGGAGTGCACGTGGCCTTTCGTGGGATCATTGTTCAGAAATCTTATTAACTTCCAGGTGCCTCTGCTGTTTTTTGCCATGTCCAGTTCTTCCATCAGCTTAACCCAGCACTCTATCTTTATTTTACTCATCAATTTACCTTTAATTAGCACAATAAGCCTGTCAAACAGCTTGTGCTTCACAAAAGACTTCAATACAAAAATAGCTTTGTCTAAATGTTTGACACATTTACTATCTACATATATATACTTAATAGTGCAATGCATTCTTTGTATATGCATGTTGGTATTGATTCCAGCTTTCAATCTATGGCAATATGCCCATCAATTTGCATCCCCAACGTAGTTGTCTCGAAGTATGTGGCAAATTGAACTGTATTAGGATCACATTCCAATCTCTCTAGCACAATATGTAACATCTCGTCAAACGAATCTACATCCTGCTCATGCACCAAAGTTCTGATTTGCTTGTATACTTCACCATGTTTTTCTACACCTTGAATCTTACATTTGATATTCTTCCTCCAACATCTATCAACATGCCATGTACAATAAAGTTGCATTGATGGAGCTGCCATGACATCATTGCATGCAATAAAGAAAGTCTCGGCCAAATCTGACATAAAAACATATGGCGAAATTGGTACAACCTGCCTCTTTATACGCTGGAAAAAATATTGACAGCATCTGGGAGTCATTCCTGTCAGATATTAGAAACACGCATGGAAACCTTTATCTCAGATCGTCTAGCACTAGTTGAGTTACAAGTTCAAAATTATATCAGCTGAGACCATGTGTCCTATCAACATAAACACAGTTGTTCCCATATTTCTTTAATATCTCGCCTTTAGCATTGTTCATAATTATCAATGCAAAATCAGAGCGCTTTAATTGAGGGTATGAATCAAGAACCACATGTTGTGGTTTATAGAAAAGCACAGGAGGACTGTCTCAACCATTTACTTCGTTTACCCATCCTTCTACACTGATTGCATCATTATGGTGTCTTATTGACTTGAAGGACAAATTATAAGATCAATCTATATTATGTATATTCTGTCTCGTAATCAAATGTATCCTTTCCAAGTTCGAATCTACAATTGTATCTCGAATTTTGCCTAATATGAGAGAATGGTATGCCACTTGCTATATCTGCAACAATACTTTCCCTTTCTCTTTTTGTTAGTTGCAGATGACATAACTGGGATTTGTGGCCAACATGGGTTGAAACATATTTCACGCAGCAGGTTCCATCCTTTTTCATATCTACTCTCATCTTAGCATGCATCAATCTTACTACTACCTTGCAATTTAAGACATCGCACATTTTTTTTCCTATAGACACAAACTTACCAGAATGGTGACAAATATAAGAAACAGCTTCTGAATCAACCTTAGCATGGGAACGACGACGTTTGACAAACCTTAAGAGCGTTGTCTGCTCAGTTTCCTCCTTCCCCTTCCGAAATTCATCAGCAGTGCTAAAATGTAATATTTCACATCTACGTCACATGCCGACTGTCAATGTTCAAAGAGGCACTTTTCAGAAGTATTTCTTTCATTGCACAGGGCGCACACAAACAATTTTTTCTGCTCTATTTGCAGTCCATGAACCTCTAACAAGTATCTATTCAAATTACCTTTTTTAGGATAGACCTTATCGCACACATGACACTGAAAAATCATGTTGGACACAAAGAAAATTTTTCATTGCTTACACACACACACACACACACACACACACACACACACACACTTACACACCACAGCACAGCACAGCACAGCATAAAGTAACAGTAAGGCCAAAATACACTTATTCCATTAACTACGTATTTGCTGACAAAACTGCACGTGTAAACTTTCCAAAGATAAGAATGTCTACGCCACAGCTCCTTCGAAATGAACAAATCCTATTGGATATTGCTACGCTAAAATGCTATTGGTTATTTTCGTTTCGAGCCAAGCTCTCCGTAAAGCTGTTGTCCAGCATTATTGCTCAGTCTGTGTACATGTAACACAGCGTAAAAGTATCCTTGTGATCGTACTTGACTGTGCTGGACACAGCTTGGCTTCAGCTCCATGAGAAATGAAATCCAATGAGATTCGAGCAAGTGTGGAGGAATATATGGCATACTGTTTACAACAGGATTATTCTTATGATGAACAGAGTATAGTGCCAAAGTTCACTGTACACAAAAAGTGTTTGCTCCAAAAGTGAGGTTAAATTGACAAGCTTTGTTGATACGTATACAGTTTGTTTGACCCATCCTTAGTGAATTTAACAGACGAGTTTGCTCCATCTTGAGACCATTAACAAACTTTTGAAAGTTTCATTGTCTATTCCAAGGAAGTTGATGTAATCATCGGGTTTTGAGAGTAATATTTCTTTTAGCAGATTATCATGGGTAAATATCTCATTTTCAGCTGTTTCCCAGACCAAGCCTTGTTTTCTTCTTTCTCTTTAAACACTGTGTCAAAGTCAGTGCCAGGACTGCTTTGTCTGTATTTGTGCCCATTCTCACTACTGTCAAAATACTCACAAACAGTGTTTGCTTCCAAGCGAAGTTAGACTGACAAACTTTGTACCTGCACAGACTTGCTTGACAAATCTGCGACTAGACAAGGACACATTTGACAAACAAGTTTCCTCATTTACAGGGGCCTTAACGTCCAGCTGTTTGATGCAGTCTATGTTTATTTATTTATTTAATTAATTTGCTCGTAACAGGTAATTTTTACATGCATGTGCCTTTTTAACAAAGCATATAATGAATAAAAGTGAAATTTTTACAATTAGAGTTTTCATTTTACATTATTTCTTATTACATTATAAATGCATGTAAAGTATATAAAACCATAAAAATTAATTTCTGATTATATCATAAATGTATATAAAGTATATAAAAAATTAATTATTTCAATTAGAATTTTCTTTTTACATTATTTCTTATTACATCATATTTCATTTAGGTCCAGATTATTGGGGCATTTTTTAATAAGACACTGCTTGACGCACTGTTTTGATTTCATCCAGTAATGTATTGTGGAAAACTGCTCCGTGCATATAAGGACTTTTTGCTGTTAGAGTTAATCTTCTGGTAACCATGTGAAAGTCTTTTATGCCTTGCTTCATAGTGGTGGATGTCCATATTTCTTTTTGTGATCTTAGTGTCTTCTTTCACTAGCATTATGGTTTCTAGTATATACATGGCATAAACTGTAAGAATATTGTCTAGTGAACAGTGTTTTACAAGAGCTTCTTTGTTTTACTTTTGTTACAATCCTTAAGGCTCGCTTTTGTGGTATGAAGACTCTTTTCATATTTGTTTGGCATGTGCTGCCCCACAGTACTATCCCACATGACAAGAAAGGGTATACTAACCCTTAGAGTTTCCGAATTGAGATATAGTGATAATCTTCTTAGTACATATAGACTGGATGTAGTTTATTTTTGCAGACATGGTCAACTTGCTGCTTCCATGAGAGAGTGTCGTCTATGTGTAGTCCCAAGAATTTACAATCTGAACAGCTATTTGACAGTATTTCCTTAGTCTTGGTGTTTTGCCTGTTTATACCACTGGGTTTAAAATGAATGATATTTGTTTTTTCCATGTTTATTTTCAAGTTGTCTTTTTCGAAGTGTGCCCTTGCCTTCTCAATAAAGCTACGAATTTCTTCGACTAGGACGGTCTCACTGTCTGCACAAGACACACCAGATGTATCATTGGCATACATAGTGACCATTTGCTTACTGTCTAGAGAACTTGTGAAATCATTTGTGTAACATATGAATAGGGCAGGACCTAAAATAGAGCCCTTGGGAACCCCAAAATGTATTTTTCTTATACTTGACATTTTCCACTCTAGTATTTCTCCGTTGTAATATAGGGTTTCTGTGCACTGTTGCCTGCCTTTTAAATATGTTTCAAGCAGTTACATGAGTTTTCCAGTGACACCACTCTTTGCAATTTTTGACAGAGTACATCATGATGTACTCTGTCAAAAGCTTTTGAGATGTCCAAGAATATTCCTGCCATTTGAGACTTTTCATTTACGTTTTCAAGTATGTGGTGAGTAAATTGTACAGCTGCTGACATGGTGCTTCGACCCTTCCGGAAACCATGTTGGAAATCACCTAGTATTTCAGCATTATTGTAGTGTTCCAGGATTCTTTTTAATATTATTTTTTCTATCAGTTTGCTGAATGTTGAGATAAGGGCTATGGGCCTGTGTAGTTCTATACATGCTTTCCTTCCCCTTTTTTGTGTAATGGTTTAATTACAGACAGTTTCAACCTGTCTGGGAACACACCTTCTTCGAGTGTACAGCTTATAAGATGAAGTAGTGGTTTCAACAGTTCATGTTTGCATTTCTTCATTGGATATGGAGAAATTTCATCTATTCCTGCTGATTTTTTGTTTTTGACGCTATCAATGTGCTGGAAAATATCATAAGCTTTTACTGCGGGTAGTGTACTACTGCAGTCCTGTTTGTCACTATTCGTGAATATGTGCTGTTTATCCTGTTTCATACATTCATCATTTTCGACAATGTCTATGAAGTAATTATTGAAAACATTGCTGACCAGAAAGGAATCGGAAATGACATTATTGTTCGCGGTTAATTCTACATTATTAATTTTGGTGTCTGTTTCCTTATTTCTTATTTTATTTACAACTGACCAGCAAGGCTTTGAGACATTATCTGAGTTTTGTATCTCTTGGCTGATTCTTTCTGCTTTTAATTTTCTGATTTCTTTGCAGTACCTGTATTTGTACTGCTTGTAGGTTTCTTTGTGTACCTCTGAGTCAGTTAGTCTGTGTAAGCGATACATGTTTTCCATTTTTTCTTTTATCTTTTGTTTTACAGTCTAATGGCACAGGTTTTGATGTTAAAGGTTGGTTTTTGTGGATATTTACTTTTGTTATTGGCATTGTTCTATTTAGGTGCCCAGTCAGGATTTCTGCAAATTCGTTCCATTTATTGCTTACCCCATTGGTAGTAATAACTGATTCCCATGATTCCTGACTTTACCAAAGTCTTAGCTTGGCAATGTTGTTTGCAGATAGTATTCACTTGTGCTCATACATTTTAGTACTAGTGTTTGGCCAAAATGATCTGAAAGGTGACCATTTATGATGTCTGCTGAGATGATATGGCCATAATTTGTAATGATATGATCAACTGATGTGGGTGTGTTAGACATTCTAGTGGGTACTAGTCCAAGAATGTCTTTAGCCCCATAGGAGAGGATACAATCTGCAAAACGCTTGCTTTCCTGGTTGTCGAGTAAGGTGTTTATGTTCAGATCTCCAAGTATGATAACATTTACATTTCTGCAACCTGACATTGATTTACTTAGAATTCCATCAAGTGATTCCAGGAAAGCGTCAAAGTTGCCACTCGGGGATCTATATATACCTATAACAATGAATGAAATAGTACAAAATGTGAGTTTAAGAGCTGTAATTTCGAAATCTTTGTCAGCATTGAATTTTTTTGTACATAATACTTTTTCTGTGGCTGTTATTAACTTACATTTTCTCACGTAAATGGCGACACCACTGCCTTTATTTTGTGTTCTATAGTAGAATGTTGCTAGGTTATGGTCTTCTAATTTGAAATGATGAATGTTGTCTACTGGTTTTTGGTGTGACTATTACTACATGTGGAGCTAGCTCTGCGATGAATGATTCAAATGCATTTATTTTGTTTCCTAAACCCTGAACACAATAATGCAGAAACGATAAATTGCACTCATTTGAACTGAGGTCTGGTTGAGGCATATATGTGGATCATGCACACTTGCATCTGGTGGAAAGTTTTATTGCCCCAAAAAAAGTCACTTTTGTCCTGCTGATGTATTGTATCACTGACCTGGTATTTCGGGGTTGATTCATCTGTGAATTTGTAATTTTTGTCCTCGAGAGGGATGGCCACTGTAGCATAACGCTAGACATTCACTTTGTTGTTTACTATTTCTTCGATGTGTGGAATTTTCTTCGTATGCTGCTTATGCCCACAAATGTTATGTTTTCGAATCTCTAGCATATATTTTTATTTCCTTATTTGCTCGCCGCACTTCTTCATTTATACATGACCTATTTGGTAAGTCGTGTCGGTGTGGAACCGAGGAGATGATAACCAGGCACGGCTCGTGGTTTCTATACTGGGGAAGGCTGCGGCATTTATCGAACAGAGCCAACATAGACCTCGGGTTACACTACAGATTAGTCTGACATAAACAACTAAGAATTCAGCGGGAGGGGGGTGGGCAGATCACTCTCTACCCATAATTTTATGTACTGTATCTTCTAGACTCGCGTATTAAATATCATTAGAAGCTAACTTTGAGTTAAAATCTTTGGTTAGTGTTTTTATGTGTCATCATTACATTTTCTGACACTTTGCAGCAAATCATACGAAAAGACGTGTTTTGGAGAGATCTTTAATGCGATGAATGTTAACTTTGCGGCTGCTTAATATTTTTGGTGTTTTCAGTTATAAACTTAAGGTGTTTCTTGTGTTTTACCTCCAAAGCTCGAAGTTTATGAGTTCGCATGACGATACTGTTTTGTTTTGGTGACGTCACAGGTCTTGTGCTGTGATTGGGTGACATGAGTAATCCGTGCAACTGCCATATTAATTCACATGTTTGAGAAGCGAACAGTTCATATTTATTGTGTATTATGAAAATATGCATTTATGTGAAATAGCACACTAAAGATCTCTCCAAAATATGTCATTTTTAGTATGGTTTGTTGTGCTGAAGTACACAAAATGTGACACTGTAGCGCAACACACTGTACCAGTACCAAAAGTGATTCGTTTCGGAAAATGTCATCACGTTTATGACTGGCTAAACATGACACTACCCTTTTTACTCACTTCACTTAATAGGCTAAGTAGGACTTCATCATCATCATCATCATCATCATCATTTATTGCCTTATCGGGCCTTTAAGGCCTACAGCAAGAAGAACAAAAGGAAAAGTAAAGACAAAAAGACTTACAAAAGTACTCTATACAGTAGTAAAAGTTACATATGTACATTACAGCTTAAAGAAGAAACGAAAAAATAAACAGGGCATTCAATCAAAGGTTTAAAAGGCAAGAGGGATACATTACAGAAACAAAAAACAAAAAAAAAAAACACACACGCAGTGTCTGTCAATTACACGAGAGGAGGGAGCTGTTGCAGATGGCAGTCCATCTCATCCGGTCGTTGGCGTCCTCCTCCACGGCTGCTGGTTCCACTTCTTTCAGGATCGTTGTTATCCTATCCTTCCATCGAGTTCTTGGGCGTCCTCTAGGGCGTTTTCCTGTGGGTTGAGAGTGGAGGACTCTGTTTGGAAGGGATCCGTCTAACCAAAGATTTTAATATAAAAAAATTACCTCTTATCAATTATGAATGCACTTTTGCTTACCTCAATTCATTTGTTTATAGATAAAGTCTGCTCGTATCCCCTTCTGCACAGCAAAATGGTCTATGACCATTTCATTGAAATTTGGCTGATTCAGTAATTCTTTTTCTAGGGAACACATCGCAAGCGCACGAAGTCTGTCCTCATTCATAGCGTTGCGCATGAATGTTTTCACTCGCTTTAACGTAGAGAAGCAGCATTCTGCCTCTCCGGTCGTCATAGGGAAGGTTACTATTATTTGCAGGACTTTTACACTTTCAGGAAAAGCTTTAGCCAGATTGTTGTCGTAAAGAAAGTTCAACAAGGTCAAAGCACCTGATGCCTTCATAAAATCTTCGGCTGTACAACATGTTCAACTCATGACATAGATCTGAAGACTGTAAATTGAACAAATTAACAGCTATTTTGAGCTCTTTTTCGGAAAAATAGTTTGATGTTTTGCTAACAACGATGGATCAAACAGTGATCATTGAAACTGAATCATTCTCTGCTCTGGTTTGTGATGAGGTCACAAACGTTTTGTGCACACACTATTCTTGATTCTGTGAAATGTCCCCATTTTGCAGTTGGTTCTACCTGTTCCCAGTGATCGTCAGTTTCAAGTGAGGCCCTAATTTGCTGGACAGAATCTGCAAAGTGCGATACATATTCAACAGTTTTCACTGCATCAATATTCCTCTGCTGCAGTTGATTGAAGAGAATCTCACAATGAGGCATGACTGTATTAAAAAAATTTAACCAGAAGAGGAAATCTTCATCTCAGAGGAAACCTTTCAGTCGCGTGGCCTTGTTTATTGTCTTGTAATCACTGGCATCGTCATCAATAATTCTTTCTAGGCATTCAACAATTTCATTTTGGTATTTGTACACAGTGGTTACGCTCCGTGATTTAAAATTCCATCTGATGGACTGAGGACAGGTAGGAATACGCTTCTTCACTACATCTTCAAGAATGGCTGTACGGCTAGAAGACCGGGAAAAAAGGTGGAAATTCCTTCCAAGTTGCTAAAGAAGATCTACACTTGTTTATTGCCCATCACACAATGTTCAACAATTAAATTTAACTGATGGACGGAACAGTGATTACAGTGAGCATTCCTGTACATTTCTCTAATTCTAGTCTGAACTCTACTTTTATGGCCACTCATAACAGGAGCACCGTCGTAACACTGAGCTATCAGTTTTTCAGGTGTTTCATGTACATTCATTTTCTCTAGCTTGCAGAGAACAGCTGCAGTTACATCGTCTGCACTGTGACCTTTTGGGCATACAAAGGAAATAAATCTTTCATTTATTTGCCCCAGTAGCTCATAGCGAATTATTAGGACCAGTTGCGACAAATTTGCACAGTCAGTAGTTTCCTCAATTGCCTTTGACAGTTCACTCCTGATGAGATTGAGGCATACCTCATAAATTGATTCCAGGAGTTCATTTTGAATTGTCTTCGATAGGCCTAAGAAAACACGGATTTCTGATTTCTCAATGTGCTGCTTCAAGACGCAGTCCAGTTCTGCCATAAGACTGACTAAACCTCGAAAAATGCCTGGGTTTTTGGAATCTTCTGTTTCGTCATGGCCCCTTAAGGCGAGCTCGAATTTGCCGCAAAATTTAATACAGTCTTATCAGTTTACCCAGAATATACTGATTTTTTGATACATTTTCATTATATATCTTTATATTACGGCGGTAAGCACTACTACTCTTCTTTGAAAAAAATTTTCTATAATTTTTGAGAATACAGATAGTAGAGCAATGGGCTTGTAATCAGCCACTTCATCCTTTTTAACTTTTTTGAATAGTGGTTTGAGCTTAGCTGTTTTTAGGCATGATGGGAAAATTCTGGTTTGAAAGGGACTGTAATAAAGGTGAGCTAATGGTTCAGTAATTAGATCTCCACATTTTTTACTAATGCTGTCTGGGATGCCATCTATTCCAGTGGAATGATTCACTTTTAAAGTTCTGATAACTGACAGGACTTCTTTCTGGATTGTTGGAAAGAGAAACAGTGAAGTAGGATTTATGTTGATATTTACAAATGATACTGAGCAGTTTGTATTGCAAGATTTGATTTCAGCAATTAATTGCTCACTTATATTGCTAAAATAAGTATTGAACACATTTGGTATTTCTTTAGGATCATTAATTTATTTGCCGTTACAATTCAATTTAATGTTGGGATTTTGAGGGGAAACATTGTCAGCTTGCTGTTTCACTATACTCCACACAGCTTGCATTTTGTTATTGGAGTTATTTATATAGCAATCATTTTTCATTACTTTAACTTCTTTGAAAAACACACACACACACACACACACACACACACACACACACACACACACGCGCTATTGGTTATTTTCGTTTCGAGCCAAGCTCTCCGTAAAGCTGTTGTCCAGCATTATTGCTCAGTCTGTGTACATGTAACACAGCGTAAAAGTATCCTTGTGATCGTACTTGACTGTGCTGGACACAGCTTGGCTTCAGCTCCATGAGAAATGAAATCCAATGAGATTCGAGCAAGTGTGGAGGAATATATGGCATACTGTTTACAACAGGATTATTCTTATGATGAACAGAGTATAGTGCCAAAGTTCACTGTACACAAAAAGTGTTTGCTCCAAAAGTGAGGTTAAATTGACAAGCTTTGTTGATACGTATACAGTTTGTTTGACCCATCCTTAGTGAATTTAACAGACGAGTTTGCTCCATCTTGAGACCATTAACAAACTTTTGAAAGTTTCATTGTCTATTCCAAGGAAGTTGATGTAATCATCGGGTTTTGAGAGTAATATTTCTTTTAGCAGATTATCATGGGTAAATATCTCATTTTCAGCTGTTTCCCAGACCAAGCCTTGTTTTCTTCTTTCTCTTTAAACACTGTGTCAAAGTCAGTGCCAGGACTGCTTTGTCTGTATTTGTGCCCATTCTCACTACTGTCAAAATACTCACAAACAGTGTTTGCTTCCAAGCGAAGTTAGACTGACAAACTTTGTACCTGCACAGACTTGCTTGACAAATCTGCGACTAGACAAGGACACATTTGACAAACAAGTTTCCTCATTTACAGGGGCCTTAACGTCCAGCTGTTTGATGCAGTCTATGTTTATTTATTTATTTAATTAATTTGCTCGTAACAGGTAATTTTTACATGCATGTGCCTTTTTAACAAAGCATATAATGAATAAAAGTGAAATTTTTACAATTAGAGTTTTCATTTTACATTATTTCTTATTACATTATAAATGCATGTAAAGTATATAAAACCATAAAAATTAATTTCTGATTATATCATAAATGTATATAAAGTATATAAAAAATTAATTATTTCAATTAGAATTTTCTTTTTACATTATTTCTTATTACATCATATTTCATTTAGGTCCAGATTATTGGGGCATTTTTTAATAAGACACTGCTTGACGCACTGTTTTGATTTCATCCAGTAATGTATTGTGGAAAACTGCTCCGTGCATATAAGGACTTTTTGCTGTTAGAGTTAATCTTCTGGTAACCATGTGAAAGTCTTTTATGCCTTGCTTCATAGTGGTGGATGTCCATATTTCTTTTTGTGATCTTAGTGTCTTCTTTCACTAGCATTATGGTTTCTAGTATATACATGGCATAAACTGTAAGAATATTGTCTAGTGAACAGTGTTTTACAAGAGCTTCTTTGTTTTACTTTTGTTACAATCCTTAAGGCTCGCTTTTGTGGTATGAAGACTCTTTTCATATTTGTTTGGCATGTGCTGCCCCACAGTACTATCCCACATGACAAGAAAGGGTATACTAACCCTTAGAGTTTCCGAATTGAGATATAGTGATAATCTTCTTAGTACATATAGACTGGATGTAGTTTATTTTTGCAGACATGGTCAACTTGCTGCTTCCATGAGAGAGTGTCGTCTATGTGTAGTCCCAAGAATTTACAATCTGAACAGCTATTTGACAGTATTTCCTTAGTCTTGGTGTTTTGCCTGTTTATACCACTGGGTTTAAAATGAATGATATTTGTTTTTTCCATGTTTATTTTCAAGTTGTCTTTTTCGAAGTGTGCCCTTGCCTTCTCAATAAAGCTACGAATTTCTTCGACTAGGACGGTCTCACTGTCTGCACAAGACACACCAGATGTATCATTGGCATACATAGTGACCATTTGCTTACTGTCTAGAGAACTTGTGAAATCATTTGTGTAACATATGAATAGGGCAGGACCTAAAATAGAGCCCTTGGGAACCCCAAAATGTATTTTTCTTATACTTGACATTTTCCACTCTAGTATTTCTCCGTTGTAATATAGGGTTTCTGTGCACTGTTGCCTGCCTTTTAAATATGTTTCAAGCAGTTACATGAGTTTTCCAGTGACACCACTCTTTGCAATTTTTGACAGAGTACATCATGATGTACTCTGTCAAAAGCTTTTGAGATGTCCAAGAATATTCCTGCCATTTGAGACTTTTCATTTACGTTTTCAAGTATGTGGTGAGTAAATTGTACAGCTGCTGACATGGTGCTTCGACCCTTCCGGAAACCATGTTGGAAATCACCTAGTATTTCAGCATTATTGTAGTGTTCCAGGATTCTTTTTAATATTATTTTTTCTATCAGTTTGCTGAATGTTGAGATAAGGGCTATGGGCCTGTGTAGTTCTATACATGCTTTCCTTCCCCTTTTTTGTGTAATGGTTTAATTACAGACAGTTTCAACCTGTCTGGGAACACACCTTCTTCGAGTGTACAGCTTATAAGATGAAGTAGTGGTTTCAACAGTTCATGTTTGCATTTCTTCATTGGATATGGAGAAATTTCATCTATTCCTGCTGATTTTTTGTTTTTGACGCTATCAATGTGCTGGAAAATATCATAAGCTTTTACTGCGGGTAGTGTACTACTGCAGTCCTGTTTGTCACTATTCGTGAATATGTGCTGTTTATCCTGTTTCATACATTCATCATTTTCGACAATGTCTATGAAGTAATTATTGAAAACATTGCTGACCAGAAAGGAATCGGAAATGACATTATTGTTCGCGGTTAATTCTACATTATTAATTTTGGTGTCTGTTTCCTTATTTCTTATTTTATTTACAACTGACCAGCAAGGCTTTGAGACATTATCTGAGTTTTGTATCTCTTGGCTGATTCTTTCTGCTTTTAATTTTCTGATTTCTTTGCAGTACCTGTATTTGTACTGCTTGTAGGTTTCTTTGTGTACCTCTGAGTCAGTTAGTCTGTGTAAGCGATACATGTTTTCCATTTTTTCTTTTATCTTTTGTTTTACAGTCTAATGGCACAGGTTTTGATGTTAAAGGTTGGTTTTTGTGGATATTTACTTTTGTTATTGGCATTGTTCTATTTAGGTGCCCAGTCAGGATTTCTGCAAATTCGTTCCATTTATTGCTTACCCCATTGGTAGTAATAACTGATTCCCATGATTCCTGACTTTACCAAAGTCTTAGCTTGGCAATGTTGTTTGCAGATAGTATTCACTTGTGCTCATACATTTTAGTACTAGTGTTTGGCCAAAATGATCTGAAAGGTGACCATTTATGATGTCTGCTGAGATGATATGGCCATAATTTGTAATGATATGATCAACTGATGTGGGTGTGTTAGACATTCTAGTGGGTACTAGTCCAAGAATGTCTTTAGCCCCATAGGAGAGGATACAATCTGCAAAACGCTTGCTTTCCTGGTTGTCGAGTAAGGTGTTTATGTTCAGATCTCCAAGTATGATAACATTTACATTTCTGCAACCTGACATTGATTTACTTAGAATTCCATCAAGTGATTCCAGGAAAGCGTCAAAGTTGCCACTCGGGGATCTATATATACCTATAACAATGAATGAAATAGTACAAAATGTGAGTTTAAGAGCTGTAATTTCGAAATCTTTGTCAGCATTGAATTTTTTTGTACATAATACTTTTTCTGTGGCTGTTATTAACTTACATTTTCTCACGTAAATGGCGACACCACTGCCTTTATTTTGTGTTCTATAGTAGAATGTTGCTAGGTTATGGTCTTCTAATTTGAAATGATGAATGTTGTCTACTGGTTTTTGGTGTGACTATTACTACATGTGGAGCTAGCTCTGCGATGAATGATTCAAATGCATTTATTTTGTTTCCTAAACCCTGAACACAATAATGCAGAAACGATAAATTGCACTCATTTGAACTGAGGTCTGGTTGAGGCATATATGTGGATCATGCACACTTGCATCTGGTGGAAAGTTTTATTGCCCCAAAAAAAGTCACTTTTGTCCTGCTGATGTATTGTATCACTGACCTGGTATTTCGGGGTTGATTCATCTGTGAATTTGTAATTTTTGTCCTCGAGAGGGATGGCCACTGTAGCATAACGCTAGACATTCACTTTGTTGTTTACTATTTCTTCGATGTGTGGAATTTTCTTCGTATGCTGCTTATGCCCACAAATGTTATGTTTTCGAATCTCTAGCATATATTTTTATTTCCTTATTTGCTCGCCGCACTTCTTCATTTATACATGACCTATTTGGTAAGTCGTGTCGGTGTGGAACCGAGGAGATGATAACCAGGCACGGCTCGTGGTTTCTATACTGGGGAAGGCTGCGGCATTTATCGAACAGAGCCAACATAGACCTCGGGTTACACTACAGATTAGTCTGACATAAACAACTAAGAATTCAGCGGGAGGGGGGTGGGCAGATCACTCTCTACCCATAATTTTATGTACTGTATCTTCTAGACTCGCGTATTAAATATCATTAGAAGCTAACTTTGAGTTAAAATCTTTGGTTAGTGTTTTTATGTGTCATCATTACATTTTCTGACACTTTGCAGCAAATCATACGAAAAGACGTGTTTTGGAGAGATCTTTAATGCGATGAATGTTAACTTTGCGGCTGCTTAATATTTTTGGTGTTTTCAGTTATAAACTTAAGGTGTTTCTTGTGTTTTACCTCCAAAGCTCGAAGTTTATGAGTTCGCATGACGATACTGTTTTGTTTTGGTGACGTCACAGGTCTTGTGCTGTGATTGGGTGACATGAGTAATCCGTGCAACTGCCATATTAATTCACATGTTTGAGAAGCGAACAGTTCATATTTATTGTGTATTATGAAAATATGCATTTATGTGAAATAGCACACTAAAGATCTCTCCAAAATATGTCATTTTTAGTATGGTTTGTTGTGCTGAAGTACACAAAATGTGACACTGTAGCGCAACACACTGTACCAGTACCAAAAGTGATTCGTTTCGGAAAATGTCATCACGTTTATGACTGGCTAAACATGACACTACCCTTTTTACTCACTTCACTTAATAGGCTAAGTAGGACTTCATCATCATCATCATCATCATCATTTATTGCCTTATCGGGCCTTTAAGGCCTACAGCAAGAAGAACAAAAGGAAAAGTAAAGACAAAAAGACTTACAAAAGTACTCTATACAGTAGTAAAAGTTACATATGTACATTACAGCTTAAAGAAGAAACGAAAAAATAAACAGGGCATTCAATCAAAGGTTTAAAAGGCAAGAGGGATACATTACAGAAACAAAAAACAAAAAAAAAAAACACACACGCAGTGTCTGTCAATTACACGAGAGGAGGGAGCTGTTGCAGATGGCAGTCCATCTCATCCGGTCGTTGGCGTCCTCCTCCACGGCTGCTGGTTCCACTTCTTTCAGGATCGTTGTTATCCTATCCTTCCATCGAGTTCTTGGGCGTCCTCTAGGGCGTTTTCCTGTGGGTTGAGAGTGGAGGACTCTGTTTGGAAGGGATCCGTCTAACCAAAGATTTTAATATAAAAAAATTACCTCTTATCAATTATGAATGCACTTTTGCTTACCTCAATTCATTTGTTTATAGATAAAGTCTGCTCGTATCCCCTTCTGCACAGCAAAATGGTCTATGACCATTTCATTGAAATTTGGCTGATTCAGTAATTCTTTTTCTAGGGAACACATCGCAAGCGCACGAAGTCTGTCCTCATTCATAGCGTTGCGCATGAATGTTTTCACTCGCTTTAACGTAGAGAAGCAGCATTCTGCCTCTCCGGTCGTCATAGGGAAGGTTACTATTATTTGCAGGACTTTTACACTTTCAGGAAAAGCTTTAGCCAGATTGTTGTCGTAAAGAAAGTTCAACAAGGTCAAAGCACCTGATGCCTTCATAAAATCTTCGGCTGTACAACATGTTCAACTCATGACATAGATCTGAAGACTGTAAATTGAACAAATTAACAGCTATTTTGAGCTCTTTTTCGGAAAAATAGTTTGATGTTTTGCTAACAACGATGGATCAAACAGTGATCATTGAAACTGAATCATTCTCTGCTCTGGTTTGTGATGAGGTCACAAACGTTTTGTGCACACACTATTCTTGATTCTGTGAAATGTCCCCATTTTGCAGTTGGTTCTACCTGTTCCCAGTGATCGTCAGTTTCAAGTGAGGCCCTAATTTGCTGGACAGAATCTGCAAAGTGCGATACATATTCAACAGTTTTCACTGCATCAATATTCCTCTGCTGCAGTTGATTGAAGAGAATCTCACAATGAGGCATGACTGTATTAAAAAAATTTAACCAGAAGAGGAAATCTTCATCTCAGAGGAAACCTTTCAGTCGCGTGGCCTTGTTTATTGTCTTGTAATCACTGGCATCGTCATCAATAATTCTTTCTAGGCATTCAACAATTTCATTTTGGTATTTGTACACAGTGGTTACGCTCCGTGATTTAAAATTCCATCTGATGGACTGAGGACAGGTAGGAATACGCTTCTTCACTACATCTTCAAGAATGGCTGTACGGCTAGAAGACCGGGAAAAAAGGTGGAAATTCCTTCCAAGTTGCTAAAGAAGATCTACACTTGTTTATTGCCCATCACACAATGTTCAACAATTAAATTTAACTGATGGACGGAACAGTGATTACAGTGAGCATTCCTGTACATTTCTCTAATTCTAGTCTGAACTCTACTTTTATGGCCACTCATAACAGGAGCACCGTCGTAACACTGAGCTATCAGTTTTTCAGGTGTTTCATGTACATTCATTTTCTCTAGCTTGCAGAGAACAGCTGCAGTTACATCGTCTGCACTGTGACCTTTTGGGCATACAAAGGAAATAAATCTTTCATTTATTTGCCCCAGTAGCTCATAGCGAATTATTAGGACCAGTTGCGACAAATTTGCACAGTCAGTAGTTTCCTCAATTGCCTTTGACAGTTCACTCCTGATGAGATTGAGGCATACCTCATAAATTGATTCCAGGAGTTCATTTTGAATTGTCTTCGATAGGCCTAAGAAAACACGGATTTCTGATTTCTCAATGTGCTGCTTCAAGACGCAGTCCAGTTCTGCCATAAGACTGACTAAACCTCGAAAAATGCCTGGGTTTTTGGAATCTTCTGTTTCGTCATGGCCCCTTAAGGCGAGCTCGAATTTGCCGCAAAATTTAATACAGTCTTATCAGTTTACCCAGAATATACTGATTTTTTGATACATTTTCATTATATATCTTTATATTACGGCGGTAAGCACTACTACTCTTCTTTGAAAAAAATTTTCTATAATTTTTGAGAATACAGATAGTAGAGCAATGGGCTTGTAATCAGCCACTTCATCCTTTTTAACTTTTTTGAATAGTGGTTTGAGCTTAGCTGTTTTTAGGCATGATGGGAAAATTCTGGTTTGAAAGGGACTGTAATAAAGGTGAGCTAATGGTTCAGTAATTAGATCTCCACATTTTTTACTAATGCTGTCTGGGATGCCATCTATTCCAGTGGAATGATTCACTTTTAAAGTTCTGATAACTGACAGGACTTCTTTCTGGATTGTTGGAAAGAGAAACAGTGAAGTAGGATTTATGTTGATATTTACAAATGATACTGAGCAGTTTGTATTGCAAGATTTGATTTCAGCAATTAATTGCTCACTTATATTGCTAAAATAAGTATTGAACACATTTGGTATTTCTTTAGGATCATTAATTTATTTGCCGTTACAATTCAATTTAATGTTGGGATTTTGAGGGGAAACATTGTCAGCTTGCTGTTTCACTATACTCCACACAGCTTGCATTTTGTTATTGGAGTTATTTATATAGCAATCATTTTTCATTACTTTAACTTCTTTGAAAAACACACACACACACACACACACACACACACACACACACACACACACGCGCGCGCGCGGTATGAGAAATTCAAACATTGGTATTTTAATTTCGCAGTTAAGTCTGTTCTTAGCCAATAGTGTGAACAGTCTGTAACAGAGTTTGCACTGCTCTGAGTGACAATTGGATTTGGGTGACCTACAGTACGTTCAGTTCTGAGTGGGAGCATTTGACTATTTTAGTGTTATTAAATAATAATAATAATAATAATAATAATAATAATAATAATAATAATAATAATAATAATTATTATTATTATTATTATTATTATTGAGTGCACTCTTATTTCCCTTGGTTACTGTTATTGTCATTCTTATATTTGCTTTTTAGTTAGTAGTTTTTACTTCAATTTTTTGTCCATGTTTATGAATAGTGCTTTACTTAATAGTGAAATTTAACATTGGGTCAAAATGCTCAGTGATGTCAGGATGGAAAAAAACCATATGACTGCATAAAAAGTGATCCCCAAGATAAATTCCTGCAATATACAGTGCACAGCATCTGCAAGGTTGTTTCATATTCTGAAATTGTATTAAAAAATTCAATAAAACTTAACCCTCAAACGGAGTGGTGACTTCTTAGTATCGTAAATGGTGTTGTGGGGTCCAAAAGGATACCACTCAATTTTATCCATGAAAATTTATTTACTTTACTTTCATTAGAAATATTTACTTGTAAATTCCTTAATTGCCTATGTTACAACACAAAATTTCAGTTAAACTAAAAAAAATCTCTACAAAAATCACAAAAGGAAAACAAGTTTATGCAACACTATTTAACATTGAAATGAAATGCAATATAAAAATTGAAACTAGTTTATTGTATCAGAAATAACACGAAAAAGTAATAGATTGCTGAGAGATAAATATATAGTGTTTGAAAAATTAGCTGCATGTAATGAGCATCAAATATGAATTGATACAGAGTTTTTCACAAATCGTCAATCACCCGCATTCTCCTCTCCACACTCTTTACAGACAACCGAACGACAGGTTTGGCAGACTGGGCGACTGCAGCACTTACAATATTGGTTTGTCTTTTTCTCACTGGCACGTGGACAAAGAGCACATCGTTTCCTCATTGAATCCAGAGTTGATATTTGTGATTTTGGGAGAGGTTTCTTCAAAAGTCCTGAGATTGTTACTGTTAGTTCTTTTGGTAGTGTGCCATTCATCGCCTCTCATTGAGATAGGGTTCAGTAAGCTGCCTGGCAAGTGTCTTGATGAATTCAAACTGGGAAATAGGTATTTACTTCTTGCAGGACGTTTGTATTACATACGAGTTAACTCCGAGCATGTTCAGAACTGCATAAAATACAGCAAGAGGCCATCTGCGTGTTCGTTTGCCTGTGCTGTAGGTAGCATACTTCTGGTCAGGAGTGTCTACGCCACCTTTTGTGCTATTGTAAAAGGAAATTATTTCTGGTTTTCCTGTTTTTGGATCTGTACTTTTTGAATGATGCATACTGGAAATAAATGACAGCTTTTCCTTTTTTTAGGGACATAAGAAATCAATGTTCCGTCATTTGTGAAGCCATAAAGTGTTGAACCTTCCACACACCTCTTAGATGGCTGGAATTCAGGTGGGGTTTCCTTTTTGTTTTTCCTCAATGTACCAACATAGGTCAACTTTCGTTTTTTCGACTCCAAAACTGATTCAGTAGAGCCAAAGTAGTTGTCAGCTGTAATGTTACGGTTTGTACCATAAATGGGCTTCGCTAGTCTCAGGACAGATTGAGTAGGTTTCTGAAATTTCTATTCTTCTGGTGTCAAGCCGCCATCACTGTCTTTTCCAGCATATAAATAGGCATTCAGAAGGTAATTTGTTTGAGCATCAGCTAAAATCATTATCTTCAGCCCATATTTCACTGGTTTACTAGCCACATAAACCCTAAATGTGCATCTCCCACGAAAACCAACCAGCATTTCATCCATGCATGCATGTGAACATATGTTATAAGATGCCTGAGAATTGTGAATCATTCTATCGAAAATCCAAGAACTCGCTGCTGCAGGGTCATTTTTCTTCCTCTCATCTCTGCTAGTTATGTCATCAGATCTTAGGCAGTAAAGCAATATCAGCACTCTCTCCATGGATAGTGTGGCGTGGAAAATATCTCTTCCAGTGCTGTCTGTTGCAAACATAGACTCCAGAGTTTAATGATTAGATTTGAAAATGGCACTGAAGTATAATAATCCAAATAGTGCCCCAAGTTCATTGGCGTTCATGTCGCATAGTTCTGTGTGCTACTGATCAGAAAATTTTGATCGGTATGAAGTAGTTTTCACATTGGTATGACTCACAATTTCTTCTAACATATCTCTGGTAAACAAACAATCCCATGCTTCCAATGGACTGCATGAGTCTCCCAGTCGGCTTGCAGGACCTTTCAGTGTAGGAACTTTTATTATCAAGTTGTGGGCTGGTGTTCTCACATTCCTTTGAGGTTCTAGAGTGGACCACATATACCTATTTCTGCCATAGAAACTAGATGATTTCCATCTATGTTTATTTCCCTCTAATTTATCTGATTCACTAGAGTCAAGACTTTGTTCTGAAGCAGTTTCATGTTCACTGTTGTAAGAAGGGTCATTTTCATCGTCCAGATCATTTGCATCACTACCCTCTTCTCCTTCTTCTAGCGTTTTTCTCACAAAGTGTGGAAAACTTGGATCGAGCACTGACGTACGTGAAAGAGAGCTCGATGCCATAGTAACACTGAAAATAAATGAAAACCTTCACTAAGCCTAAAAATAAAATGGCATTTTGTTGATAAGTAAACTTTTGACGTAGGGCAAACAGAAACACTTACAGTGTCGTGGGGTCAATAATGGCACCACCCAAACTTGACAGCTGTGCACTGAGAAAGAGAACAACTCGACAATGCTGCTAGTTTGTCAGGAGGTTTCACTATCGACTGCCGAGAAGGTATGTAGAACCGCCAACAATAGAATGACCAACAGAGGAAATGGCATGTGTGTACAGTTTGACTGGTATCGAAAAGGACCCCACAACTCTGTTTGAGGGTTAATGATTTGAGAAATATTTTCCACAAAAAATACTTCAGTCATTTAGCAATATATGCTTAAAAACAAAATATAATTAAGTCACCAAACAATTAAAAAATATTGTATATCTTTTCTGCTAATATCACCTCAGCATTTGCCGAAAGAGAATTATTGATGTTGGGTGCAAACCAGCAGGAAGAGAGAGACAGAGCTTCAATAATTTTAAATAAGAAACTTGCTCATTTATTTGAACATAAATTTACAATGTAGCACCAGCTATTATACTTTTAAAACCAACCAAAAAAATTTATGTTTATTGCCAAAAGTGCAAAAAAATTGCATTTATCTAAATAAACAGATGACTTTAGGAAATACTTCGATTTTAGAAATATAGCTTTTTTTTCTTCTTCTTTGTAAATCCTTGTCGCCACTGCTGTGGAGGCAGAGTTGCCACTGTTGTTATGGTAGGCTGACTTCGTGAGTTCATGAAACAGCTTCAGGTGCAGTACACCGCTAAGACAATTTTTCTCTGCCACTATTACACATCTATGCCCCAGGATCAGGTAACAGGATAGAAGAATGAAGGTCCTACAACACTCTAACAAATTAGTAACAAAGTCACGCAAATGAGTTAAAAAGGTTTATATTTGTGACTTGTCGAATTATGAAGTCTGCAAAACTGCATGTAATATAACACAAAAAAGGCCCTCAGTGGCCAAGTGCAAATAATCGTAGGTTAACTTCACAGCACATAACAAATGCAATTTACATCTGTCTGTTCACTTCTAAGAGTTCACTAAATTCGTTGATAAGTAAACTTTTGACGTAGGGCAAACAGAAACACTTCTGGTGTCTAAGTCAGCCCTGGACGATGATGTATAACTAAGTGGGTGAGAGCTGCTCTTCTATCTTCCTAGTAGGCTTCTGTCCACTTTCATCTAGTCATTGGCAGATTGTACTCGGCCAGCTATTGGCTGAGGCAAAGTCAATATCTTCATCTTCAGCACCACTTGTGGTGCTGGTGGGACTTGCGCAAGTGGCGAATCTCTATGACACTGGCACCAGCTCGCATCTTTGCACCTGTAGTGCTTTCGCCCTGGCTGTGTCGTGTTGAGACGACTCGGCACTTTTTTTTTCTCTCTCTTTGAAATCACATATGTTATTTGTGTCTAAAAGTTGGCAACTTATGTATAACCAAAAAAGCTGAAGAATTGTGTAATTGACATCTTCCCCAGTTATGGACTTGCCTCTCAGCTGTCCGAGTACCACATTATCATTTTTATGTTGGGTGTTACTGGGTGGGTCTGTACACTGTCACAACAGTCAAAGCCAGTGGTTGTGTTTACTTCTGTAGCTACTGTCTACTGTCTCTAACTGCTGTGTGCCCGTGGGGGGGTTCAACTGGTGATGTGGGATTTCTGCTTTTATAAAGATTGTAACCCCACTTCCTGCTGTTGGCCTATCTTTGTGGTAGATAGTATAGTTTGGTGCCGAGGTCCTAACTCCTGATTTGAGGTGAGTCTCGGAAACTGAACAAATGACAACATCCTTGCCTTTCAGGATTCACTGAATTTGTTTACTTGTCTATGTATGCCATTTGCATTAAAAAAGTACGAAGTTAAACCCTATATGTGGTTCTCAATGCACCTGGGAGGGGGAACAGTTTTTTGGAGTTGGTTGCAGCTATGTTTGAGGACACTACTGCCGCGGTGGGTGTGTTTGCATCCCTGGGCTAGCTTTTGGAGTGAAGCTCCTGTTGGATTCGTAGGATGGTGCTCTCATCAGTTTCATATCTAGTTGGATTGGTGCTAGCATTGTCTATGAAATTAGCAGGTGAGCTCACGATTTCTGTGTAGGTGCAGCCATCAGCTGCATTTATGCTATGGTGATATGGTGCTGCTGTCTCAGAATCTACTCTTTCCATTATTACCTGCCCTATTTAGTTGTAACATAACCTACTGATAGACAACTAAGGGGACATTTAATTTACTTTGATAAAAAAGACCACTTGTATTATTGCATATAACAAAAAGAAACAGAAAACCTTGCGAAATGAATAGCGTATCCAATTAATGAACAGAGACTGGATCATCAGATGCCTGATCCTGATAGTATGTTTTTTCTGCGATGCATCCAGCTTTTGTTTCAAAGAAAGAAAGAAAAAAGAAAAGAAAACCCCCTCATGATATACTTTCCATTTTTCAGAACTGCCTAAGGAAGTTTATTTGTATTTCTTTTCTTTTGCCATTTTTTTTATCATTAATTACTGACCAATGAAGTTGGTCCTTTCAGGTTTCCACTGGGATTCTATGAGCTTGCTATTGGTGATTTAGAGTTCTGAACCTGAGAACCATGAATGCCTTCTGAATGAGTGTTTCCAACTGCAGAGATGTATTCTCCTAAAACCATCTATTCTGTTTGATTGTCTGAGGAATACCCCATTTCACATCTCATTTTACTAAGGTTTTGAAGCTCCTCTTTTTGTTCCTCTGTGTTTGTAATTTAAAAACTGGGTTGTTTTGGAAATCAGCCTTATGCAAACACAATTAGTTTATTTTTATATTTCCCCAGACATGTTTTGACACCAGTGTGTCATCTTCTGTGGGTTAAATTTTTATTTCTGTAAGTACAGTATCACATTTGTAATAATTTAACTGCTGTAGGCCTAAGAAACACAATATTTGCAATTTGCTTCGTTTTGTTTGGACACTCAGCTTAAAATTACAGCTAAAGTATTGTTTTGCTCAGTCTGTCGGTAATCTCAGTGGCTCTTGATTTGTCAAGTAAAGCTGTTTTGAGAAATAAATTCTATCTGCAGATAATTCAGATTCCATAATCTGTAGAAGTGTATGGTCTTCCTGCTGAGAACATTGCTTTCCTCCATCTATAATCTCCCGTCTCCTTAGAGATTATATGGGTTGTTGTTGTTGTGGTCTTCAGTCCTGAGACTGGTTTGATGCAGCTCTCCATGCTACTCTATCCTGTGCAAGCTTCTTCATCTCCCCGTATCTACTGCAACCTACATCCTTCTGAATCTGCTTAGTGTATTCATCTCTTGGTCTCCCTCTACGATTTTTACCCTCCACACTGCCCTCCAATGCTAAATTTGTGATCCCTTGATGCCTCAAAACATGTCCTACCAACAGATCCCTTTTTCTAGTCAAGTTGTGCCACAAACTTCTCTTCTCCCCAATCCTATTCAATACTTCCTCATTAGTTACGTGATCTACCCACTTTATCTTCAGCATTCTTCTGTAGCACCACATTTCGAAAGCTTCTATTCTCTTCTTGTCCAAACTAGTTATCGTCCATGTTTCACTTCCATACATGGCTACACTCCATACAAATACTTTCAGAAATGACTTCCTGACACTTAAATCTATACTCGATGTTAACAATTTCCTCTTCTTGAGAAACGCTTTCCTTGCCATTGCCAGTCTACATTTTATATCCTCTCTACTTCGACCATCATCGGTTATTTTACTCCCCAAATAGCAAAACTCCTGTACTACTTTAAGTGTCTCATTTCCTAATCTAATTCCCTCAGCATCACCTGACTTCATTTGACTACATTCCATTATCCTCGTTTTGCTTTTGTTGATGTTCAACTGCTCTTCCAAGTCCTTTGCTGTCTCTGACAGAATTACAATGTCATCGGCGAACCTCAAAGTTTTTATTTCTTCTCCATGAATTTTAATACCTACTCCGAATTTTTCTTTTGTTTCCTTTACTGCTTGCTCAATATACAGATTGAATAACACCGGGGAGAGGCTACAACCCTGTCTTACTCCTTTCCCAACCACTGCTTCCCTTTCATGCCCCTCGACTCTTATAACTGCCATCTGGTTTCTGTACAAACTGTAAATAGCCTTTCGCTCCCTGTATTTTACCCCTGCCACCTTCAGAATTTGAAAGAGAGTATTCCAATTAACATTGTCAAAAGCTTTCTCTAAGTCTACAAATGCTAGAAATGTAGGTTTGCCTTTCCTTAATCTTTCTTCTAAGATAAGTCGTAAGGTCAGTATTGCCTCACGTGTTCCAACATTTCTACGGAATCCAAACTGATCTTCCCCGAGGTCGGCTTCTACTAGTTTTTCCATTCGTCTGTAAAGAATTCGCGGAAGTATTTTGCAGCTGTGACTTATTAAACTGATAGTTCGGTAATTTTCACATCTGTCAGCACCTGCTTTCTTTGGGATTGGAATTATTATATTCTTCTTGAAGTCTGAGGGTATTTCTCCTGTCTCATACATCGTGCTCACCAGATGGTAGAGTTTTGTCATGACTGGCTCTCCCGAGGCCATCAGTAGTTCAAATGGAATGTTGTCTACTCCCGGGGCCTTGTTTCGACTCAGGTCATTCAGTGCTCTGTCAAACTCTTCACGCAGTATCTTATCTCCCATTTCGTCTTCATCTACATCCTCTTCCATTTCCATAATATTGTCCTCAAGTACATCACCCTTGTATAAACCCTCTATATACTCCTTCCACCTTTCTGCCTTCCCTTCTTTGCTTAGAACTGGGTTGCCATCTGAGCTCTTGATATTCATACAAGTGGTTCTCTTCTCTCCAAAGGTCTCTTTAATTTTCCTGTAGGCAGTATCTATCTTACCCCTAGTGAGACAAGCCTCTACATCCTTACATTTGTCCTCTAGCCATCCCTGCTTAGCCATTTTGCACTTCCTGTCGATATCATTTTTGAGACGTTTGTATTCCTTTTTGCCTGCTTCATTTACTGCATTTTTATATTTTCTCCTTTCATCAATTAAATTCAATATTTCTTCTGTTACCCAAGGATTTCTATTAGCCCTCGTCTTTTTACCTACTTGATCCTCTGCTGCCTTCACTACTTCATCCCTCAGAGCTACCCATTCTTCTTCTACTGTATTTCTTTCCCCCATTCCTGTCAATTGTTCCCTTATGCTCTCCCTGAAACTCTGTACAACCTCTGGTTCTTTCAGTTTATCCAGGTCCCATCTCCTTAAATTCCCACCTTTTTGCAGTTTCTTCAGTTTCAATCTGCAGTTCATAACCAATAGATTGTGGTCAGAATCCACATGTGCCCCAGGAAATGTCTTACAATTTAAAACCTGGTTCCTAAATCTCTGTCTTACCATTATATAATCTATCTGATACCTTTTAGTATCTCCAGGATTCTTCCAGGTATACAACCTTCTTTTATGATTCTTGAACCAAGTGTTGGCTATGATTAAGTTATGCTCTGTGCAAAATTCTACAAGGCGGCTTCCTCTTTCATTCCTTCCCCCAAATCCATATTCACCTACTATGTTTCCTTCTCTCCCTTTTCCTACTGACGAATTCCAGTCACCCATGACTATTAAATTTTCGTCTCCCTTCACTACCTGAATAATTTCTTTTATCTCGTCATACATTTCATCTATTTCTTCATCATCTGCAGAGGTAGTTGGCATATAAACTTGTACTACTGTAGTAGGCATGGGCTTTGTGTCTATCTTGGCCACAATAATGCGTTCACTATGCTGTTTGTAGTAGCTAACCCGCACTCCTATTTTTTTATTCATTATTAAACCTACTCCTGCATTACCCCTATTTGATTTTGTATTTATAACCCTGTAATCACCTGACCAAAAGTCTTGTTCCTCCTGCCACCGAACTTCACTAATTCCCACTATATCTAACTTTAACCTATCCATTTCCCTTTTTAAATTTTCTAACCTACCTGCCCGATTAAGGGATCTGACATTCCACGCTCCGATCCGTAGAATTAATGATTATTATGTTACAATCCTCTTGTTGAGTTGACCATGTATATCAAGACTTTGTTCATTGTTAAATGCAATGGTGTGGTACTGATGGAGACGCGTTAAGAACGGGTAAAATTTAATTTATTTCCTTTATCACACTGCGCAAACATAAACACACTATTATTCAAACTGTGTGCCACTACTATTAAAACGTAGAGATAAATCCTTTGCTACGCAACCACCTTTGGCTCACGCAGCCTACACCTTCCACAGCCCCTCAACAACTGCCTCTGCTTGCGACTCTGCGCCACTGGGCATTGTCGCCCTCCAAAGAACAACCACTTACAGACACTACACACCAGTACCCTCACACATCCAATGTGTTTTTCATTAGCTCTTGATGATGAGCCTCCATACATTCGTTGAAATTCATGTTTTGCGACGTGTCTGCACGCATTTGTTGAAATTTGTGTTTTCAACGTTGAAATGAAAGATTCCACACCTTTAAAAGCTTTCTGTATTTTCTTTTCATCCACAACTAATTCAAAAGCTTTGTTGAAGAGAGAAACAAATTTGGCCTTTGTAATTGTTTTTGATCCACCATGCTTTTGTTTTGAGAATCTGACACTTCTTCCATGATGCTTTGTGGATGGAAAACACTCACATCACAAGGCTGAAGGACATTAGTTGGATTTAATGGCAAACTGAAAATAAGTATTCGCTTCTCTGGACAGAACTTACTTAGAACTAACAAGTTTAAATGAGACTTTTGCCCATCTAAAAGTAATGAAACAGGAAAACTGATCTTTTTGCCAGTAACTAGGGATAAAAGCAATTGGCAGCAAACTGATAAGAGATTGGTGCAGTCATCCAGTCTGAGCCACACTTTCCAACAAAGAATTTCAGAGGGAATCCTTTTATAAAGATATACTATCATAGGTTTTACAATTTTTCCATTAGCAGAAAACTCAGCTATTACAGTGACTGTTCTTTCTTTTTGCCAGGAGGAATACTGTATTTTACGGATTGTAATACACACTTTTTTCTTTGAAAAATTGTCTTTGAAATTCAGGTGCATCTTAGACTCTAAATTAATATAAAAATTTGCAGTGTTTGATTAAAAATTCCCACCCGTCTTAAAAATGGCCATATATGCAATGCTGTGGGAGACTTATCTTATGTGGCAACATTGGATTCAACTGGCACCAGCAGTGCAGCAATGTGATGAACGTGAGTTGTGGGATTCACAAGCTTTTTTGTGTTATCAGTAACAGTACAATATTTTTGTTAGTAGCTAGTTTTGTAATGAAAACAAAAAAGACATTCATATTATGTGGGCTATAAATTGAAAGTAATAGCATAGGCAAAAGAATGTAGAAACAGAGCAGCTGAGCAGCATTTCAGCCTCCAACAACAGAAAAAACCATTTGTGATTGATGGGCTAGTAAAGAAGCACCGAAGGAAATGAGGAAGACTAAATATGCAAATAGAGAACCGAGTGCAAAACAGCCAAAACTAGATGATGACGACTTTCAGGGTTTTGAATTCTCTGTTCGGTTTTGTAAACTAAGAATTTTTTTAGTCTGGCATTGCACTCCAATAATAAAAATGGTAAAAATGTTATTTTTTTAAAAAGTGCTTAAAAATTAAGGTGCAGCTTATAGTTCATAGCGTCTTATAGTCCTTAATATATGTTAGTAAAAAAAAGATTCTTCTTTGAACCTAAGACTCATCCAGTTTTAGGGCAACACCTGCCTCATCAGTGTTGAATATTGGGTCACCATCAAGCAGTATGTTGTGGCAGTTTTCTTCTTGTCAGTGTTTTCAATATTCCTCAAACCAACTTCATATGATGCCATTAGTCAAATGATTTCTCTTTCAGTATAGTTTCTGAACTGTGATGTGAAATAGCAGCGTTTTAAGAACTAGTTTCACGCATTTCTCTTGTGGTCTACTATTTGTAAAGGAATTCTTCCTTCATGCATCATTTGTGTACAGCATTTTTCACTTCATGGATGCACAATTTTTGCTTTTCCTAACATCCAGTCTTTCAACAGTTGTTCTTCATTTTCAAGCCATTACTTACATTACGAGGTACAGTATTAATACAAACATAAAATACAAAATGTTAAAACACACAATAGTTCTTAACATTTTGTATGTGCAGATTACATAGTTATTACATACCTCCTTCTCTGTTTGGCTGTTCATAATTTCAATGGAAGATTCAAAATGTTTGTCCATACGTTAGATCAATATAACAAATATGATTTGATTGCAACATAATTCCAGTGACACATTCAAAATCTTGATGAATTATAAATAAGAGTTGCTGATCCTTGTACCAACACAGTGTTGGAATTTCCTAAATTATGGCTTTGATAATCAGTATAGTTTTGGTTTTCTCTGCACGTAGTGTGTTATTTCATAAGCAGTAGTTGAAGATAGTTGTCAGTAATTATATTATTGTTTGTTGTAGAGACTTTTCTGAGGTGTAGTGTTTATAATATATTTTTACTGGTGTGAAGAGCAAATTTCATTTCTGCTTCTGTTATGTCTTTAGTCAGATAAGTCTATCTACCATGGTATAGTTTTGGTCAGCAGTAAGATTGGTAGTTCTGTTCCAATATTAGTCAGTCAGATATCCCATTTTGAGGAAAGGGGTATGCCCCTTTTTGAGCACCTCTTCAAAGATTTCACCTTTTCTTCTGTCATCTGGTGTTCCGATGGTGTTAATGATTGCTTTATCCTGTCAGGGTTTTGAATTTTGTCCAGAACTTCCTACCCTTTCTGCAACATAGTCAGTTGCAGATGTTGGTCCATTCTGTTTCTTTTTATTCTGAAATTTTCGTTTCGTGGTTTTAAAGACGTCCCCCCCCCCCCCCCCCCCCCTCCCCCAATCATTTGAATATGTCTGGGGAAAGGGTTGATTTCCAGTTGTTAGACATTAACCGTGCCATGTGGGTGTGTGCACCCAAGAGCTTGAAAGCCAGTGTGAACACTTTTTTTTTTTTTTTTTTTTTTTGTTTTTTTGTTACATGTTTCTGGACTCCACGCATCAGTCTGCTATAGGTGAGTTGTTGGCTTTCCCTGATTTCTCGCAGTGTTCTCTCCAGAAATTTCCATTACAGCTATACAGTGATCACATATATCATCAAAAGGTGTAATTAAAGCAGCAAAGAGACATTAAAATGGGGAAACACAGTAATGTATTGGAAATGGTTTTGTCTGTCTCTGTTAAAGGAGCCATCTTGGGAACAAAAACTGTTTTCAAACAAACCATGCTTCAGTTTACTTTTAAATAATTGATTATTATCTCATAGTGACTTGATATTACTGGGAAGAGACTTGAGGATTTTTATAGTAGAGACAGTTCTTCAGGTTGCAATATATGACACATTTCCCTCTTGTGTTATGTGCTGACTGTAGGAGGGTATGATATGACTTGTTAGGCAAAATTTCTAGTTGGCGTGATCAGTGACAGCCGGCTCTAAATGTAATAAAAAAAGTAAGTTAATGCAGATAAGTAGGAAAAACAATCCCATAATGTTCAACTATAGCATTAATAGTATGCTGCTTATCACAGTCATGTACATTAAATAACTAGGTATACACAGCAAAGTCTGAAATGGAATGAGCACATAAGGATGGTAGTACAGAAGGCGAATGGTTGACTTCAGTTTATTGTGAGAATTTTAGGAAAGTGTAGCTCACTTATAAAAAGAGACGGCTCAGGGAACACTAATGTGATCTATTTTTGAGTGAGCTTGAATGTTCAGATACACACCAGATTCGATTAAATGAAGCAATTCAGAGTCATGCTGGTAGATTTGTTACCGGTAGGTTTCATCAATGCACGATTATTGCGGAGGTGCTTCACGAACTGAAATGGGAATCCCTGGAGAGGAGATGACAGTCTTTCCACACACCACCATTGAGAAAATTTAGAAAACTGTCAGAGATGACTGCAGAATAATTCTACTGCTGTCACCTTACATTTCATGTAAGGAGCACAAAGCTAAGATGAATGAAAAGTGAAATCAGGATCCTTACGGAGGCATTCAGACAGTTGTTTTTCCCTTGCAGTATTTGAGAGTGCAACAGAAACGAAAATGAGTAGTGGTGGCATAAGGTACCCACCGCTGTGCACCTTATGGTGGCTTGCAGAGTATATACACACATATGTATGCAGCTCATAGTGTGACACATTTGTTTCATATTGAGAAGGATTTTGAAGCATGGTGTCATGGCTGAAGAGAGATAACTGTATTGTGAGGTAGTGGTTAATATCCCTAATAGCTAAAATATTATGACAGGGGGTTCTTGGGAGGACTCCACACACAACTCTGACAACCTATTTCTGAATGGTCAAGACTTGTTTTGGTGGTAGTGATAATGATTCCATAACACATCAATGAATGGACGTAGCTTCTAATGGAGATTATCTGGATATCAAATGTTGCTGAGCTAAGCCTTTCCAAGATTTGTAGTATGTGTTGTTTCTAGTCAGGCCTATTACTATATGGATGCCTAAGAATTTCAAACAGAATACACTGTGTTTCTGCTGGCTCCATGAACAATATTAATCTTCTGTAGGCTTTTGTGGTCAGAATGAAATTGAGTATAAGTGGTTTTGCTATTGTTTTTTGCCAGAGAATTTACTGTACACCACTTAAGAATACCTGCAACCTAATTGATTGACATTGAATGTTTTACAGTCTGTCACAATGCGTGAGTCATCTGCAAACATTGTGAAGATGCTTGCTTTGTTGGAGGACAGAGATGGGACACACACATAAGAAAAGTACTTAATGCAAATGATTTGCAAGTTATAAGTAACAAAATGCAGACCCAATAAATTGGTGTAGTACAGTATTTCTTAATAACCTGTTGTATTATGTTGTTTCCAAAAGAATTAGTGTGAAGCATTTCCCATTTTCATTAAAGGTTAATCTGAAGTGACATCTGCAGTGCAGATTCTTGCAATTGACTATGTTGTCAGGCATGATAGTGTGTTCTGTGCAAGCTGAATGCAATCCATTACTGTACTTTACATTTCTGTCACTCATCTGAAGAGATACTGTTCCAATATTTGTCTTCAGTGGAATATAATTTGTGGCTAAGGATAGTGTGAAGCAAATTTTCTGGAAGAATGGTCAACTTCGGTCTTTTGTGAGAATTTTAGGGAAGTGTAGCTCACTTCTAAAGGAGACTGCTTAGGGAACACCAATGTGATCCATTTTTGAATGTGCTTTATTCATTTACGCATAAAATGATAATTACCACTAAATGCATGTGAAGTGCTCGCGAGGTGTGTCAGCTCTATAAATACGCTATTTTCAGAATTATACAGTTATGTATTAAGGTGAAAGCTTTACTGTCTTATGAATAATTCTTGCTGTAATGGAATAGAAACACACACCCCTGCCGTCTAGTTCTCTGACTTTTGACAAGCAGACTAATACAATTGATTCGCTATTAATGGAAGGATAGGACCGTCGTATGTTGCAGGTCTCAGGAGCTTCAGCTGGCTGTCAGCAACAGTGCCGGTGAATTATGTGGACTTCAAAAGAAGTTGCTGTCATCATACCAAAAACCACAGAAATACAGACAGGAAGGAAAGGGAGACCATAAATTTTGCATTAAGAAACAAAAGTTCACATCTGTAGACAGTCAAAATGAGGGAGGTAACAGTGGGCCATCTGAGGATGAAGAGGAGCAGGGAAGCATTCTGGGAGGAGGGGAAACAGCAGTCAATTCCAATACTCACAAGTCTGAAGCTACAGATAGAGAGCCAGGTTACTTGAACTTCGGCTTTCAGAAGTTCTGTGAAGACAAAGAACAGTCTAGATATCTACTGAATGCTGAAAAGATAGACTGGAGTGAAGAATTAAAGTTTTTGGACGAAGTAGACAAGAGTAAACTGGAAGAACCTGCAACGAGCTCAAAGATTGAAGAACTGCTCGTGTGCCCACCAGAGAAAGTAGAACGATTATCCTATAAGACACGTAAGGTGAAGGGCAGTGCAGTGCCTCACATCCTCACCAATGAAAGAATGTACTGCACAAATTCAGCAGTGCTAATTCAGGAACAGGCAAAGTGTGTGAAAACAGAAATTTCACATGGAAAGGATCTGTTATTGCAGTGTGACAGAAAAGGGGCTGTGAGCTGCAGTGAGGACAGCGACCCTTGTGATGAAGCACATGGTATGAAAATATGGCTGAAGATGAACAGTGAGGTTTTTATTGCAAAAGATAAAGTGTCTGACTTGCAACAAAGCTCCTTTGGGATTAAAAAGTTAACTCTATATGAAGCATCACAGTCTGGTAAACCTAGTGAACTAAATAAGCAGAATGAAGGGGGCAAAAGGGTGAAGACATGGGACCATGAAGTATCTGGAAATAATTCTGGGCCTCTAGTTAAACGTGTTTGTCTCACCGATATTTCTGGCTGTGCCTCTACGTATACCTCTCATATTTCTCCTCCCAGTCCAGAAAACAATTGTCTGTCTGTTTTGTCACTTTTCAAAGAATTGCAGAAAACAGTCAGGATGCATCCTGTCTATCAGCAAAATATTTTTCAGCAGTTTGTGTGGCCAGTTTGTGGTACTAGCATGATGTGTGTGCCATTTTCTCTACTTGGCAAGCCAGTGGGAACTGCTGGTATTCCTACAGACTGTAAAATGTGGATGTGGGGTGGAAGCTCTGCTGCAAAACTCTGTGTGAATGTGGCAGAATACTTACTTCAGTGGCCTTTGAAAACCAGCCAGAGGCTGAATGCCTTGAGTGTTACATTGTGTACATGTTTAACTAAGACAGACCTCCTCCATGAAACATTAATGTCATCACCAAAAAGGAAAGAATTGCTGTCTACAGAGCAAAACAATGGCACCTCATCCCCAATCATAGCTGTGGATGAAAACACCATCAGAGTACAGGGAAATGATGTGACAGAAGTGCAGAATGAAGAGAAGGAGCAAAAACCTGTGGACTGTGGTTTCCTGTTATTCTCTCCTGTGTGGAGTAGTGTATGTGATGTCCAGAGTGAAACAGCAGAGAGTCAGGTTTGGAACTGGGACAACGGAGTCACTCAATCATACAGTGATGAACACATTATTGGTGACAGCATTTTCCTGCGGTCTTTGGGAGTAGTGGCTTCAGAACTGCAACCATTCAGTGACAGGTTGGTACCCTTTCTATCTGCTCCTAGTTGTAATATTTTACTCATGCAGTTTAGAATCTTTTCAAGACTCGTAACATTTTTATTTGTGAGGTGGGTCGACAGGCTTCATATGCAGTCCCTGGCCAATTTATTAGATGCACTACAATTTTCAAGCAAATTTTGATTTATGTCTAATCAAATATGTTTTTCTATACATAAATTGTGATAAAATGATTATGTGTAGTCTACTTCATAACTAAAGAAATAATTAAAATGTTGTATTTGTTGAAAATATTGTATTTCAACAATTAAGCAAAAATTAAAATATTATGAAAGTGAAACATTGGTTTTAATATCTTGGTGAGCCACCTTTTGCAGCTGTGAGAGCCTTAATGTGATGTGGCATGCTGTCGATGCAGGACTGTACTGTGCCCTGCGTTTGTGGATGATGATACCACATATGGATGATCTTCTCTAGGAGCTGTGTTTTTGTTGTGTTAGTTCCCATACATTTTCTGTGTGATTCATGTCCAGACTATTACCTGGCCAGTCTAACAGAGGGATATTTTGTTTCTTCAGAAAGTATTTAACTGACCGGTCTGTGTGACAAGGACTTCCTTGTACTGGTCTTGCCTCATTATGCCCTTAATCACCCTTATCACAGATGATAGACCAAATCATCACCTTAGTTGCATGTCTTATGGTATGAATAATGCAGTAGGGATTAAATTTTTGTCCTGTTCGACGGTGCACATGTCGAGATTTGTTAGTTAAAATTTCAAACGTGCTTTCATTGCTGAAGCATACCTGTAAAAATCGAGAAACGTCATTAATATACCATGAATAAATGTTACATAGGTTATATAATATCATAAATAATAATTTTAAAGTTAAATTATGGATCTCCAGAAATCTATATCCTTATCACACCACTGTTTAGCACACTTCAGATGCTTTGCTTTCATTGTGGCTGTTAACTTTGGTTTTCTAGCAGATCTACAGGCCTTGAAATCAATGTCTTTCAACTTTCTGCAAACATTGCATTCAGATGCATTCACCTTAGCCTCTTCCAGTTGAGATTTTATCTGTTTTATTGTTGCAAATCTGTTTTCTTGGCAAAGTCTTTTGAGAAATCTTTCTGACCTTGTTGTGAAAATTGGTTTTCTTCCACTTTTATTCTTGCTTCTGGGGCTCAATTCTTCACTTGAATCAATTTTCTTCTTTATGCTCCTTGCACTAGCTTCAGATATTTCCAACCTTCGTGAAATTTCTCAATTGGAATACATTTTGTATTAATGAGGGCTTTGACCTCATCTTTTTTACGTGATGAAATGTCCCCTCTTTTACCCATTTTTGAAGGACACAATTTGTAACATCTGGCTGTTAAACAATCAATTGTGATGTTGATGTTATGAAATTGATAATCAAAACGAACAAAGTATTCCACCAGTTACATGTGAGAACACCACTGAACAGGTCCTTTCCTGTACGCTGTACTCTGCATATTGATACCTACAATAAGTCAACAATAGAAACAAAATTCAACAATGTAACAAGTGCCCTGAATAACTCATAAATTTTCTGAGCAATCACATTAGATATAGTACTCAACACATAATTATCACAAAAAACATTAAAAATGTGCATTGTGTCTAAGAATTTGGCCAGGGACTGTAATTATTAAACATTGTCATTTTTGCTTAGGCTCCCAAACATTGTTATTTTCAGAGCTTATTCCTTGTGGATAGTGTAGAACATGTGTCTGTGTATTACTTGAATATAAGTATATATAATTGTGACCAGTTACTTATGAAATATTTGTTTATTTTCATAAATTAGTTTTTGAGGCTTTTCAAGTTCATCTTCAGATTGAGCATGCAGAACTTAAATGTTTTACTTTCATAGTGTGTTGTTGGGTACTGGCTTGTGGCAATATGAGTGGAGTTGTTGTTAATACCCATTTTTATTGCCCATTGATCACTGAATTAATCACTACTCACTATAAAGATTGTCACCATAAATAAATCTGCTTGCATTTGCTGTGTGATTTTCGTAGATTTTTTGTTTATTATGACTGCAGTTTTGAGTATCACTCATTGTCAGGCTGCTGTAAGCATACTATATATCAGTATATACAGCAGTTCATGAAATGAAAAGTGTATTCTATATAAAATAGCAGAAGATGTGCATGTGAGCGATGTGTAAAGATGGCAAATGCGGAAATCCACTCAGATGTAAATACTGCTGCTAATTCAAACACCAAATGAGCGTGATCTGTGTCTAAGTCAGAATATATAAACAAACACAAATTCAGATGGAAACTGTGACAGTAATGTACTTTCTCAGGCATGTCAGATGAACACTTTTTTTAAAAAAAATAATCATCCTCTTACGCAGTTACATCTCCTGACCTCAGTCGTCACGAGTACCTATTGTAAAATATCACCTCTCCCTTCCCTCAATTAGCACTACATCATGGATGTGGGGGGGGGGGGGGGGGGAGGAGACTATATTCACCATCACCTTGCCCAATGATACCTAAGTCTTTGCTTTTTCTGTTGGTGAATCTACATGTTTGCACTGCTTGCTTTGTTGCTTTGTCTCTGAGTGATAGCAGTATACCCAGCACTTGTTCAGTGATTGTGTGTTTAAATACTTCATCCAGATTACCACTGAAATTTTTCTGTTGCTACCTTAGTTCAGGAGGCTTTTTTGAAGGGTTCTGAGCAGTTGTGAAACCCAGTGAATGGTGACATTTGTCATGTTCAAAATGGCGTGCAAGATGTTGAAAGCTGATCTGACGATGACTTTCTAGTTTTTGCACTGTTGTGTCAGTTGTGATGCAGTGTTCTTTTTGCACCACAGCTTCCGTTTCTCTTGAGATTCATGATTCTTCACAGAGAGAAAAAAAGTCTGTTACTTCATTCTTCAACACTCAGACTTCTTTGGTCATTCGAAGCACCTATGGCACCTAACAATTGTGTCATACAGTGGTGCACTGTTGCCGTACAACTTACCCTGTGATCATGCATGAGCACAATAGTGTTACATATTGCCACTTGGGTGGCTAAACGATGTATGAGGGCATAGAGACCAGCAGTCTGTAGTGTGAATGTTCAAGAACACTTCATGTTATTATTTTTCTTAATTTTCATTCTCATTCCATTGAGAAAGTTAAATGAATAGCACTCAAATGGCACTGTGCTTGAATTATTTAGTTATTAGTTAGTTTCAAAATAAATGTATCAAAATTTTGTAGTCTGTTAATGTGAAACTGTTTCTCTGGACTAAGCTACGTAACAGATATGATTTGGAGTTTGATCCTTACATAACTGTGAGTACAGAGAAACTTGCAATTTGAATACACAAGGCAGATATTTTCAAGGAGTGGATTTTTTTTCCTTTACTGCAACATTAATTTCCTTGATTGTTGCAACTTATTAAGAAGTTTTACTTGTTGTATAAAAGTCTCCCAAATCATTTTTACCCTTAGTTGGGGAATTTACAGTATTTTTCACAATATGGATTGTCACTGATTTGCGACTGCCCTCTTACTGAAATGCAGCATTATCTTCCTAGCATACAAAGCTTCAGTCTTAGGTTTTAGCACTTCTTTCTTCTTACATTTGTTAAATTTCACCCAAATGTTAGGTGAAAACTGTATTCTAGGTACCAAAGGAATAAACTGCAGCAGATGGTAATTTTTTACCTGTAGTGAATACTTTTCAAATCACTTGTGTTGTTTGTCCTAAAAATTCTGTATAATTGTGTTTTCTTATTTGTGATTTTGCTGTGCAGTAGTTCTGTTTTTTTACTTACTCAGAATGCTTTGTCATAAGCATTTGTTTATCAGAAAAATGGTTTCTCTCAAACAACACTAATTTCTGTGGCCACTATAAAGATACTGAGAATCCAAATGCATTTTCATTGAGAGTGTTTCAGTTAGTTATCCATTGGACTTGGTAGTACCAATCTTTACAGTGTGGTATTTTGTCACAAGGTAGCAAGTGCCTTTATTGTTTCTAGTTTGACCACAAAATAGTCTTCATCAAGTCACTTTTATCAGACCTTAATAGATGCAGTTACATAAAGAATAATATTTTAGACAGTGGATGTACTTGAGTTCTTACGGGTAACATGCTATATTTCGAAATAAATTTGTAGAAACAGTGACATCCAGGAAATCGTGCTCACTCAGTAAAACAACTAAAATTGTATCCCAAGGCTTTAAAGAGTTGCCAAAGAAATTATTGGTAAAACTTTTACGTATAAAATTCTGAACAGAACTGTATCTTAAAACTGTTGTCAGTTGCTGAAGCTCAATGCTCAGCTATCCTCATTGGAACAGTACTGTGGCAAATAAGTCAAAGATGGATACTGTAAACTTCAGACGTCCTGAATCGGCAGCCATTCAAACAGTGACTCCAGTAAATTCTGCACTATCCTGTTGTTATTTTTTGTGCTTCCTTTGGTGAAGTTTAATCATTATATTCAGACAGTCATTTGTTATCAGTATTTATAAATATATTCTTCATACAAAACATCTAGTGTGTTGTACTGCAAACCAGTATCTCTCCACAGAGTTACTTCCCTGAAGATTCAGAACACATGCCAAGCAGGTCCAGTATTACTTTCTAAGAATTAAAAATTTCACTAATTTTGGGTATGTCTTACTCAGATGGTGAATTAGCACTGAATGTGATGTTTCTGCAAATTATTTACAGGAGTTATTGTTTCAGGTCATCTGTGATGCTTCCAGAACATAATGAAGAATTTAGTGTTGCCACTACTGGTGAAATGTGGGCAGTGCCAGCATTGGAAGACATATTTACTTCTGAACAAGAATTTATTCCACCACACAGATCAGAGCTCCAGATGTCTAAGTGTCATGCCAATGACAAGATTCAAAGCAGTGTCAATGAGACATTCTCGAAATTACATGATAGGTGCAACCCAAATGGTGTACTGTCCCCAGACTACGGGTTCTGTGAAGGTGATGATGCTGCAGGTCTCCCAACTCAAACTGCAAGCTTGACTGACAAATTCTGTAATGTATTAGATGAACACTGTGGTATTCTCACACGCGCAGATTTCCCGAAAACTGCTAAAGGGAACCACGAGAGGTATGAGAATATTTTTCAAACAGAAGCTGAATGTAAAGAAAAGGAAGCCATTGAGAGATTATGTGAACTCTTGGATGTTCATATACCTGATAGTAACAGGAAAGATAGAGATAAGTGTTCAGATACATTGCTCCCAGCTGATACCACATTACCAAACATCACTGAAACTGATCAGCCCATAAACAGAAGTGTAGAGCATACAAAGTTTCAACAAAAGTACAGAGATAAAGTTGTCTTAGCAGCAGATTCTCCGTTTCAACCAATTTCACCAGAACATGTATCTTTAGAAGACACTGGATGTATTAGGATGGCCCCACAAAAAGATGCCGAGGCCAAGAAAACAGAAGTTTTACAGTTTCCACACAGCGTTACTGATGGTACGCTGCCTCCGAGCAGTGACAAAGAAGAAGAAGAAGAAGATGATGATGATGATGATGATAATGATGATGACAGCAGTTCTGAGTCATTGTCCTCTGTTGTTACTGTTGTACCAAATGCCTCTTGGGTCCCTCAGAACATTCACCAATATCCAGTAGGAAACCAGAGCCAACAGAGAGGTAGCAGTGGAGGTGAAGGTGAAAGTGTTCCCTTCAACCAGCTCGATGACCACACATATGCTATAGTAGAATGCCCACAAACAGGCGAGCCTGTCAGTTGTGTGGCAAGAACAAGCTGCCCAATGACTGTCTCGGTAAGAAACTGTGATAACAATGAGAGTACAGAAACTGAGCTTCACACCTTGGGCAGTGACCAGTCGTACAGTGGGTCACAGTCAAATTCTGAGAGTGCAGATGGGAGCAGTTTGTCTGTAAATGAGCCACCCCTGCAATTTTTGGATGATTTGGTGAGTATGTCTGTTATTGGGTCTTCTAATAATTTAGAGCAGAAAATTGTCAAAGGATCGGGAGCACTATTAGTCGACACAAACAGTTGCAGTAACACGACAGCACAAACACATCCACAGTGTTCCAAGGCTGTGCACTTGGACTGCAAACACAACACCAATTTGAACTCGGTGCAGGAACTTACAGTCGTCAGTAAACTGCCCAGACCTAGCTGCTATGATATGAAAGCGAAAGGTAATAACTTATCTCTGAGCAGTCTGATGGTAGTGCCTTGGTCAAAGAGAAAGAAATGTTTCCATAAAAATGACACTGTTGCTGAGAAAATTTTATGTAGGACTAAGAAAAAGATGTTAGACATTCACAGAACATCAGTTGGTGAAACTTGTTTACAAATGAAGCCGTCAGAAGAATTGTCAAGATTATCTTCTGCAGAAAATAAACCAATCCAAAGTAATCTTACAGCACTCAGATTTGATAATCTAGACCCAGTAGCACAGTATACTAGCAAGAGGAGGAGAAAACGTGTGTCTGAACCCGTCGAGGCCTGGTTGCGAAATACTATTACGTATTTCCCTGGTATACAGGACGAGCGTTTTGCAGGACAAATCTCAAAAGATGTCACTTTTAATCTGCCAAAAAACGAACACGATGCTCCCAGAGTCAGCCCAGTATCGATTTCACCGACAAAACGTTCATCAATCGATAGCAGAAGTGATGAGAGCTCTGGGACTGAATTCTCAACTCACCCGTCCAAAAGACGCAGAGGGACATTGTGTGATGAAGGAGTCGTAACGGTTCAGACGTACTCTAAAGGTGGCTGTTCTGTAAATAAAATGTCTAAAGGAGGAAATGGAGCAGAATTATCTTGTACATACTGTGGTAAGCTATTTGACAGGGTTTCAAAGCTAACTGAGCACATAGGCTCACACACGCTGCCCTACCATTGCTTAATGTGTGGACGCCGCTTTGGGAGAGAGTCGCAGCTCACTACTCACGAGCAGCAGCTGTCCTGTTCGCCTTTAGAGAAATGCCGCTATAAATGTGAAGGATGTGGCCAGAAATTTCTTCAGAGGATATGTTTACTTAGGCATGTGGAAAAGCACACGGAACAGGACAAGAAGGAGCGAGTGGAGAAATCGAGGTGCAAGGTTTGTGGAAAAGTGTTCGATCAGGCAAAGCTACTTCTGCAGCACGAGGGAGAACACAGGACGAAGGGGCGGCAGCACACGTGCAGGTTGTGTGGCAAGACATTTAAGCGACAAGCCTTCTTGGTCAGGCACCGACAGCTTCACCGGGAGAAGATCCACTTTGAATGTGGCTACTGTGGGGAATATTTCGAACTAAAGGACCAACTGAGAACACACATTAGGCAGCACTTGAGGGACGAGACAAAGAAAGCTCTCGAACAAAAGCGGAAAGTGCATCAAAAAGAAAATATGATGAGAGAAGAGGTTGCAGGATCCTTTCCCATTATCCAAAAGGAGCTCTCCCTGCTGATCTGCCCCGATTGTGGCAAAATTTTCCGCTGGAAGACTGCACTGCAGAGGCACTCGGCACAGCACAAGCGGGAGGATCGCAGGAAAGCGGCACTCGACCCCGAGCTAGCCCGATTCCACTGTGACGATTGTGGTGACAACTTTGCTTCCAGAAGCTCACTGCGTAGCCACGTCCGCCGACACGTGTGTGAAAAAATTAATTTATCATCCGTGGAGGTGCAGCGCTCTCGACACCACTCCGGGTGCACCGGCATTAAAGAATGTACGTCACCACCGACTCCCATCTTGCAGTATAGCTGCAGCAAGTGCCTCGCAGACTTTTCACAGTTGTCAGAGCTGCAGCAGCACTCCTGCGGTACAGATGACCGGCGACCGTACACGTGTTACGTCTGTGACAAGGCATTCCTGTCCCCGCGCCACCTAAGTCAACACATGAGAGTCCACTTCCCACCCCACAAATGCCGTTTTTGTGGAGACACTTTCGCCCGTAGATACAAATTGCTCTGCCACGAGTGGAGCCATCGTGACCGTGAGTGCTTCAGTACCAAAGATAATAATGGAGGAAGCCCAAATAGTTTATAAATGAAGCTTTTATATTTTCTTCAGAGTTCAGATCTTTTTATTTTATTTAAATATTTTTTCCTGTGCTTTTAACAAATTGGAATTGCCTTTTTCCCCCTTTGCTGAACCAGTGTGTATTTTTGTAACTGTGTTGCCCAGACACTTGTTTTATTATTGTTGTTATTACTGGTTAAATGCAGTGCACGTTCACAGTGTACAGTTCTCAAGTCTCCATCTGACAGTGGCTCTCTTTGTTTGAATTCTCCGTGGTATTTGGCAAGTCATTTTCATTTGCATGGCATATCTCACAACTGTACTACATGCTGCCATCTATAAAAGCCTGTGCTGGTACCAACACCTTTTCATATTTTTCAACTGTGGGCACCTTGTTAGCCTGTAGTAAAATTCTTAATTAGACCAGTTATGGCTAAATGTTTCCTTTAATTGCGTGCAATGTGAATAGATTGCATGGCCCTTATTGGCAGTCAGCAGACTGGGCACTGTCTGGTTTAGATTTCAAGTGGATCAACATTGGTGTCAAAGTACTACTGTGACAATAGCAGCCAGGCTGCATTGAAACTAGCATGAATTCTGTGTGCTACAAAACCTGAAATAAGTTAACCTAGCCACAGAACCATTGCTGCAGTTGGCACTGTTCTCTTAGTTGTATTCTGCCAGCATGACCACTTGATGAAGTTTGACATCCATTGTCTCATCTACTTGAAACTTAAAATTAGCTAGAGTGAAATCTGCATCAGTTACGTTTCCTCCAGCTGTGTGGTAATGCATCTTTCATGTAGAACTAAAACCCCAACGCTATTACCATGACCATTACACTTCCAAAAAATGTCTGTTTCTGGTTATCAATAGACCAAGATCAAAAAGTCTGTCTGTTTGAACTTATTGCACATCATAATGCAGTCTTCAGAGAGTAAATGAAGTAAATGATCTGCTCTGCAGACTAAAGTAGTTTACCAGACAGTTCTGATAAGATGTCTGTTCATTATGTTATATGTTTATTGGATATTTATATTTCATTTTTTTTAATTATTTGATATTTCTGCTCCTTTTAACTGCTATTAAATATTGCCAAAATAAATACATTATGATTGTCCTTAAGGCTGTTTCACACAGTACTGATTACTTAGTTTACTTACATGTTTGCTAATTTAAGAACTTTATCTTGCATTTGTATATTGCTATTTTTTGCAGAAAAATATCAAATTGTGATCTCAAATTAATTATTTTTGTGTAGTCATAAACTTTACCTGAGAAAAAATGTACCTGAGGAAAAATGTTAATTTTCTTGTATTTTTGTAATAAATGATAAGAAATCATATTTAACTTATTTTTTTGATGTGTCCTCACACAAAGATAAACAGGCTTCATATTTCAGTACCATTTTGCATAAGTTCTCAAAGTACAGTTGTATGAAGTCTGAACCAAACAGTCAACTTTTTATGACTTCATTACTAGGAATGTAAATTGCATTAGTTTTATTTATTCCATGCATTTCATTTACTATGGCATAACTATTAATTTTAAATTCATGTGAAGATTTTGCATTGTCAGAAGAGCTGTAAGTAGCCTATTGAGTTTGTTAATTTTAAACTGAGGTTTTGTTTGGAATTGTACACATGAATTTTCAGACATAACTGTTTTATTATTATTATTATTATTAGTATTATTATTATTATGAATAATATTCTCATTATCTTCATCATCAGCTGACAGCATGTGGCACACAGCTGGCAGCTGTATTACAATGCTCCATTCATTTCATAATTGCACATAAAGACAAATTAAATGTTAGGGATACAAAACAGAAGATTTTTAATGTTTCTCTAAGACTATTGCTTGGTAATTTTGTGGTTCTTCTTACCTATTGATAGCTGTATTTTGAGGAGTGTTACTTAGACTATTAAGTTACAAAGACACAGTAAATTTCATTATTCTTTTCAAAGATTTTGTTAAATTGTATTTCTGTAAAATTTTTCATTTATACAAAAGAAAAGTCACTTCCAATATCATAATCTATGTTTCTGTGTTTTGCATAACTTTTTCAACAAGAATTGCCCAAGATCTCAAGCAAATCAGTAAAACTCTGAAGAATACAAGTACATGAAAACGGAACTATGCATGCAGGAAAATGGCATGGGTGTTCAGTTGTGTGGGAACCGGTAGATTCAGTCATGGATGGCATGCTTTAGTTTCTTTGTCTCATATATCACAAATTCCCAATAGTTCAGTTAATAAAGAGCAAGTGTAAATGATAAATAATGTCATTCAAACTTCAGCATTATTCACTGAGTAAAAGCAGTGCTCTGAAATTACTCGAGACTATTTTTAAATGAACTTTTATTATACCACTATCTAGCTTTTTGAATAATTAAACTGTGATGTGCACAACACTTTTTACTGTTACAAAACTCTTCTGTGCTGGGTCATGCGAATAATGTAGGCACTCTTCTGCTATATGTTTATTTTGTTTCAATTCCCCAGTTCTGTTTAAAAGATAGTCATTTGCAAAGGAGGTCAGATTCATAAATTCAAATGCTGGTCATGCTCATCATGAAATCTGGTCTGCATGATTATATTTTTGTTGAGTTACAAATAATGCCAATAACCTCCTTCAATAACCTAATGACATTTTTTTGCTGGTGGCATAGTTTCCGCAGTAGGTTAATCCAAACCAAAATAATGAATGAAAGTGTGTGCAATGTACAGTCATTGCTGATCAACTATACTCCTACTTATCACATACAAAACATAACAAGCTTTCAAAAGCTGTGTTTTCAGGGGTTCCTAAATGATAAGCCTATTTTAAGTTGCTATTACAATATTCCAACACAATTCGGGAGTGAGTCAAAACTCATTAACATGGATTTCTTTTTATCATCAACACATGGCAAACAAAGCAAGAAGGATGTAAACAGTAGACTTTTATAGGCAGAAAGAGCATTCCTCACCAAAAGAAGTTTGCTAGTATTAAAAACTGGACTTAATTTGAGAAAGAAATGTCTGGCCAGTCTTACTTAAACCATTGTCACACAGAGCAAGTTTGACTAAGCTTGCTGGATGGTGCACACAAATGTTGGCTAGCAGGCAGCAGTGATGGCTGATGCACCTTCAACAGATGTCACAGGCTGTAAGGAGACCCCACACACAAACAACAGATCACAGCAATCTGTGGCCAGATTGTGCAAACTGTCCACTGATCGCAAGTGTGTGGACAAACTGCAATGATCAATCACTGGTCACTCAGGATTCCCATGCAATTTCGTGAATTGCATACGATGTGTGATAGTATCGTTGCCAGACTGTGCCTTCTTTGTGTAGTTCTTAAGTGTGAATGTGTAGTTCTTAAGTGTGAATGTGTAGTTTTATTTCATTTTGCTTCGTCCATATTGGGTAAAAACTTTACATTAGAATTTATAGCTATTTGGGGGCCCACGAACAATTCTGAAAATTGACACTGAAGCTGTAGTTAAGTTGAGAAGGAATACGAATAGAAAAACATTGACACTTTTATATCCCACCTGGAAGGCGGCGCGTGGGTTGGATCAGGAAAAGGTAAAACATGTAGGTAATGCTGTATGAATTTAAATCCCCTTTACTCAAGCAATAAGAATACATAACTTGGAATGAGGTGCAAAGTTGAAGCGAAGTGTCCTGGCTGTCTGCACCTGATGAAAAATGGGCAGTAGCAGTCGCATAGCTCGTAAACCTCGACAGCACTGGCTAAAGGGCGCTGTCGTCGGAGTCTCTCATAGTGCCAACCTAGCAGAGTGGACCTACGTTGTGGCATCATAGCTATTGATACCACAGACACCCTCAGATTTTTTAGTGATTAACTTTTTGCAGCTTGTGCTCTAGAAGTAAAATTCAGAGTTCTCAGTGATAGTCACAATATACTGGGCTCCATGCAATGATTTTGAGCTATTTATGAAACAGCTAAAGAGATTATCAAAGTTTTTAACTTGTGTACCATAATATTTAAATTAAAATACAGTGTGTCCCAAATAGAATGACCCGATTTTAAATAGAATTATTTATTAGCAAGAAGGGCTTCACACAAACAAATTGCATACTAAATTACTCAGAAAAGACAGAAGTTATAAAAATCCATCATAAATGTTCAACATATCCTCCATTCGCCGCACAGACAACATCTAGCCGATAGCCGAATTCATCCTAAAATAAGTGTAAGGTGTCTTCTGTCACCGAAGCTACAACAGCTGATATTCCGGTTTTTAGTTCATCAATGTCACGAGATAAGGGAGGATCGTAAACACATTGTTTAACATATCCCCACAGGAAGAAATCACATGGTGTTAAGTCAGGGGACCTAGGAGGCCAAGAGTGTAAAGCCTGGTCTCGTAGTCTTGTACGCCCTATCCAACGTCGAGGCACTTTGGCACTGAGGAAACTGCACACGTTGTGCCAGTGCGGTGGTGCTCCATCTTGCTGATAGATGAAATTGTCTGAGTCAACTTGTGGGAATAACAGTTCTGTAGCATTGCAAGATATGATTGTCCTGTTACGGTTTCTTCTTCAAAAAAGTATGGTCCATAAACCTTGCTTTGCGAAACAGCACAAAAAACATTCACTTTTGCTGAATCACATTAGTGTTCAATTGTTTCATGAGGATTTTTGAGCCCCCATATATGGACATTATGACAGTGAACCTTACCGCTAATATGGGAAGTTGCCTCATCGCTGAATATAGACATTTTCCATGTCCTCTAGAATAGCATTGCTAAAGTCCACTCGCTCCACTTTGTCAGTATCTTGAAGAGCTTGTACCAGTTATAATAGGTATGGTTTGAGGGCTAAACTATGCCGTAATACACACCACAGCGTCATGCGTGGTAATGCAAGTTCTCGGCTAGCATGACACGTGGGGTTGCGGGGGCTCTGCTCAAATGCTTGTCGGATTTGTTCCACTGTTTGTTCAGAACATGTCGCCGGCCAGGACTTTTGACTTTACAGAAGCACCCTGTTTCTTCAAACTGTTTATACCACTGTCGAATGTTCTTTGGTGATGGTGATTTAGCACGAAATTGAATATGAAACTGCGATCACTGATTGAGTATGACTAAATTCAATAACACGATATGCCTGCTGTTGCGTGGGTGCCATACTGAGCGAGACTGGCTGCACGCTGCAGATCAGCGCTTGTAGCGACATCCAGTGGAGTTTTTCTGAACTCTAGACCAAGTCAATTACATCTAGCACTGTTTCAGTTACCTAGTGACATTTGTCTCAATATTATTACAAGTTAAAATTGGGTCATTCTTTTTGGGACACCCTGTATATAGGGCAATCCTATTCTGAAACTATACTGAAGGCCTTTTCGTCTCATATGGTCTAAGTATAACCCATACAATTTGTAACAAGAGTTATGGAGTTATTGAAATCATTTCTACAGATGTACTGAGATTGCAGTTGAACTAAAAGAGTAATGATTGAAAAAGAAATTGAGGACTATAGTTGGCTACAGTGTTAATGGCCTCTGGCCACACATCTCACAAGAAGTTATGCATTGTCAACTCGGCTGAAAGTGCACCAATAATGCCACAGGCCATTGCAGTGCATGGATGCACCTTGGCATGTTTTAAACCAGCTCACCTGGATTTGCCCCATGTTTGAAGAATGACAACACTTTAAAAGTAAAGTCCCTTGCTTGTTTGTGAAGTAGTTGGTGCCTCCTAGGTATTTCAGCCATTATACCACAGAAATCAGTCAGTCGTAGTAGTTTTGCATGTAAAACATCATAGAACAGTCAAATATAATGGAAGAGTACACAATACAGAATGCAGAAACAGATGGAGCACTGATTGGCTAGCTGCACAGTTGTCTACTGCATATCCCTGGCCCATATGCCATAAACGTGGTTGCAGATTGTAATACATGAAAGTGACACACTAAAAGATGTACACAACCCATTTCGGATCAGTGACAGATGTAAAGTAATGTACAGTTTCCAGGAATAGCATTTCAATCAACATGTTTATTACATTTCAATTTCTAGCTTTTCTAAGCATTTGTGGAAATATGGAGATCACCTGCCACTGCTACTAACATAGCACTTCATTTCCATAGCAGAATTCCTCAACACAGTGGCATTCATGACAGTATGAGAAATTGCTTGGCAAACTGCTCTCACATGCTGGTCTCAAAGCAAGTGACTGATTGCAGGTGGTATCGACAGTGATCTGTCACCTGTGTGTGGAGCACTTAAGGTCTGCATCAAGTTGTTTGGTGACAAAAATGTGTTTCGAATGCAACTGTTCATTGTAATAATTCAGATTTTTCTCTTAAAACAATAATGATTTCTTTTCTTCACTGTGCAGATGCACACACATATATTAAAGGTACTTTTTAGGTTAACTTCCAGTAGTTCTTCTCTACTGTGGATCCGCTTGCAGTGATGCACTTGAGTTGTAATGTCGGACACTGACAGGAGTTCTGATTTGGCTGAACAGGTGGCATTCAGAGACTCTTATAAGCAAAACTGCACTAGAGCTCTTATTCAGAAATGTGCAAAGCTCCTGGCAGTCAAGTTGCTTTTGAGCCATCACATGAGCTACTGAGTAAACTTACAGCAAATCTTACAATGTGAGACATGGGATTCTTCTGGAATCACTGAATATGAGTGGGAGATCGTAACGGCAATACATTGCCTAATACTTATTGCTAGGCTAAATGGGTGGCTAAAAATTTGAGCCAAATGACACAGAAGGTTTTGTTTTTGCAAACGCTCATTTATTTGTCATTATCAAGTAGATATTCCATAATTGTGCTTTTTTGGCCTTTTAAGTACTGTACTCTAGCAGAGATCATCATATTGGGTTGTAGGGTGTTAATCACTTCCTTTCTCCTTGACTTCTTGTCATGTGTATTTAGTTGAAAGTTCCATCAAGGGAAAACATACGAAACAGTAGCCTTGAACAGGGTACACTCACTGAGGCAAGCAGTTTGCACATGACCCTTTCTCCTAAATCACTCATCTGGCAACCTACTATGGAAAGCATAATCTGCAAGCAAGGTAAGTGCAACACTTTATTTTCTAGTGGTTATAAACAGAAACAGGCAGCACTATTTCTAGACACAGGGTGGTGTCATCCTTCCTCTGACAGAAATTCTGCAGTACATTTCTCTCCAGCATGTTTCCCTTCTCCTGGAGAACTCTAAACTTGCCTTCAAAATTACCATTTTGGCCCTTTGTTCATTGAACTTAAAATGGCACACGGAACAATAAAAGTTGATCGTTATACATATACACTACTGGACATTAAAATTGCTACACGACGAAGATGACGTGCTACAGACGTGAAATTTAACCGACAGGAAGAAGATGCTGTGATATGCCAATGATTAGCTTTTCAGAGCATTCATACAAGGTTCACACCAGTTGAGACACCTACAACATGCTGACATGAGGAAAGTTTCGAACCGATTTCTCTTAAGCAAACAGCAGTTGACCAACGTTGCCTGGTGAAACGTTGTTGTGATGCCTCGTGTAAGGAGGAGAAATGCGTAACATCACGTTTCCGACTTTGATAAAGGTCGGATTGTAGCCTATCGCGATTGCGGTTTATCGTATCGCGACATTGTTGCTCGCGTTGGTCGAGATCCAGTAACTGTTAGCGGGGGTATGGAATCTGTTCAGGAGGGTAATACGGAACACTGTGCTGGATCCCAGTGGCCTCGTATCACTAACAGTTGAGATGACAGACATCTTATCTGCATGGCTGTAACGGATCGTGCAGCCACGTCTCGATCCCTGAGCAACAGATGGGGACGTTTGCAAGACGACAACTGTCTGCACAAACAGTTCGACGACGTTTGGAGCAGCATGGATTATCAGCTCGGAGACCATGGCTGCGGTTACCCTTGATGTTGCATCACAGACAGGAGTGCCTGCGATGGTATACTCAATGATGAACCAGGGTGCACGAATGTCAAAATGTCACTTTTTTGGATGAATCCAGGTTCTGTTTACAGCATCATGATGGTCGCATCCGTGTTTGGGGACATCACGGTGAACACACATTGGAAGCATGTATTCGTCATCGCCATACTGGTGTATCACCCGGCGTGATGGTATGGGGTGCCATTGGTTACACGTCTCGGTCACCTCTTGTTCGCATTGATGGCACTTTGAACAGTGGACGTTACATTTCAGATGTGTTACGACCCCTGGCTCCACCCTTCATTTGATCCCTGCAAAACCCTACATTTCAGCAGGATAATGCATGACCGCATGTTGCAGGTTCTGTACGGGCCTTTCTGGATACAGAAAATGTTCGACTGCTGCCCTGGCCAGCACATTATCCAGATCTCTCACCAACTGAAAACGTCTGGTCAATGGTGGCCGAGCAACTTGATCGTCACAATATGCCAGTAATTACTCTTGAACTGTGGTGTCGTGTTGAAGCTGCATGGGCAGCTGTACCTGTATATGCCATCCAAGCTCTGTTTGACTCAATGCCCAGGCGTTTCAAGGGTACTGATTTCTCAGGATCTATGCACCCAAATTGTGTGAAAATGTAATCACATGCCAGTTCTAATATAATATATTTGTCCAATGAATACCCGTTTATCATCTGCATTTCTTCTTGGTGTGGCAATTTTAATGGCCAGTAGTGTATGAACAGTCTCCATTTAAATGGTTCCCTGCATGAGGACACTAAATAAGATTTACAATTGGCCTCATATTTTAATAACATATATAGAATTTCAAGTGCTAAAAGTTTTATTAGACATATTCCTGCTACTTGATGAAGCAATCAGGGAAATACAAGGGTCATTCTAAAAGTTAAGAATATTTTGATCTGCGGAGTTGTGCAGCTCTTCCCAACCCGTTTCACTGTGTCATAAACCTTCCTAAGTTTTGGCATCATTATGATGCTAATAGCAAGTGGTAAGGGTTATTTGCTGCTGATTTGTGACGATATTAATGATCTTACTAGGTGTTGTGTTCGTAATGTAACACTATTTCTGAATTCAAAAAAAGTTTGCCCTATCAAAATCAACTGACAGATAACCAAGTTTAATGGAAATGTGATGAAGCTTTAATTTGAATGTAACGTGTCTTGTTTAGTGGCAGAGAAATGAACATTCGACTGACAAAATCAAATTGTGGACTGAGGGGAAAATTCGGTAGGGTAGACATTTTGCTGTTGATTGACTGAATTTTTGCTTTCCTGAAATATCACAATCAGTTTTTTATAAAATTTTTAGTGGTGATTTCAGTTATAGAAAAGTCTATGAGAGGTGGGTCCTAAATGTTTTACATATGAATGCTAAATGGGAGCTGCACAGAGTTTTCTCACTCAGTACAAGGATGGTGAGGTTTCTGAACCACATTGTTACTGTTGAAAAGACCTGGGTCTCGCATGAAAGATCAGAAACAAAGTCCCCTGTCAGTGGAATGGCATCATTCACTATCCCTAACAAAAAAAAGCCATACAAATTATGAGTAGCAGAAAGGCGAATTGAAAATGATCATATGGCATTATTGACTAGGAGACAATGTCTACAGTTGTTTGACTCCCAGGTGAAAGGTTTCCTATATGACACTGCTACAGTGAACTGTTCGCCAATTATGGTGAAATAATGATGACAATGTGATGCCCAGTCCCAGAGTGGATAAAATCTCCAACTAGGTTGGAGATCAAACCCAGAGCCCCCACGTGGCAGTCAGCCATGCTGACCACTATGGAGGTGGACCAAAAAGGTTTTGGCCCGCAGTATTTCGGGATCAAAAGAGTGTCCTATCCATTGAATCTATGCCTAGAGGAGAAACTTTAAATGCAGTGGCCTACTGTAAGATCCTTCACTATGCCTTTCTGTTCAAAAGATATGGCATGGATTGTTGTCTAATGGCAATGTGCCTCTTCATGATAATGCTTGCCCACTTTCTGATGTGTTGAAGAATTTGCTTCGGAAATAGCCTAAACCTGGCTCCGAGTGATAACTATCCTTTCCCAAATTGACGGGTTTCTTGGGTAGAAATCATAACGAACAAAACAACAAACTGTAAGAGGACAGTATGACTGGTTCAACAACTTGGTGGCAACTAAGTATGCAGAGAGTACTGGAAAACTTGAGGAACAGTACAACAAATGTATGAGTTTGAACAGCAACTGCGTATACAAATAACTAAGATTGTAAAATGTGTTGTAAAATAGATTATCTAGAGTAAAAATGCTTAGTCAAACAAATTTTCTTTACTTTTAGAATGACCCTCCTACATGTAGGGTTGGCACCAAGAACATCATAGTGCAAGTAAAGAGTACGTATCATCAAACCCAATTGCCCAGAGAGCAAAAAATGGACAAATCACCATGAGTAAAATTGTGGGACAAAGAAGAGGAAGGACAGAAGAACACTTTGCCACAGAATTATATTCTGTTTGAGTCAGAGGAGTCAATATTCTTCACTAGCAGCTGCTGTTTTGAGATGACGCCTTGCCACAGGTGGCCACTCACAGCTTGTCTGAACTCTGCTTTGGTTATCGCAGTTCTTTCACCCCCCCCCCCCCCCTCCCCCCGGTCTGAAAATCATGAGTAGTACCTGAGGACACAAGGTAGAGAACTAGCCTTTGTTTGAGATGCCCCCAACCCCAACTGCATAAAGTTTGCTGTTGTCCGGCTCTCAACAGCACATCATCAGCTGATCCTGATGCACTAAACCTCTGACTTTTCATAAGCCTTGTCTTGGTGTAGTCAGGAACTTGTAATCCTCTATAGCATGTTTCTCTATTGTTATAGAAGCAAAACACCCTGGGGGAGCTTTACTGTCCATGCTGCTAGTTAAATCACAGTAGTTTTGTATCTGTCTGAGGGCGGGTGCATTAGTATCTCATGTTATACGTTTTAGTGATTGCATATTGCACACTTGTACTCTGTTATGAAGATATTTTCACAGAATTGGGGTTGTTACATTAGACTATGTTTTCTGTTGTATGTGTCGATGATTGCGTATTACATGCTTTTTCACAGAAGAAAAATAACTGTGATGATGATGTGAGTATCCATGTGTCCTATACACTAAAATACTCAAAATATCACTGAAAAAGCTGCAAAAATTTATTGTTGGAGTCACGTTCACCCTATGAAAATACACACATACCAAATGTACATCGTTGCACAATAATTAAATATTGACAAGCACTTTTTTTTACACTACTTCTCACTCTGACTGACAACAAATTATATTTACAGTGTAATGCATATGAATACATGTTTTGTATGAATAATCCACTGGCCACTTTAATTCTGAGCCTTTGTTCCTTCATTTTTCCATAAAACTCTAATACAGTTTACCTTTCTTGAAACTACGTCAACTTGTTCACAAACATGGTGCCTCATTTATTGAAGCATCTTTCAACCACAGATCAGTTTTGTACAAGGAAAATGATGAAGTTTGTGAAAAGTTGGTATTTCCTTGTATTGTTCATAATAATCACAGAATCTGCTATCAACACATTTTCCCACGCCATTAATGGGCAATTTATTGTGTGCACTTTGCTATTGAATACTGCATCACTTAACATCATATCGTTCCCCCCTGCTGCAATCTGTACACCATCAGCTTACTCAACCTTAACATTCTGCTTGCATTTTACATCAGAACGATCATGCCTTTCTCCTTTTCATCATCACAAAGTTTAATGGCATTAACAGCAAGAAACAAAGGCATTTTCCATAGTCACTTGAAATGCTCATACTGCAAGGAAACAATGATCACTAGTTTGAATGGAATATGGTTGCACCTAGTGATGTGATGAAATTAATTCCCACTACGACAAAGTCTACACTTTGCTTCATCAAGTAATACTTGCCAACATTTATGTTTCATTGGTTGATACCTTATATGTTAAATGACTTGTAGAAACCACATCAACACCCAGAGCACTGAATTAATTTAACTGACCTCTTAAGCATAACCTAATCCAATATGAATTAATTATCCAAGAAATTCAAGTCACAACAAGAATTTCATCAAATGAAAATATATTTGTCTATGTACAAGATGTTTCAACAGATGTGTGATACACGTTGTAGGGTGGTTAAAAAGAAAAACTGTGTCTATCGTGAACAACTCACTGTACTTCTCAACATAGTCTCCTTTGAGGGAGATACACTTGGTCCAGCAATCCTCCAGCTTTTTCATCCCATCAGAAATTGTTACTGTCAAGCTCTGCAAAATACATGTTGACAGCAACTGTCGCTTCCTCGTTTGATGAAAAATTCTTCCTAGTGGGCAAAAGTTTCAAGTTAGGTACTAGAGAGAAGTCATTTGTGGCTGAGTCTGGTGAATAGGAGGATGAGGAAATAGTTCAAAGCCCAATTCATGCACTTTTGCCATTGCTATCATTGATGGATGGGATGGTGCATTATCTTTGTGAGAGAGGACTTTTTTGTGTGGCAGTCATGGTCTTTCTCCAGCCAAGGCAAGTTTCAAATGATCCGACAATGAAGCATAATTGGATCCAATTATGGTTCCACCTTTTTCTAAGTAATCTATTAGGATTATTCCTTGGGAATCCCAAAAAGACGGTGGACCTCACCTGACAAAACAGTTTTTACCTTCTTTGGTACACATTCACCAGTGATGGTGATTGTTCTGACTGCCATTTTGACTTTGGTGTGTAATGATGGCTCCAGGTTTCATCAACTGTAGAAAATTGGCACAAAAAGTCTTGGGGATTGCAATTAAATATCACCAGCCATTGTATTGAAATGTTGTGCTGGATGTGCTTTCGGACTATTGTGAGCAGTCGTAGCACACAACTCGCACACAGCTTCTTCATAGTCAGTTGTACATCCAGGATATTATGCACTCACTCAGTTGAGATGCCTTCAGTCTTGGCAATATCATGAATTTTCATTTGGCAGTCTTGCATTACTGTATTGTGGATTTTGTCAGCGGTTTCCTTTGTGGTGACCTCAATTGGACGGCCAGAGCATGCTTTGTCTTTGGTGCTTGTCCATCACTTTTAAATTCATTAATCCAAAAGTAAATGGCCTTCAAGGATGGTGCAGAGTGCAGGCAAACTTCATGCCATTCTGTTTTGATTTGTGTTGTAGCACAACTCTTCAAATGAAAATGTTAGTAACATCATGAAACTTGGTATTCTCCATTTTCAAATCGCATGCAACACACTGACCAGTTAAGGCAGCTGTTAACAATGAACTGTATGCTGCACATTATTCAAATTCTTTATACAGAGCTTGGAATAATCGAGCTTACCAACCATGAAGGTGCTACAAAAATGTTCCTTTTTTTTTTTTTTTTTTTTTTTTGGAAATTTACCAGACTTATCAAACCACCTCCTATCACGAATCACAAGGACAATAAAAGTCAAGGATTGGAAGATTAATTGATACAACCTAACTGTTGGGGCATGGCAAGGCACCGTAGGATAGTTGAAGGGTGAAGCAACTGAGTTCAGTGACATGTATACAGTTGAATTTTAGTATACACTATTTCATATAACAATATGTTTTGAAGCAGCATCAGACAGACAGCAAACAATTAGATAACAACCATTTTACAGAGAACAATGATCCACAATTACATATCAACACAATTGTGAAACTAATTTTCAATAACACTTATCTCTTATCCCATGCATTAGATGGAGGTAAGATGTGGGTACCAGTCTTGGAAATATCTTAAACAATAAATGCAAGAATGATCACCGAGATTAATTTAAAAAAAAAAAAAGTGAAAAGCCATTTAAACAAAGACCAAGACAAGCTACCTCATACTGAAGTTTTATCTTCAAGTTATTTAATCTTGGCGATTCTTAAATCTGCTTTAGTTATTGTTGGCCAGTCAGAAATTTTACCAGATTAAAAAAATAAATAAATTTCCTAATCATAAGCTTATGCTCCTTTCTGTGCAATCGCAGATGAAAAGCAACAAGGCAACACATGACATCTAGAAAACTTGCAATATTTTCTTAAAAGCAAAGGCAAAGGCAATTATTACTTTTAACCAGAGCAGACACATGTGTAAACCAATTAATCCTGACATACAATTTTAGGCTAACAGGTATTCCACTGGGGATCGACAGGCAGTATTTAACAGGGAGGACACAACCCGTGCTTCAATACATATTATTGGATTCCTGATGGCAAGCCTTTATATTCAGTCCTTTGATGTCCACCTCAGAGCTCCATTCAAAATATGTCTTGAATCACATCTGAAACAGGCCATTTAGCAACAAGCAAGCAAGCAAGCAATCATCATCATCATCATCATCATCATCATTGCCTGGTGTACACCTAGAATTTGTATTATATCAAAGGACAAAACAGATCAGTTAGAAATTAGCTCATACTGTTGGTGAATGAAAGGAACTTTGGGGATGTGACTTGAATAACACTGCAGGATCCAGATGCAATAACAATGCGAGGTTTCCAGTCTGGCAGGACATTTGATGTTAAATATATTTTCACCCACAGTCTGCTCATTCTCCAACTATTCACTACCACATGACAGCTAATCTTCTATTCACACAGAAAACAGTGTGGCCCCTTAGCTAAATGGTCAGAGCATTTGACTCACATGCATCGGGCCTTTGTTTGATTTCTGGCTGGCTGGGTTGGAGATTTTTTCAACTCAGGGAATGGGTGTTGTGTTGTCCTCATCATAATTTCATCATCAGTAACATACAATGTGCTGTCAACTGGTAAGTCTTGCAACCTGGCACCTGAACTTGCCCTGTGGAGACTCCCAGACATTAATTCTATATGATCTTTTCATTTCACAGGAAAACAGAGTGCCATTTCACTGTGTTAGACAACATCCTCAGTGGACAGAGACAAATCCATGTGTTTAAATATTTGTGTACTGAAGAAATATGTGGATCCGGTGATTTACTGAATATGGTACCAGTTACTTCAATGTAACATCTCTTGGTCTGCCACATACATTGTCTATTATGCTTATTGGCTTCTGTCGAATGGGAAACACCAATATGTGAACTGCAAACACATTTTTAATTTTGCCTGCTTCCTAACAAATTACGAAAGGCTGTAGAATTTCTGAAATCGAGTATCAACCTTTTAAAATTGTGAAGAGAATTGTTTGATACCTACGAGAAAATGACAAATCGAAAAATCTGTTGGAAATATTCAGATGTCAGCAAGCATCTACTGTATCTATGAGAAAAAAATATCACGATGGTGGTAACATTGCAGAAACTGTGATTCGTTGAAGAGAAAAGTCAGGGATTGAAACTGAAGTACTACGAAGGTGACTCAATAAGCTATAAACTATACATACAAGATGATTCGTTTCTTGTCTCAGTTCATTGTTGAGTTTCCTTGTGGAAATTAAAGAAACTGCCCAAACATTCCTTGAGACCCATTCTTAGGATATTAAAACCACACTCTCCAATTCATTTGGTTCATTTTTATTATTTCATTTTCAAGTTATAGGATGTTGAAGGTCAAAAAACATTTCCAGCATTCTGAAAATATGGTGCAATCAATATCTGTGAATGTTGTACCAGTTGCAGAAACTTATAGATGTTTCAAGATTGTGAATGCCACAGGTGAATAACATATCTCGAATCCGTACAGCTTCTGAAAAATTATCACCGATCTTGTTTGAGGCAAGAGCAATTGAACTCATTGAAAATTATGTCTTGTATTAAACAGACTTTGAAGTTCGAGAGCTAACAAATGAGGGTCCAGCTGTGCTTTGCACTGCACATGGAGGGGCAAGAGAATAGATAGCTGGGCACAGCATGTTGCTTGTTGTGCTGTGTGGCAATAGCACTGAAGGAAAGCCTGGCTAGCTTGGTTGGGAAAGTGTGTGTGTCTCTCACACACGCCACTAAGAGTGGAGTGCCTGCAAGTAGAGTGAGCCGGGGGCACCATCGGCACCAGTGAGATGCACGCTTGAAGCAAAGTGCTAAAGTGAACATTGTTACCTTTCTTAAGGATAAGCAGTACACACTCTTTAGGAGTGCCATGATCTAAACTACTGGTCCTATTACTCACACCTCTCACTCCTTACATTCTAAAGTCTTCACTGGCACCAAGGGAATACCTGTTTCAAAATGCAACACAAAAGACAGTGTCTCTTCTCATCGGAAGGTGCTACTAGTATGCTTTTGAAGACAAAGGGTTTGGAAACCAGCATTCTCCATTGAATTTGGACCAAAGCTACCAGTATTTGTTAGATGCTGTAGGTGTTCCACTTGCAGCTGAGAATTGTGTTTAAAAGGGTCAACAAAGAGACAATGACTCTGTTCAAATGCACAAGATGTTCACGCAAAAGCCTAGGAGTGGGAGCAGTGAAAATTACTCGACTTGTTTGTTGTTGGGATATTTGTTAAATGACACATAAGGGCAAGCACCAGAGATCACCTTTTTTTGTGATGCTTTTGAAGTCTCGATTGTATTGTTAACTATGTTTGAGAGAGAACACCCATGTAAGATTAAGAAATGTTGTCACAAACAGTATTTGACCAGCTGTTCTTTTTCTGTTTTTAATCAACTGTCTTACTTAATCAAAACATGGATGGCAGTCTCTATCCGCAAAATGTGGAGAACACTCGTGTATTTAATTCAGAGACAAAATTAACACATGATAATGAAATAATTCAAGTTAACATAAGTTTTGAATATAATAGAGGGAAACATTCCACGTGGGAAAAATATATCTAAAAACAAAGATGATGAGACTTACCAAACAAAAGTGCTGGCAGGTCGATAGACACACAAACAAACACAAACATACACACAAAATTCAAGCTTTCGCAACAAACGGTTGCTTTGTCAGGAAAGAGGGAAGGAGAGGGAAAGATGAAAGGATGTGGGTTTTAAGGGAGAGGGTAAGGAGTCATTCCAATCCCGGGAGCAGAAAGACTTACCTTAGGGGGAAAAAAGGACAGGTATGCACTCGCACACACACACATATCCATCCGCACATACACAGACACAAGCAGACTTTGTTGCTTGTGTATGTGCGGATGAATATGTGTGTGTGTGTGCGCGCGAATGTATACCTGTCCTTTTTCCCCCCTAAGGTAAGTCTTTCCGCTCCCAGGATTGGAATGACTCCTTACCCTCTCCCTTAAAACCCACATCCTTTCGTCTTTCCCTCTCCTTCCCTCTTTCCTGACGAAGCAACCGTTTGTTGCGAAAGCTTGAATTTTGTGTGTATGTTTGTGTTTGTTTGTGTGTCTATTGACCTGCCAGCGCTTTTTTTTGGTAAGTCTCATCATCTTTGTTTTTAGATATATTTTTTAACATAAGTTTTATGAGAGATTAGACCTCGTAAATATATAATGTTTGATGTTGTTAAAATCAACATCTAAATGCAGTTTGGGATATAAGTTTTATTTGATTATATTTATCAAGGTTGGCCAATTGGTTCAAATTCGTATGAAATTGTATTTATGGCATGACACAACACCAAAATGATGAAGTTGGGGAGGCACAGAAGTAGCAGCAAATACCCAACATACTGTAAGGTGTAATGGTGATATAGGAATTTACCTTGGGACTGATGTTAGGATGTAAAAAGACCTTCTGTCAGTGACTCAGAAGAGTCAAGATGTTTCAGTTCTAGCTGGGAGGACTTTGGTTGGGGACTTGATAAAGTTCAGACGTATTTGTGTATTTCATTATGTAAGGAGCTGTGCCTGGATTAGTGGACCAGAGATTTTTCTCAGGAACTCGGGAAAGTCTAGACTTTATTGTTCCTGTTCTAGTGAATTGTGGACTGGGTTGGGGACTCGAGAGGGTCAAGACATATCAAATTTAGGGCCTGAGTTTCCTGAACTGTGAAGTTTTCAAATTTCACTTTTTGTTGAGAATATATCATGATTTAGGAGATTTCTGTGCAGTTGAATTGCAAGAGCTCTAAACATAGAGTTGGTTTACCTTGGCTTAGAATTCCTTCCCCAGTGGCACTGTACCTGAGTAGTAAATTATGTTGGGAACTGTGGTCAGACTCAGGAACAGTTAAAACAGTTCTTTGCAAATTGTAAGTGAGACTGTCTGCTAAATTTGCACCTGCTGAAGTGACTGAGATAGTTTGCATCATTGATACACTGTTACTAATAAACTAGCAACTTTAACTATTTCATTGTGTCACCTAGTTTTACTTGCAAAACCCAACTCCAGCTACATAGATCTGATTTGAACACACACAGCAGATTTGCTAGGATATTATAAACTTGAGGTAACTGTAAAGGGAACTATTTTGCAGTGATGTATAGTTGGCCCCAGACAAATTCTGATGAGACAAAATTGAAATCAAACCCAATAGTATTTTTATGTTTCCTTCCCTAAGAATAGTTTTAGTTCACAACAGACAGGACATGCTTCCTCCTTGCATTCTGACGGATATCTGGAATGTGTATGCCTTGTTACTTTCTTCTAGGGGAAAGAACCTACACAGCCCAACCATTTTTTCTCATTTTCAAGAGGACTATAACACTTATGTACAGTTGGCAGCGTTGTCATCATTGCTTAACCTACTCGAAGCATCTGGAGCATTTGAAATACCATCTTCTGCCAGTAAAACCAAATATGTAGCAAAGTAAATTAATACCTTATTTGTTTGCTGTTGTCACAATCTCTCATGAATAATTCTGTGTGACTGGTTTCAGGCATAACACATCTCCAGACCATAAATATTACAGTACTCATATAGTTGTTGCTATGGTATTCAGTCCAAAGTGTAGTTTGTAATACATCAAAACTGTGGTACTAACTGCAGATACTCCCTGTTATGTGCATGGTGCTATGCAGTTTTGACATGCTATAAATAAACCCTGAAACCAGTCACCTAGAACAATACATGACCAACTGTGATGGCAAAAACAGAAACTGATACCAATTGTGACTATATTCATCATAGCATTACAGGATGCCGCAAATCTACAGAAACTATTTTTTTCTGTTTTTAGATTCCATCCACTGAATACAAGTGGAGAAACATCACAAAAGATTTTGAGGTTTCCTGGAATTACCTGCTCAGTGTTAGGGCTTGTGATGGAAAACACATAGTTATTCAAAGCCCAAAGAACAGTGGCAGCATGTTTTTCAATTACAAATGGACCTTTAACTTTTTTTTATGATGACTGCTGTTGATGCTACCTATTTTTTCTTGTTTGCTAATACAGGCTATCAGGGCTGCATTTCAGACCATGAAGGTTTCCCAGAAACTTTGTTCCACAAAAAATGAATTGGAATTTACACCTCCTGAACCTCTTTGTGCAAGCATTAAGTGTTGTCATATGTATTAGTGACTGATGATGCATTTTCATCACAGGAACAACTTATTAAACCCCTTTCACGCCTTCAAAAAAGGCACTCTTGTAGAAGACAGTACAACTAAAGATACTCAGGTGCTTGCAGAGCAGTGGAGAACAATTTTGTGTTGTTGGCATGTTTTTCATGTATTTAGAAAACCACTAGTGCTATCTGTGGATATTTATTTATTTATTTATTTATTATTTGTCCCGTGGATCAAATCAGTACAATGGCTTGTACAACTGATATGGGATAAGTCAATACAAATATACAGTTTACAGGAGTCTATAATAGTAAACATGAATACAGAGGAAAGATTATTTTACATTACCTACAAAATTATGTTACTTAATGTTACAGCTTTACAGAGATTTGTTACATGATGTGACAAAACTGACTTAACAACATTCCGCTTTGATACTTTATCATGCACTAAGACAATTTTGATTCCAAATATTCCTGGATGGTATAAAAGCATTCTTTTAATAAAAGAGATTTCACTGTCTGTTTGAATTTATTTATTTCTTGGATTTCTTGTATAAAAGTTGGAAGATGATTATATAATTTTATTCCCATGCACTTGACACCATCACTGTACAGTTTTGTTGAGTGGGGAAGTATTCTTAGAGAGGTTTTTGATCTTGTGTCATAATCGTGGTAGTCCATATTTTTACTAATTTTGTTGATACTTTTTTTGGTAAAGAATAATAATTCTAGTATGTATTGGCATGGGAGGGGCAAAATATTTAGTTTCTTAAATAATGGTTTACTAGTGTCTCTTTGTTTTTTGAACATAATTGTTCTGACTACCTTCTTTTGCAGTTTGAATATCTTAATTGATTCAGAATTTTGGCCCCAGAAGATGATTCCGTAGTTAAGTACGGAGTGAAAGAGTGCATGGTACATTGTGGTTAGGGTACTTGTGTTAGTGACGTTCCTTATTGATCTAATCATGAAGCATACTTTACTAAGTTTTGTGCTGGTAACGTCAATGTGCCTTTTCCATGTGAGCGTATCAGTAATAGTGACCCCCAAAAATTTTATTTCATTTTCAAGTTTAACATTATTTTTTTCCAGTGATATAGTTGGTTGTAATGCATTTCTGTTTTGGGCAGTGTGAAAGGTTATTCCAATTGTCTTTTTTGCATTAATCAGCAGCCTATTACTTTGGAGCCATCGACTTATTTGATCTGTGGTTCTATCTATATTGGATTGGAGAATTTGTTCGGGCGCAGATATGAGTATAGAGGTGTCGTCAGCAAATAAAAGGGTTTTTGTGTTTGGTAGGCTGTGAGGAAGGTCATTTATGTAAAGTAAGAACAACAAAGGGCCCAGGACGGAGCCTTGGGGAACGCCTTGCTTTATGGTATGTATGGAGGAATGTACTGTGCTAGCTGTACCTGAGAGCTTAGTTTCATTTAATTCGACATACTGCTGTCGATCTTCCAGATAGCTTTTAATCCAGTCATAGGCATTTCCTCTTATTCCATAGGAATGCATCTTTTGCAGAAGTATACTATGGTTAACCATGTCGAATGCCTTTGTTAGATCTAGGAATATGCCTATGGCTGGGAGTTTTTTGTCCACAAGCTCCAGTGCATGATCTAGAAATTCTTGTATTGCATCTGTTGTAGCTTTCTTACTTTGGAAGCTGAACTGAGCAGGTGACAGGATATTTTCTTTGTCTAGAAAGGACATGATTCTGGTGGCCATTATATATTCAAATACTTTACTAAAAGTTGAAAGCAGTGCAATGGGTCGATAATTACTGGGATCCTCTTTGCTTCCTTTTTTGTGGACAGGTATAATTTTTGCAATTTTGAGCATGCCAGGAAATGTACCATTCAGGAATGAGAAGTTTATTATGTGAGCGAGGGGTTTACTGATAGAGTTACTGCAATTATGAAGGAGGAAGCATGGGATTTGATCTTGTCCAGCAGATGATTTTTTTTTTAATTTTGCTATGCAGTGTCTTTTCTATTTCAATTTCAGATGTAGGCCTTAGAAATAGAGTCTCAGAGCATAAGTTTGGTTCTAGTTGTAAGGGACAGCTATTTTTAAGATGGTTAGCCAGGTTTTCTACTGTTTCTGTAAAGTAGTTATTGAATTCCTCTGCTGTTTCTTTCCCACAGGAGACTAATTTTCCATTTATTTTTAGGCTAATATCACTTTGTAACTGTTTTCCTCTATTAGTATTCATATTAATGAGTTGCCACATGCTTTTGCTCTTATTTGATGACAATTTGAGGTAGTTATCATTCTGTAGCTTTTTGGCTGCATTTACTACGTTCTTTAATATCTTTTTATATAGAGTAAAGTATGACTTAAATGCTTCACTACTGCCTAGTCTGGATTTGCTCATGTAAAAAAGTTCTCTTTTTCTTTGTGATGATCTAATGATTCCTGGGGTGATCCAGCTGGAGAGTTTTCTATCTTTGGTGATACATTTTGTTTGTAAGGGAAAGTGGCAATTAAAATAATAACAGAAAATATCCAAGAATGCTTCATATTTGCTGTCTACTGTTTGAGCCTCGTATACATTTTGCCAGTTTTCATTTTGTATATCAAAGAGGAAAGTATGCATGTGGGTTTTATTGAAGTTTCTCCTCTGTACAGTGATTTTATTGTGTTCATGACTGTTATTTTGCAACCAGACCTGCATAATTAATGCATTGTGGTCTGAAAATCCTAGTTTGACAGAGGATACAGTACAATTTATATTGCTTGCTACTTGATCCAGACAAGTGGTACTGTGATTTGTTATCCTGGTTGGAGTGTTAACCATTAGGTCTAGGTTGTAGCTGTTCATAAAATTTTTAATGCTTAGATGGCTGGGGTTTTCTGAGAGAAAATCTATATTATAGTCACCACATATTAGAACACTATATGATTTTCTTTTACTTAGATTTTCTATTACTGGTGCTAAATTTTTGTAGAAAGTCCCTATGTTACCAGAGGGTGACCTGTAAAGTGCTATTATATAAACATTTAAATCTGTAAGCTCTACACCTGACATTTCTATATCTTTTTCAATACTATACGAATTGCAAATATCAAGAGGTGAAGCAGTAATGTTGTCTTTTACAAATATGCAACTGCCTCCACCTTTGTAAGATGTTCTTGAGAAGTGACCCACGAGATTAAAATTTGGTATCACAACACTTTCTATTTCAAAAGACCTCAAGAAATGTTCATTAATACATAATATCTGAGTATCTGACAGTTCACTTGCACTTGATAACAAAATTTCTAATTCATTAAGTTTGCTTTTGAGCCCTTGTACATTATGGATGTATACTTTTAGATCAAGAATTTTTTTGTTTAATTTTTTTACACATTGGTGAGGAGGTTCAGACTTTACCTTATTTACTACAATTTGCTGATGGAGTCCTTTGCCAGTTTTATGGTGTATCTTTAACTTGTTTGATGATGCTAAGTTTTTTCTTTTCTCAGAGGGGGATAGAAAAAATCCTCCTTCTTGGGTATATTCCGTCTTGATCTTAAATTTACTCTTACAGGTGTAGCTGCTGCAATCCTTTGTGGATCTTCTGACGTCTCCTCTGTCCTGCTTTCTTCGTTCTTGTTGAATTTGCTTTCCTCATTTTTGCTTGTAAGTCTTTCAGGAAGCTGATAGACTGATCTATTTCGTAATAGTCTTTTTTAAATTATTTCACTGATGTGATCGCACATAATACTTTTTCCGTCATAATTAAGGTGCATTCCGTGTTTGGTGTGTAGGTTTCGATGTAGTTTACTTACGTCCAGTACATCGCACTTTGGGTATTCTGCACACAATTTCTTAATTTTGATGTTAGTTTTCCTGATTTCTTTATTAACACACAATCTGTAAATTAGGTCGTGTCTATGAGGCACAGTGGCTACTATTATGTTCCTAGATTTATTCACTTCTAGAAAGTTCTGTAGCGTTTTAACGCAGGCATTGGCTTCATTTTTAGCTATGTCATTCGAACCCGCTATACATACAATAAAGTCATTATCCTCTATTGTGTTCATCTGAAGATCAATGTCTACGACATGGTGTGTTCCCGCTCCAGGTTTCACTATGCTAGTCACTGCCGTTTCTCGATTTTTCTCCCGGAGCATGCTTGATAGCTTTCTGCCGTGGCTGTCGGCAAGCAAGAGAATACCACACTTTTCCCTTAATGATTCGTGTTTGCCCTTACCACTGTTTCCAAGTTTACTGTTGGTGTTCGGATTGCAGGTTTTTACAGCGTCACGATCAGTTGTACACTCGTTATGATACATCATATTTGTTTTTTTCTCTAAGAAAGTAACACTTTTAACAGTTTTCGTGATTTGAGACCGAACTTTTTGCGACACTGCTTTCCACTTGGATGATTTATCACGTGTATCTTGTTTCACTTCACACGAATTTTCCACTGTTTGTACTTCGCCGATTTCTTTCTTCAGTCCAGCTGTTTCCCTTTTTAAATTATTGACTACGAATTGTAGGCTTGAAATTCGTTCGTTTAGGGTTGTAATTTCAACTTTACAATTTTCACAGGTTTTCTTTTTAGCTACATAACTATAACTATTTCTCGTGTTAAAATTATCGGCTTCCACACTCGTGGCCATCTTGGCATCTTGGCATGCAGAACTTGTTACAACATGCGTTTATCTTCACAACTTCTTGAGAAAAAGTTACACTTCAAAACTTCTGCACTTACCTCAAGGAATATTTGACAGACAAAAGGGGTGAAAGTGTTTGTGTATCATGGAGGTTTGTAATCCAGAATGATACTGACATGGAGAATCTGCAGTGACACCACAGATGGTCAGCCTTAGAACCAAAAGAAGTGTGGGATGAGATTATGAGGTACTTTACATCATGCGTGCCTTTGTAATATCACTACTGGTACTGACATGTCCACAGCAAGAGGAAATACAAATTCTTATAATGCAAGGAAATGAAAACTCTACAACTATGCTACACACATCTTAATGTATGTAATCTACGAATAAAAAACACCACATATTTGAAGTTCAATGAGATTGACAGGAGCAGGCTGTCACTATAAGTGCAATAAATTTGTTAATTTACTTTTAATTTCTCATAGTCATGTCAGTTACAATAATCTGCAATAAAGAAATTGTTTTACTAGTTGTCCATTCCATCTCTCATACAACAAGCTACACAGAACCACTGTCAGATAACTGGCAACAAGAAGCAACATGTCATTTCTTGTCAACAAGCCTTGCATTTACATGACAACAGATGCTAGAATGCCATTAATAACCAGTCCCAATTCAAGAATAATAGCAAAGTGCATAGCTACAACACTAGAAGAAAGGGAGATATTCACCGTTCTGGATTAAATCTCACTTTGGCACCAAAAGCGGTGAATTATGCTGCCACAAAAATCTTTGGTCATTTGCCAAATAGTATTAAAAGTCTAACAGATAGCCAGCCAACATTTAAAAGCAAATTAAACAAATTTCTGAATGACAACTCCTTCTACTCAACACATGAATTCTTAGATATGAAGTAGTAACTGTGAAAAAAAGTAATTAATTAATTATATCTAAAAACAAAGATGATGTAACTTACCAAACAAAAGTGTTGGTATGTTGATAGACACACAAACAAACACAAACACTCACACAAAATTCAAGCTTTCGCAACCAACGGTTGCTTCGTCAGGAAAGAGGGAAGGAGAGGGAAAGACGAAAGGATGTGGGTTTTAAGGGAGAGGGTAAAGTCATTCCAATCCCGGGAGTGGAAAGACTTACCTAAGGGGAAAAAAAAGGACAGTTATACACTCGCGCACACACACCTATCCATATGCACATATACTGACACAAGCAGACATATGTAAAGGCAAAGACATGTGTAAAGAAAACTTATGTTAAAGTGACACATTCCACATCATTATGAAATGTTGTATTCATGATCTATGGAACAAGCATTAATGTTTGTATGCCTTTATGTAATGATGCAAGGGGTGTGTTGCCATGTGTCACCCTGGTCAAATTGCTCCTTGTAGTGTGTGACACAGCCACATGCCACATGTTGCCAAGATGGCCCATTGGTGGAAGTGCAGTTTAGAATAAGTGGGGGTGATATTTTGGGCTGACAGATATATTGTTCTGGTCTTTCTGATGTAAGTACTTAGGGCTTGGTATGAAATATGATACAAACACCAGAGTGTGCTCACTTTGTCTGTGGTATAAGGTATGAGACAAAGTAGCAGGATTTCCAAGTTATCTACATCTGCAAAACTCATCAGACTGATCATTGTATACACCTCAGCATGTCCAGCAGGACTCCCATGTGTGATGGATACTCAGAAGCATACTCAAACTCGATTTTAGACCCCCCTGCAACACTGTTGTGATACAGCAAGGATCACCCCTATTAAAACTGCCTTGCATTACTTACAAGTAAAACTACCCAGGGGACACACTTCAGTTTTGATTGGCTTTGAGTATATTGTGGCTTAGAGCAAAATAAAAGAAACCAATTTTTTTGTATGTGCCCATACGGGCATTAAGGAGATGAACCAACCCCTTGAAAAAAATTGAGTTTAATATTCCTAAGTGAATACCACTGGAATGGTAACACATGTAATACATTCTACATTTTTAATGTGCATTACTAGGGTGCAAACAGATTTGTTGAAAAAGTGATTTTTTTCAAAATACCCTCTCCCTCATTACTTTGTTTTTCATTTTGACCTTTGACTAATAGCAACATTTATAGCATTGTTAATATCAGATTTAATCATAGGTGATGAAATAGTATTCCCAATATACATTTGTCAGAAATAAGCAAGAATTTCTTTGTATAAAATTGCATTCAGTACTCCCCTTTTCTTTTTTTTATTCAAATGTTTAACATATTTTACAGACTACAGGATGCAACTTAAATTTTAAGCATTTTTTTTAAAAAACATTTTTACCATTTTTATTGTTAGATTGCAAAGTCAGACTAAAAAAATTCTTAGTTTATAAAACTGAACTAACCTTTAAAATCCCTGTAAATCATCATCTCATCTTTCTTCTTCTTCTTCCTCTTCATTGCCATTGTTGTCCTCTTCATATATAAGATGGTCTTCACTGCCATTGAGAGCATTAATTATGCTGCACATCTTGAAAGATTTAACAATAATGTCTTCTCTCACTCTAGACCATGACTGTTTTATCTGATGACACACTTGTTTGATTGTAGGCAGAGCTTTTAAGCTCTCTTCAGCATGAATTCATGTTGGGTTTCATCCATCACCCTTTTGTCCCATTCCTCTCTCAAACACACTTTAAATGGTTTATTTATCAAGACATTAAGAGGTTGCTATTGTGTAGTAAGTCCTCCTGTAATAACAGCAAGCTCTGTATTTCTCTGTCTCAGTTTTTCAAGTGACCACTAAACTGATCTAGTGCAAGAAGAGAACTCTTCTTCAACAAGGCATCTTTCCTACCCTCCCACACTCTGTTCTCTTAATTTCATATCAGCCTCATCCATACAATCCTTGTCATGTACATGAACACCAACATGTGGTGGTATTTCAGAAGGTTTTGGCATTGTTTTGTGCTTGAAAATGATCATTGGATTAAGTTTAGTACTGTCAGCACAACATGAAATTATGACATTTATTGCATTTTTTCATGTACTGTTGTTTTTATAGTTATAGTTTTAGCACCTTTGATGGCAACAGTTCTGTTACTCAGCACATCAAATGTCAGAGGAGTTTTGGTCATATTCGCTGTTTGGCTTAGTTCCACACTGGTGTTCTTTTGATGTTGAATAATAATCTGGTGGAAATATAGTATTTTCCCTTCATATTCTTGTGGCATTTTCTGATACGTTTTGGTTTTGGTGCACTTGCTAAGTCCACGATGCTTGATAAACCTGTAGGCACCAACCAACTCTACTGTTAAAGTCTGTCAAGTTCCACTGTACTGCTAGCTTACAGGTGTGTATTTGAATCATTTTTGTATTAATTCTAGTGTTGTTTTTATGGTATTCTTGAATCCATTTCAATACACCATCTTCTAGTTTTGGCCATTTTGCATTCAGTCCTCTGTTTGCACATTGAGTCTTCCTCATTCTTCTTTCCTATCCTGGGAATTGCAAATGTTTTTTTTTTTTTCTGTTGGTGGACAGCAAAAGTACTGCTCAATTGCTGTGTTTCAATGTTCTTTTGCATATACTATTATTTTCATTTTATAGCTCTCACCATTGAATACCTTTTATGTTTTTGTGTTACAAAACTAGCTACTAACAAACTTTTACTGATAAAATCACTTTCAGTTCAAGCTCACTGGCAACATAGACTGCAATGATACATCATAGGCTGGACCATGTTCTATGATGTTGGTGGGACAGTAGGGAGACAGTGTTGGCAAGCTTCTGAATTCCTGCAACTCACATTTGTCACATTGGTGCACTGCTGCTGCCAGGTGAATCAAATGTTGCCAGATAAAGATAGGTTTCATGCAGCATCAAATGAATGGCCATTTTTAAGACTGGTGGGAGTTTTGAATCAAATACCAGAGATTTTAATATTAATTTCAAGTATAAGACACACATGAATTTTGGAGGCAACTTTTCAAAGAAAAAATGGTGCAGTTTATAGTCCATAAATTGTGATATGCAGCTTTCTCATTGTTGTACAAATTTACAATACTGTACTAACAATTTCAAATATAACATAATTGAATCTGAGAAGGTTGCAAATTGAAAATAAAAAAATACACCAAATACAAAAATAAAACACAATTACAAAACAAGGTATTTTATATTTAATGAAATTAAAACAAAAATTATGTATAGAACAGCATATGCTGATATACATTTAGACTAAATTTGTCTGCAGAAGACTTATTACAAATGCAACATGAAAACAGTCATCAAAATGGTCATATCAGGTGCACATGCAGCAATATAGAGATATTTCCAGCTTATTTCTGATACACGCACCTTTGGAATACCACTTCATGATTGTATTTGGTATTATGGATGCTACACATTTCGCTATTAGTCAAATGTTGAAATGAAAAACAAAATAGTGGGGGCCATGGGATCTAGAAAAAATGAATTTTTCAACAAATCTGGGTGCATCATTGTAGCAGACATTAAAAACCATAGAACTTTTATTTGAAGTTTTTTTTTTTATTTTTTATTTTTTTTTTTTTTTACCATTTCAAGGATATTCATTCGGAGATATTAAACTCAGGTTTTTTTTCCAAGGGGTTGTATCCCCCTGAACGACCATATGGGCCAGTATAAAAAAAGTGTCTTGTATGTTGCTCTACATTACAACATATTCAAAGCCAATCAAAATTGAAGTATATCACTTGGGTAGGTTTACTTGTTTCCGCTGGATACAGGCAACAAATTGTAACCAACAGACAAGATGTGAAAGAGAAGCATGCAACAGTGCCAAGGATGAACACAAATTTCTAGTTCAGATACATCTACACCCTCCTGCTTCACCCCCCCCCCCCCCCCCCCGCCCCCAATAGCCATAGTCACAAACAACCTAGACTCATAACCCAATCTTATGTGATAGAAGAAACCCAGAGACTCATAGAACAATCTCTATCCAAAAACCTGAACCAGACAAAAACAGTAACATAGATGCTAAAATATTAGGTTGGTGCATAAATTTATGGCATTTTTAACACTGTACAAAAAGACAGATTGCTAATTACCATGAAGAAGACATGTTAAGCTGCAGACAGGCACAATTTACCAATTGAGTGGTGGCATAGTGGTTAGCACACTGGACTCGCATTTTGGAGGATGATGGTTCAAACCCACGTCCGGGCATCCTGATTTTAGACTTGCTTGTGTGTATGAATGGTTTGTGTGTCTCTCTTTTACTGATGAATGCTGTGGCCAAAAGCTTTATGTAAGGGTCTTTTGACTGTGGTTTGTTGGTTTAGAGGAGGGGACCACACAGCGAGGTCACTGGTCCGATCGGATTAGGAAAGGATGGGGAAGGAAATTGGCCATGCCTGTTTGAAGGAACCATCCTGGCATTCATCTTAAGTGGCTTAGGGAAATCACAGAAAACCTAAATCAGAATGGCCAGACATGGGTTTGAACCATATTCCTCCCAAATGTGAGTCCAGTGTCCTAACCACTGCACCACCTCACTCAGTTTTTTATTGTGCCTATCTGCAACTTAAAATGTCTTCTTCACAGTAATTAGCAATCGGTCTTTTGTTACAGTGTTAAAAAATGCCATAAACTTATGCGCCGACCTAATGCTTTAGCATGTATGTTACTGCTTTCGTCTAGTTCAGGTCGTGGGGTAGAGATGTGTTCTATGAGTCTGTGGGTTTCTTCTGTTGTAAGGTTGGGGTACAAGTCTAGCATGTTTGTGACTATGGTTATTTGAGGGAGGGAGGAGGGGTCAGGGGGGTTGGCAGGCACACCTCACACCTCTTGCACACACGACCTCCAACCCCAATATCTCGGGCTGGAATGTGCCTTCTTAATGGTAAGTAGCAAACTGTTCTTTCCTACATTTTTGATATTCCTACCTGGAGTATCCATTGTTTGATTTTGCTGGACAGCTTTCTTTTGTCCTACAAACCTGCGATGTTTTCCCTTGTTGCTTCTCTCTATAGAAGTACTCGTCTCAGTGTCCAGTATGGCTTTCTCCCATCCCACAACCCTGTGACGTTTTTCTTCGTTACTCTTCTCTATAGCATTACTCTTCTCATTGTCCATTCTTTCTCTACTTTCCTGTGTTTTTTCACCTCTTTCCAAACTGCCTCTACTTCTGACCCACATTGTATCAACGATTGTCTGTGCACAACACAGACTTGATGACCACACAGATTGTTGATGCACCATCTGATATCCCAGATTCTTTCCTCTGATAGTTATATTTATTCCTATTGATCCCAACCTGATGTACATAAGTGTTTTATTTTCTACAGCTACCCATGCCGCATGAACTGTTGAACCTCGACCTAACCCATCCCCCTCCCTCTCTCTTCACTTACCAAAAAAAAAAAAACCCACACACACACACAAATGTATCTCTGAATATTTTTACATGGTTTCATGCAGTTTCATGTATTTTTGTGTATGTGTACACAGTTATATGTACCTAGCATATTTTTGTGTATATATAAATATTGGGCATTCCACCCTGAAAGTCTGGAGTTGGCAGTCATGTGTGCATGAGGTATGCTTGCTTGTGTGTGTCAATGGTGTGTGTCTCCTATACTGATGAAAGCTGTGGCCAAAAGCTTTATTTAAGTGTCTTTTAATTGTGCCTATCTGCAACTTAATGTGTCTTCTTTATGGTAAATAGCAATCTGTCTTTTCCTACAAGATGTACAACTTTGCTTCCACTGTTTGTTGATAGGTGGCAACAATGGTGAGTAGCGGTCGAAAGAAACAGATCGCAGACCTCAGGCAGTTAGCTTGTACCTCGGTCAACATAACCTCATTCAAACATTAGTCAATTTGTGTCTGCATCATAAAGTTGTTCTTGATTGAAAATGTTAGTTTACAAGCCTAATTCTATCAGTTGCGGGAGGTGTTACTATTTTGTTCCAGTATGAAGAAAACAGCGGCTGAGTCTCATCGAATGTTCTCAAGTACATATGGTAGGTCACTTAAAATCCATCTTGATTGCAATTTTTTTTTTATTATTATTATTATTCATATGACCGGTTTCGGTTCATTCAGAACCATCTTCAGATCTGTAAAAATAATTGTACTAATTTACTATTTCACGGAAGCAAATCTTTTTCATCCTATCTAATCAACATCAAATGTACCAGAACGTACCTGATATTTCAGTTACAGGAGTAACACGTCCAAATCCAGCAACTTTCACATGCTACGTCACATAAATTGGTTGGCAGAGTGCACGTCATTTATATTAATTACAACACTATTACCGACAGGTGGCGTCTGGTACATTTGTTACATTCCATTTGCACATACTGTATTCAGTAGATCTTTTTTATATTAAAAATATTTAATTAAAATATGTAGATGTCAAAGTTAAAATCTGTACTTGTCAGGATTAAAAAACAATAAAATTATCATTTTTATACGATCTAAAAAGCATAGGGCGATTTATATATCTATGGTGCTGGTGTGAACTTGTTTTCCTCTACAGGCTGCTTCCGTGGTTCCCGCCATTTCGGTGTTGTGCCGCGGTCCACTCAGTTGTCTGATGTCCATCGCCGCGGGCATGAGGGCCGCACAGGAGGGCCCCGTCAACGACGCCAGGCGCTGCACGCGTCTTCCGGCTTCTCCACCGCGCACCATCTCTCATCCCTCGGCCTGGATCTCCACACGCAACAGTTGTCATCTTAGTAGGTCGTCATAAATGCTAAAATAGGCGTTATGATTGAATTCGCTTTGCTCGTTGAGGATTAAATCCGGATCTTTCTTTTTGTGGGTGTATATTTCGATCTCTTCCAAAATGTTAAGAAACCGTCCCTTATGAGCTCTATGAGGGATGTCTAAATTGTTTTCAATATTCGTGACTGAGTGCTTTGTCGCAGCCATATGCGCCCCAAAAGCTGTTTTGTTTTGAGAGTAGGTGTGCTCCCTGAATCTGGTTTCAAAGTTCCTACCAGTCTGCCCTATATATTGTTTACAGCAGTCATTACATTTGATCTTATATACACCTGAATCCTGAAATTTATTCCTACTATTACATATTCTATGCCGGAGCTTCAATTTTAACGTGTTATTTGTTCGGAACCCTATTTTAACGTCAGATTTACGAAAGCATCTTTCAATTTTGTCTGCAATTCTTCCATTGTAAGTGAGAGCTACATATTTTTTCTTGTTGTTCCTCTTAACTGCTACTTGACTTCCTTCTGTTTGTTCCATTTGCCTCTTCTTTATCTTCCTATAAATATTCATCAGCTGCTTACACGTATATCCGTTCGCTACGGCCACTTGTTTTAAAATACTTAACTCCTTTTCTACTTCGTGTTGGCTTAGTGGCAATCTTAGTAGCCTGTATACCATCGAAGTAAAATATGCCCATTTGTATCGCGGTGGGTGACAAGAGCGCTCATTGATAACTAGATTTGTACACATAGGTTTTCTGAATATGCTAAATTCATGCTTCCCGTCTTTCTTTATTAGTGTTAAATCTAAGTAATCTATACGGTTGTTTTCTTCAAATTCCATGGTAAATCTAATTTTCGGGTGTTGAGAGCTCATTTTTTGTGCTAAGTTTTCGATATCATTTTTATCTCCTTTGTATAATAAAATGGAGTCATCAACATATCTCCTGTAATATACAATTTTCTCAGCGATATTAGGATTTTCATCAAAGAATTTGTTTTCTAAGTAATTCACAAAAATGTCAGCCAGCGTTCCAGCTAAACTGTCCCCCATTGCCAGCCTGTCTTTCTGTTGATAAATCGCCCTATGCTTTTTAGATCGTATAAAAATGATAATTTTATTGTTTTTTAATCCTGACAAGTACAGATTTTAACTTTGACATCTACATATTTTAATTAAATATTTTTAATATAAAAAAGATCTACTGAATACAGTATGTGCAAATGGAATGTAACAAATGTACCAGACGCCACCTGTCGGTAATAGTGTTGTAATTAATATAAATGACGTGCACTCTGCCAACCAATTTTATGTGACGTAGCATGTGAAAATTGCTGGATTTGGACGTGTTACTCCTGTAACTGAAATATCAGGTACGTTCTGGTACATTTGATGTTGATTAGATAGGATGAAAAAGATTTGCTTCCGTGAAATAGTAAATTAGTATAATTATTTTTACAGATCTGAAGATGGTTCTGAATGAACCGAAACCGGTCATATGAATAATAAAAAAAATAAATAAATAAAAAAAAAGTTTGCAATCAAGACGGATTTTAAGTAACATTACAAAATCTGATTGCTGTTATCCCATAAGACATTATGTCTGTTTTTGCAAAGACATATGGTAGGGATGCTATTAGTGAAAGAACACATTGTGAGTGGCTTCAACACCCCAAGATCAGTGATTTTAATGTTGTAGACTGGCATAGTGGTGGAAGAGAGAATGTTTTCGAAGATGCAGAACTGGAGATATTGCTGAGTGAAGACTCACATTAAACTCAAGAAAAATTGGCAAGATTAGTGGGAGTGACACAGTAAGCCATTTCAAAACATTTCAAGGCTATGGATATGATTCAGAAAGAAAGAACTTGGATCCCGTGTGAGCTGAAACCAAGAGACATTCAGCGGTGTTTGTGTGTTTGTGAACAGTTGCTTCAGAGGCAAAAACAGAAGGGATTTCTGCATTGCATTGTGACTGGGGACAAAAAAAGGGCTCATTACAATAACCCTAAACGAAAAAAATCATGAGGATATCCCAGCCAAGCTTCCACACTGATGTCTTCAAGATCATTCTCTGCATTTGGTGGGACCAGCGTGGCATCATATACTATGAGGTGTTAAAACCAAGTGAAACAATCACAGGTGCTTGTTATCGAATGTGATTAATGCATTTGAGCAGAGCATTAAAAGACAAATGGCCACAATACTGTGATTTTGCAGCACAACAACACTCAACCTCGCATTGCAAAAGAGGTCAAAATGTACTTGGAAATGTTAAAATGGGAAGTCCTGCCCCACCCACCGTATTCTCCAGACATTGCTCCCTCCGACTATCACCTGTTGAGATCAATGGTGCATGACCTGGTTTACCAACACTTCCAATCTCATGAAGAAGTCACAAACTGGATTGATTGTTATATAATCTCCATTTCTAAACAGGTTTTCTCCCTTAATACAGTGCAGTATAATGACAAATGGACTTTCCACATAATATCTGTTGTCTTGTCTGCCTACACAGAAACAAAAGTGGCAGCATTAATGTCTTTAATCAGTCTTTCAATGTAAACTTGATACATACAGTCTAAAACTTCATTTTATATGAGGGTTGGAACTTAAATAGTGGCAACTATTTATTCACAACCAATACAAAAGAGTTACATGTTTGCACCTGTTACTGTCCTTCAGAGTAGTCACCAACATTGTGTAGAACCTGTTGCCAGTGATGCGAAAGGCGTAGTATACCGTTAGCAGAGCCTGTGCTGTTGATGGTGTGAATGGAGCTGTCTACTGCCCATCGAATCTCTGTAACAGTTCTGAAGCAAATGCCAGGAAGTGGTTCCTTCATCTTTGGAATCAAATCAAAATCACAAGGACTTATGTCCCGGGAGTATGGTGGACGGTACAGTACTTCCCAGTCCCATCGACTGAACAGAGCAGCCACAGTTGTGCTGTATGCGCTCGTGCATTGTCATGCAATATGATGGGTGGGTTGCACAGAAAGTGTCGCCACTTTCACAAAGCTGGTCACGGATGGTGCTCCTAAAATGAACAATAATACTATGCATTGACAGTCTGCCATGAAGGAACATAATGCATTAGGATAACACCATCACAGTCTTACAGGAAAATCACCCTAACTTTCACCATACTGGGGCTCTGATGCACTTTCAACTTTCACGGCAACTCACAATGATGCCATTCATTGGTTGGCATTTCAGTTTTGGCTCTGATGATGTGGTCCATGTCTCATCCTGAAAGCCTCTCCTTTGTATTCATAGTGCTCCAAATGCATCTGAGCAGTATTGTAATCCATCCATTTCTGCATTTCCATCAAGTCATGCAGAACCCATTGTGATGCAATTTTTCACATGCCCAGGCATTCCTTCAGGATGCGAAGCACAGTTTTATGTGCTTTTCACTTTCTTTGGCAAGCTCACAAATCATATCACAAAGATCACTGTCCACTAACATGGATACAGCATGCATTTCTTCTTCAGAGACACTAGGACGACCTGCCCGATGCATGTCTGCCACAGTTTGCTGACCTTTCTTGAAGGCTTTTACCCAGCGTTCCACTGTTCTGTACAGCAATGCCGCCGATTACCTGCATGCCTCTTGAAGACCTTGATGACACTTTTGTGCTGTACAACCTCTGGCACGTTCAATCTTGATCCAACTCCATTCTTCCTGTTTAGAAAACATAGTGATACCATTATGTTAGACCTCTCACTCACAAGTGACTTTGTTTCACTTCGATTGTGTACATACCGGTAACACGAGACAGGTGAGTCCATTTGCTCAGAGATAAGATAGGTATGCCAACATCGTGTGCTATCGGTGACAATAGTAGATTCCGTTGTATAATGTCTCCACAGCAGTGTTGCCACTATTTAAGTTCCAACCTACGTAGAATGTGTGATGTATGTTTACAGCTGGAATTGCTACAGCTGTTTAAGAGGTCATCTAACACACTGTCAAGATTTTCTAGAAGAGATAACTAATCTAAGAAGATGCCTTGGTTAGTTGTCTTCTGTTTTGCATTGAGGCCCCTTAGTGGTAACTGAAGAGTACCAGTAAATGTTAAGCACTCTACTACTCTGACTACCCTGTTTAATATTCTTCATAACTAATTCATTATGTTTCTGTACTGACATTTTATGCACTGAATCATTCTCAGCAGCAATGTCAATGGCCCCAAAAATTTTGTATTTACAAGCATTTCTAAGTGTACATCTATGTCTACGTACCCACTCCACAAGCCACCAATGATGCATAGTGGATGGTAGCATGTATCACTGCTAGTCATTTCCTTTCCTGTTCCACTCGCAAACAGAGAGAGGGAAAAATGATTGTTTATAAGCCTCTACATGAGCCCTATTTCTCTCATCTTATCTTTGTGGTCCTTTCATGAAATGTGTGTTAGTTGCAGTTAAATCAATCTGTATTTGTCCTCAAATTCCAGTTCTATAATTTTCTGCAATAGTGCCTGATGAAAATAGCCCTCCAGGTGTTCTCATTTGAGTTCATGAAGCTCTTCTGTAAAACAGTAGAGTCCCATTAATCCAAACTAATTAGGGCCAGACCTTGTTTGGATAACTAATTTGTTTGGATTAGCCAGAATTATGGTGACGAGTCTCTAGAATGAAGTATACCAAGCAGATAGTAGGTACACCATGGTAACAAATGGGAAAAAGTGTGGGAACAATGGCTCACTCTCACTCCCTGCCCTTGTTGTTGTGCATTGTTGAGACCTTTGTAGTGTCTGTGGTTAGTGCACTGCCAGTTGGTTCACAAAGCACTTGGTTATGTTAGTTATCTATCACTGGTACGTGTAACAGTTGTATTGTATTTGTTCAGGTGTAGTAGTGTACATATTTCTGTCATGAGTAAATGGAAACATACAATGTTAACTCTCAAAGAAAAACTGAATGCTTTGAAGTGGAGAGAGAATGGTGAGAATGTATCTAAACTGGCAACAGAACTGGGTGTTGGTAAAGCAACTATTTGTGATTCGAAGAAGAACCAAGTGAAGCTTCAACAGTCCTGTGCAATGTCTTTGGGAAAACCACTCGAAATTTGACAGACTTTGAAACAGTCCCAGTACGATAAAGTGGACGAAGCTCTTTTCCTTCAGTTTATGCAGTAAAGAGAAAGGGGAACTCCTTTGAGTGGAGCACTGGTTCAGGAAAAGTCTGTTTACCTGAACAAGTTAACAAATGGTGATGAGTCTTCTAGTGCGAGTAGGGGCTGGTTGGACAGATTCAAAAAATGTCATGGAATCCATCAGCTAACAATTACTGGAGAAAAGCTTTCTTCTGATCATGATGCAGTGGAGGAATACTTGGGTGAGTTTGAAAAAATGATAAGAGAGGAAAAGTATTCTCCCCAACAAATTCATAAAGCTAACGAGACTGGCTGCCAACAAAAAGCCTGGCATCAACAGCAGAAGACCATGCTCCTGGTTTCAAAATGTGCAAAGATTGTATGACGTCATTAGGGTGCAGCAATGCTGATGGTAATCACAAGCTGCCTATAATGCTGATCGGCAAATCTGCTAGGACCAGAGCTTTTAAAAACTGCAACATGGAGTCCCTGCCTGTATATTATTGCAACCAGAAAAAAGCATGTATGGATGGTAAGCAGTTCAAATAATGGTTTCACGGCCAGTTTGTTCCCTCTGTTCGATGGTTTTCTGAGGAAAATCATTTGTCTCCCTGTGCAATCCTTTTGATTGATAACATGCTGTCTCACCCCAGCACTAAGGGATTATGTGATGGAGAAATTGTGGTGAAGTTTTTGCTGCCAAATGTTACACCACTTCTACAGCCGATGGACCAGGGCATACTGCAAACACTGAAACTGATTTACAAAAAACCATTTGAAGAATGCTGACCCAAGATGATAGCATTCCTTTAGTGGGAAAAATAAAAAAGACCAAGTGAAGGATGTTGTTTATTGGGCCACTGAGGCATGGCAGAAAATTTCAGAACATACTTTGAGGAAATCATGGAGAAAACTGTGGACATCTCTTGAATTTCAGAACAACCTAGTTGAAAATGAAGAGGAAAATCTACTGCAAATGATACAGACAAGCCCTGGATGTGAAGAAGCTAGTGAAGTAGACGTAGATGATTGCAGTGTCGTCGTAACTGCCGTCTGCTTCACGTCTGCTGTGCAGCGAGCTACCTTAATTCAAGTATTAACTGTATTTTTCTTACTTGTCACTTCTTCTTCCGTGTGTATTTGCTTTTAGGAAGCTTTAATTGTCTGGTGCTATTAATAGTGTTCCATAGATTTCGTGTTTGTTTTGAATACAGTCAGAGAGAGTCCCTTTAGTCAGCCATAGTCAGTGTCAGTGTCGTCGTAACTGCCATCTGCTTCACGTCTGCTGTGTAGCGAGCTACCTTAATTTAAGTATTAACTGTATTTTTCTTACTTGTCACTTCTTCTTCCGTGTGAATTTGCTTTTAGGAATCTTTAATTTTCGAGTGCTAGTAATAGTGTTCCATAGATTTCGTGTTTGTTTTGAATACAGTCAGAGAGAGTCCCTTTAGTCAGCCATAGTCAGTGTCAGTGTCGTCGTAACTGCCGTCTGCTTCACGTCTGCTGTGCAGCGAGCTACCTTAATTTAAGTATTAACTGTATTTTTCTTACTTGTCACTTCTTCTTCCGTGTGTATTTGCTTTTAGGAAGCTTTAATTGTCTGGTGCTATTAATAGTGTTCCATAGATTTCGTGTTTGTTTTGAATACAGTCAGAGAGAGTCCCTTTAGTCAACCATAGTGCCAGTAGTGCTAGTGTTTGTTTTCAATACAGTCCAGAGACAGGTAGTGCAATTTTCATTGTTTTCTACAAGAAGTGGCTAGCAACCCCAGTTTAGTGAATAAACAGCCGCCTTTAGTGAATTAGCAGTCTAGTTAAAGGTTGAACAACTCTCTTCAGTAAATTGATTCCTTAGGATGGATAGGATGTGTGACTGCTGTGTACGGACGCAGGAGGAGCTGGCCACTGTTCACAAACAGCTGAGCGTGTTGATGGCCGCGGTCAGCCGTCTTCAGGCTGCTGCCTCGGAGTGTAGCGGCAGTGGGGAGTCTGGTGCGTCGCAGGGTACACCCCAGGTGTTACATGCTTCACACACTGTCCCTGCTGTCAAGACATCTTCGCGGGTACCGGGCGCGGTTGGGCCACCCTCTCCCCAAGGGGAGTGGCGGGTTCAGCGGCGTTCGCGGCGCACGAGGCGGAGGGTCAATGTGGAGGCTGGCCGTGTGGCATCGCCCGCTCTGCCTGTGAGTGGACATGTGGCTGCTCCTTCAGCAAGGTCCGAGCAGGCACACGGGGGGAGGGGTTTATTAGTTATTGGGAGCTCCAACGTTAGGCGGGTGATGGAGCCCCTTAGGGAAATAGCGGGAAGGTCGGGGAAGAAGGCCAGTGTTCACTCTGTCTGCTTGCCGGGGGGCCTCATCTGAGATGTGGAGGAGGCCCTACCGGCGGCGATAGAGAGCACTGGGTGCACCCGACTGCAAATTGTCGCTCATGTCGGCACCAATGACTCCTGCCGTCTGGGTTCAGAGGTCATCCTCAGTTCGTACAGGCGGTTGGCGGAATTGGTGAAGGCGGAAAGCCTAGCTCGTGGGGTGGAATCAGAGCTAACAATTTGTAGTATCGTTCCCAGAACCGATCGCGGTCCTCTGGTTTGGAGCCGAGTGGAAGGCTTAAACCAGAGGCTCAGACGATTCTGTGGAGATCTGGGGTGCAAATTTCTCGACCTCCGCTGTCGGGTGGAGAAATGTAGGGTCCCCCTGAATAGGTCAGGCGTGCACTACACGCCGGAAGCGGCTACAAGGGTAGCGGAGTACGTGTGGAGTGCACATGGGGGTTTTTTAGGTTAGAGAATCCCCTCCCTAGGCCCGACAAGACGCCTCCTGACACGTGGCAAGGTAGGAGTAGGCAAAATGCAACAGGGAATAACGATATTAATGTGCTAATAGTAAACTGCAGGAGCGTCTATAGAAAGGTCCCAGAACTGCTCTCATTAATAAACGGTCACAATGCCCATATAGTACTAGGGACAGAAAGTTGGCTGAAACCAGACGTAAACAGTAATGAAATCCTAAACTCAGATTGGAATGTATACCGTAGAGACAGGCTGAACAGTGAAGGGGGAGGCGTGTTTATAGCGATAAGAAGTGCAATAGTATCGAAGGAAATTGACGGAGATCCGAAATGTGAAATGATTTGGGTGAAGGTCACGGTTAAAGCAGGCTCAGACATGGTAATTGGATGTCTCTATAGGCCCCCTGGCTCAACAGCTGTTGTGGCTGAGCACCTGAAGGATAATTTGGAAAATATTTCGAGTAGATTTCCCCACCATGTTATAGTTCTGGGTGGAGATTTTATTTTGCCAGATATAGACTGGGAGACTCAAACGTTCATAACGGGTGGCAGGGACAAAGAATCCTGTGAAATTTTTTTAAGTGCTTTATCTGAAAACTACCTTGAGCAGTTAAACAGAGAACCGACTCGTGGGGATAACATATTAGACCTTCTGGTGACAAACAGACCCGAACTATTTGAAAAAGTTAACGCAGAACAGGGAATCAGCGATCATAAAGCGGTTACGGCATCGATGATTTCAGCCGTAAATAGGAATATTAAAAAGGGTAGGAAGATTTTTCTGTTTAGAAAAAGTGACAAAAAGCAGATTACAGAGTACCTGTTGGCTCAACACAAAAGTTTTGTCTCAAGTACAGATAGTGTTGAGGATCAGTGGACAAAGTTCAAAACTGTCGTACATTATGCGTTAGATGAGTATGTGCCAAGCAAGATCGTAAGAGATGGAAAAGAGCCACAGTGGTACAACAACAGAGTTAGAAAACTGCTGCAGAAGCAAAGGGAACTTCACAGCAAACATAAACATAGCCAAAGCCTTGCAGACAAACAAAAATTACGCGAAGCGAAATGTAGTATGAGGAGGGCTATGCGAGAGGCGTTCAATGAATTCGAAAGTAAAGTTCTATGTACTGACTTGGCAGAAAATCCTAAGAAATTTTGGTCTTATGTCAAAGCGGTAGGTGGATCAAAACAAAATGTCCAGACACTCTGTGACCAAAATGGTACTGAAACAGATGACAGACTAAAGGCCGAAATACTAAATGTCTTTTTCCAAAGTTGTTTCACAGAGGAAGATTGCACTGTAGTTCCTTCTCTAGATTGTCGCACAGATGACAAAATGGTAGATATCGAAATAGACGACAGAGGGATAGAGAAACAATTAAAATCGCTCAAAAGAGGAAAGGCCTCTGGACCTGATGGGATACCAGTTCAATTTTACACAGAGTACGCGAAGGAACTTGCCCCCCTTCTTGCAGCGGTGTACCGTAGGTCTCTAGAAGAGCGTAGCATTCCAAAGGATTGGAAAAGGGCACAGGTCATCCCCGTTTTCAAGAAGGGATGTCGAACAGATGCGCAGAACTATAGACCTATATCTCTAACGTCGATCAGTTGCAGAATTTTGGAACACGTATTTTGTTCGAGTATAATGACTTTTCTGGAGACTAGAAATCTACTCTGTAGGAATCAGCATGGGTTTCGAAAAAGACGGTCATGTGAAACTCAGCTCGCGCTATTCGTCCACGAGACTCAGAGGGCCATAGACACGGGTTCACAGGTAGATGCCGTGTTTCTTGACTTCCGCAAGGCGTTCGATACAGTTCCCCACAGTCGTTTAATGAACAAAGTAAGAGCATATGGACTATCAGACCAATTGTGTGATTGGATTGAGGAGTTCCTAGATAACAGGACGCAGCATGTTATTCTCAATGGAGAGAAGTCTTCCGAAGTAAGAGTGATTTCAGGTGTGCCGCAGGGGAGTGTCATAGGACCGTTGCTATTCACAATATACATAAATGACCTGGTGGATGACATCGGAAGTTCACTGAGGCTTTTTGCAGATGATGCTGTGGTGTACCGAGAGGTTGTAACAATGGAAAATTGTACTGAAATGCAGGAGGATCTGCAGCGAATTGACGCATGGTGCAAGGAATGGCAATTGAATCTCAATGTAGACAAGTGTAATGTGCTGCGAATATACAGAAAGATAGATCCTTTATCATTTAGCTACAAAATAGCAGGTCAGCAACTGGAAGCAGTTAATACCATAAATTATCTGGGAGTACGCATTAGGAGTGATTTAAAATGGAATGATCATATAATGTTGATCGTCGGTAAAGCAGATGCCAGACTGAGATTCATTGGAAGAATCCTAAGGAAATGCAATCCGAAAACAAAGGAAGTAGGTTACAGTACGCTTGTTCGCCCACTGCTTGAATATTGCTCAGCAGTGTGGGATCCGTACCAGATAGGGTTGATAGAAGAGATAGAGAAGATCCAACGGAGAGCAGCGCGCTTCGTTACAGGATCATTTAGTAATCGCGAAAGCGTTACGGAGATGATAGATAAACTCCAGTGGAAGACTCTGCAGGAGAGACGCTCAGTAGCTCGGTACGGGCTTTTATTGAAGTTTCGAGAACATACCTTCACCGAAGAGTCAAGCAGTATATTGCTCCCTCCTACGTATATCTCGCGAAGAGACCATGAGGATAAAATCAGAGAGATTAGAGCCCACACAGAGGCATACCGACAATCCTTCTTTCCACGAACAATACGAGACTGGAATAGAAGGGAGAACCGATAGAGGTATGTAAGGTACCCTCCGCCACACACCGTCAGGTGGCTTGCGGAGTATGGATGTAGATGTAGATGTAGATGTAGATGACAGTGGATGGGGCATGTGTGGAGAACCTTACTGATGCTGAATTTGTTGCTGCTGTGACTCAAGACCAGGAAGAAGCGGACTGCTGTGATGAAGTCACAATGAGCCTGAAAGCAACAAAGGAGAGGTTGTGCCACACAGTGACGCAGCAGAAGCGCTTGAACTCATACTACATTATTTGGAGCAACAGCCTACTGCCACACCTGCTGATTTGATGTTTATGAGACAACGGTGTAACTATGCATCATATAACAGACTGTCTTCATTACGCCAAAAAACAATGACTGAGTTTTTGTCATCTAAGAAGTAGGGATAAAATGTCTGCTGTATTTTAGTAAGTTTGACAGATTTTCTGTCATTGTTATGCATTGGTTAAACCTTATGTTTTCTTGCCAATTTCTCTAATATATGTTTGCTGTACTGTGTAAATTAAAATAGTGTGTATGTACAGCAGTTTACCACACAGTTTTCCATATTTAGACTAACATTTTTCATGTTCGGATGAACTGAACGTTCTGATTACTGGGGTTCGGATTAATGGGACTCTGCTGTACTTGTATGATGGTCAAACCTATCAGTAACAAATCTGGCAAAGTGCCTCTGAATTGCTTTGGTGTCTTCCATTAATTTGACCTGATGGGAATCACAAACACGAGCAGTACTCAAGAATGGCTCACACTAGTGTTCGATACACCATCTCTTTTATAGATGAACTACACTTTCTCAAAATTCTTCCAATAAAACAAAGTCAAGAACATCCCTTCCTGATTACTAACCTGTAGATCTCATTCATTGTTTCATATCACTTTGCAACATTACACCTAGATATTTAACTTACGTGATTGTGTCAAGCAGCACACCAGTAAAGCTCTATTTGAATGTTACAGTTTTCCTGCTCATCAGCATTAACTTACATTTTTCTACATTCAGAGCAAGCTGTCTTTAATCAGACTGTAGTGCACAGACCATATTTGGCCATAAATGCATGAAGTTGGAAAAGAATTGCAGCAGTACAAACCACAAGCAAGTGTGGATGTTATGCTTTACAAAATATGACACAGCCTTCACAATTATGCGAGGTGAGCTGGCCTGGGACAGTGTGGAAACAGTTGATTCAGCATTGTCCAACTGATTGATGCCATAAGAGTTCCCATACTGGCACACATCAAAGTGTTTAGTGTACATGCCACAAGCCATAGTAAAACCCAAACAAGCACGGCTAGGAAGTCTATAGTGCCTAGAGATTTATTCTAAAGTTCCTTCCGTTAGTATTTCAGTACTATCACTGTGGATGTATGTCACTTGGCCACCATTCAGAATACTGTTTGTGGACCACAGTTCAACTCTCTGTCAGGGCAGTCCATCTCGAGACCACAGGATCCGGCGCTGCAGCTTCAATGGGACAGTATCAGCCCTGGTAAGCAGCTCACAGGCTGTGAACTAGTGGCCATTGGGGCACTGCAATTATGCAACCATCCTGCCATCTTCTGGATAGTGTGGGGCATGCGAGTCACATTGCAGTGCACAATGCTGCAACTAGCTGAGGCCAACTGGAGCTCAAGTCGCTACTGATAGAAGCAGCACTTCTGGGCCGACACTGTACTCTGTCAGCACTGGGGGGGGGGACAACGTGCAGGAGGCCACCAAATGCTGCTGCTGCTTCCTGTACTGAGCTACAGCAGGCAGGCTCTAATATAGTATTTGGAATTAGAAGCAGTTTAATTGGTGCCACACAGCATTCCTCCACCAGCTCATTTCGTCCAGCCATTTACAACATCAACTAGAAATTCTGTCTAAATTATTTTGTATCCCCCTCCAGTCACTCAACAATGACAGCTTCATGTACACCACAGTTTCATCACCAAACAACTGTAAATTGCTGTTCACCATGTCTACCAAATTATTTATTTATATATACAGAGAATAAGAGAAGGCCTTGGGGCACTCCTGATGATACCCTCGTCTCAATGAACACTCATTGTCTAGGACACTGTACAGGGTTAGGACAATGTACAGGGTTCTATTACTTAAAAAGTCATTGAGCCACTCACATATCTGGGAACCTAATCCACATGCTCAGACGTTCATCAAGGATCTTCAAGTTGGCACTGTGTCAAGTGTTTTATGGGAATCTAGGAACACGGAATCTGCCGTTCGCTCTCCATCCATCATTTGTAGGGTATCATATGAGAAAAGGGCAAGCAGTCACATGAGTGATGTTTTTTTTTAGATCCATACTGATTTTTGGACAGAAGCTTTTCTTTTGCAAGGAAATTTATTATATTTGAACTCAGAATGTGTTCAAGAATCCTGCAGCGAACTGGTGTTAAGGATGTTGTCCACTTTCATTGTGTTTCTTAATTCATTCACTTAAATGCTTTAAACCCTGACAGCCACCTATTGTCAAGAATCCTTAACCACAAAATAACTCACAGTCAAAGCAAAGCAACTTTCACTTCTTTTCACTCACTGTTAACCATAACTTTTTACAGAACCATGTAATGCTGAATGTTCTGTTCTTTCCATCAAGTTGAGACATTAAGAATTCGTTTGGTTGTTGTGCATCTAGTCATTTGATTTCTAGCTTCTTTACCATAGTTGATAAATTAAAGGGCATTCTTAGCAAACAACCTACTTCACTCATTTCAAAATCACTGTAAGAATACTCGAGTTTCAACCACACAGCTCCAGAATACAGAACACTACTGAGAGATGCCCCCTGTCTGCTCTGTTTGCTGTTTGTGGCATTTCCTGTTGACAAATGGTAATGGGGGAGGGGGGAGGGAGGGGAAGAGAGAGAATGGAGTGAGGCATGAGACAGCAGCTACAGATACATATGTTAAGTGATGCTGGTGAAAATTCAGGGTTACAGGCCCAAACTGGCTGGCCCCAAACAGGTAAAAGTATCAAAATCTTAGTAATTGACAGCCAAAGCATTCACAACAAAGTGACAGAGTTTGTAGTGTTCCTGAAAAGCAGTGAAGCTAGCGCAACACTAGTTACAGAAATCTGGTCAAACTCTGAAGTTGACAACAGTGAGATTTTTGATGAAAGTTTACCTGTCTATTGAAAGCATAGACCAATAGGAAATAAAGGTGGTGTACTTGTCATAGTAGATGAGACACTATGATCCATCAAGACAGAATTGAAGCTGCATGTGAGACTCAGTATCAGGGGTGGGCATAAAACTGTAATTGGATCCTTCTATCAACCACCACACTCACCTCCTGATGTAACCGAAAACCTTAGAGAAAACCTCAGTTCACTTGTACAGCAATCATACTGTGATCACTGGTGGAAACTTTAATCACTCAACAATCAACTGGAAAAATTACAGTTTTGTAGTGGTGGGCACAACAAGACATCCCATGAAACATATTAAATACCTTTTCTTTGAGAACTACCTAGAACAGATGGTTTGGATCCTAACTCATGATGGAAATATACTAGATATAATGGCAACAAATAGGATGTCCAATGGGGAACTTGAAACTTTTAGCACAGGACAGGTGCATGTAGAGAAGCTATGGCTCAAGTTTAAGAGAATAGTTCATCATGCACTTGATAGATATGTACCCAGTAGAACAGTTCATAATGGGAGAAATCCTTCATGGTATACAGTTGCTGTAAAGAAACTTTTAAAGCAACATAGGCTACTGCATAATAGGTATAAAATATATAAAATAAAGCATAGGGCTATGGATATAGAGATATTGAATGAAATGAATGTGACAGCCAAGAGAGCAATGTGTGAAGCCTTCAGTGACTATTGCAGCAGGACACTGTCAAAAGATCTTTCACAAAACCCAAGGAAATTCAAGTCTTATGCATAGGCTGTTAGTATCACCAAAGTCCATTCACTCATGGATGAGAGTGGAACTGAAGTTGAAAATAGCAAAGGAAAAGCTGAAATCCATAACTTTGTTTTCAAATGTTCCTTTACAAAGGAAAACCCAGGAGTATTGCCCCAACTAAATTCTCATACCACTGAAAAGATGAGTGAAATAGATATTGGTGCCAGTGGTATTGAGAAACAGCTGAAATTGTTAAAACTGAACAAAGGGCCCGATGGACTTCCTATCGGATAATGTATCCAGTTCACAACTGAGCCAGATCCAGATCCTCTGTTAACTGTAATCTACCACAGATTCTTCAAACAAAGAACTGTTCCCAGTAGTTGGAAGAAAGTACAGATTGCATCTGTCTACAAGATGAGTAGCAGAAGTGATACACAAAACTACTATCAATGTCCATGACATCTTTTTGTTGTACAATCTTAGAACATATCCTGAGCTCAGAATCAGATATCACAAACAGGAATGACATCATCCATACCAACCAGAATTGTTTCTGAAAACACCAGTCACCTGAAACCCAACTCACACTTTTTCCACATTAAATGCTGAAAGCTGGATACACTGCCAGAAGCAGAGTTCATTTTGTTTGCAGATGACACAAGTATTGCAATAAACAGTATGTCGAGTGTAGTTCTAGAAAGATCTGCTAATGATATTTTCATGGATATTAATAAATAGTTTAAAGCCAGCTTTGAAAAGACTCACTACATGCAATTCAGAACCTGTTAGAGGTTTCCACCCAGCATATGCATAAAGTATGAAGAAGAACAGACAGAAGAGGTTGACAGTCTTAAATTCCTGGGATTACAACTTGATAATAATTTCAGTTGGGAGGAGCACACCACAGAACTGCAGAAATGCCTTAACAAATCTGTATTTGCAATTCGAGTGTTAGCTGACATAGGCAACATAAAAATGAGAAAGCTTGCATACTTTGCTTACTTTCATGCCATAATGTCATATTGTATAATACTTTGGGGTAACTCTTCAAGTCGAACAAAAGTTTTCAGAGTCCAAAAGCATGTAGTATGTATTATTCATGAAGTAAACTCACAGATGTCCTGTAAAAACCTCTTCAAATAACTGGGTATACTAACTACTGCCTCTCAGTATATTTACTCCTCAATGAAATTTGTCCTACATAATATATATCTTTTTCCAATAAACAGGTCAGTTCATGCATACAATACCAGGAACAAAAATGATCTGCACAAGGACTTAAAAGCACTTACTTTAGTTCAAAAAGGGGTCCACTACTCAGGAATAATTTGCCAGCAAACATAAAAAATTTAGTTACAAATAAAGATCAGTTTAAAACGAACCTGAAAGACTTACTAGTGGCCAACTCCTTCTACTCCATTGACGGATTTTTTAATAGAAACAAATGATGTATTGTATATTTTCATACTATTAATATTGTTATTTCAGCTTAAAAAAAAATTACATGTTCCACATTCACAAGGATCTCCTCAGCATGGATCTATGGAACAAAAAACTAATGTAATCTAAGGCAGCTGGGTGGATGCAGTAGCAATTGATTTCTGGAAAGCATTTGAGTCAGTACCACATCTTCAATTTTTATCAAAAGTACGATCCTATGGGGTATCAAGCAGAATTTGACACCAAATTAAGGATTTTTAATAGAGATGATGCAATGAGTTATTTTTGATGGAGAGTTAGTGGCAGATATAGAAATAACTTCAGGAGTGTTCCAGGAAAGTATGTTGGTAGCCTTGCTGTTCATGTTGTTTATAATTAACCTAGTGTACAAAAGTAATAGTAACCCTAGTCATTTTGCAGCTGATGCAGGCATCTATAATTTAGTACTGTAATGCAATTGAGCTAATAATATATAAGAAACATACTATGCCAGTAGGTATCAATCCTTTAAGTATGATAAGAATAATTTTGATATATACTCATTCACAAAAGGGAGTTTTCCATACTTAAACATTTATGTCCTGCACATTGAAATAAATGTTGAAGCATTTCACTTATATTCATATAAATTAACTGTTTTGAAGTTGTATAAGTGATTATTATTGATAGTGTTACAAACTCATTAACCTCTATGTGAGTTCACTGTTCTTGTCCATTGAGACTTGGAGGGAAGGTGTGGTGGAATGTACACCCTTGACAGAAGTCTTGTTGCAAAGGAATTTGATATTGTTTTGTAGAATGCTGAAGACAGAAGTATTATATGTTATTAGAGTTGAGGGTGGAAATACTGTAGAATATATCTATTTCAAAGTTCAGGAACTGCATTTATTGGTGTAACCACCAGATGTTGACTGAATAACAATCCCTTGACCGTTTAATATTTCTTTGTATAAGGACAATGACTAGGACCAGAAACATCTTCCACAGAAGACAGTGAGAGGAACAATGAAACACACAAGATAAGTACTAATTTAGAACTATAAATGTCACATGAGACTCACTGCAAACTAACTACAAAATCATGATCAACATTTTTTTTTTGAAGGTAGATCATTGAAGAGGCAATATTTAAGAACCCTTTACAAACTAGATAGATATTCAGTCAGATCTTGATAATGTTTCAAAGTGGTACTAAGCTTGGAAACTTGCTTTAAGGTTGTGCACTTCACAGAACAAAAAATTGTAGTGTCCTATGACTCTAATTTCAATGTGTTGCACTTGGAAATATCTGGGTGTTACACTTGTAGTGATATGGTATTTTCTCATAAGCTCAGTCATGGGTGAAGCAGGTAGTAGACTTAAGTTTGCTTGCAGAATACTGGGAAAATGCAATCAATGTGCAAAGGAAATTGCTTGCAAATCACACGTGTGATCCATCTGAGAATATTGCTCAAGTTTGTGGGACCTGTACCGAGTAGGACTAACATGGGATATTGAATGTATACAGAGAGGGGCAGCACGAATGGTCAAGTTTTGTTTGATCAGTGGGAGAGTGTCACAGAGATGCGAAAGAAACTGAACTGGCAAACTCTTGAAGTTAGACGTAAACTGTCTCGAGAAAGCCTACGTACAAAGTTTCAAGAACTTAAGTGATGACTCTAGGAATGTACTAGAACACTCTATGTATTGCTCCCATAAGGATCATGAGGACTAGATTCGTTTAATGACAGTATGCACGGAGGCATTTAAATGGTCATCCTTCACATGCTCCATACATGAATGGAATGGTAAATAACCCTAATACTGGCACAGTGGGACATACCATCCACTATGTATTTCGTAGTAGGTTGCAGAATATAGATGTACATTTGCAGATAGGTGGGAGAGTAGTAATGTGACACAAAGACAGTGCAATTTGCTGGGGTATGCGTGAGCTGGTCCATACACCAGACCCAGCTGAAATAGCCCTAAGCTATGCTACAGGCAGGGGCACGATGGAGAAAAGGAAAGAGCTCAGTTAGGTCACTACAGCTACAGTTTTAGGGCTGAAGGTAAGGAGGGAGAATGTGTCACCTGAATGGTTTGAATGGGATGGTGAGAGGAAAACAAGTTTGACTCTGTGAAATGATGGGCAAAGGGGACGGGTAGTCATGGTGGGCCCGATTACCTGTGGTCTCTGTCACTCATAGTGCACCAAAATCACATCATACTAAAACTCTTTGATGTTGTTGTTGTTGGTGGCCTTCAGTCCTGAGACTGGTTTGATGCAGCTCTCCATGCTACTCTATCCTGTGCAAGCCTCTTAATCTCCCAGTACCTACTGCAGCCTACATCCTTCTGAATCTGCTTAGTGTATTCATCTCTTGATCTCCCTCTACGATTGTTACCTTCCATACTGCCCTCCAGTACTAAATTGGTGATCCCTTGATGCCTCAGAACATGTCCTACCAACCGATCCCATCTTCTAGTCAAGTTGTGCCACAAACTCCTCTTTTCCCCAATTCTATTCAATACCTCCTCATTAGTTATGTGATCTACCCATCTAATCTTCAGCATTCTTCTGTAGCACCACATTTCAAAAGCTTCTATTCTCTTCTTGTCCAAACTATTTATCGTCCATGTTTCACTTCCATATGTGGCTACACTCCATACAAATACTTTCAGAAACGACTTCCTGACACTTAAATCAATACTCGATGTTAACAAATTTCTCTTCTTCAGAAACGCTTTCCCTACCATCGCCAGTCTACATTTTATATCCTCTCTACTTCGACCATCATCAGTTATTTTACTCCCCAAATAGCAAAACTCCTTTACTTCTTTAAGTGTCTCATTTCCTAATCTAATTCCCTCAGCATCACCCGACTTAATTCAACTACATTCCATTATCCTTGTTTTGCTTTTGTTGATGTTCATCTTATATCCTCCTTTCAGGACACTGTCCATTCCATTCAACTGCTCTTCCAAGTCCTTTGCTGTCTCTGACAGAATTACAATGCCATCGGCGAACCTCAATGTTTTTATTTCTTCTCCATGGATTTTAATACCTACTCCAAAGTTTTCTTTTGTTTCCTTTACTGCTTGCTCAATATACAGATTGAATAGCATCGGGGAGAGGCTACAACCCTGTCACACTCCCTTCCCAACGACTGCTTCCCTTTCATGTCCCTCGACTATTATAACTACCATCTGGTTTCTGTACAATTTGTAAATAGCCTTTCGCTCCCTGTATTTTACCCCTGCCACCTTTATCATTTGAAAGAGAGTATTCCGGTCAACATTGTCAAAAGCTTTCTCTAAGTCTACTAATGGACACTTAGTAGTAGTGCTAGAAACGTAGGTTTGCCTTTCCTTAATCTTTCTTCTAAGATAAGTTGTAGGGTCAGTATTGCCTCACATGTTCCAACATTTCTGGGGAATCCAAACTGATCTTCCCTGAGGTTGGCTTCTACCAGTTTTTCCATTCGTCTGTAAAGAATTCACGTTACTATTTTGCAACTGTGACTTATTAAACTGATAGTTCGGTAATTTTCATGTCTGTCAACACCTGCTTTCTTTGGGATTGGAATTATCATATTCTTTTTGAAGTCTGAGGGAATTTCGCCTGTCTCATACATCTTGCTCACCAGATGGTAGAGTTTTGTCAGGACTGGCTCTCCCAAGACTGTCAGTAGTTCTTATGGAATGTTGTCTACTCCCAGGGCCTTGTTTCAACTTAGGCCTTTCAGTGCTCTGTCAAACTCTTCATGCAGTATCACATCTCCCATTTCATCTTCATCTACCTCCTCTTCCATTTCCATAATATTGTCCTCAAGAACATCGCCCCTATATAGACCCTCTATATACTCCTTCCACCTTTCCGCTTTCCCTTCTTTGCTTAGAACTGGGTTTCCAGCTGAGCTATTGATATTCATGCAAGTGGTTCTCTTTTGTCCAAAGGTCTCTTTAATTTTCCTGTAGGCAGTATCTATCTTACCCCTTATGAGATAAGCCTCTACATACTTACATTTCTCCTCTAGCCATCCCTGCTTAGCCATTTTGCACTTCCTGTCGATCTCATTTTTAAGACGTTTGTATTCCTTTTTGCCTGCTTCACTTGCTGCAATTTTGTATTTTCTCCTTTCATCAATTAAATTCAGTATCTCTTCTGTTACCCTAGGATTTCTACTAGCACTCATCTTTTTACCTACTTGATCCTCTGCTGCCTTCACTATTTCGTTCCTCAAAGCTACCCATTCTTCTTCTACTGTATTTAGTTTCCCCATTCCTGCCAATTGTTCCCTTATGCTCTCTCCGAAACTCTGTACCATCTCTGGTTCTTTCAGTTTATCCAGGTCCCATCTGCTTAAATTCCCACCTTTTTTATATAATAGTGAAAAAATACACAGAAAAACACTATCTCACAAAATTTCTTGTGAGACTGGTCCAATCCAGGTCTTAAAAAGAGCTGCCTCTATCATAAGTGTACTCTTCTTACCATGCAGCTACATTTTGGGCACTTAAACAAGTTGAAGACATCTTCCTATCATTCATCTCTCACCATGCTGAATAATATAATGAACCTAGCTCTGATTGGAAACTGTTTTAGGCTCTTAACTCATCACACAATACAGCTCCAAGCCCTGATTCAATTCATAATCAGATGAGCCAACATCTGAATGTTACTCAAAAACTCCATCTACTCAGGGTCTTCAATCATAGTTAGTTATAAGGTGTTTTCCTTATGTAATGGCAAGATCGTACCATTGTCCCAAACCTTAAGTCAAACAATAAACCTTTGTCTATCAATAGTTACCAACTGATTAGCCTCAGCAACATGCTCTGCAGACTGCTCAAAAGAATGGTATTGTAATAATTCTTCTGGGGACTCAAATCATTGGGCCTTTGTTCCCATATAAATATGGTTTCCAGGACAGATGATCCCCAAAAAACTATTTGGAAACATAAATCAGACAGGCTTTTTCTGAATGCCAACAGCTCATTGAAATCTTTCTTGATCCACATAAGTCATACGATATCACATGACACCATCACAATTTACTCCATGACTGGGACTTCAAAGCTTCCTACCATTTTTTACTTGTTAGCTTTTATCACATTAGTTGTTTCAGCTTAGAGTTGGTTCACCTCTCAGCTCCCCTTAGGTTCCAGAGAATGACATCCTGTAGGTCTCCATGCTGCTAGACTCTTCCTCATTGCCATCAATTGGCCTCTGTCAGATCACTGGTCAGCCTCACACTGTATGTTGATGACTTTTGCATGTGGTATACCTCCCCTCTGTGGCCTTGCATGAATGTCAGCTCTGAGGTGCCATTTGGATGATCTCTATTTGGTCCCTTTCCTGTAGCTTCCAGTTCTCTCCATACTCTACAACTGTATTCACCCTTATTTGGGTTTGGAATGGGTCAGATGCCAGTGGGGTTTCTACCCCCACAGATGAGCCCTGGAAAACCCTTATCCATTCTGACCTACACTATGTGATCCAAAGTATCCAGACATCTGGCTAAAAATGACTTACAAGTTTGTGGCGCCCTCCATTGGTTATGCTGGAATTGAATATGGTGTTGGCCCATCCTTAGCCTTGATGACAGCTTCCACTCTCACAGGCATATGGTCCATCAAGTGCTGGAAGGTTTCTTGGTGAATGGCAGCCCATTCTTCATGGAGTGCTGCACTGAGGGGAAGTATCGATGGCGGTCGGTGATGCCTGGCATGAAGTCGGTGTTCCAAAACATCCCAAAGGTGTTCTATAGGATTCAGGCCAGGACTCTGTGCAGACCAGTCCATTACAGGAATGTTATTGTCATGTAACCATCCTGCCACAAACCATGCATTATGAACAGGTGCTCAATCGTGGTGAAAGATGCAATCACCATCCCCGAATTGCTCTTCAACAGTGAGAAGCAAGAAGGTGCTTAAAACATCAGTGTAGGCCTGTCCTCTGATAGTGCCATGCAAAACAACAATGAGTGCAAGCCCCCTCCATGGAAAACATGACAACACAATAACACCTTCACCTCCAAAATTTACTGTTGGCACTTCTCATGCTGGCAGATGAGATTCACCGGGCATTTGCAATACCCACACCTTGCCATTGCATTGCCAAAATGTGAACCATGATTTGTCACTCCACACAACATTTTTCCACTGTTCAATGGTCCAATGATTATGCTCTTACACCAAGGGAGGTGTCGTTTGGCATTTACTGGTGTGATGTGTGGCTTATAAGCAGCTGTTTGACCACAAAACCCAAGTTTTGTCACCTCCCATCTAGCTGTCAAAGTACTTGCAGTGGACCCTGATGCAGTATGATGGTCTGGATAGATGTCTCCCTATTACACATTGGGGTTCTCTTCAACTTTTGGTGCTCTCTGTCAGTCAACAGACAAGATCTGCCTGTACACTTTTGTGCTGTATGTGTCCCTTCACGCACTTCACTATCACATTGGAAACAGTGGCGCTAGGGATGTTTAGGAGTGTGGAAATTGTGCATACAGATGTATGACACTAATGACACTCAATCACTTGACGTTCAAAGTCCATGATTTCTGTGGAGCACCTCAGTTTGCTCTCTCACAATGTCTAATGACTACTGAGGTCATTGGTTTGGAGTACGTGGTAGTAGATGGCAGCACAATGCACCTAATATGAAAAACATATTTTTTGGGGGGGTTGTCCAGGTACTTTTGATCACATAGTGTATGTACTGCCCCAACTCTTATACTTTTATTTCGCCTAAAATTATTTCTCAGCTCTGGAATCAATCCTGCTTTCAGTGCCTCAGTTTTACTGCACCTACATACTTCCATAATCTCATAAAATTTCTGACAGATGTCACTAACTTCAGATGAGCTACCTCTTGATTGATTGACTCATGACATTGCTGTTTAGTCCCTTAATCTCCTACCTACCAACCTACAGAAGGTATCAGATTTTGAACAAATCCTGAGGTGTCAAGGAATTGTCGGTTTGGCAGTAGAGGGAAGTATTGGGTGGTAAAATGTTTGGAGGAAGACCAAGGCTTAAATGCCACATGCAGATTCAAGTGGATGCTGACTGCTGTAGTTATGCAAAGAAGAAGAAACTTGCATGGGGTAAACTAGTATGGAGAGCCGCACCAAGACATTCTTTCAACAGAAGATCACAACAACAACAGTTAGAATGGGGACACCTCCAAAGAAATCACCATTAGTGATAGAATCTGAGGGAAGAAACCTGGCACAGTTTTGTTTTGTGAAAAAGAGGAACAGAAAGCCCTCACTATTCCATTACAGAAAGCTGACAAGATCAACAGCACTAAGCAGTTCTAGGTGCTTCAGTCTGTAACCGCACGACCATTACGGTCGCAGGTTCGAATCCTGCTTTGGGCATGGATGTGTGTGATGTCCTTTGGTTAGTTAGGTTTAAGCAGTTCTAAGTTCTAGGGGACTGATGACCTCAGAAGTTAAGTCCCATAGTGCTCAGAGCCATTTTTCAACAGCACTAAATACTGTCAGTGGTTCCAGAATCAACTCGTTTCAGATCTTCCATACTGATGAGAATTGTTATACTTGACATGGTTCCCAACAGCACAATTCCAAGAAATGAAGCTCTATTCACTGCTTACTGCACAGGAAGTACACTGAAAGAAAAAAATTACACCATCAAAAAATAATTAATTTAGAGTAATGAAAGAAGTACATTTGTCTAGGTAACATGTTTCAGTGATTAACTTTGCAAGATCACAGGTTAATGTAAGCATGAGATAAGTCATAGCAAATGTGAAATGACGGTACATTGGAAATAAATGCCTTGTGGCTTGGGCCTCCCGTCGGGTAGACCTTTCGCCTGGTGCAAGTCTTTCGAGTTGACGCCACTTCGGCGACTTGTCTTTCAAGTTGACGCCACTTCAGCGGGGGATGAAATGATGATGATAAAGACAACACAATACCCAGTCCCTGAGCGGAGAAAATCTCTGACCCAACTGGGAATCGAACACAGGCCATTAGGTATGACATTCTGTCATGCTGACCACTTAGCTACCAGGGGTGAATGATGGTACATTAATAAATGATGTAACCACCAGAATGTTGGACGCAAGGATGCAGACATGCATGCATTGTGTCATACAGGTATCTGATGTCAGTTTATGGGATAGAGTTTCATGCCTGTTGCACTTGGTCAGGGATAGTTAATGCTGTTTGTGGATGATGCTGGAGTTGTCATCTGATGATGACCCATATGTGCTTGATTGAAGCTAGATATGGTGACTGAGCAAGCCAAGACAGCATGTTAACACTCTGTAGAGCATGTTGTGTTACAACAGCAGTATGTGGACGAGCATTGTCATGTTGGAAAACAACTCCTGGAATACTGTTCATAAATGGCAGCACAATAGGTCAAATTACCAAACCGACATACAGATTTGCAGTCAGGTGTATGGGATAAACATAAGAATACTCCTGCTGTTGCATGAAATCACACAGCAGACAATAATTCCAAGTGTAGCTCCATTGTGTCTATCATGTAGACAGTTTGGTTTCAGATCCTCAATGGTCTCCTCCTGATCATCACACAGCCATTACTGGCGCCAAGGCAACAACGGATTTCACAGAAAATACAACAGCCTTCCACCCTGCCCTCTTTTGAACTCTCACTTGACACCACTGAAGCCACAAATTGCAGTGATTTGGGAATGGTGGAATGTGCCCTACAGGACATCTGGCTTGGAGCTGTCTTTGAGGTAACCAATTTGCATCACTGTGTTGTCAACTGCTGCTCATATTGCTGCTGCAGATGCAGTACAGTGTGCCAGAGCCTCTTGGTTGATCCATGTGGCCGTCTGGAGCCCAATCTTCTTGTGACTGTTCTTTCTTATGACCATTGCTGCCAGCAATCATGTACAGTGGCTAATTCCTGCTGAGTCTTTCTGCAGTATCGCAGAAGAAACATCCGGCTTCTTGTATCCCTATTACACAATCTACATGTACATCAACAACTACATCCATACTCTGCAAACCACAATGAGGTGCATGGCAGAGGATATGTCCCATTGTATCAGTTATTATGGTTTCTTCCCATTCCACTCGCACATGGAGCACCGAAGGAATGATTGTTTGAATGCCTCTGTGCATGCAATAATTATTCCAATCTTATCTTCATGATCACTGTGTGAGCAATATGTAGGGGTATTCCTAGAATAAACATTTTAAGCTGGTCCTTGAAACTTTCTTGGGATAGTTTATATCTATCTTCAAGAGTCTTCCAGTTCAGTTCCTTCAGTATCTCTGTGACACTCTCCCATGGATTAAACAAATCTGAGATCATTCATGCTGTCCTCCTCTGTGTACATTCAGTATCCCCTGTTAGTCTTATCTAGTACAGTTCCACAAACTTGAGCAATATTCTAGAACCTGTTGCACAATTGATTTGTAAGCAATTTTCTTTGTAGACTGATTGCACTTCACCAGTATTGACATGTTTTACCTACAACTGAACCTATCTCATCACTCAGTTCCAAATCCCTACTAAGCATTACACCCAGGTATTTGTATGAGCTGGTCAATTCCTACAGTGACTCATTGATATTATAGTTATAGGATACTATGTTTTTGTTTTTGTTTTGTGAAGCACAAAATTTTACATTTCTAAACATTTAAAGCAAGTTGTCAATCTCTGCACCACTTTGAAACCTTATCAACATCTGACAGAATGTTTATGCAGCTTCTTTCAGATAGTACTTCTTTATAGATAATTGCATCATCTGCAAAAAGTGTGAGGTTACTATTAATATTGTCTGCAAGGTCATTAATATACAACATGAACCTCCAAGGGATCCATGAAAAATGATAAATGTAATGTAATGTAAACCTGAAATTACTTTGACTCTGACAATGACTCACCATCCAAAATGACATGTTGTGTTCTCCCTACCAAAAAGTCCTCAGTCAAGTCACAAATTTCACTCGATACCCCATATAATCGTACTTTTGACAGTAATTGTAGGTATGGTAGTGAGTCAAATGCTTTTCGGAAATCAAGAAATACAGTATCTATCAGACTGCTTTGATCCAAAGCTTTCAGTATGCCATGTGAGAAAAGCGCAAGCTGGATTTCACATAATCGATGTTTTTAAAAACCATGCTAGCTGGCATTGAAGAGGTCATTCTGTTCAAGATAACCTCATTATGTTTGAACTTAGAAGATGTTCTAAGCTTCTACAAGAAATTGATGCCAAGGATATTGGACAGTAGTTTTGTGGATCACTTCTACTACCCTTTATGTAGACGGGTGTGACATGTGCCTTTTTCCAGGAACTGGGCATGGTTTTTTGTCTGTGGGATCTACAATAGATTATAGTTAGAAGATGTGATAACATAGCCACAAATTCAGTATAGAATCTGACAGGGATTCCATCATGCCCTGGAGTTTTGTGCAGTTTTAACAATTTCAGCTATTTCTCTGCATCATTGACTCTGATATTTAATTCATTCATCTTTTCAGTGGTATGAGGATTAAATTGGGGCAATTCTCCTGGAATTTTCTTTGTAAAGGATCATTTGAAAATGGAGTTAAGCAATACAGCTTTTGCTTTGCTACTCTCAATTTCATTTCCTGTTTCATTCATAATGGACTGGACAGTAACTTTAGTGCCACTAACAGCCTTTACATATGACCAGAATTTCCTTGGGTTCTGTAAAAGATCACTCATCAATGATCTGTTAAGGTAGTCACTGAAGGCATTACAAATTGCTCTTTTCACAGCCAAATGCATTTCATTCTGTATCTCCCTATCTATAGACCTATGCTTTGTTTTACACCTGTTATGCAGTAAGCTCTGTTGTTTTAGAAGTTTCTTTACAGCAATTATATATCATGGAGGTTCCCTCCCATTATGAACTGTTCTACTGGGTACATATCTTTTCAGGGCATAGTGAAATGTTCTTTTAAACTTGAGCCAGAGTTCTTCTACATGCTCCTGCCCTGTTCCTCATTGAGATATGACACTACTGATTTTTTATCTAGTTTACTAAACATGTATACTGTCTCTTTCTGCTTGTTCTAGTTGTCCTTTGTACTTTGGTTATCACGGTCACTGACATGAGTTTCGATTTGGACATCCTCAAAGAGGTCAGGTCCATTTGTTGCCATTAGATACAGTGCATTTCCATCACGAATGGGGCTTTTAACTAGAAGAGAAGGCATTTAGTAAAGTTTCACAGGTTGTCTTATGACCATGACCACTACTAACAAAACTTTAATTTTACCAATGATGATTAAAGTGTCCATTGATGATTACAGTATGACTTGGGAACTTACATACAAGTGAACTGAGGTTTTCTATAAAGTTTATGGTTACATCAGAAGATGAATCTGGTGGGTGGTAGAAGGGTTCAATTATCATTTTATGTGCACCATTGATACTGAGTCTTGCCCAAACAGTCTCACATGTTGCTTCAATTTCTACCTCGGTGGATTTGAGTTTCTTGTCTATTGCAAAAAATACACCACCTCCATTTCCCATTTGCCTATTCTTTCAATATACTCTTACTTTTTTCCCAAAAATTTCACTGCTATCAATTTCGGGTTTCAACCAGCTTTCTGTACCTATTATTATGTGAGCTTCACTGCTTTTCATAAGTGCTTCAAACTCTGGCACTTTGTTGTAAGTGGTTTGGCAGTTTACCATTAGGATTTTAATACTCTCACCTGTGGGACACATTTCTTTTGATCTTACACTGATACTTCTGGGTTTCCTACACTTATCATTATCTGGAATGTAAGGAGAGTCACCCAATCTAAAAAAATCCCTTGACTGCACCGCACACACACAGTCAGCTAGCTGAGTAGCAGCCTCTGATTTGTAGTGCACACCTGACCCATTTAGGGAGACCCTACAGTTCTCAACCCTATGGTGCATGTCCAGTAAGTCACTGTTTAGTCTGTCACAGAACTTTTGCAGTCTGTGGTTCAGTCCTTCCACTTCACTCAGAACCAAAGGGCCATGATCAGCTTTCAGGACAATGCTGCAAACTGTGAGTTTCATTGAAATTCCATGTGCAAGGATGTCCAGGCTCTTCTTCTCAACCTTCTCTGCCAGACACTTGAATTTCTCAAGAATGACCTTGGAGCCCAGATGACAGGTATCACTAGTTCCAACCTGTGCCACAATTTGCAGTTGGTTGCACCCTGTTCCCTCAATGGCTGCTGGAATAGCCTCTTCAACATGTTGAGTGAGGCCCCCAGGAATACACACTGAGTGCATCTGGCATCTGTTCCTGTCCCTTGTTGCCATTTCCCTAATGGGTACCATTATTCACCATACGTCTGAACTGCCAACTATTGGTACGCCAAAACTAGCTTTCAAACTTCAAAAAAGGGCTATTAGAATAATGAAAAGGGTTCCCTGCAGAGTGTCATGCAGGGAAATATTTAAAGAATTTAAAATAATGAATCTTCCTAGCTTATACATCTATGAATGTGTATGCTTTCTGAAAACTCACCAGGAATTTTCAACATTAAATAATCAGGTTCATAACCATGAAACAAGGAACAGGGATGATTTTTACAGACACACCCACAAAGGAGCACTCTACCAAAAAAGTGTAAACTACCAGCCCAAAATACTTTTTAGTGCATTGCCTCCTACAATAAAGAAAATTAAAGAATTTCATAAATTCAAGGTAGATCTTAAACAATTTTTACTACCACATAGTTTTTATAGCATTGAAGAATATCTGAATATGGAAAAGTAGTATTATTTATATATACTGATATAAAAATATTTGTATTTATTATCCAAGTTTTTGAAACAAATTAAAGATAAGAAACTATATTGTAATTGACTACATCCATACAATGTATATTGTTAATGGAGGAATAAAGAGATAAAGAGGTTGATAGACCCCTGTCCTTTTGCGTTTGCCTCCTCCTGGCTCTGGACAAACCAGGTTACCCCAAAACAGGTGAAGTGAAAGATAGCACTTCAAATTTCTTGTTTAGGGGGGTCAATACAACACCCTGAGTAGATTAGATTAGATTAGATTATTACTTGTTTCATAGATCATGAATACGTCACTTCATAATTATGTGGAACATGTCAGATTAATAAAAGGTGTCAATACAAGATATTACATTACTCAAAATATTACATGACTTACCAAACGAAAGCGCTGGCGGGTTGATAGACACACAAACATACACAAAATTCAAGCTTTCGCATCCAATGGTTGCTTCATCAGGAAAGAGGGAAGGAGAGGGAAAGACGAAAGGATGTGGGTTTTAAGGGAGAGGGTAAGGAGTCATTCCAATCCCGGGAGCGGAAAGACTTACCTTAGGGGGAAAAAAGGACAGGTATACACTCGCACACACGCCCATATCCAACTGCACATACACAGACACAAGCAGACATTTGTAAAGGCAAAGAGTTTCAGCAGAGATGTCAGTCGAGGCAGAAGTACAGAGGCAAAGATGTGGAATGACAGGTGAGGTATGAGCGGCGGCAACTTGAAATTAGCGGAGGTTGAGGCCTGGTGGATAACGAGAAGAGAGGATATACTGAAGGGCAATTCCCATCTCCGGAGTTCTGACAGGTTGGTGTTAGTGGGAAGTATCCAGATAACCCAGATGGTGTAACACTGTGCCAAGATGTGCTGGCCATGCAACAAGGCATGTTTAGCCACAGGGTGATCCTCATTACCAACAAACACTGTCTGCCTGTGTCCATTCATGTGAATGGACAGTTTGTTGCTGGTCATTCCCACATAGAAAGCTTCACAGTGTAGGCAGGTCAGTTGGTAAATTACGTGGGTGCTTTCACATGGGGCTCTGCCTTTGATTGTGTACACCTTCTGGGTTACAGGACTGGAGTAGGTGGTGCTGGGAGTGTGCATGGGACAGGTTTTACACCGGGGGCGGTTACAAGGGTAGGAGCCAGAGGGTAGGGAAGGTGGTTTGGGGATTTCATAGGGATGAACTAAGAGGTTATGAAGGTTAGGTGGACAGCGGAAAGACACTCTTGGTGGAGTGGGGAGGATTTCATGAAGGATGGATCTCATTTCAGGGCAGAATTTGAGGAAGTCGTATCCCTGCTGGAGAGCCACATTCAGAGTCTGATCCAGTCCCGGAAAGTATCCTGTCACAAGTGGGGCACTTTTGTGGTTCTTCTGTGGGAGGTTCTGGGCTTGAGGGGATGAGGAAGTGGCTCTGGTTATTTGTTTCTGTATCAGGTCGGGAGGGTAGTTGTGGGATGCGAAAGCTGTTTTCAGATTGTTGGTGTAATGGTTCAGGGGTTCCGGACTGGAGCAGATTCATTTGCCATGAAGACCTAGGCTGTAGGGAAGGGACCATTTGATGTAGAATGGGTGGCAGCTGTCATAATGGAGGTACTGTTTCTAGTTGGTTGGTTTGATGTGGACGGACGTGTGAAGCTGGCCATTGGACAGATGGAGGTCAACGTCAAGGAAAGTGGCATGGGATTTGGAGTAGGACCAGGTGAATCTGATGGAACCAAAGGAGTTGAGGTTGGAGAGGAAATTCTGGAGTTCTTCTTCACTGTGAGTCCAGATCATGAAGATGTCATCAATAAAACTGTTCCAAACTTTGGGTTGGCAGGAGTGGGTAACCAAGAAGGCTTCCTCTAAGTGACCCATGAATAGTTTGGCGTACGAGGGGGCCATCCTGGTACCCATGGCTGTTCCCTTTAATTGTTGGTATGTCTGGCCTTCAAAAGTGAAGAAGTTGTGGGTCAGGATGAGGAAAGAGGTTTTAGGTAGGGTGGCAGGTGATCGGCGTGAAAGGAAGTGCTCCATCGCAGCGAGGCCCTGGACGTGTGGAATATTTGTGTATAAGGAAGTGGCATTAATGGTTACATGGATGGTTTCTGGGGGTAACAGATTGGGTAAGGATTCCAGGCATTCGAGAAAGTGGTTGGTGTCTTTGATGAAGGATGGGAGACTGCATGTAATGGGTTGAAGGTGTTGATCTACGTAGGCAGAGATACGTTCTGTGGGGGCTTGGTAACCAGCTACAGTGGGGCGGCCGAGATGATTGGGTTTGTGAATTTTAGGAAGAAGGTAGAAGGTAGGGGTGCGGGGTGTCGGTGGGGTCAGGAGGTTGATGGAGTCAGGTGAAAGGTTTTGTAGGGGGCCTAAGGTTCTGAGGATTCCTTGAAGCTCTGCCTGGACATCAGGAATGGGATTACCTTGGCAAACTTTGTATGTGGTGTTGTCTGAAAGCTGACGCAGTCCCTCAGCCACATACTCCCGAAGATCAAGTACCACAGTCGTGGAACCCTTGTCCACCGGAAGAATGACGATGGGTCGGTCAGATCACGGATAGCCTGGTCTTCAGCAGTGGTGGTGTTGGGAGTAGGATTAAGGTTTTTTAAGAAGGATTGAGAGGCAAGGCTGGAAGTCAGAAATTCCTGGAAGGTTTGGAGAGGGTGATTTTGAGGAAGAGGAGATGGGTCCCGCTGTGATGGAGGACGGAACTGTTCCAGGCAGGGTTCAATTTGGATAATGTCTTGGGGATTTGGATCATTAGGAGTAGGATTAGGATCATTTTTCTTCATGGCAAAGTGATATTTCCAGCAGAGAGTACGAGTGTAGGACAGTAAATCTTTGACAAGGGCTGTTTGGTTGAATCTGGGAGTGGGGCTGAAAGTGAGGCCTTTGGATAGGACAGAGGTTTCGGATTGGGAGAGAGGTTTGGAGGAAAGGTTAACTATTGAATTAGGGTGTTGTGGTTCCAGATTGTGTTGATTGGAATTTTGAGGTTTTGGAGGGAGTGGAGCTGGAAGTGGGAGATTGAGTAGATGGGAGAGACTGGGTTTGTGTGCAGTGAGAGGAGGTTGAGGTTTGTTGGAAAGGTTGTGAAGGGTGAGTGAGTTGCCTTTCCAGAGGTGGAAAACCAGGAGATTGGATAGTTTTTTGAGGTGGAGGATGGCATGCTGTTCTAATTTGCGGTTGGCCTGTAGGAGGATGCTCTGAACAGCCGGTGTGGATGTGGGAGAGGAAAGACTGAGGACTTTTATTAAGGATAGGAGTTGACGGGTGTGTTCATTGGCTGAGTTGATGTGTAGGTGAAGGATTAGGTGGGTGAGGGCAATGGATTGTTCAGTTTGGAATTGGTATAGGGACTGATGGAAAGAAGGGTTGCAGCCAGAGATGGGAACTTTAAGTGTGAGGCCTTTGGGGGTAATGCCAAATGTCAGACAAGCCTGAGAAAATAAAATATGGGAGCGTAACCTGGCTAGGGTGAAGGCATGTTTGCGGAGGGAATGTAAATAAAACTTAATGCGGTCGTTGTGGGGGTGTTGTGAGGGTGACATGGTATTAGAAGGTGGGAAGTGTAACATGAGGCTGAAATGAAAATGAAAATAAAAATATATGGGGTTGAGTTAAAGGTGAACTTGAAAGCAACTGGAGATCTGGTGTGAAAAAAGGCGAAAAAGTGTTGGTTAAAGCTGGGCTATGTTGATCCTATGGTGAACTTGGGTTGGTAGACAATGATGTGTACAAAGGTTAGGTGGTTGTGTTGCCGCCAAAACACGTTAAAGGGTGGAGAAATTCAGGAAAATTTCGAAAAAACTGCGTGTAAATGTATTAAAAGGAGTGGTTTTGTGGTGGCAGATTATAAAAATGAGGCTAACAATTGTCTGACGAAGAAATAATGACGTTAAAACCCGTGGGAAGCAGCTAAAAATGATCAGTGATGTGGGAAAAACAGAAATGGAAATAAAGCGAAAGTTATTAGAACCAGCCGAAATGGTTGTTTATAGGTGAAACGAATTTCTTTGTAAACTAAAAACGGTGGATTTTATAGCAGCGGTAGTGTTGAAAGCGGATTTTTTTTCTTCTTTTTTTTTTCTGTTACGGCAAACGAATCTGCTGCAGTCCGGAATCCTTGAACCATTACACCAATAATCTGAAAACAGCTTTTGCATCCCACAACTACCCTCCTGACCTGGTACAGAAGTAAATAACCAGAGCCACTTCCTCATCTCCTCAAGCCCAGAACCTCTCACAGAAGAACCCCAAAAGTGCCCCACTTGTGACAGGATACTTTTCGGGACTGGATCAGACTCTGAATGTGGCTCTCCAGCAGGGATACGACTTCCTCAAATCCTGTCCAGAAATGAGATCCATCCTTCATGAAATCCTCCCCATTCCACCAAGAGTGTCTTTCCGCTGTCCACCTAACCTTCGTAACCTCTTAGTTCATCCCTATGAAATCCCCACTTACTAGATCCAAAAATTCATCTAATGAGTAGAAGAAGTTGCTATTCAGAAATTCTTTTAAATCCCTTTTAAATTCTATATGGATATCTGTCAGACTTTTCATGCTATTAGGTAAGTGACCAAAGACTTTTGTGGCAGCATAATTTACCCCCTCCTGAGCCAAAGTTAGATTTAACCATGAGTAGTGAAGATCATCCTTTCTCCTAGTGTTGAAGCCATGTACACTGCTATTACTTTTGAATTCGTTCGTATTGTTAATAACAAATTTCATAAGTGAATATATATATTGTGAGGCTACAGTGAAGATCCCTAGCTCTTTAAATAAGTGTCTGCAGGATGATCTTGGATGAGTTCCAGCAATTATTCTGATTACTTGCTTTTGTGCAATAAACACTCTTTTACTCAATGATGAGTTACCCCAGAATATGATGCCATACAAAAGCAGAGAATGAAAATAGGCATGGTAAGCCAATTTGCTGAGATGTATATCACCAAAATTTGCAATGATCCTAATAGCATAAGTAGCTGAACTCAAACATTTCAGCAGATCCTCAGTGCATTTTTTCGAGTTAACCCCTCATCAGTTGGTACACCTAGAAATTTTGAATATTCTACCTTAGCTACCGATTTCTGATCAAAGTCTATATTTATTAATGGTGTCATTCCATTTACTGTGTGGAACTCTATATACTGTGTTTTGTCAAAGTTTAAAGAGAACCTTTTTGCAGAGAACCACTTAATGATTTTCTGAAAAAAATCGTTTACAATTTCATGAGTTAATTCTTGTCTGTTGGGTGTGATAGCTATACTTGCATCATCGGCAAAAAGTACCAGCTTTGCATCTTTGTGAATATAAAATGGCAAGTCATTACCATATATTAAGAACAGCAGAGGACCCAAGACCGAACCTTGAGGCACCCCATTCTTGATTGTTCCCCAGTTTGAGGAATCACCAGTTTTTTGCATATTATGTGAACTGCTTATTTCAACTTTCTGCACCCTTCCAGTTAGGTATGATATAAACCATTTGAGCGCTGTCCCATTTATACCACAGTACTTGAGCTTATCTAGAAGTATTCCATGATTTACACAATCAGAAACCTCTGTAGTCCCCATCGACCCCGTACATGATGCCTAGGCCTACCGCTGACATGACACTCACAGTCAAGTGGACAAGTAATGAAAGATCCTGTACTTTCTGCAGACGAGATAGGATCCATGGGAGAAAATAGTACTTGAGGTACATCTGGTACAGTTGTCACAGGTACACAACTCCCGGGAGCTCTTCCAACAGACTGACTCACAGCAGTTGCCAATAGCTTGACAGTATTCAGGACAATTTCCAACTGCTTATGAATGTCAACCTACTCATACTGTGTTTGAGCACAGCTTTCACAGTGGGGCTGCATTTTGGCTGGTGCAATGTATTGTAAGGCAGTGAACAAATAACTTTGAATTAAGCCTGCTGATTATCTTTTAATCTCTTTAACTAAAAAGTACCTCTTTCAGACTCAGTGAAGTGCTGATAATTGGGTCTTTGTCATCTTGAAGGCATTCTTGACTAACACCAATTCACCACATCCAATCTCAAAGGTAAATAACACTCATCTGCAAACCTGATTTGCATCCTCATGGTGGCACAACTAGCACCATTCGTATGCAGGTGGTGTGCAATTGGAATGGGCATCATGTTTCAGATGTAGAAACATGCTTATGAACTTCCATTTAAGTCACACAACTCCTTCTTCATATTGTGACTTTTTTTCTGCCAGTGTATATTTTTTTGGCTGAGAAACAGGTGAGCTCTTTCAAATACACCACAATATCAGAAATTTCAGGTATGCAGCATTACTTTTTGAGGTTTTATTCTTCTTCTGACTTTTTATCAATGCTACCTACTACTACACACTCACACAAATGCAACTCAGACACACATGACTGCAGTCTCAGGCAACTGAAGCCACACTGCCTGAGACTGTAGTCATGTGTGTGTGAGTTGGGTTTGAGTGAGTGTCTGTCATCTATTTTTGATGAAGACCTTACTGGCTGAAAGCTTTATTTGTGACAATCTTTTTTGTTGTGCCTATCAGTGACTCTGCATCTCCACTATATGGTGAGTAACAACTTTCCTTTTCATAATATTGTTACATTCCATCCTGGATTTTCCATTGTTTGCTCTACCACCAATGTCATTTACATGCTCACACAACAAGTTACAAGCATTAAATAATAAAACAGCACCACTTGGTATTTTCTGTGACCTATCTAAGGCATTTGACTGTGTCACTTATAGTATTCTCCTAGATAAAATTGAAGTTTTATGGGATTGATGATATAGCCAACCAATAGATAATGTCATATCCAACCAAGCGAATGCAGAAAGTTGCACTTGGTAATTCAACCAACATAGGCCAGGAATATAATTCTGACTGGGGAGAAATCATGTATGGGGTTCCCCAAGGGTCACTCTCCACCGTTGTTCTTCATATATATAAATGATCTTCCATATAATATACAACAAACAGAATTAGTTCTTTTTGCAGGTGATGCTAGTATTGCAATCAATCCAAGCACACATACAGAAACAGGAAAAATGGTAAACAAAGTTCTTAAAAGTATCATTGACTGGTTTTCTGTGAATGGTTTTACCCCCAGTTTTAAAAGGACACAACATATTCAGTTCTGCACAATTAGGGGTACTAAATCTGTGAAAAGTGTAACACATGGTGAGGAAATAATAAATAGGGTGGAAACTTCAAAATTCTTAGGTGTCCATATTGATGAGAATTTAAACTGGAAAAAGTACATATTGGCACTGTGAAAATAACTTATTTCAACCAGATTTGTACTCTGAATCATTCCAAATCTTAGGGAGAGACAAATCAGCAAGTTGACATATTTTCGTTCAATAATGTCATGTGAAATAATTTTCTGGGGCATTTCAGCTTTAAGAAAGAAAGTCTTCTCTGCTCAGAAGTGCTGTGAGATAATGTGTGCTGCTCACCCACAGTCATCTTGTAGGCATCTGTTTAAATAACTGGGCATTCTGACTACTGCTTGACAATATACTTATTCCCTAATGAAGATTGTTATAAATAATCCACTAAGATTCAGAAGGAATAATGATGTACATAATTATCATACCAAAAGGACGAATGACATTCACTACTCCACAAAAAGGGGAACACAGAGCTACAACAAAAATTTTTGTTCACTTATCTAGTGATATAAAATGTCTAACAGACAGCAAAGTAAAATTTGAAAAAAAAAAACAAAAAAAGGTTTCCTGTTGACAACGCATTCTATTTCATAGAAGAATTTTTATTGTGATGTGTAAAAGATGGTGGGTAGGAATTACTAACTCACATTAAAAAAATTAAAAAAACAAAGAAAGTATAAATGTTCAGTATGTAGCGAAGTTTACAAGTAATTTATCATATGAATGCAAAATGACTTCTTTCACATAATTACAATTTATCCTATAAAATGAGCCAAGGTACAGGAAACTAACTTTCTGAAGGTAAGTAACAATTTTTCTATACATGCAAATAGTCACAGATCTGAAAATAAGTCTTTGTAAAGCTAAAAACACTTGCTGTCTAGCTATAATCTGTCACAGAAGGTTAAAATCACAACTTCTTTCATTGTGTCTTTGCAGATCCTTTACGGACATCAGTGTAGGCAGTGGCTGTATTTTGCCTGTTTCTATTCTGAAGCCATTGGAAAAGGGAGCTTATGCCTTTAGCCATCACTGATATTTGATTTTCTCTCTCGGAATGGAGGAATCAAAGCCAACAAAAGGTTGCACCTGCGCTGAGAAGTCACTACATATAAAAGTGGAGCAGCTCACAAAGGATAAGGAACAGTTACAGAATGAGGTGGCCGAGCTCACCAAGGAAAGGGAGGCACTTCTGGAGAAGGCGGCCCGCTACGAGGTATGCATCCAGCTGCCAGATGTCATAGCATGACAACATTTAGTAGCTTGCACCTTTTGAAAGATTAGAACTTTTCTGTATACAGAGGACTTAGAGTAGCATTTGATGATAGCTAACTCCAACTGATTATATTACACTATTTTCCAATGCCAGGATGGACTGAAAACAGAGGAAGGAGTAAAAATTACCACTGATGACATAGCTGTGACACTGAGTGGGCAGCAAAAATATAGTACTGAGTTCTGTACTTTGTTGAATGTTGTCCTTCCAAACAATAACTTTAATGCATTAGTAGATAATTTAGCATAATAGCCCATTTAAGCACTTAGCAAAGATACCTAATCCTTGAAAATTATGTAAATCACATGGTTAATCAAATCAAGTGCTTTACCTTTTCTGTCCTCTCCCTCATTAATGTACTTGATGCACTTTAATTCTGAAGCCTCCAAATGTTCTGCCTTCTCCATTTACATACTAAAATTTTCTGTTACTGTTAACATTCAGTGATTTATGCACAATTATGTTCAATCCCTCAATCCTTCTTTCTTCCACTGTTTGCATTCCATCCAGGACATGGCAATTAGTATAATATAATTAAGTGGTGTTAGATATCACCAAATGCTTCCAATTTTAGCTCTCTATACACAGAATTCTGTAACGACTGGTCACATGATCAGTCAGAAAAGTTCTAGCCTTTTAAAAAGGTAAAAGTTACTCAACATCATCATACTATGGACACTCCTTCCATTTCTTTTTATTGTTATGTATCAAACTGTGCTAATTCACACAATTCACATTGTAAAGTTTTCCTGTAAATGCTATAAGTCAGTCATCAGACCAAAATTAAGGCTAGTTAGTTGCCACCTTTTTGTGGTACTCAGTTCTGTGTATGCAGGGGATCTGGACAAAGCAAAATCATGAGTTACGTGTAGGCACATTCTTGAACACAAGGGACATAAAAGTATTTCATTCAAGAACAAATAGAACTCAGGCAGAGAGCAATTTATGCTCTGGAGAGGTTGAGGATGTGGAGGGAGATTATGAAAACTTTTGACAGTCTGTGATATTGTTAATATTATTTATCACAGGGACCTTATGAAGTGGCCCACTTAGATTTTCGTGATACTTGTAATCTTACTTGGTTACTGTCTAGTCATCTGTTTCCTAAGGTTGTACAATACAATTTGGACAAAAATCAGCTGTGAAGATTAGATTTTAACAGAGTTTCTTGTAGCTGAGTTCATGGTGTCTGGTAATCCTGAAGTCACTGGTTTGTTTATCACTAGCAGCAACATTTTTATGTACTTTTATTTAAATTCTATACTTATTGTCAAATGGAGACGTTAATTAATAGCTATACAGTCATATTTTTTAAAATAAAAATTACATTTTTTCTTACATCTTATCTTGATATTATTACATGTTATACATTAAATCTTAAATAACATGAAAAATAAATTAAAATTTAATACATACTTGTGAAAAGTCTTATTGATAAATGAAAAACTATGTACAGGGCTATTACAAATGATTGAAGCGATTTCATAAATTCACTGTAGCTCCATTCATTGACATATGGTCACGACACACTACAGATATGTAGAAAAACTCATAAAGTTTTGTTCGGCTGAAGCCGCACTTCAGGTTTCTGCCACCAGAGCGCTCGAGAGCGCAGTGAGACAAAATGGCGACAGGAGCCAAGAAAGTGTATGTCGTGCTTGAAATGCACTCACATCAGTCAGTCATAACAGTGCAACTACACTTCAGAACGAAGTTCAACAAAGATCCACCAACTGCTAACTCCATTCGGCAATGGTATGCGCAGTTTAAAGCTTCTGGATGCCTCTGTAAGGGGAAATCAACGGGTCGGCCTGCAGTGAGCGAAGAAACAGTTGAACGCGTGCGGGCAAGCTTCACGCGTAGCTCGCGGAAGTCGACGAATAAAGCAAGCAGGGAGCTAAACGTACCACAGGATGGTGCTCCACTGCACTTCCATCATGATGTTTGGCATTTCTTAAACAGGAGACTGGAAAACCGATGGATCGGTCGTGGTGGAGATCATGATCAGCAATTCATGTCATGGCCTCCACGCTCTTCCGACTTAACCCCATGCGATTTCTTTCTGTGAGGTTATGTGAAAGATTCAGTGTTTAAACCTTCTCTACCAAGAAACATGCCAGAACTGCGAGCTCGCATCAACGATGCTTTCAAACTCATTGATGGGGACATGCTGCACTGAGTGTAGGAGGAACTTGATTATTGGCTTGATGTCTGCTGAATCACTAAAGGGGCACATATCGAACATTTCTGAATGCCTAAAAAAACTTTTTGAGTTTTTGTATGTGTGTGCAAAGCATTGTGAAAATATCTCAAATAATAAAGTTATTGTAGAGCTGTGAAATCGCTTCAATCATTTGTAATAACCCTGTACTTGAGTAATACTGTTTGATCAGTAGAAATAAAAAAGTGTTTTATTTCCTATTTGTGTGCTTCAAATTTCTATACATAATTTTAAGTTATTGCAAATACTTGAGTTCTCTACATCTAAATTGTGCCAGGGACTTCATGAATACAGGATTTTTATGCTATGCACTCAGCTTCCAGTGACTGTATTAAAACAGTCAAAATGTTTGTTATTTAACAGTGTTCAAATAGCTGTGAACCTTGGGAGGAGATGTTTTGTTTTTCTGGGAACTGCATAGTACTCCCATAGGACACTCATGTCCGAAGAGTAAACTTCAAGTTATAACTATGAAGAAAATCAAAGAGAATCAGTTTATGAAGTCATCTCAGTTGATTATTCTTTAATGAATATCAAACTGCATAAACAAAAATAGTAACAGTTTTAGAAAGAGAGAGGATTGTGTAAAAATTTTTTCTATATTTTCTTATCATATAATTTTCTCCGTTGATAGGAGTATGTAGAGGAACTGTGGACACTGATAAGCCAGCTAAGGGACTTAATACACTATGAGAAGGTGCAGATTGGTGATGCTATATCCCACTGCGGCTGCAAGAACTGCCAGTCCTAAGAGTAAAATGTTGTCCCTGACACAGATACAGACTGAAGGTAAGTGTACAATGTGCTTTACAGTTCTGTTAGTTATGAAGTGGTTGTGAGGTGATCCTGCCACACATTCTTTGTATGAGTGCCACCTTTTCGGTTTTTACAAGTGACTGCTAGCAGGCGCTAATGAGATGTGACTTTACTGTTTTCTTCTGAAATTTTGGGAATTGATTCAAATGCATGCAAAAGTGTGTAAATTTTAAAAGCAGGTATTTTGAGAAGCAATAAAATTATTCATACCAAAAATGTTTTTCTTTCACTGTTTTTGTAAATACTTAAAAGGAAGCCCTGGTACCATGTCTATGTAATTCTGAAATGATACTAAAAAGTCCTGGGTGTAGTTGAGGGATTGTGTATTTGAACAGCCAATAGACCAGATTCGATCTCTCAGACAAAGCCATTGTTCAAATCTACTCCCACCAACCCCTCCTTCCTTCAACCATCCACAGATACATTGCTGTGGCTCTGTGACTACTGTAAGGAGCTGTACAGGACAGAGTCATTGTGTAGCTAGCAGCAAACTGGAGGTTTGAGTCAATCCATGAAAGCATGATATCCCATCATTCTTTATTACTGTAATCATCTCTACCTCCACCCCCTCTCACATTTGTTGTTACAGCTGATATACAAAGAGGTGGAATGACTCCTTTAATTGCAGCTGTACCACGTTTTGCATATATGAGGGAGCTGCCTTTTGAATTTTTACAAAAAGTGGTGACAGAAAAACATTTTTTTAAATGTGGATTGTACTACCATTTCTAACAGAATTCAGCTTTAAAATTCATATCCTTGTCCAAGGTATCATATCAATTATGGAAGCATTTTTCCACTCTTGACACATGTACCTCAGTAACGTGGTTTTGGGATGATTAAACAGCTTCTTGAAGTGATGAAAATGTTCATCTATGCCTTTTTGGTTGAATTTTCATAGGATTTGTTGATCCAGAAAAAGCTTTCGAGAGTATAAAATGGCACAAGAAGTTCAAAATTCTGAAACAAGTAGGTGTAAGCTATAGCAAAAGATGGATAATTTCCAATCTGTACAAAAAGTGAGAGGGATCACTAAGAATGGAAGTCCATGAAATAAGTGCTCAGATTGAAAATGGTGCAAGACAGGGATGCAGGCTTTTGCCACTGCTATTCAGTCGATACATACAAAAAGCAATGATGGACATAAAAAAAGGTTCAATAGTGGGTGTAAAATTCATAGTCTAAAGATATCAATGACAAGATCTCCTAATGACATGCAATCTTCAGTGGAAGTGAGGAAATCCAGAACCTGTTGAATCTAATTACCACTAACATTTCTTATGGTCATATATCACTTTTTGGAAATATTTGAATTCATCAGTACCATGTTGTTAAGAATATGGTCTATAAGAAGCATAATTCCATTACTGTCATCACCATAACCCAAAACTAACACCTTCTCCACTTTATTAAAACAAATACAGCTTTTTTCCCCCTTACATACGTCACCAGGGCAAATTCTCACCCTGTGTTCTTTTCAGTGCATGTTTTGTTGCAGTACACAAAAATACAGGAATAAAACAATGACTGGCTCATACTATGCCACTTTATTGGACAATTTGCTCACTAAATTGAAGCAGACACAAGGAAAATTATTTTAAACATACACAACAGTCTTTAGCTGGGCTAAACAAATGTTTTTCAGCTACGTTTTCCTGCAGATTTCCTCCTTCTGAATTTTTACCCCTGTCTCAACAAAAATTGAATTGCACAAGGAACTTTTCATCAAATGAAGAGGTTATAAAAATTTTAAACGCATATTACAAGTTTCTTTCGTGAGGGAATACAAAAATAGGAATCTCACTCCACTGAAAATCTCTCCACAGGTTTCCTTCAGCCTCAGTGGAAAACATTAATGTAGGTAATAAGGTTATTCATTGATCAGTCATATGATTAAAGGCTTACTTATTATTCAAGCCTTTCTGAAACCAACACCAAATTGAATTGCAACATATAGTTGACTAATAACATGTTTTCGAACATGTCTTCATGTGTATTCCCAATATTTGTAGCCGTTATTCCCTCATTGGCACGTGAGTTATGTTTATCATGTGAATAAGAATATATTCAGTTGCAAAATACAGATAATATTTATTCTTACCTACCAATAATTGTAGTCTAAACTAGATTAATATCTCGCAGATTAAGTTCCTCTATGAAAATTGCTAAGGTCTGTACATTTAAAGCATTGGATTGTAACAACTGCAAATTTTTCATATGTATTTCTGTTTCAGGCTTGCATCATGCAGTAGGATGAAGGATTTTAAAAAGGGCTACAAAAATAATAGAAAATAAGGATGAATCAATGCATGAGTTCTAAAAATAAATTTTATAATGTTTAATAACAAATAATGGTTGTGGACTATTTTGCGCATTTGATATTTGAACAGGGAAGTGATTTTTTTCTGATTTAATGCTGAGTATGTTCTTAACTTCTTGCTGCTGTGAGAAATTAGATCATTTTCTATTGACAACAAAACTACGGTGGTTTATCAGAGAAACCAATACACATGACTACATTGGGTATGTGATATGAACAGAATACATTAAGAGCAGTGTTATACATATTAGTGTTCAAATGTTACAACCTACTAGAATTTTCCAGTTGCAAATTCATCCCAATTTCTGAAAGCATAAGGACACTTTTTTTTATATTTCCTTTGGAGAGATTCTAATACTTCTGAACTTGGCAAGTGTCACCAGAAAAGACCCAATTCAACACAATGATCCCAAGGAATCTGACTGGCACTAATATTGGCCATTTTCAATTATTTTTACATTTCCCTCTCCTCAGACACACTCACAATATAGAGACTTGGAAACTGAGCAACTGACAAGAATGTGGCGTGTTGGTGACATTTTCATTGATTTTATTGGGCTGTGGTAAGACTGGTACAGTGCCTCTATTTTGAAACGTTTGTTTGCAGTATAGCCCTAGAAAAGTATTGCTACAAATTTAACCTACTTTGACCAGTTAAGATTGGCTCGAATTGATCCTAACTCCTGACAGCAGAGGACGAAAGATCTTAACACATTGGTGTTAATTAGGGTATTCAAGTGTACAACAATTATTTAAAGTGAAAAGAAAGACACTGATATTTAAAATGAGGAATAATATAAAGAAAGGTATACTGTGTGTCACCATCTGTATTAGACTAGTGACTGAAGATGCAAGTTAGATTGATAAATAAAGTGTAAATAATGACATCAGTACACTGTGGTGATGTATTTACTATGTTGAACACCCCTGACAGATTCAAATTTTTAGCTAGGCCAGGACTTAACTGTAATCTATACCTTTGAGTGACATTACTCTTTCCAGAACATGCTTCACTGCCCAATCTAAAGCTTTAACTAACTACTACTTAATTCTGTCTCATTTAGACCTGACACAGATTACCCTTCAAATACTTTTTTCTGTATAGCTGAGTAGTTGAATCAGTCTATGAGTATACCCATGTGGCTCAGTTGAAAACAGCATTTCCTGTGAAAGACGGTGTCCCAATTTGGCACAAACTTTAGCTGAAAGTAGCAAAAATTATCATAATAGAATATCAGTATGGACTTGTGGTAATTCCAGTTCTAATGATGATATGGTACAGCGTAAAAGTCACCAACAAGCAATTCATTAAAAAACTTTAATGGAACACTGAAGCACAATACAATTCAAAAACTTGTAATGGTACACTGACACAAAGACAAAGAGAGAAGAATCAAAGATCATAACATCAAAGATGAATGATAGTGTTCTAGTGGTCAATGATCGCCACAGAGACCCCTCTCCCACCAATCACAAACCCCCACCCCCAATGCCAACCCCACCCCCACCCCCATGCCCACCCCCACCCGCACCCCCATCTCCACCCCCAAGAAGAGCAGAGCACTGTGGAGGTGCAGAGTAGGTGATGCCATTGACAACAAAATCTTCATTCCACTCATATGGATGAAGTGGATGCACTGCAGAGGAATGGAGGAGGTCATTGGCTGCAGCATTGTCCATAACTGGAGAATGAAAGAGTTGGCCATCGGAGGAAATTTTCTCGGAAATAAGATCCTGGTTGGCATTGGGAGGATACTCAAAGAGTTCAGGAGTTGGATGTGCATAGTGGCGGTGTCATCTTGAGATGGTGGTGAGACAACAAAGCTGAAGGCTTTGATACACACTACTCCAATATTGTCATACACATTACTCAAAACACTGGGGAGCGAGGTGGGAACCTCGAGGGAGTAACTTGCTCTCAGCACACATAACGTACATCAGAACACTGAAAGATGAAGTTGAGGCTGTGGGAGGTGGGGAAGGGCCATCAGATGGATCTGGAGGGATGGTAGGTGTGGCCTGAGTTAGGTCATTGAAGAGCAACCAGGCAGGTTGCAATAAATTCACCGAGACCATCTGATGTTTGCCATTAAGTATGATAACGATGGCATTCCGTCCGTGAGTGAGGACTTTGTGAGTGCCCAACTATGGAGTCTGGGCTGATGCACGAACAGAGTCATTGGGGAATGTCAATAATCTCAAGTAGCCAGTTCTTTCTGGACAAAAACATGGGAATATGGCTGTGGAGGTGTCATACAGATGTGTGTGTAAGCAATCAACCAGTGCTGGAAGCTTGTCATTCTGTGGGGAAGTAAGAGAGCAACGAATTTGGCAGGTAGGACAAGGGGCTCACTGTACAAGATGTCTCTGAGTGATGCCTGGAGGTCATCCTTGTAAGCAGGGCATATGCCTAAAAGTGTCCGTGGAAGCACTTGCAACCAGGAACCATAATGACACATGAGTGGTGCCTTAAATGTGTGATGCAAACACTCCATGAGACTATGGTTCTATGGATGGTAAATGGTAGTGTGGAATGCATTAACACCACACAGCTCACAAAGTTTTGAAAAGAGGATGGACTCAATTTGGTGGCTCTGGTCAGTTGTAATTGAGGAGGGGCAGTTGAAGTGGGCAATCCAGGAGTTAATGAAAGCCCAGTTAACTGTTTTACCCATAATGCCAGAGAGGGGAATGGCTTCAGCTCAGTCGCGCGGGATTAGCCGAGCGGTCAAAGGTGCTGCAGTCACGGACTGTGTGGCTGGTCCCGGCAGAGGTTCGAGTCCTCCCTCGGGCATGGGTGTGTGTGTTTGTCCTTAGGATAATTTAGGTTAAGTAGTGTGTAAGCTTAGGGACTGATGACCTTAGCAGTTAAGTCCCATAAGATTTCACACACATTTGAACATTTTTTGCTTCAGCTCACCTTGTAACTTGCTCAATGATAGACAGAATGTAGCAACAACCATCTGAGGGTGCTAGTGGACCCCATTGTCAATATGGATGTGGCATAAGCAACGTCTGGCAATGCTGAATTGTTCAAGGGGAGGCTGGACCTGCTGTTCCACCTTACTCCTCTGACACAGGATATAAGCAAATGTCCAAGAGCGACAATCATTTCTTATTCCTTCCCAAATGAAATGTTCTGTGATTAGTTTCGTGGTAGCTTTGGTACCTGGGAGGGATAGTCCTTGCAGTGATGTGAAGACCGTAGAGCATAGAGAGGTAGAGCATGCCTGTCGAGGTGTAGCACACAATGGGTGCGGGCCAACTCGCGAGGAGGAAATGTTCGTGTGTAAAAGAGCATTTTGTGCCCGTCAACATTATGGTTAGCTCAGGATAATCTGCCTCTATGTGTTTCAACTCGTTCATGTCCATGGAGTCAAGATAATTTCTATGCGGGACAAATAGTCTGTTATAACATTATCAAACCTGTGAATATAGTGTACATCAGCAGAATACTGCCAGACAAAGTCTATGTGCTGGAGCCATCGAGGAGGAACATCCTTTCCAGGGTAACGAATGGTGTCAGCCAATGGATGGTGGTCACTGAAGATGGTGAATTTGTTCCCCTCGATATCATCAAATAATGTTTGATTGCCTCAAAAACGATGAGAAGTTCATAGTCGAATGTTGACCATTTGTGCATCAAATTACGTGCATATGGAGTATCGTCTCAGTTGTGTGACTGGATTCGTGATTTCCTCTTAGAGACGTCACAGTTTGTAGTGATAGACGGTAGAGTAGAACAGAAGTGATATCTGGTGTTCCACAAGGTAGTGTCATAGGCCCTCTGCTATTCCTGATTTACATAAATGTTCTAGTTGATAATCTCAGCAGCCCCTTAGATTGTTTGCAGATGATGCTGTAATTTACCGTCCAGTAAAATCATCAGACGATCAATTCCAATTACAAAAGTATCTAGAGAGAATGTCTGTTTAGTGCGAAAAGTGGCAAACAAAGAAAACTGCGAGGTCATCCACTTGGGTACTTAAAGAAATCCGATAAATTTTGGGTATACGATGTTGTTGTTGTGGTCTTCAGTCCTGAGACTGGTTTGATGCAGCTCTCCATGCTACCCTACCCTGCGCGAGCTTCTTCATCTCCCAGTACCTACTGCAATCTACATCCTTCTGAATCTGCTTAGTGTAGCCATCTCTTGGTCTCCCTCTATGATTTTTACCCTCCACGCTGCCCTCCAATGCTAAATTTGTGATCCCCTGATGCCTCAGAACATGTCCTACCAACTGGTCCCTCCTTCTTGTCAAGTAGTGCCACAAACTCCTCTTCTCCCCAATTCTATTCAATACCTCCTCATTAGTTATGTGATCTACCCATCTAATCTTCAGCATTCTTCTGTATCACCACATTTCAAAAGCTTCTATTCTCTTCTTGTCCAAACTATTTATCACCCATGTTTCACTTCCATACATGGCTACACTCCATACAAATACTTTCAGAAATGACTTCCTGACACTTAAATCTATACTCAATGTTAACAAATTTCTCTTCTTCAGGAACGCTTTCCTTGCCATTGCCAGTCTACATTTTATATGTTCTCTACTTCGACCATCATCAGTTATTTTGCTCCCCAAATAGCAAAACTCCTTTACTACTTTAAGTGTCTCATTTCCTAATCTGATTCCCTCAGCATCACCCGACTTAATTCGACTACATTCCATTATCCTCGTTTTGCTTTTGTTGATGTTCATCTTATATCCTCCTTTCAAGACACTGTCCATTCCGTTCAACTGCTCTTCCAAGTCCTTTGCTGTCTCTGACAGAATTACAATGTCATCGGCGAACCTCAAAGTTTTTATTTCTCCATGGATTTTAATACCTACTCCGAATTTTTCTTTTGTTTCCTTTACTGCTTGCTCAATATACAGATTGAATAACATTGGGGAGAGGCTACAACCCTGTCTCACTCCCTTTCCAACCACTGCTTCCCTTTCATGTCCCTCGACTCTTATAACTGCCATCTGGTTTCTGTACAAATTGTAAATAGCCTTTCGCTCCCTGTATTTTATCCTTGCCACCTTTAGAATATGAAAGAGAGTATTCCAGTCAACATTGTCAAAAGCTTTCTCTAAGTCTACAAATGCTAGAAATGTAGGTTTGCCTTTCATTAATCTTTCTTCTATGATAAGTCGTAAGGTCAGTATTGCCTCACGTGTTCCAACATTTCTACGGAATCCAAACTGATCTTCCCCGAGGTCTGCTTCTACCAATTTTTCCATTCGTCTGTAAAGAATTCATGTTAGTATTTTGCAGCTGTGACTTATTAAACTGATAGTTCGGTAATTTTCACATCTGTCAATACCTGGTTTCTTTGGGATTGGAATTATTATATTCTTCTTGAAGTCTGAGGGTATTTCGCCTGTTTCATACATCTTGCTCACCAGATGGTAGAGTTTTGTCAGGACTGGCTCTCCCAAGGCCGTCAGTAGTTCCAATGGAATGTTGTCTACTCCCGGGGCCTTGTTTCGAATTAGATCTTTCAGTGCTCTGTCAAACTCTTCACACAGTATCGTATCTCCCATTTCATCTTCATCTACATTCTCTTCCATTTCCATAATATTGTCCTCAAGTACATCGCCCTTGTATAGACCCTCTATATACTCCTTCCACCTTTCTGCTTTCCCTTCTTTGCTTAGAACTGGGTTTCTATCTGAGCTCTTGATATTTATGCAAGTGGTTCTCTTTTCTCCAAAGGTCTCTTTAATTTTCCTGTAGGCAGTATCTGTCTTACCCCTAGTGATATAAGCCTTTACATCCTTACATTTGTCCTCTAGCCATCCCTGCTTAGCCATTTTGCACTTCCTGTCGATCTCATTTTTGAGACGTTTGTATTCCTTTTTGCCTGCTTCATTTAGCGCATTTTTATATTTTCTCCTTTCATCAATTTAATTCATTATTTCTTCTGTTACCCAAGGAGTTCTACTAGCCCTCGTCTTTTTACCTACTTGATCCTCTGCTGCCTTCACTACTTCATCCCTCAAAGATACCCATTCCTCTTCTACTGTATTTCTTTCCCCCATTCCTGTCAGTTGTTCCCTCATGCTCTCCCTGAAACTCTGTACAACCTCTGGTTTAGTGAGTTTATCCAGGTCCCATCTCCTTAAATTCCCACCTTTCTGCAGTTTCTTCAGTTTTAATCTACAGTTCATAACCAATAGATTGTGGTCAGAGTCCACATCTGCCCCTGGAAATGTCTTACAATTTAAAACCTGGTTCCTAAATCTCTGTCTTACCATTATATAATCTATCTGATACCTTTTAGTATCTCCGGGATTCTTCCATGTATACAACCTTCTTTTATGATACTTAAACCAAGTGTTAGCTATGATTAAGTTATGCTCTGTGCATAATTCTACCAGATGGCTTCCTCTTTCATTTCTTACCCCCAATTCATATTCACCTACTACGTTTCCTTCTCTCTCTTTTCCTACTCTCGAATTCCAGTCACCCATGACTATTAAAGTTTCGTCCCCCTTCACTACCTGAATAATTTCTTTTATCTCATCATACATTTCATCATTTTCTTCATCATCTGCAGAGCTAGTTGGCATATAAACTTGTACTACTGTAGTAGGTGTGGGCTTCGTGTCTATCTTGGCCACAATAATGCGTTCACTATGCTGTTTGTAGTAGCTTACCCGCACTCCTACTTTTTTAATTCATTATTAAACCTACTCCTGCATTACCCCTATTTGATTTTGTATTTATAACCCTGTATTCACCTGACCAAAAGTCTTGTTGCTCCTGCCACCGAACTTCACTAATTCCCACTATATCTAACTTTAACCTATCCATTTCCCTTTTTAAATTTTCTTACCTACCTGCCCGATTAAGGGATCTGCCATTCCACGCTCCGATCCGTAGAACGCCAGTTTTCTTTCTCCTGATAACGTCGTCCTCTTGAGTAGTCCCCGCCCGGAGATCCGAATGGGGGACTATTTTACCTCCGGAATATTTTACCCAAGAGGACGCCATTATCATTTAACCATACAGTAAAGCTGCATGCCCTCGGGAAAAATTACGGCTGTAGTTTCCCCTTGCTTTCAGCCGTAAAATCGCACAAATCTAAGGGCTGTCAATTCGACTAAATGCCTAGGAATTACAATTATGAGCAACTCAAATTGGAAAGACCACATAGATAATATTGTGGGGAGGCGAAACAAAGACTGCGCTTTGTTGGCAGAACACTTAGAACATGCGACAAACCCACTAAAGACACAGCCTACATTACACTTGCCCATCCTCTGCTGGAATATTGCTGCGGGGTGTGGGATCCTTACCAGGTGGGATTGACGGAGGACATCGAAAAAGTGCAAAGAAGGGCAGCTCGTTTCGTGTTATCGCACAGTAGGGGTGAGAGTGTCAGTGATATGATACGCGAATTGGGATGGCAGTTCCTGAAACAAAGGCAGTTTTCTTTGCAGCGAGATTTATTTACGAAATTTCAATCACCAACTGTCTCTTCCGAATGCGAAAATATTTTTTTGACACCCACGTATGTGGGGAGAAAAGATCACCATAATAAAATAAGAGAAATCAGAGCTCGAACGGGAAGATAATAAAATAAGAGAAATCAGAGCTTGAATGGAAAGATTTAGGTGTTTATTTTTTCCACGCTCCATTCGAGACAGGAATTGTAGAGAAGAAGTATGAAAATGGTTCGATGAACCCTCTGCCAGGCACTTAAGTGTGAATTGCAGAGTAACCATGTAGATGTTGATGAATCAACAGACATTACCAGCCAATCGCAACTCATAGCATTTGTCCATTTCATTAATCAAGATCAAATAGCAAATCAATTTCTTTTTTGCAAAGAATTTAGCGTGTCTATTAAAGGTGAGGACGTTTGCAACAATTTAAATTTTTATCTTAATAAGTAGCAGCTAACATGGAAGTCGTGTATGGACACTTGTACAGATGGCGTCCCTTCAAAGGTAGGCTATGTTAAGTGCCTCAGATGTTATCGCAGTTCACTGCTTTCTTCATAGGTAGTCCTCATTAGCAAAAACATTGGGAGAAAAAAATGAATGAAGTCTTAGAGCAAGTTCTTCAGATACTAAATTTTATGAAAACAAGACCAGTCAAAATCAGTTTACTCGAAAAATTTTTGTATCGATATGGAGTCAGAACACAGACAGTTTCTTTTACACACAGAAGGCAGATGGTTGTAGAGGGGAAAGTACTTACCCGTGTGCATGAGCTACGACAAGAACTCCTCGTGTTTTTCGAAGAAATGAAACGTTTACATTTTTATGACCTTTTTCAGAGTGAATTTTGGATTGCCAGATTGCAGTATTTGGCTGATATATTTCAGCAGTTCAATGTTTTGAACACTAGCATGCAAGGGAAAGAAGAAAATATCCTCACATCCAACGACAAAATTAAAGCATTTCATAGGAAACTACAAATATGGAAAAGAAAAGCTATTCAAGTTATCTTGGAAATGTTCCCGTAGGTAAGGAGCACATGCATAAATGAAATAATTCCAATGGTAGTGAATTATTTGATAAGTTCAGCAGAGAAACAGAATTCATATTTTCCATCCCGCAACACTGAACAGTACGACTGCATTCGAAACCCATTCATGGGAACTTCAGGTGATTTCGGCTTAATATCGACAGAAGAAGAAGAAGAACTGGCAGCTACATATATTGATTGTGGACTGATGATTAAGCATAAGGAATTGTCTCTTGAAGCCTTTTGGATTTCTATAAAAGAAGAATTTATGTCGATATCTAAAAAAAGCTCTGAACATTTTACTTCCATTTTCGCCGTCATATTTACGTGAATTAGGATTTTCTGCCCTCACCACAGTTAAGTGTAAAAAGAGAGGAGCTCTGTATTGTATTGATGAGGAAATGAGAGTTTGTCTTTCAAATGCATCTCCAAACATTGAAGAAATGTTTCTCGTAAACACTAGAAAGCGTAGACGTAGGGTACCTTTAATTTGTACTGCATTATTACTTTTCTCTATAATTTGAATTAATCGTTAGTTTTATTGCATTATTTCATTTCAATACGTTGCACTTAGCAGTCTCTGTTGCCTTTCGTCTTGGCAGGGTTGGAGGCAACGTGGCGCTCAGCCGTCACTTGGGTGGCAAACGTGCTTCATGAACCTCTCACATTTTGTACACATTTTGTTCTTATTTTGATAACGTATGTTTTTATAAATATAAGTCGTTTTTCCTGTAGTCTGGACCCAAAATTCAAAATAAAATGAATTAATTGTTATTTTATCACAGTACTGATTTCCCGTATTGGCTGCTGTAAAATATTCCTCTGAGGTGTGTATGTAGTGCGCCCACAATTATTTGGGGCCTTTTAAATGCGCCCAAAGCTCAAAAAGTTCGAGAACCACTGCCTACGTGACATAAGCTTCCACTCTACAGCTCCGCCGAGTCCACACAGAATTCGTGCTACGTAATGGTCGATATGGAAATGACAAAGAAGTAACTTTTTCGTAACATTTTACTGTAAATGAACTCTTCTCGCATTTTGAAGTAAATATCGCTGCTAATACTCGTCTCTTGCCAAATTCTCCGCTCCTAGGTCAAGTGGGAAGCGCCTAAAATGGCCGATAAGTGAGTTATCGGTGACCGAAAAATGTTATGTAAGTCGCTGTAATTATCGATTACATTGAGTCAGAAGCTTCTATTTTGAACACAACCTTTCCACTCGATAGCTAGACACAGTCCCGTAGAGTAAATGCACAGTCTTAAGAGAATTCCTGCTATGTAATGGTCGAACATTACGACAGTCGATATACAAACGATAAAGAAGTAACTTATTCCTAACATTTTACTACAAATTAACACTTCTCGCGTTTTGTCGTAAATATTGCTTCTAATCCTTGTCTCTTGGCTCGTCTCTTGCCAAATATTGCTCTTCTAGGTAAATTAGGGAGCGCGTACAATGGCCGATAAGTGAGTAATCGATTGCCAAAGTGTCTAATATAAATCGCCGTTCTTGTTGGTTGCAATGCCTTAGAATAGAGATGGGCAAACTGAAACACGTAACTGTTTCGAAACAAATGAAACAGTACAATGTAATGTTCCGATACGCTGTTTCGAAACAGTGAAACAGTTTGTGTTTTGTAATGTAATAAACCGACACATTTTATCATCTTGAATGTCTACTTTATAAGTATGTCCATATAAACACAAATGAGGTGCGACAGAGCTAATCATGTCGCAGAAAGTATGAAACTATCACTTAGGCGTCTTGGCAGTTTCGTATTTTCTGCAGCAAATATAGCTGAAGACAGAAGAACCACCACGAACGGAACTGGAGGTGGGAGCAAACTGCAGAAACAACGGATATTCTACTGGGAGTCCCACATTCCGTTAGTATAGGTAATGTACCCATCCTGCTAATTTCCATCTACACAAAGGGAATCATTGTGGATAATAGGCACAGTGACTACAGACTCACAAATAACGCCAAATAATTCGAATAAATAACAAAATATAACAGAAAAAATTTTTGTCTTTCAAGGTGTTTAGAACCGTGCCCTTCCCGTACACCATTACACTATCAGTGATTTGTCAAACAGATTGCTTGCAATCATACCTACATCAAATTTATGTATATGTCTAATAACTGTCACTCTACTCCTTTTTTTATTCAAAATGTTGTAGGCTTACTTGCGTTTCTTAATATGATTACTGTACATGAACAGAGAAGCGTCTGTTATAAAAAAAGTGTAATTTAACTGAATAATTTTCACATATTTATTATTTTAAATGTGAATAGTATGCGTTGTTTTATTATTTGGTTAGTGTTTATAAAGCACATGTTACGCCATTTCGAAACAGGACAGTCAGCTAGAAACGAAGCTTTATTTTCGGATATCTTAAGCTTCATGCTATTGCTTGTCAAAAAGATTTCGACACTCTTGAAAGAGTTTCATGAAGTGGTATGTTGTGTTTCAGTACCTGTGCCGAGCCCGAATCTCGTCCGACACAGAGTGGAATGAAACATCACTGTTTCGATACAATTAGTCCGTTCCAGGCACAGGTGGACTGAAACAGCCTTATTTTGAAACAACGATACAGTTTCTGTGTCTGGCTCGAGATAGAATCTGGTCCGAGACAGGGACGGAATGAAACACCACTGTTTCGAAACAGTGAACCACTACCGTTCCGAAACACTGAAACAGTTCCACGTATCGATACACTGTATCGAAACATAGAAACAGTGCCCAGGTCTACCTTAGAAGATTCTGTTTTGTACACAGCTCAACCCAGACCTCAGAGAATTCGTGCTATGTAATGGTCGAACATTAGGATAGCCATATATAAATGACAAGGAAGTAACTTTATCGTAACGTTTTACTTCTCCAGTTTTGTCGTAAATATTGCTACCAATCCTCGACTCTTGCCAAATAATACGCTTCTAGGTCAAGTGGGAATCGCCTGAAATGGCCGATAAGTGTGTTATCGATTACCAAAATGTTTAACATAAATCGCCGTACTTGTCGATCGCAGTATAAAAAAACTCCTATTTTGCACACAACTAAGGGACCAGATACTTTAGTACGTGACGACGTCAGCGAATAGTACGCCGACGGACCCATCTCTAGGACGACACCGAGAGAGGAGCGGCCTCTGGACGAGAATACTCGTATTGTGTTCGAGTATAATGACTTTTCTGGAGACTAGAAGTCTACTCTGTAGGAATCAGCATGGGTTTCGAAAAAGACGGTCGTGTGAAACCCAGCTCGCGCTATTCGTTCACGAGACTCAGAGGGCCATAGACACGGGTTCACAGGTAGATGCCGTGTTTCTTGACTTCCGCAAGGCGTTCGATACAGTTCCCCACAGTCGTTTAATGAACAAAGTAAGAGCATATGGACTATCGGACCGATAGTGTGATTGTATTGAGGAGTTCCTAGATAACAGAACGCAGCATGTCATTCTCAATGGAGAGAAGTCTTCCGAAGTAAGAGTGATTTCAGGTGTGCCGCAGGGGAGTGTCGTAGGACCGTTGCTATTCACAATATACATAAATGACCTTGTGGATGACATCGGAAGTTCACTGAGGCTTTTTGCAGATGATGCTGTGGTGTATCGAGAGGTTGTAACAATGGAAAATTGTACTGAAATGCGGGAGGATCTGCAGCGAATTGACGCATGGTGCAGGGAATGGCAACTGAATGTCAATGTAGACAAGTGTAATGTGCTGCAAATACATAGAAAGACAGATCCCTTATCATTTAGCTACAAAATAGCAGGTCAGCAACTGGAAGCAGTTAATTCCATAAATTATCTGGGAGTACGCATTAGGAGTGATTTAAAATGGAATGATCATATAAAGTTGATCGTCGGTAAAGCAGATGCCAGACAGATTCATTGGAAGAATCCTAAGGAAATGCAATCCGAAAACAAAGGAAGTAGGTTACAGTATGCTTGTTCGCCCGCTGCTTGAATACTGCTCAGCAGTGTGGGATCCGTACCAGGTGGGGTTGATGGAGGAGATACAGAAGATCCAACGGAGAGCAGCGCGCTTCGTTACAGGATCATTTAGTAATAGCGAAAGCGTTACGGAGATGATAGATAAACTCCAGTGGAAGACTCTGCAGGAGAGACGCTCAGTAGCTCGGTACGGGCTTTTGTTAAAGTTTCGAGAGCATACCTTCACCGAGGAGCAAAACGGTATATTGCTCCCTCCTACGTACATCTCACGAAGAGACCATGAGGATAAAATCAGAAAGATTAGAGCCCACACAGAAGCATACCGACAATCCTTCTTTCCACGAACAATACGAGACTGGAATAGAAGGGAGAACCGATAGAGGTACTCAGGGTACCCTCCGCCACACACCGTCAGGTGACTTGCGGAGTATGGATCTAGATGTAAATATGCGCCGTGCCTGCTAGCAGCGGCTGGAGTTGAAGTAGAGTCGACCTACGAACGCTACAGCAGTGACTTGTGAACAGTATTACTGGATTTGTATGGGAGTTACTTGTGTTTCATGTCGCTCTTTGCTTGCAACATCCCATTGTAAATTCTCATTGTTACGTTTTATCAATTATCTTACTGTAATAAAAATCTATTAACGCTATTTGCTTGAATTGTTGTCTAGCGAACCGAGAAAGCAGGCTTCCTAGGCACCCAATATTAGACGAGTGGGCAGAACACAACACTGTGAGACATTTTAAAAGGTAAGCAAATACTATTTTAACGGAAACTTATTTTTTTTAATGGACTCCTCGTATTATTTCTTAAGTAATTAATAATATGGAAAATTACAGAAAGATGCCGTTGGTTATATCGGAATACGTAAATTACATCCCAAGCAATTGCAAAGCGAAGTTGACGCTTGAAATAAACGGAACACGCCGTTATTGCACTTTCCCGAAATGCAAGTGTGAACGCCATGTTGCTCGTAATAGCGTATTACGACGCAGCAAATTCTGTACGTATTGCTAGGTATTTCCACTGTTATTAAGTGGACTGGAAACAGTACAGATGTCTAGTCACACACAATGAAAAATAGGGAAAGGGTTTGTTTACTCGTTCGTGCTTTGTTCAGCTTTACTACAGTACTATTATGACCATAACAGTATCTCAAAGTCGAATATCACCGGACAGGGTAGATATAACTAATGACTGGCCAAGGATCCAGCAGAAGGGTACATGGTAGTTGTACGCAGTTGTGTGACTGGAAATCTGTACAGTTTCCAGTCCACTTAAAAACAGTACAAATAGCAATAGTTACAGCGTTTGTTGCATCGTAGTACGTCAATCACATCGCGATTATGTCCGCCCTGAGTGGTCAGCGCGACGGAATGTCATCATGCATAACGGCCTGGGTTCGATTGCCGGCTGGGTCGGAGATTTCCTCCGCTCAGGGACTGGGTGTTGTGTTGTTATTATCGTCATCATATCATCCCCATCGACACGCAAGTCGCCAAAGTGGCGTCAACTCGAAAGACTTGCACCAGGCGAATGGTCTACCGGGCAGGAGGTCCTAGCCACACGGCATTCCCATTTTCCATCGCGATTATGAGTAACGAGGGGTTCAAACTTGCATCTCGGCATACCTTACATTCATAAACATAAAAGTCGTTTTTCAGTATCTATTATTGTTCCAGAGATACTTGCTCTGAAATGTTTAAGTGGGCCACCCTGTAAAAGAATCTAACTTTCCAGAATGAGATTTTCACTCTGCAGCGGTGTGTGCGCTGATATGAAACTTCCTGGCAGATTAAAACTGTGTGCCCGACCGAGACTCGAACTCGGGACCTTTGCCTTTCGCGGGCAAGCGCGCGAAAGGCAAAGGTCCCGAGTTCGAGTCTCGGTCGGGCACAGTTTTAATCTGCCAGGAAGTTTCATATCAGCGCACACACCGCTGCAGAGTGAAAATCTCATTCTGGAAACATCCCCCAGGCTTTGGCTAAGCCATGTCTCCGCAATATCCTTTCTTTCAGGAGTGCTAGTTCTGCAAGGTTCGCAGGAGAACTTCTGTAAAGTTTGGAAGGTAGGAGACGAGGTACTGGCAGAAGTAAAGTTGTGAGCACCGGGCGTGAGTCGTGCATCGGTAGCTCATTTGGTAGAGCGCTTGCCCGCGAAAGGCAAAGGTCCCGAGTTCGAGTCTCGGTCGGGCACACAGTTTTAATCTGCCAGGAAGTTTCGAATCTAACTTTTCTCATTCGGCGTAAGAAAAAAAAGCACCCTGAAGAAGGCCACTTGCAACAGTGGCCGAAATGTCCTAAGTTTTACACACAGACAATGCAGCCATTGACTCAGAGGAATTTTATTGACGTAAGAGTTACGTTTACATTATTAGGCATCCAGCTTCCTCACAAATGTTGACTATAGTTTCGTATTTGTCTTAATCTTATTCTTCTGTGTGGGTACATACCGAGCTGCATAATAGTCTTGCACCAAAAGCTTGTTAAACTGTATCTAGCAGTAAAAGTAATTTTTGTTCGTTGTCAATGTTTGGTAAATGGAAATGGATATGCCGTGTGGCTAGAACCTTCCACCTGGTAGGCCTTTCGCCTGATGCAAGTCCTTCGAGTTCACGCCACTTCGGCGATTTGCGTGTCGATGGGGATGAAATGATGATGATAATAACAACACAACACCCAGTCCCAGAGCGGAGAAAATCTCCGACCCAGCCGGGAATCGAACGTGGGCCGTTAGGCCTGTTTCAAGCTATGCGGTTCCATTCGGTTCGGTTCGTTTCGATTCACACGGTTCATATTAGGTTTTGTGTTTTCTTCGTACACAGGCTGATCATGGAGAGAAGCCAAGTTGTTGCCATGTTGTTTCTCTATAAAAGAATAAAAAAAAACGGAGGAGGAATGGTAGAATTCATTGGAAGCAGCCTCTCATTACTTTAAAGCAGGAATTTGGAGTATTCTACAACATTTTCCCAAAGCTGCGAGAGCACGAAGACAAATTTTTTATTACTTCAAGATGTCAATGAAATCATTTCATGAATTACATGTGAAACTAAAGGACCGTCTTCGACGCCAAGATACATTTATAAGGGAATGTATTCAACCGATACAGATGCCGGCCGTAGCTTTGAGGTAATACAGTACAATAAACAATTTTGGGAAACAGTCTTTTTTATTTAGATTTTAATATAAAATTGAAATAACATAAATTTACAAATAATACACCAGAGTAAATACAAGGAAGAGCGAGGATTTACAAACTGTGATATGCATATTCTGAGCTGTCATCGCAAGAAGAACTGTGATGACAGTTCAGGCAAGGTTGTGTGACACCTCGTAGAATTGAACAGCGGACACTTGTGAATGAATTGGCTTTATGTAGGCTGACGTAATGTGCTTCGGATTTGGCTGGCTCTTTATATACTGATTAGGGACCATCGGTGGGGTAGCAGATGGAGAGGTCATCGGCGGACTACCAGATGGAGAGGCATATGGTGTACTGGACGTAGGCGGGAGAGGATGCATCCGCTGTCTGATTTTCTTCACTACTTGCAGCACCTCCATTTGAAAATTCAGAGTGCCAGATTCATCTAAATCATCAAGAGCAGGGAGTAATCCTTTAAAAAACGAAAGGTGCTGATTTGGTGTTTCCTTCACGGCTGTAATCACTTCCAATTCAACAAAACCGAATCCATTTTCCGTTTTTTATCATGCAGGTTTTTTGAAAGACGATTCAGGTTTTTCATCTGCTGCAGCATAACGTGGCACGCTTGGAACTGACTGTATAGGATTCTCATCATTTCTAACAGTTACATCCGCAACATCGCCATCATTATCATCAACATTTTGTGAGAGAATGTCCTCTGTTTCTCGTTCTTTAAAATATTTTGTTCAGGAACTGCAACTGAAATGCATAAATGTAGGCTTTTTCTTTTGACGCCCCTGCTCCCGATTTCTCCTTACTTTTGCTAATTGATTTTAGGTGCGAGCCTCTCAGTTGCGTCCACTTCTTCAGAACGTGTTTACTTACTTACTTACTCACTGGTCGTACCGGACTCGAGAGTCCATTACCGCAGCAACGTATTTTCGCCATCTGTCCCTGTCTCGGGCTATTTCCTTCCATTCACCTTCAATACCTAGGCTCCTCAAATCAGCCTTCACATTGTCCTCCCATCTACGCCTCGGTCTCCCCACAGGACGTTTTCCCGCTAGGTGCCCTACCAGTACTCTGCGCACTGCCCTGCCCTCATCCATTCGAGCTACGTGACCTGCCCATCGGAGCCTACGTGATTTAATAATACTGATATGTCAGGGCTTCAATAGAGTTCGTGAACCTCTTCGTTATGCAGTTTTCGCCACACTAATATCATCCCTTTTTGCTCCAAAAATTTTCCTCAAAATTTTGTTTTCAAATACTCGAAACGGCTTTTCATTTTGCACAGTGAGAGATCAAGTCTCTCACCCATACAGCATAACTGGTAGAAAAATAGTTTTGTAGATTCTAATCTTTAAATTCCTAGACAATATCCGTGATGAAAGTAATCCATTCAGTGAGAAGTAGCACGCATTCCCCGCCCGTAATCTCTTCTTCAGTTCGGATTCAATCTCATTTCTCGAAGTGATGTCCATGCCTAGATACTTAAATGTGTTCACTTTTTCAAACTGCATGTCTCCAACTCTTAACATTTCCTGATCTACTGTTGTTGGCATTCTAGTAGTAACCAGGTATTTAGTTTTGTCTTCACTTATCCTTAGACCTACATCTTCACTAGCCTTGATTAATGCATTCGCATTTGCTGTTAAATATTCTTTCCTATCGCTAATGATGTTTAGATCATCTGCATATCCTAATATCTTAATATTTCCATTTAACTTCTCACCCTCTGAATTATCTGCTGCCATTCGTACAATATATTCTAGGACTAAATTAAAAAGTAGCAGAGACAGGGCATCTCCCTGCTTAAGTCCGTTCTTTATTACAAATTCTTCCGACTCCAATTTCCCTATGTGTACTCTACCTTTTGTGTTTTTCGAACTCGCTTCTATAAGTCTAACATACTTTTTTGGTATTCCAAGTTCCAAAAGAATTCTGTACAATTTTGATTGCAATATTGAATCATATGCTTTTGTAAATCTATGAAAAGATTATGAACTGGTTTATTGTATTCCCATTTCTTTTCCAAAATTTGACGCAGGGTGAATATTTAGTCTATAGTGGATCTGTTCCTCCGAAAGCCAGCTTGGTAATCCCCCACAATTTCATCTGCATATGGTGTAAGCCTGCTTAGCAGAATATTCGAGAAAATTTTGGAACATACTGGTAATAGCGATATCCCTCTATAATTACTACAATTAATTTTGTCACTTTTCTTAAAAATTGGGATCAGAATCGACTCCTGCCACTCTTCAGGGATCATCTCTGAGTTCCATACTTTAGTTATCACTTTGTGTACTACTTCCACCAATTTCTGTTCCCCATTTTTAACTAATTCTGAAGTTATGCAATATGATTCTGGTGCTTTATGGTTTTTCAATTTGTTGATTGCATCTCTTACTTCCTTTAATGTTGGCTCAGGTATCTGGGGTTCTGCTGTATGTATTTCGTACGCCTGCTCATTTCCTACTTCCTGGTGTACATTTAATAGATGCTCCATTTACTTAATATAGCACTGGGGTCTGTTAGTAGTCCCTCAGCATCCCCTCGAAGTGCATTTGTCCTAGCCTTGAAGCCCTTCCTATACCCATTTATGTCTAGGTAAAGTTCCCTAATGTTTTTTGTTTTACTGTTTGTTTCCATTTTTGTAATTTGATTGTTCAAATAATCCCTCTTCTTTGCCCGTAGCCTACGACCAACATCCCTTCTCAAGTTCAAGAACTCCTCTCGTTTTCTGTCTCCCATTCTATCCCAATCTAATCGCACTTTCCTCTACCAATTTTCTTGCATTCCTCATCAAACCACAGTTTCCTCCTGTTCTTCTTAATTGTACCTATTGTGACTTTTGCTGCCTCTTTGATATTATTCCTCACAGTGATCCACTGTTTATTTACGTCCTTGTCTTGATCTTCGTGTGTCCTGAAAGCATCAAACCTATTTGAAATTTCTATCATGTACCTTCTTCTAAAGTTTTCATCATTTAGCTTGCCAGTGTCGAACCTGACAAGTTCTGCATTGTGACACCTTGATGTTGGTGTAGATAGCCGTTGGTGAACTTTGGCAACTACAAGAAAATGATCGGAATCGCAGTCTGCTCCCCTGAAAGTCCTAACATTTTCTATACTAGTGTGCCATTTCCGATCTACAAGAACATGATCAATTTGGTTTCGGGTGTGTCCATCCAGAGAGACCCAAGTTGCTTTATGAATGTCCTTCCTTTTGAAATATGTGTTCTCAACAATCATGTATTTTGAAACAGCAAAATTAACCACCCTTGTGCCATTATCATTCGAAATGTTATGCAAACTTTCTTTCCCAATTATAGGCCGCAATGCTTCCTCCTTCGCTATCTTCGCATTAAAATCACCTATGATTAATTTTGTATCATACGAGGAGAACTGATCCCACAGTTGATCGAGTTCTTCATAAAAGCCATCATTAACAACCTCTTCAGTGTCCTCAGTTGGTGCGTGTACATTAACAGAAACTGAACCGTGCATGCGTGAACGCCTTGATTGCTTTCTGTTCCTTGGACGCGAGTTCTAACCTTATAGAAACATGATGAAACCTATTCGGGTGCAGGGAGTATTCGATGCTATACTGATTCTATTAGGTACCGAATAGAAACTGAAGCACTGTTTCACACTTGTCGGTCGCGACCCGAAACGAATCGAATCGAACGGAACCGCATATATGTGAAACAGGCGTTATGGTCGAAGCAGTTTTGCTCTTCAATTACAGACGCCACAAAAATGGCGTAGTTATTCGTTGTTGTACTTTTAGCTATCATGAAGATATAAGAAAAGAGTTTTTACTTTGCAAACTGCTGGAGTCAAATGCTACAGCACAAAACATTTTCAATATGATGGACCTTTATTTGGCAAAACTATGTTGGAATTTGTTCAGAAGGGGCAGACGCAATGCATGGTCACTTAACAGGGCTGGCAAGAAAAGTGAAGAAAGCTCCATCTGATTGCCAAAGCACACACTGTACAGAACACCAAGAGGCATTGGCTTCGAAGGATATGCTCTAAACTCAATATATTGTTTTGACAGACGCAGTAAAGGTTATATACTTCATGAAGGCAAGTGCTCGAAACTCAGCTATTCTCGCTGCTGTGAGAAGCTACTGGAGGTAAATAGAAAAGTTTGCTTCTTCATACTGAAGTAAGGTGGCTCTGTCGCTACAACATTTTAAACCGAATATTTGTGTTCCGAAGTTTTTACGTTTCTGAGTGACAAAAACAATGACATGGAGAATATTTTTGCTTCCACAGACTTCACATTTTGAATAGTAGTGTACACGGACTAGGCACAACAATTAAAAATATTCTTAGCAGATAACAAAATAACGTGTTTCCCGAGAAAGTTGACTCTTTTTAGTTCACAGGTACTGAATAATAACTTTTTGACATTCCCTGCTGTTACCTCTGTTTGGAAGACGAAAATTAGTTAGGTCCTTCACTAAGGTTGTGAAAAATGCTTTTGTGAAGTTACATGAAATATGACTGGATAAGAAATCAATTTTCAAGAAAAGTACCGTAAGAAGTGTTCACGAAAGGAATTTTCATCAAAGTAACCAGCGACAGTTCAATGGAACATGCTTTAAAGGGAAATCTCTGCTTCCTTTTTGGATGACTATAAAAACAGAATCGTCTTTTCTTTTCAAGCAAGCACTCCAAATTTTGGTGTCGTTCGTTACTTTTTAAATGTGTGAAAGTGGATTTTCGGAGTTCTTGTACATTAGAAATAAATGCAGAAAAGACTTTCTCTTCCACAAGACTTGAGAGTTCAGTTGGGCTCAATCCAGCCGAACTTTGAAGATCCGATTAAAGGTAAACAACAACATGCTTCCAGCTGAAACTCGCAGATGTTCTTTAAGTTCAATTTACCACCAAAGTGTTATTCTTTTTAACTCGCGTTAAGATTTAGTTCAGTTCACAGTCAGGTGACAGAAGTCATGGGATAGTGATACGCTCATATACAGACGGCGGTATTACCTTGTAGACGACGTATAAAAAGGCAATACATTGTCGGAGATGTCATTTGTACTCAGGTGAAATTAAAAGGTTTCAGACGTCACTATGGCAGCACGACCAAAATTAAAAGACCTTGAATGTGGATTGGTAGTGGGAACTAAATGCATGAAACACTCCATTTTGGAAACAGTTGTGGAATACAGTATTCTGAAGTTCACAGTAACAAGATTGTACCAGGGACACAAAATATCACGTATTACATCTCACTATGGACAATGCGACGGCCGATGGCATTCACTTAACAACCGAGAGCAGCAGTGTCTGCGTACAACTTTCAGTGCTAACAGACAAGCAACACTGCATTAAATAACTGCAGAAAGCATTGTGGGATGTCCAAAGAACGTATGTTAGGACAGTGTGGCGAAATTGGGCAATAATGGTCTATGACAGCTGATGACTGACATGAGTATCTTTGCTAAAGCCCCGTCCACACGCAACGATCTGTCTGCGCAGACATCGGCGCAGATGTCTGTACATGCAAAAGATCGCTGCAAATGTGGTGTGTTCACACGACACAAACCCCAATCTACTACTCGCCCGCCATCTGTCGGTGTAGAAAAGAAATATCAGTGGCAAGCGACTGCGCTCCCCGTAAACGTCAAAAATTTAATTAAGTTATTTTGAAATATAGAAATGGAGGAAGTTCTGTTGTGGTCTGTGTTCGCAACTTGTGTTGCAAAAAACATTCAGACCAACCGCAGGAAACAGAGAAAGCGGTCAAAATGGTGTAGACAGTGGCTGCTAAAGAGAAAGCAGTTTTCTCACGTAAATTTACTGCGAGATTTGAAGGGAGAACCTTAAGAAAGCCAAGCAGATCAAAATACCATAACGTTGGCTGGTGTACTTGATCTACTCCTACTTCAGATCTTCTAGATTTCTGAACTTTGGATAACTCTTTTCGGTAAACAGTTCGCAAAGAATTTTTTTTTAAAATTCTGTTTGCCGAGGCGTCAACTGCTCGCAATTTTTCAATTAGAGCATTGTATGGTGCTGTCTTTTTGTCTCTGTCACTATATTCTTCACTTTTAATCTTCCACAAACATGGGTGGTTTCTATATATTTCAATGAATTCACTGACAAACTCTCGAGAACACTGACGAGTAACAACCATTTTAATGCCCTGTGCGCGCAAATACAAACACTAGACTGAGCAAACAGCTGTTTCGGGCCAGATTTGCGGCGATCTCCTGTCCACACGCTCCAACTTGCCTGCGCAGATGCGGTTTGAACCCACAGATTTGAGAGGTTTCGCTCAAACCTCCAACTCCAACTTCCAGGTTTGCACACACCTCAGGTTGGTGCAAATCTTCTGTCCACACGCAACGATCTGTCTGCGCAGATGTGATGTGCGCAGACATTTGCGCAGACAGATCGTTGTGTGTGGACGGGTCTTAAGAGCACAACATTACCCGCATTGCCTCTACTGGGTTGACCATATCGATACGACCCTCGACCGCTGGAAAACCGTGGCTCGTCAGATGAGTCCTGATTTCAGTTGCTAAGAGCTGATTGTAGAGTTGAAATGTGGTGCTGACCCCACGAAGCCATGGACCCAAGTTGTCAACGAAGCACTGTGCAGGCTTGTAGGGTCTCCATAATGGCGTCGGCAGTGTTCACATGAAATGTGACTGCTTTCCCTGGTCCTACTGGACAGATCAGTGACCACTTGCACCCACTGATGGACTTCACGTTCCCACAATGATTGAATTTTTATTGATGCCAACGCACCGTGTCACCAGGCCGTAATTGTTCACGACTGGTTTGAAAAAATTTCTCGACAGTCCGAGCAAATGATGTGACCAACCAGATTGCACGACATGGTTCTCGTCGAACGTTTATGGGATATAATCAAGAGGTCACTTCGTGCACAAAACTCTGGACCAACAACACTTCCGCAATTACGGACGGCCTTAGAAGGAGCACAGGTAAATATTTCTGCAGGGGAGTTCTAACGACTTGTAGAGTCCATGCCACGTTGAGTTGCTGCACTACACCAGGCAGAAGGAGGTCTGACACGACATTAGGTGGTATCCCATCACTGTCCAATAAGTCACCTACGTATGTTGTCAGCACTCAGCACTGAGCAAGATGGTGAACATTCTCACCCCCATACTGTTCCTCACCCCTCTACCAGTTGTCACTCAACCTCCTGCAACAACCTCCCCCACCTCAGAGTTCGTTAAGAAGTGAACAACGCATAGTAGCCCGTCCAATTCCAAGGCCCTCTCGTTCCGCAACCGCTCACCCTAACCACGGGACCACGGCGCTCCTAAGCTCACACTATCCTTAATGTTGCATATCTGCGCATGGACAACTCAGTTTGTATATTTTGCTTAATTTTTTCATAGTTCCACACAACTTCTTCCTGTTTTCTCGATTGATCTGTGTTCAGTTTTTCAAGGCCTATACACTGTGCCAACTTATAACCAAATCTGAGGGGTGTGCGATGGGCAGGTTCCTATGTAAGAACCGTTCATTCCTTGGCGATAAAAATTTGACCAATTCTTTGAGGTTAGCAGTCTCACGGAGTATTGTACCAAGCCTAGACAAAATTCTTTCCTCGAAAAAGAAAAACGTGTAAAATGTTAATTGTCTCCTTTAACAATGTTGACTGTAAGAATAAAAGAGCTTTATAACCTTAATTCTATTTTAATAAGTTTTCAAACTTGGTCACTTAAAATTATTACGTACAAAACAGCAAACTAAGGATCCGATTTCTAAACTCTGAAAAGGGATACAAAAAATTGTAGCACGAAGTAAAACAAAAAATACCTAATTGTAACTACTAACAGTAAGAATGAGACTCTATACCCCTTACATAAAATTAATTCTAAAATAGAATATTTTGTTTACGTTAGATCTGACCGCGGGACAGTCCAGCGCAGAGCAGTGCTGTGCGGTCTCTCTCTCTCTCTCTCTCTCTCTCTCTCTCTCTCGCTCGCTCGCTCCTATGGCGACGCTAGCGACACACGGTCGCGGACGGGGCGCTGAACTACACTGTCTTAGCCTGGCTTAACCGATGCTGGTTTCTTTTGAAATGGGAAAACAAGCACCACAGTGGCCATGCCCGATAGCTGTGCAATCTTAGACGCTGTTGGGTTCCCAAACCTGATAAAGATTTCTTTACAAAGGATCCCACGCCTGATGACACATTTCTTTATGTGCCAAGGGACAAAGCTAAAAGAGATTTTTCAGCATCCTAAGCTTATGATTCTCTTAAGCTAATTGAATTACTTGCAAGTTCCATTAATTTGCTGTGGAATGTCACGAGGAAAACTATACTGCCTGCCATACGATGTCACTGAGGATTCTGGAATAACTGCAGCAATGTGCTCTTTTGAAACCCAGCACTTGTCACTCCTTGATGGCCAATGAAATGAGTTTCCTGGACCATGTTGATGCATAAGGCTTAATAAAACACCCTACTTCTCATTGTCAGTCAAGATATTTCCAATCCACCACACTTTTCCAAAAATACATACAGCATATTGCCCTGGCTGGAGGTGTGATTTGTTTTGCTTCTTCTCTGAGAGCATTAAATATTCTGTCATCAGCAATGAAGAATTTGGACAAAATGAAATATTATAAAAAGAGTGATTTTAACATGGACATACGTCAGCTAGTACTACAAAAAACCATCGTTTATTGCCTGTTGATGAACAATAACTCAGGTCAACAGATTTTTAAACGATGCATCATCTTTTATGGCCAAAAACAGTGCAAGTAGTGAAAGAGATATAATACCGCTGGACGTCCAGCCAGGACGATATGCTGCATGCATTTAAAAAGAAAGGGTGATGGACTGGAAATATCTGTGAGACTTCCGCTGAGAAATATAATGCTTTAATAAGCTTTATGCACCCACATGGCACAGCAAGTTCATTTTATTTGTCATCAAGAAGTGACAAGTACCGGGTTTCGGAGCAGCACATTACCACAGTTATTTCAGCATCCTCAGTGACATCATATGGCCGGCAGTATAGTTTTCCTCATGACATTCCATTGTAAATTAATGAAACCTGTAAAAAAATTCCAGTAGCACGGAGGAAACATAAGCTTAGGACCCTAAAAGAGATCTCTTTTCACTTTCTCCTCTGACACATAACGAAATGTGTCATCTGGCTTGGGATCCTGTGTAAGGAAACCCTTATCAGCCTTGAGAACTAGTGATAAGAAATCCACAGGTGGTTGCAGTTGCACAGCTATCGGGCATGACCCCTTTGATTTGGGCATGCTGGTTTTCTCACTTTAAAAGAAACTAGCTGTGGTTAAGCCACCATAGACCATAGGAACACAATTACAAATTTTTCATCAATTCACATAAATTGGAAACTATGCAGACACAAAATCTGCTTTACTTTAAACTGGAATTAACCTAGCAAGTGGGTATTGCACAATAAAATGACGTGCTCGAAATTCTATATAACATAAATTCTTTCCAAAAAATGTCAGGCAATCTGTTATGAACTTCTCAAAAACTACATATTGTGGTAATGGTGTAAAACGGTTAAGGCAGTTTATAAGATGTGTGTCATGCAACAACTTTACTACCATGATGTCCAGTGCCTTAATCATTAACAGTTACATTTTGAAGTTTATAACCAGTTTGATTTGGCAGTTATCATAGCAGAAAAAGAGGCTGAAATATGTCATTACGAGTCATGACAAAAAACACTCCTTTTTCAAATTGTTCTGACTATCTCTTTTCCTAGTCAGCAGGATTTCAATATTACGTTCCACAGAGAATACTGAACAACTGTAGAACAAAATAGAAGACGTCACATTTAATTTGAGGTCCAGCGCAATATGGACTTATTTTTAACGCACCTCCCCTTGTCATTGTTTTTTAGAGGCTTATATGCTCGCAATGCAAAACCAAATCTAGTCTTTAGGTGGTTTAGAACACGGTCCTTCTATTGAAAACGGTTTCAAAGTTTCAGGTTTATTCTACAAATACTTCCGGAGGTATAAAAAGCTAGACTTCAGTTTTTTCAACCGTCTACTTTTTCGGCCAACTTTGCTTGAAATTGTCCACATAATAATAACTCAAGAAATCCATTTTTTATATTATTTCAACTAAGAGAACAGAAAAATCTGTACAAGGTGGCACTGTTTTGTTACTTTGAAGAAAGCATTGCTGGAGATGTGTGTCTCAAAGTTTCCGTAAACTCAAACAAATGACTATATCTCTGGACGTATTACATTGGAGACAATAAAACTTTACCAATGTTCATTGTGAACATGTACAAAAGTTCACACAAAATTTCAGCAAAATCTGTGATGATCGTGAGCCAGCCTCTAGACTACATAGGATGGAATGACCCAAGAAAGGGTCGAAATGGCTTTGGAAATGTCTGAGAAATTATTCACAACAGCCACATGTATTGAACTCCAGTGACAGTGATGTATTTCCTAATTCCAACATCAGGAACACACATAGCGTTGTCCTATCAGGCATAACAGTTTTTCTGAGAGGGACCAAAGAACTTTAATATCTACTATATGACCTAAGTCGAAACAAGGCCCCGGGAGTAGACAACATTCCATTAGAACTACTGACAGCCTTGGGAGAGCCAGTCCTGACAAAACTCTACCATCTGGTGAGCAAAATGTATGAGACAGGCGAAATACCCCCAGATTTCAAGAAGAATATAATAATTCCAATCCCAAAGAAAGCAGGCGTTGACAGATGTGAAAATTACCGAACTATCTGTTTAATAAGTCACAGCTGAAAAATACTAACGCGAATTCTTTACAGACGAATGGAATAACTGGTAGAAGCCGATATCGGGGAAAATCAGTTTGGATTCCGTAGAAATATGGGAACACGTGAGGCAATACTGACCCTACGACTTATTTTAGAAGCTAGATTAAGAAAAGGCAGACCTACATTTCTAGCATTTGTAGACTTAGAGAAAGCTTTCGACAATGTTGACTGGAATACTCTCTTTCAAATTCTGAAGGTGGCAGGGGTAAAATACAGGGAGCGAAAGGCTATTTACAATTTGTACAGAAACCAGATGGCAGTAATAAGGGTCGAGGCGCATGAAAGGGAAGCAGTGGTTGGGAAGGGAGTGAGACAGGATTGTAGCCCCTCCCCGATGTTATTCAATCTGTATATTGAGCAAGCAGTAAAGGAAACAAAAGAAAAATTCGGAGTAGGTATTAAAATCCATGGAGAATAAATAAAAACTTTGAGGATCGACGATGACATTGTCATTCTGTCAGAGACAGCAAAGGACTTGGATGAGCAGTTGAACGGAATGGACAGTGTCTTGAAAGAAGGATATAAGATGAACATCAAGAGAAGCAAAACGAGGATAATGGAATGTAGTCGAATTAAGTCGGGTGATGCTGAGGGTGATGCTACACTTAAAGTAGTGTAGGAGTTTTGCTATTTGGGGAGCAAAATAACTGATGATGGTCGAAGTAGAGAGGATATAAGGATATAAAATGTAGACTGGCAATGGCAAGGAAAGCATTTCTGAAGAAGAGAAATTTGTTAACATCAAGTATAGATTTAAGTGTCAGGAAGTCGTTTCTGAAAGTACTTGTATGGAGTGTAGCCATATATGGAAGTGAAACATGGACGATAAATAGTTTGGACAAGAAGAGAATAGAAGCTTTCGAAATGTGGTGCTACAGAAGAATGCTGAAGATTAGATGGGTAGATCACATAACTAACGAGGAGGTACTGAATAGGATTGGGGAGAAGAGGAGTTTGTGGCACAACTTGACTAGAAGAAGGGATCGGTTGGTAGGACATGTTCCGAGGCATCAAGGGATCACCAATTTAGCATTGGAGGGCAGTGTGGAGGGTAAAAATATCACATTACATTCTAACTTTTACAATCTAATTAGTGCATTATACAAAGAAATTAAAAAATCGACATTCAGGTAAAAAGATATACAGGGTCAAATTTTTAATATTTTTCCCACTTTTAAAGAATCCTAAAGAAAAGGTCGTTGAATGTACTGTATAAATCACAAAAGCATATTTCAATAACAAATGAAACTGTAATGTTTTAAACTTTAAAACTGCTCTTTTGAAAACTCTATAAAATTGACTTAACCCCTTCTTTCCGAGTGGTCTTCAGATGTGATAGCGCATAGCTAATATTATTGGGCGGATATATATGTGAAAGCTGAATATTTCCTTTCTGGAAAGTTTTTCATTACGTTTCCCTGAGTTGAAGATATCAACAAGAAGCTCTCTGAGAATATCCACATCCTCAACACGATATATATATATATATATATATATATATATATATATATATATATATATATATATATATATATATGGTATTGTTCATAGATTAAGGTACCACTTGTGGCGACTAAGGTGAGACATTGTAGCAGTATGCTGCCGAAGTTTTTCGAAGTCGTTTTCAGTAAATTTAAGTTATCAATCTGTTATATGAATAGCACATGAAGATGTTCTTTGGTTCGTGATCATTACAGAAAGTACTAACGTGCAGAGTGCATTTGTGCTGAGAGATAACAACATGACCAAATTCTTTGGAGATATTCATTAGCTATTAGAGCTTTCGTTTGGAAAGGATGATGTTCTCAAGCTGGTGTAAAATGATTGTACTTTTGTTGGAGAGTGTCTTCTAGCCAATAGAAATGCAGGTAATCTATGTGCAACAAATCTCGACTTACAGAATTCTTATTGAAGGTTTGCATAGATTCTGCGTCCTACTCATTTTCACTAGGCATAAAGCTCATGTATACAGCCATGATGTGGAATTCTCCAGACATTAGTTTCGCTTAACACAACGACGGTATCGACTTTGGAATCATCTTCTGCCACTGATTTTCACATCAGTATCATGACTGCCCAGCTGTCATACTGTGGACACATGAAGCAGCTACAAATATAATGATAAGATAAACATTTTAAACGAGCACAGAATACAAGATGTGGCGAGCACAGCCTAACAGTACAGGTGGCATGCATGACCAGGTCCAACGCAGTGTGTCACTCCAGAAACTATAAATGTGTGTCACGCAGTCAGCACAGGCTCACACTCTTTCGCACTGCTTCCCTACGGCCCACTATCTTTAGTCAGTTATGTACTCATACTTTTCCTGTAGTTTCAACAACTAGGTATTATTTGACCTGCAATCATTTATGTACAGATGAAACCAGCTGGACTCCAAATGAAAGCATAAATAATCCCATTCTAATCACATATTTAATTTAAATGAAAATATGTGATTAGTAAGGGTAGTAATCTCTTCCTAACCATAGTCTTAGTAGGGTGGCACAATGTTTGAGACTATGGAATTTGCGTTTGTGAGTAGTTGCGACCAAATTCTCATATATGGATTCAGATTTAAGTTTACCAATATTTTATCAAATCATAATGTATCACTGCTTTTTCGAAAATGTAGTTTTGTATCTGCATCCAACCAGTGTTCGTGACTCATCTTTACTGGCTATGATATCATCATAACTTCCTTTCCTTCCTTACCACTGGTTTCAAACCAGACCCAGACTTCCATATGTATGGTTGATGACAGATGGAATTTGGGACTGCCCTTGAATCATGGAACGATACCCAACTGGTAAGGCGAATGCTCTCAGTAAGTGGGAAATCTGGGTTTGAGGCCCAGTCTGGCGCAAATTTCCATTGTTGTAATTCGATTCTACAGCTGATGGTTGTCTATGACTGCAATTGCGAATACAATTAAATGTATTTCAGAATGACTGTAGACGCTGCAGCGCCTAAGAAACTTTGTATCTTAATTCAGAATAACAAAGGCATGCAATATCGCGTTCAGCCAGAATTACAAGCGACGTGAACCACAGTTTCCTTTTGTTGAGTTAAATAGGTATGAGGAGCATCTAAGTGGATGTTAAGCAAAACTACAAAATGATCATCACAAATCCTTTTGGTTGTTCATGAATGTTTCGTGAAAGCAGTAAATAGTTCTACAATTAGTAGAAGGTGTGTAGCACTCAAGATGTTTAATCAGGTACCTTTAGCTGCAGACATGGATGATTTCATATTATGTGCCCAACAGCCATGGAGTGAACTATACACAACAAGAGGCAGGCGTAGAAAGAGTTCCTTAATACTTTAACTGCTACATCCCAATTGTCAGGTTGTCTAACACACATGGCTATTCTCTAACTTACTCAAACATCTATGGTCTCAAAACACAGACTTACAAGGAATATGATTATATCGATACTACAGATGTTGAGTACATATATCAGATTTCCAACTTCATTCGCAATTATGGCCGAAACTTCTTGAAAATCGACATCGTAAATCCTACAGTCTTCTTTCAAGTTCTATGAACATAAGTATGTGACAATACTCCGTGACTATACCCCCTCCTCTTCGTCCAAGGCACAGGTCACATCAGGTCTGTTGCGGCAATGTGTTTCAATTTTTGGGTCACAATGGGATTGAAGGGTACTTGCATACTGGTCACTGTATGTTTCGCTTTCTGGCAATCTTTGTAGATGGACGGATTGCGTCGGATTCTTCTTTACATATTGGTGAAATGTCCTATACTCATTAATTTGAGAAAACATCTCCTTGCTCCAAAGTATCCATAGCAGTAATGGGTGTGCCAGTCATTCTGTCGATGAAGTGTTCTGGAACACACATATGCCACAGCGACTCATCCATGCTCCCGCTGTGATGGTAGTAGTAGTAGTAGTAGTAGTAGTAGCTTTATTCATCTGTAGACCTCTTTTCACAAGGATATAGGACATGTCAAAGTACTTACAAGTTTAGAGCAATTTAAAATAAGCTAATTTGTATACACATACATTTACAGACTTCTAGTTAGAGACAATCATTACATTTACTCCTAGTATACAATACTTTTTTTTACAAATAACTTATTAAATAATGTAATGCCACACTGTTCACTCATATCTCACTATCAGTCACTGCACACACTATACACACATTGTTTCATAACACCTCACTCACTACACACACAAACACATACACACTGGTGATCCCTGCGTCATTTTCTGTACTGCAACTTCCCATTTCCTACCCTGGAAAACTGAGTCAGCATCCCTCTATAATGAGTGAGATGCTGAGCTTAGACAGAGGTGTTAATATTGTGCTATACATACCTTGGGGGTAAGTTTTTCTAGAAAAGGAAAAAAGAAATGAAAAAAAACGTAGTATGAAGGTGTCATGTGGAATGTTGGATGATTTATAATAATTATTATTATTTATTTGTATAATTTTTTACCAAACCCCTACTCTTGTTTTATCTAATTAATCCTTAAATGTAGAAAATGTATTGCATAAGAGGTACTTTTTAGCTGCCTATTTAAATAAGTGAATTTTTGCAATTTTTAAATCTCTTTTGGTAATTTATTGTACAGTTTTATTCCTTGGTAGAAAATGCTGTTTTGAGTTATATGTTTATTTTTTTCTTAATAAATGAAAGTTGAGTCAATCTCTTGTTCCAGGAGTGCTAGTTTTGCAAGTTTCGCAAGAGAGCTTCTGTGAAGTTCGGAAAGTAGGAGACGAGGTACTGGCGGAAGTAAAGCTGTGAGGACAGGGCGTGAATCGTGCTTGGGTAGCTCAGTTGGTAGAGCAAAGGTCCCAAGTTCGAGTCTTAGTCCGGCACACAGTTTTAATCTGCCAGGAAGTTTCATATCAGTGCACACTCCGCTGCAGAGCGAAAATCTCATTATGGACAGAGCTGTTTGTGCAGTAATTACCAACGTTATTTTTGATATGTATAACTCACTAGTAAATGTATTCACATGAAGCAGTTAAAATCCCCATTGTTTTGAACAGATCTGTACAATGAGCTCGACTAGTATTTTTTGTTATTATTCTTATGGCTAGAAGAAGGGATCGTTTGGTAGGACATGTTCTGAGGCATCCAGGGATCACCAGTTTAGTATTGGAGGGCAGCGTGGAGGGTAAAAATCGTAGAGGGAGATCAAGAGATGAATACACTAAGCAGATTGAAAAGGATGTAGGTTGCAGTAGGTACTAGGAGATGAAGAAGCTTGCACAGGATAGAGTAGCATGGAGAGCTGCATCGAACCAGTCTCAGGACTGAAGACCACAACAACAACAACAATTCTTATCTGGAGTTTGAAAATTGTGTTCATATTTTGTGCGTTTGTTCCCCAAAAAAGAATGCCATAGCTAAGAACAGAGTATACATATGAATAATATGTCATTAAAAGACACTGCATGTTACACACTGATGATAGGATTCTAAGGGCATAACATGCTCATGACATTCTGTTTCTAAGTAAGTTTGTGTGTTTACATCACTTCAACTGAGAATCATCATTCATTTCTAGAAATTCTACATTTGTTACACAGCCTATAGAGGTGCCATCTACATTTAATTTAACATTGCCACTTTTCCTCTTCAAAGTGATTTCTCAGTATCTATGCACCCAAACTGCGTGAAAATGTAATCACATGTCAGTTGTAGTGTAATATATTTGTCCAGTGAATAACAGTTTGTCATCTACATTTCTTCTTGGTGTAGCAATTTTAATGGCCAGTAGCCAGTAGTGTAAAATCGTCTAATTGCCGTCTGATTCCTGTCCTCCCACTTCTCATTTTGGCTGGCGAGTCCCGGGTCCCTATCCTACTGGTTCTTGATAACTTTCATAGTAGCGGTTATGTCATCTTACAGTGCTATCTTTCTAATATACTATAGGATAAAATGGCCTCCTTCTCTTATAAGCGCAGCTCCTGCCACCCTCGGTTGGACAGTAAAGACACAGTAGTAGACCAACACCAGTAGAAACCACGCCTTAGAGGAGAGCGATACGATAGCAGGTATTAGTAATCTACAGGGTGTCAGAAAAGTCTTTCCCTGATCACCAGCTAGAAGTAAGATAGAAATATGAAACTTGTGTCGAATTGTGTACAACTATCAAAGTTTTTTTCTGTTTTAGGTTCGCAGTACGTAAGTAGTGGATGAGGTGCAGTGCCCAAGAAGCCATGTTAACCAATCAAGAGAAGGCACAGTGTGTCCTGTGGTACCATGAGACACGATCACCAACCACAGAGCAGGGACACTTCCACACAACATTTGGAAGGAATCCACCTGATGTCAAGAGCATTAAAGCCTGGTATGAGAAGTTCAAGAACACAGGATCGGTTGCTGACCTTCCCAGGTCTGGTCGACCAAGAACCTCAGGAGACAGGGTGGAAGGTGTAAGGCAGTCTTTTCTGCCAAGTCCGAAGAAATCACAAACGTTTATTGTTTCGTGCATACAAAGTGCAAATTGTTCACGCCTTGTTGCCCAATGACAGTACACGTCGATACGACTTTGCGGTCGAAATGCTATCACGTATTGAGGATGATGGTGGTTATCTCAGACGAATTGCCTTTTCCGACGAAGCGACCTTTTTTTGTCAGTGGAGTAGTGAATCGCCATAATCTGCGCATTTGGGGTTCACATCCCCCTGGCGAGGTCACGGAGTGCACCAGAGGCAGTCCAAAGGTGAACGTTTGGTGCGCGCTATTGCACGATCGAATTATCGGGTCATTCTTCTTTGCTGAGGCTACCATCACATCTGCAGTGTATCTGGACATGTTGCAACTGTATGCTGTTCCTCAGCTGCTTCAGTTTCACCCCGATGTCTTGTTTCAGCAAGACGGTGCACCGCCTCATTGGCGATATGACCTTTCCTGGGTGATGGATTGGTCATGATGGTCCAACGGTTTTGCCTCCACGCTCTCCTGACATAACCCCATTATGCTTCTTTTTATGGGGTTATGTCAAGGACGAGATCTACCGAACATGTGTACCGGATCTTGAAACCCTGCGGGAATGGATAACCACAGTCGTTGAATCGATCCCTCCAGTGATGTTGGCTAATGTGTGGACGGAAACTGAATATCGCCCAGATGTGTTACGTGCTACCAAGGGTGGTCATGTGGAAGTTTACGGCTGTGTGAGAAAAACTTTGATAGTTTGTAAACAATTAGACACCAGTTTCATATTTGTATCTTACTTCTAGCCTGAGTTATCAATTTATGTAATCAGGGAAAGACTTTTCGGACACCCTGTATATCCACTGCGAGAATGGACATAGTATATAAGCACACCGTCTAGTTGCATGTCGCCTATCGGTTGTGACACGTTCTTGCAATACAAATTTAAGTATTTTCAATATTCTTTATCGTAATAAAAGATATTAATGTGATTTGCTTGAGTTGTTGTTTAGCTCTCCTGCAAAGTAGCATCCTTTAGGCACGCTATAAGTGACGAGTGGGCAGGACCCCACATTTGGCGACGAGGATTTACAAACAAACCCCGCGCCTGACGGGCATGGAATTTTCTGTTTTTTTCTTTCGTTGGCGCTTTAATTTTCTCTTGCCTTTTCTTTGCAGGGGCGCCTCTTTGCTTTAACAGCTTCTTGTCGTTTTTGCTAATCAGTGTTTTCATGTGGTCGTTACAGAAATTTTCCTTGCTGTTGTTCTTATTTTGCTTGGTTGCCTTGTCCGTTTGTTGCATTCGACACTCTACCTGCCCACCCCCCCCCCCTCCCGCCACCTCTCATCAGGCGCCACAGCCGCAAGCGTTAGATGCCACACAGCTGATATACATGTTTCAATTCCAGACGCAGCACCTTCTCTCTCTTCTTCTGCACTTTCTAAGAATCCTATCGGAGATCGCCACAGAGCTTCAGCGATCGTATTAGAGCTCCCCTTCACGTGGATAATCTGGAAATCGAATTCTCGAAGCAGGAGCACCATCTGATGAGCCCCCTGTGATTCAGGTTAGCCGTGAGGAAGAATTCCAGTACTTTATGGTCGGCATAGACACGTGCCTTTCGACCACATAAGAAGTATCTGGAACCCCCGCACCACCGTAAATATTTCCAGCTCTGTCAGTGAGTAATTTCTCTCAGTTTTTGTGAGTTGACGGCTGCCAAATGAGATTATTTTCCATACCGGGTTTGCGCCGCCCACGTATTGCTGGAAAATCATAACGCCTAATCCTGAATACCAGCTCGGACATAGCGCAGAAATGCTCGTTGAGATTTGGATGTGACAGACTAGACGTGTGTAACAGGGCCAGTTTGAGCGCCTGGAACTGCCGTTCGGCTGCCTCGACCCACTCCCAGGGTTTCTTCTCCGTCAGTTCGTTTCGTCACAGACTGCTCAGTGTTTTCATACGCGCGATCCACTGGTAGAAATTGACGACCCCAAGAAAACAGCGTAGTTTACGCTTGGTTGTAGGGGCGGCAATTGCCCTATTGCCTCTGTTTTGTCGAGCGTTTAACGCCCCGTCGACAACAAGGTCGTTAGAGACTGAGCGCTAGCTCGGGTTAGGGAAGTACAGGGGAGGAAGTCGGCCGTGCCCTTTCAAAGGAATCATCCCGGCATTTGCCTGGAGCGATTTAGGGAAATCACGGTAAACCTAAATCTGGATGGCCGGACACAGGTTTGAAACGTCGTCCGCCCGAATGCGAGTCCAGTGTGCTACCCACTGCGCCATCCCTTTCAGTCAAGATGACTCAGGAAGTGGACAATTGTGGAGCCAAAACACGACTTTTCTACCGGGTGATCAAAAAGTCAGTATAAATTTGAAAATTTAATAAACCACGGAATAATGTAGGTAGAGAGGTAAAAATTGACACACGTGCTTGGAATGACATGGGGTTTCATTAGAACAAAAAAAAAAAAGCATTGCTAGACGCGTGAAAGATCTCTTGCACGCATCGTTTGGTGATGATCCTGTGCTCAGCCGCCAATTTCGTCATGCTTGGCCTCCCAGGTCTCCAGACCTCAGTCAGTGCGATTATTGGCTTTGGGGTTACCTGAAGTCGCAAGTGTATCGTGATCGACCGACATCTCTAGGGATGCTGAAACACAACATCCGACGCCAATGCCTCACCATAACTCCGGACATGCTTTACAGTGCTGTTCACAACATTATTCCTCGACTACAGCTGTTGTTGAGAAATAATGGTGGACATATTGAGCATTTCCTGTAAAGAACATCATCTTTGAATTGTCTTACTTCGTTATGCTTATTATTGCTATTCTGATCAGATGAAGCACCATCTGTCGGACATATTTTGAAAATTTGTATTTTTTTGGTTCTAATAAAACCCCATGTCATTCCAAGCATGTGTGTCAATTTGTACCTCTCTATCTACATTATTCCGTGATTTATTCAGTTTTCAAATTTATACTGACTTTTTCATCACCCGGTATATTGACGGTTGCACCATTTCCCTTAGATGTGCAAAGTAATTCTTGTAGAATAACATTATGTTGTTCTTAAGACTTTTCCGCAACCACTAGGTCATCCATGTACACTGCGATTCTTTCCGTCAGAAAGTCACTGAGGACTTCTTTAAAGCCTCTGATAAACGCGACTGATGAGATAGTGAGACCGAAAGGCAGCGTTCTGAACTGATCTCACCTCCCAAATGCAAGGGCGGCAGTGTACTGCTTACATTCGACATGTAATTCCATCTGCCAGAAGCTGCTGCGGAGATCGATCGAGGAGAATGTCGATACACCATGAGAGCTTTACAGCAACTCTTCTAATCTCTCCAGTCTGTCCGTTTCAGTGTCGATCAACGTGTTTATTTGCCTTGCGTCTAGGACGATCCAAACTGACTCGCCTTTATGTCCGACGACCTTTGTCGGGGTATCGTAGGTCCATCTAGCCTGCTCGTTTACGGCGTCCTCTTAACATCCTAGCCATCTCACTGTCCACTTTATCGCAGTAAATAAGCAGGATTACGTATGGCGCCATAATGGGGTTGTCAGGTTCGGTAGATGCTGCTATGGATTACCTTAGACCAGACATGTCAAGTAACTTCCATAATATGAATTTGACCCTCACTACCCCAACAGAAATAATGTCCATCATAAAATCAAAAACATCTAGTGGGTATGATGAAATATCAACAAAGTTAATTAAAGAATGTGATTCTGAGCTAAGTAACATATTACGCTATCTGTGTAACCAGTCGTTTATCAGTGGAATATTTCCTGAGTGGCTGAAATATGCTGAAGTTAAGCCACTGTTTAAGAAGGGAGATAAAGAAATAGCATCAAATTTCCGTCCAATTTCACTGTTGCCAGCATTCTCAAAAATTTTCGAAAAAGTAATGTACAGTCGTCTTTATAACCATCTTATCTCAAATAACATACTGTCAAAGTCACAGTTTGGATTTCTAAAAGGTTCTGATATTGAGAAGGCTATCTACACTTACAGTGAAAATGTGCTTAATTCATTAGACAAAAAATTGCAGGCAACTGGTATATTTTGTGATCTGTCAAACGCATTTGACTGTGTAAATCACAATATCCTTTTAAGTAAACTAGAATATTATAGTGTAACAGGAAATGCTGCAAAATGGTTCAAACCTTATATCTCTGGCAGGAAACAAAGGGTGTTATTAGGAAAGAGACATGTATCAAGCTATCAGGCATCATCCAACTGGGAACTAATTACATGTGGAGTCCCACAAGGTTCCATTTTGGGGCCCTTACTTTTTCTTTTGTATATCAATGACCTTTCATCAGTAACATTACCAGATGCCAAGTTTGTTTTGTTTGCTGATGATACAAACATTGCAATAAATAGCAAATCAAGTGTAGTCTTAGAAAGATCAGCCAATAAAATATTTGTGGACATTAATCACTGGTTCCTAGCCAATTCTTTGTCACTAAACTTTGAAAAAACACACTACATGCAGTTCAGAACTTGTAAGGGGTGTCCCGAGAATATATGTCTAACATATGATGACAAGAAGATAGAAGAAGTGGACAGTGTTAAATTCTTGGGATTACAGCTTGATAATAAATTCAACTGGGAGGAGCACACCACAGAACTGCTGAAGCCTCTTAACAAATCTCTGTTTGCAATGCGAATTTTGTCAGACATAGGGGATATAAAAATGAAAAAGCTGGCATACTATGCTTACTTTCATTCCGTAATGTCATATGGGATTATTTTTTGGGATAATTCATCAAGCCAAGCTAAAGTTTTCTGGACACAAAAACGTGCAGTAAGAGTTATATGTGGTGTGAACTCAAGAACATCCTGCAGAAGCCTGTATAGGGAACTAGGGATACTAACTACTGCTTCCCAATATATTTATTCCTTAATGAAATTTGTCATTAAAACTATATCACTTTTTCAAACCAACAGCTCAATTCATGGAATCAATACTAGAAATAAGAATAATCTTCACAAGGATTTAAAGTCACTTAGTCTTGTACAAAAAGGTGTGCATTATTCAGGAACACACATTTTCAGTAACTTGCCAGCAGCCATAAAAAGCTTAACAACCAATGAAATTCAGTTTAAGAGAAGCCTAAAGGATTTATTGGTGGCCAACTCCTTCTACTCCATTGATGAATTTCTTAGTAAAACCAACTGATTTGTATATAAGTACAACATAACTTCTGCACAATTTCAGTGCAGTAATGTGTTCATTGAAAATTTGTGTGTGTGTGTGTGTGTGTGTGTGTAAGTATAATCTAACTTCTGCACCATTTCAGTGCAGTAATGTGTTCATTTAAATAAGCATTACAGTTGTTGTATTACATGTTTATTACCTTATAAATAAATAAAAAACTTTTTTATTTTAAATTCAGTGTATTAGTATTTGTAAAATGACTCTTAGTGTTCATTAAAAAATGACGATCATTCCACTTGGGACCTGTGGAATGGTACATTAGCTGACTTGTTTTAGTTGTAAATATTTGTCGTGTATTGTTGTTTTTCTGACATGTTCCACATCCTGGAGGACCTCCTCACTACGGATCAATTGGAATGAAAGTAAATTTAATCTAATAAAGAATTTCGCTTGCCGTATGACACAAAAATGGTACGTCAAGGTTTTGATGGTGCGAGTCTTGGACAGAAATAGTCAGTGTTTGTCAACAGAACGTTATGTAGTTCCTCAATTTCTTTTGCCTCTGTATTCTGAGCGGATTCTACTTTCTCTCTCATTGTGTTTTTTATAGACTGTCGGCAGGTAGTTGCACCCTATCGCCTGTTCATCGAACCTGATGACGATTTCACTCCCCTTGCCTAGCGTGAACAAGCATCTTCCTGGATCGAGTATCGCCTGGTGATCTTTCAAGAGATCTGTACAAATGACGTTTGGTATTGAGAGAATTGGCACGACTAAAAAATTCCAATCCGTATGGTGCCCTTGACACGTGAATTCTAGCCTAGTCTGCAGATTAATTTTGGTGCTTTTCCCTGTGGTGGCACCTTGTATCTTCGTTTTGCGCGTGGCGAGAGTAGGCCAACTTCCGTGTGCTGTACTTTGGAACGACTGTTCTGAGATGCTCGGCCGGCGCATGTGGCCGAGCGGTTCTAGGCGCTTCAGTTCGGAAGCGCGCGACTGCTACGGTCGCAGGTTCGAATCCTGCCTTGGGCATGGATGTGTGTGATGTCCTTAGGTTAGTTAGGTTTAAGTAGTTCTAAGTTCTAGGGGACTGATGACCTCAGGTGTTAAGTCCCATAGTGCTCAGAGCCATTTGAACCATTTTTTTGAGGTGCTCGTAATGTGGCTACCGTCGTCTACAATGGCGTGCATCTCTACATTTCCCACCATAATCGAAATTGGTGGAGGAGTACATCCGTGGTAGAGGCAGGCGACCATTCAGATCGGCCCAACTTTGAAATATGGGAAGGTCTTGATAGCACAATTCTTTATTAAGCGTTACGCATTCATCATCAGACTGAAGCCGTTGAAGAAAGTGTACAAGAGAATTAACGATAGCAGTTATGTACATAATAACACAAGTATGCATCTTAGTATTCCATATACAGAAAATTCAATTTGTATTGTACTTGCATTTAAATCAAACTTCAGTAAATAGGTCACGAAAATGAGCACATGGACTAAATATAATACACATCGCATACTAATAGGCGTAATTGACAGTGCCGTTGTCTATTCGAAGAGAACCAGAGCCAAACTGACTTTGGCAACTAAGCTATCAAAGAGGTTACTTTGTTTACATTTCCATACTGCTATACATGCTCGTATTGCATTCAGTATAGGCACATTTCAAACGGAATCAATTAATTTCGAAATAGTATGATCGCTGTGTCACCATTACGATTGCCTAGGCATCAGTTTTTGTCAACTAATGACCCTAACTCTGCATCCTCAATCACAAGATTGCATCTAGTTCGAGATAAGCCGTTATACATTTTGATATTATATTTTTACGCTTTGTGATATAAAATGAAGAAGAAGAGAAAAAAAAAGAAATACAGGAAAAATTGTAATATTAGCTTCCATTTTATTTCAAATTGTTGCCACCCTTCTAGGCTTAACTAAATGGTTATATTGTGTGTCATCTGTTATTTGTGCGGCTATTGCAATATTGTTACAAATAATCATGCTCTTGTAAGATTTCATTTTGTGATGGTTGTAAACTGATAACGGCTGGACTGTTTACGATCTAATACTGTACCACTATGTTAAAAAAATACAAGAATCCCTTTTATTGTGTAATAGTTCCTTGTTGTTGCCATTAATCAAATATACAACCTCACAACGCAGTGGAAACGCATATGTTGAGAGGCTAAAAAAAAGAAGAAAAGAAAAAATAAAGAAGGATCTGGTGCAGAAGCCATGAAGCCAAGATTTACCATGGAAGGTAATTACTATATGGGAAAGAAGACATAATGATTAAATTCACTTCTGCAAGACTGTAGCTAATGCAAGGTTAAGAAGAAAAAAACGAGAAGGAAAAAAAAAGTTTCCCTTTGGTTGACTGGGATAAGAAAAACTTTATGTATAATCCAAATATTCCATATTCCGATGGGTTCTTTTCTAAGGCAAAGGGTCGACAATTATGGAAACAAGTTACAGGCTCGTCTCAGTGAGAACCCATACGGATCCAAAAGATGGCGGTGTGGTGATCTAATGCAAATTCCACCCAAGAGATCCCACATTAATTAGCGCAATGCACTCTGCTCTCTTAAACTTGATCCTATTGCGAGACGTGGACGGGGGTTCAGCTTCAAATAATAACCTAATAGATTGGTTAAGTATAGAGATATCCCTTCCAAAATAGTGATTGGTAGGAGTTAAGGTAGGACTATCTGACGAACTTATAAATGTCACACTAACGAATTTATTGTTTTAAATATATACACTCCTGGAAATTGAAATAAGAACACCGTGAATTCATTGTCCCAGGAAGGGGAAACTTTATTGACACATTCCTGGGGTCAGATACATCACATGATCACACTGACAGAACCACAGGCACATAGACACAGGCAACAGAGCATGCACAATGTCGGCACTAGTACAGTGTATATCCACCTTTCGCAGCAATGCAGGCTGCTATTCTCCCATGGAGACGATCGTAGAGATGCTGGATGTAGTCCTGTGGAACGGCTTGCCATGCCATTTCCACCTGGCGCCTCAGTTGGACCAGCGTTCGTGCTGGACGTGCAGACCGCGTGAGACGACGCTTCATCCAGTCCCAAACATGCTCAATGGGGGACAGATCCGGAGATCTTGCTGGCCAGGGTAGTTGACTTACACCTTCTAGAGTACGTTGGGTGGCACGGGATACATGCGGACGTGCATTGTCCTGTTGGAACAGCAAGTTCCCTTGCCGGTCTAGGAATGGTAGAACGATGGGTTCGATGACGGTTTGGATGTACCGTGCACTATTCAGTGTCCCCTCGACGATCACCAGTGGTGTACGGCCAGTGTAGGAGATCGCTCCCCACACCATGATGCCGGGTGTTGGCCCTGTGTGCCTCGGTCGTATGCAGTCCTGATTGTGGCGCTCACCTGCACGGCGCCAAACACGCATACGACCATCATTGGCACCAAGGCAGAAGCCACTCTCATCGCTGAAGACGACACGTCTCCATTCGTCCCTCCATTCACGCCTGTCGCGACACCACTGGAGGCGGGCTGCACGATGTTGGGGTGTGAGCGGAAGACGGCCTAACGGTGTGCGGGACCGTAGCCCAGCTTCATGGAGACGGTTGCGAATGGTCCTCGCCGATACCCCAGGAGCAACAGTGTCCCTAATTTGCTGGGAAGTGGCGGTGCGGTCCCCTACGGCACTGCGTAGGATCCTACGGTCTTGGCGTGCATCCGTGCGTCGCTGCGGTCCGGTCCCAGGTCGACGGGCACGTGCACCTTCCGCCGACCACTGGCGACAACATCGATGTACTGTGGAGACCTCACGCCCCACGTGTTGAGCAATTCGGCGGTACGTCCACCCGGCCTCCCGCATGCCCACTATACGCCCTCGCTCAAAGTCCGTCAACTGCACATACGGTTCACGTCCACGCTGTCGCGGCATGCTACCAGTGTTAAAGACTGCGATGGAGCTCCGTATGCCATGGCAAACTGGCTGACACTGACGGCGGCGGTGCACAAATGCTGCGCAGCTGGCGCCATTCGACGGCCAACACCGCGGTTCCTGGTGTGTCCGCTGTGCCGTGCGTGTGATCATTGCTTGTACAGCCCTCTCGCAGTGTCCGGAGCAAGTATGGTGGGTCTGACACACCGGTGTCAATGTGTTCTTTTTTCCATTTCCAGGAGTGTATTAGTTCCGAGTAATATTTTATCAGAATAACGATTGGTATGACAAATGTACAAATTAATCTGCAAACAGAGAATAAGTGACTGAGCAGTCGGCAGATCCCTCTATCTATCGATATTGCACAAAACTTACCTACACTCCTCTAGTGCAAATGATGGAGCAGAAAATGCAAATTAAACGACGAATTGAGTTAAGAAATTGTAAATCGGGTACTATACCCCACTATTACCTACCCTGGTGAAGTAGTATGTGGGATGCAACATGTAAAAAACCCAGAGCTGTGAGAGCTTAAACAACAGAGCAGATCACCCTAAGCCACAGCTGCGCACGTTAGCCACGAAATACTTACCGCGCTGACGGCAGCTGTGAGATGAAGTCGCTCAAGTCTCCGATAACTGCTCTTCCACAGCACAAAGTGAGTTTTTGATTCACTTTGTGAGAAGCTGGCCAGTGATGCCGTTCAACAACTAAAGCACCAATCCTAGCATTTTAGCAGGTGCGCTAAGCCTCCCACTACCGAGCTTGTTAACTTTCCTGCCAATGAATGAACTTCCCTTCAATCGTCTAGTCAATCTCAGCTCTCCTGTGTGCGTGCGGCGCCATATCGGTGGTCCGCCCGCGGCTGTGTGGCTGTTTCCGTGAACTGTTAATAAAAAAGTCCACAGCTTGTGGAGCCCAGCCGTGTACTCTTATTTACAACACGAGCCTCACGCCAAAAAGCAGTTTTCTGCCGTCGTGACGGCTGCAAGAGTTCATTGCATTTTACTCCGAATTCCAAAATCAAGGAGGGTCCCGCTAGTGGCACTTGAACACAAAGGTCGAAAGCCAACATTGTCCCTTATCAGCGGTGACTGTCTTGTTGAGCCAGAAGTCCGAGTCCCCTCGGGTAGTAGCCGACTTGTATTGTGTGTGTCAGGTGAAGTCTGCATTCGTGAGAATTTCTGCAAATTGTTATTGAAAAATCCCACAGCCAAGTCTTGTCGTTCATGACATAAGCTTCTCGCTGGTTTTCTGCGGTCTTGACAACTATGAGAGTTCATTGCCCTGTATTCTGATTCCCGAGATGAAGGTGGCTGCTCCCAGCGGCACTTGGGCAAATAGCCCTCACTGTCTATATCAGCAGTCATTGTTTTGTTTGGCCATGTAATGCCACTTCCTCGGACGAGAAGTAAAAATCAAAAATTAACTCCCAATGCCCCAAAGATTTCCCCGCAAGTCCCAAATTCCCGGAAAAGTGAATAAGCGAACGAAGTTCCATTTATCACTATTATTAGGACAATAACAAATAATTAAATCAGGAATCTAAGACTTGACAATTTAGCAATCTACGAAAGAAAGATTAAATTTCAGTAAAATTAAAATAAAAATCATAATAAATCGCAAAATTGGCATAAATTAACATTCGAAAAGTAGAACCAACGATCCCAAAGAATACTCCGTGTGAGTACTCTTTGGGAATCGTGAGTAATGACTAAGTATAATTCAATGCATTGTCAGTACGTTACGACAGTTAGCCGATAAAGGTCATATATTTGAATGCTCGTACGTGTAGGCGCGCTTAGATTGTTTTTGAGATTAAATAATTGCGATGTATTATGACGTAGTAATACGATCTTCTGACTTCGAATGTCACAGCATTAGAATTCGAATGGGGGACTTTTACCTACCACAATAAAGTGAACTTTTAACTAGATAATTGAATTAAACACTACTTAGATAGTGATTTAGGCAACGAACACTGATAGACAATTTTCATTCATAATAGCCAGTGGTTTATGGAACTTCAGTGATAGGTCCGAAGCATATGATTTAAATCCCCCTAACACCTGGGAAAGTTTTCTTCTCAAGGCTCGGTTAGGAAGTGACTGATATTGTGCAATTTAACACCCTCTCGTGCCAAGCCGTGCATTTGTAATTTAAAATTCCATCAAATTATTGACATGAAACTCCCGAGTAGTAATTACGCGCAGCTATAATATTTGACTGTAGCGCTCGGCGCTTGTGTAGAAACTTTGACTCAAATAACAAGCCCACTGTTACGATATTTTAGATAGTTGAAATTACAACCAGCTTGTAGGTAATTTGTTGTGGATGTGACTGTATTGTTTTTATCATTAATATTTCATCATTAATCAGTTAAACATCGATTACGAAAGATTAATTACGATTCTTGGTGAAGTAAATATCTCACGCACGTCGACATTTCGGTTCAGCACTGTTATTTTGTGTAACGTCGCCTTCGTAACTTGATAACGATCTCAACACTCAACAGACTGTCGCCGAGTTTTAGCGGACGCCAAGTACAAATCAAACCAAATCATCAAGAAGAAGATGCGTTATAGCCACAAGTCCAATGCCGGCTGAAGCGTGTGTGGTAGGTGATGTCTGTGCCTGTGAGAGTTTCCGTAAATTGTTATTGAAGGAGCCCACAGATTTTTTCGCCATGTCGTACCCTTTTCTTCACTGCACAAGCCTCTCTCTGAAAAGCAGTTTGTTGCAATCGTGACAACTATGAGAGTTCATTGCCTTGTGCTCTGAGTCCCGAGAGTTCCAGTAGCACGTGAATGCAAAGGCTGAAGGCCCACATTGTTCCGGTCAGCAGTCACTATCTTCATGGGCCAGAAGCCCCAATCCCCTTGTATTGTGTGTGGCGGGAGAACTCTTCACCTGTGAGAGCTTCCACGAATTGTTATTGAAAAAGCCTGCAGATTGTGGTGTCAAGTCATGCCCTTTTGTTCACGATATGAGTCTCTCGCTGAAAAGCAGCTTTCTGCAGTCGTGACAACTATGAGAGTTCATTGCCCTTGACTCTGAATTCCGAGATCAAGGAGGGTGTCGCCTTCAGTCACTGTCTTTTTGGCCTGGAATCCCCAAACCCCCTTGGGTACTAGCTGATCTGTATTGTGTGTGGTGGAAGAACTCTGCACCCGTGGGAGTTTCTGGGAATTGTTATTGGGTTGGGTCCGGTTGTTTGGGGGAGGAGACCAGAGAGCGAGGTCATCGGTCTCATCGGATTAGGGAAGAACAGGGAAGGAAGTCGGCCGTGCCCTTTCAAAGGAACCATCCCACTATTTGCCTGGAGCGATTTAGGGAAATCACGGAAAACCTAAACCGGGATGGCCGGATGCGAAGAATTGTTATTGAAAAATCCCACAGCTTGTGGTGCTAAGCCATGCCCTTTTGTTTGCAACACGACCCTCTGGCTAAGAAACAGCTTTCTGCAGTCATGATGTCTGCAAGAGTTCATTACCTCCCACTCTGAATCACAGGATCAAGGAGGGTGCTGCCAGCAGCACTTGAACGCGAAGCCTGAAGGCTCACATTGTCCATGGTCAGCGCTCTCTGTTGTGTTGGGCCACAAGCCCCCGTTCAATCTGGTACTAGCCGAATTGTACTGTGTGTCGCAGGCGAAATCTCCACCCGCGACGTGGCCACTTGGCTGTAGCTTCGGCAGAGACAGGGAAGCTTGAGACTTACTTCATTCCCTCCCATACAGTATTACTTCTCTTGGAACATTGCACCCAATGCATGTTTCTGGAGAGTTAGTGTGAAGGTGTTCTCCACTTGTCCTTATCCAGGAATGAATTACATAACTGCAAATATCGAAAAAATGAAGGATCTGTTGGTGAGTAGGACCTTGAAACTTATTTGGAAGGGTCAAATTGCCTGTTATCTTGCGTCTTTTTTTGGTTGAAATTTCGGCCTATGTTGAAGACATAGCTGTTTGAATGAACGGAATTTGGACAGTACGATATAGAACTGCAGACATTGTTCTTGTTATTAAACCCATTTTTTGCAACCATTTGGTTAATTGACTGTATCATTGATTTCTCTAAGGGTTAGTTTCTCCTAATTTTGGATTAGATTTTCCATTTCCATTAGCAGAGTGGATTATGTTTCGCTGCCTGGCTATTTTTATGTCACATCAAAAATTGAGCGAAAAAGTTTAAAATTATTGATTTCACTATTGGAATAACGGTTAACAAATCCTATTGCTACTTTATATGACTGCTAACAATGATAGCTAGATCATAATAAGTCTTGCAAAAAATAAATCTAGCAGGGACTGCACATTCCTCCATCCTGGACTCACGAGAGTCACTAATGGCAGTAACTACACTCCTGGAAATGGAAAAAAGAACACATTGACACCGGTGTGTCAGACCCACCATACTTGCTCCGGACACTGCGAGAGGGCTGTACAAGCAATGATCACACGCACGGCACAGCGGACACACCAGGAACCGCGGTGTTGGCCGTCGAATGGCGCTAGCTGCGCAGCATTTGTGCACCGCCGCCGTCAGTGTCAGCCAGTTTGCCGTGGCATACGGAGCTCCATCGCAGTCTTTAACACTGGTAGCATGCCGCGACAGCGTGAACGTGAACCGTATGTGCAGTTGACGGACTTTGAGCGAGGGCGTATAGTGGGCATGTGGGAGGCCGGGTGGACGTACCGCCGAATTGCTCAACACGTGGGGCGTGAGGTCTCCACAGTACATCGATGTTGTCGCCAGTGGTCGGCGGAAGGTGCACGTGCCCGTCGACCTTGGACCGGACCGCAGCGACGCACGGATGCACGCCAAGACCGTAGGATCCTACGCAGTGCCGTAGGGGATCGCACCGCCACTTCCCAGCAAATTAGGGACGCTGTTGCTCCTGGGGTATCGGCGAGGACCATTCGCAACCGTCTCCATGAAGCTGGGCTACGGTCCCGCACACCGTTAGGCCGTCTTCCGCTCACGCCCCAACATCGTGCAGCCCGCCTCCAGTGGTGTCGCGACAGGCGTGAATGGAGGGACGAATGGAGACGTGTCGTCTTCAGCGATGAGAGTCGCTTCTGCCTTGGTGCCAATGATGGTCGTATGCGTGTTTGGCGCCGTGCAGGTGAGCGCCACAATCAGGACTGCATACGACCGAGGCACACAGGGCCAACACCCGGCATCATGGTGTGGGGAGCGATCTCCTACACTGGCCGTACACCACTGGTGATCGTCGAGGGGACACTGAATAGTGCACGGTACATCCAAACCGTCATCGAACCCATCGTTTTACCATTCCTAGACCGGCAAGGGAACTTGCTGTTCCAACAGGACAATGCACGTCCGCATGTATCCCGTGCCACCCAACGTGCTCTAGAAGGTGTAAGTCAACTACCCTGGCCAGCAAGATCTCCGGATCTGTCCTCCATTGAGCATGTTTGGGACTGGATGAAGCGTCGTCTCACGCGGTCTGCACGTCCAGCACGAACGCTGGTGCAACTGAGGCGCCAGGTGGAAATGGCATGGCAAGCCGTTCCACAGGACTACATCCAGCATCTCTACGATCGTCTCCATGGGAGAATAGCAGCCTGCATTGCTGCGAAAGGTGGATATACACTGTACTAGTGCCGACATTGTGCATGCTCTGTTGCCTGTGTCTATGTGCCTGTGGTTCTGTCAGTGTGATCATGTGATGTATCTGACCCCAGGAATGTGTCAATAAAGTTTCCCCTTCCTGGGACAATGAATTCACGGTGTTCTTATTTCAATTTCCAGGAGTGTATTTTATTACAGAAATAGCAAAAGATTACTAACCTGAATTTGGAATTAATCCAAGAGAGCATCGTGGCAGCAAGCAAGATATCATAGGAATAATTAAGATTTTTCCCACTTGTCTTCAAGCTCCAATGACAGAAGTTTTCTCCCTTTAGCATGAAAGTTTTTAATTTGGTCACTTTCTGTCTGTATTACAATTATTTTTCGGGTAGACGTTCTCCGCTCATAAATTCTGAATCTGTTTCGTGAAACAGAAAGAACAACAGTTTTAATTATGAATTATCTTACAAACTTAGAACCACTATATTTCAACTTGCATTCTTCAACTTAACAACACCTCCTGTCATAAGTGATAGCCAAATGCACTGTGAATATTTGCCTCTACTACCAGACAACTGATAAAATTAAACATAATTGGTTACATTTTAAGTAAAATAATGTCCAGAAAAATCTCATGGAGGTATATGCTCGTAAATATAATTAGGAAAGTCTTATGAATATGAACATTTACAAATATAATTAAATGAAAAATCAAGGAATGAGTGTTTAGTTTCTTGCTTTTTATTGTCATATAGCATCACAAGAATTATACCACACTAGTAATTTCAAACTTGATCATGAAAATATTTATATTAATATCAGTGGAATCAAAGCAATGAAATAATAAGAATGTTCATTAATTTACCTCCTCACCAACCAAAATGTGTAATTTATTATTGGAGTGGGCATTACAATATGATGTATAAAGGTACCAATTGCGTATGTATATATATAGCTCTCTCAGATAACGTGGTTTTTCTCACATAACATTTCCTGTTATATTTTTCATAAAGGAGCAAAGGAAAAAAGACTGACAAAGATTCAAAACTCATGCACATGGCATCTGTGGATTATTATGATGGATATAACAGAGATTTTACTATCACAAGATTAAGCGATTCTATACAAGTGGTATTACAAGCTATGGTTGGTACTTCAGAATACCTGACTTTCCAGACTGACAGCAAACTAACCTAGTCAAAACACGTGTTGAGTCGGTCCCAAAGACAGTGTTCTGTAACCTATTCTTTATACATTATTTGTTCATATAGAAATGCTGAAACTCTTAAATCAACATAGTCTGTTTATTTTCGTCTCATTGTGATATTAGGATCATATTTTCCGGCAATAAACCATGGCTAGAGTATATGTAAAGAAATCACTCATAGAAATTATGAACTGAGTTTACACTAGAACCACACCCAGACATCTTTTTAAAAAACTTGTAATTCTCATATCTACTGCCCTATATATACTGACCAGCCAGAGCATTATGACCACTAAGCTACTATCAATATAATCCTCTCCAGGCGAGGAATGGCTGTTAGTCACACAAACTGTGCATGTAGTATCAGTGAGCGTGTTGTCGATGAGTAAGATGCGAAAAGCGCGCGATCTATCTGAGTTTCACCGAAGGACTGGAGGCTCGGTAAGAGGATTTTGGAAACGGCAGGTTATAATACAGGGTGATTCAAAAAGAATACCACAACTTCAGGAATTTAAAACTCTGCAACGACAAAAGGCAGAGCTAAGCACTATCTGTCGGCGAATTAAGGGAGCTATAAAGTTTCATTTAGTTGTACATTTGTTCGCTTGAGGCGCTGTTGACTAGGCGTCAGCGTCAGTTGATGCTAAGATGGTGACCGCTCAACAGAATGCTTTTTGTGTTATTGAGTACGGCAGAAGTGAATCGACGACAGTTGTTCAGCGTGCATTTCGAACGAAGTATGGTGTTAAACCTCCTGATAGGTGGTGTATTAAACGTTGGTATAAACAGTTTACAGGGAATGGGTGTTTGTGCAAAGGGAAAAGTTCTGGACGGCCGAGAACGAGTGATGAAAATGTAGCACGCATCCAGCAAGCATTTGTTCGCAGCCCAGGAAAATCGACTCGCAGAGCTAGCAGAGAGCTGCAAATTCCACAATCAACTGTATGGAGAGTCCTACGAAAAAGGTTAGTTATGAAACCTGAACGTTAACTACCCGAGGCGATGGATCGGCCGCCAGGCAGCCCGTAACAGAGCACTTCATCACTGGCCTCCAAGAAGCCCTGATCTCACCCCCTGCGATTTTTTCTTATGGGGGTATGTTAAGGATATGGTGTTTCGGCCACCTCTCCCAGCCACCATTGATGATTTGAAACGAGAAATAACAGCAGCTATCCAAACTGTTATGCCTGATATGCTACAGAGAGTGTGGAACAAGTTGGAGTATCGGGTTGATATAGCTCGAGTGTCTGGAGGGGGCCATATTGAACATCTCTGAACTTGTTTTTGAGCGAAAAAAAACCTTTTTAAATACTCTTTGTAATGATGTATAACAGAAGGTTATATTATGTTTCTTTCATTAAATACACATTTTAAAGTTGTGGTATTCTTTTTGAATCACCCTGTATTTCTGGCTTTGCAGCCATCATATTCGGCTACAAGAAACTCTTCTTAGAGCATTTTGGAAGGCAGCAGTTGCAAGATGACGTAATGTGGTGTGAGGCACCGATGACAGATGGTAGGCCTACGGGTATCGTGAGAAAGGCCGCCTAAATTGTGGTTCTTCTCCGTGATTGGCTGTTAAGTAGGTAGTTGCGGGCCAAAATGACAATGGTAAATTAAAGCATATCTCAATAGCGTGCTACCATTTCATTATTTCACAGCAGAATAATGAACAACTGCAATACGGAAAGGCGGACGAAGCACTTCGGTGATCTTTGGATCGCGCCTAACCTGAATGGCGGGCGAAGTGGTTCGGCTGTAAGATCAGAACTCGTTCGGCAGTCTCGGAGAACGGACATGTTGTCCGCCGCGGTATCAGTTAAGACTTAATTTGCAATGTCTAGTTTGTAAATGTGGGAGCTGGTTCGGCAGTGTCGGAAGACAGACATGTAGTCTGCCGCGTTCGGTATTAGTTAAGACTTAATTAGCAAAGTATGATTATTTGGACATCTAGTTGTGAACAGTGTGATACTAAATACGGAACTATGCAGTTCATTACTTTGTTGAAAAATAGTTATCATTTGCGACTCTAAAATGGGATGCAATTATGCAGTTTCTTGTGGTCTTCCAATAAAAAACGAGTTGCATCCTGTATAAATAAACTGATTGGTAATTTAATTATTTCTGAAATAAGAGTTCCCCACTAAGAGTTTCTTACAGCCTCAAAGATACGAATTGACAACCTACGTGGTGTTTTCTGTGCAGGGGACAACAATTGTAGAAGACTGCAGGTTGGTGAACTTTTATGCATTCCACTCAGGCCGATAGAAGCAAATAGGCACCTCGCGTGTACTGCAATCTTAGTACAAATGAGATCAGTGACATGTCATCTGTGGTAACGTGGAGGAGGTATGAAGGAGAGAAAAGTTTCTCAGGGATGGGGTTTATCATACACACACTTCTCTCTAACTCTCTCTTTTCCAACTTGCTGAAAGGTGTTCGAGGTGTGCTGTGGTGAGTGTCTTCAATACATTGCAAAACCAAGGTGAAACCACATCCAGATGTCGTGTGGTTCGGTGGCTACCACTCGTTACGAATGTCAGACGTCGTAGGTTGGGCGACTGGTGAAACAGGACAGGTGACGAACTGTGGTGGAACTAACATCAGGCTTTAATGCTGGGCAGAGTACAAGTTTGTCTGAATACACAGTATGCTGAACATTACTAATCGTGGGCCTCCACAGGCGACGACTAATGCATGTGCCAACGTTACCAATGCGAAACTGGCAACTACAACTGAAACGGACACATGACCATCGGCATTGGATGTTGGTGCAGTGGCAGAGGATGCATTGTCTGATGAATCCTGATACCTCCTTCACCTTGCCCATGGAAGGGCGCGAATCCAAGGTCTTCCAGGGGAACAGCTCCGTGACACCTGTAGAGAAGGATGGAGACAAGCTGGCGGCAGCTCCACTATGCTCTGGGAAACATTCATGTGGGCATCCGTGGGTTCAGCCGAGCTTTTGCAAGGCACCATGATGGCCAAGAAGTGTTGTACACTGGGTGCAGACGACATAGACTCCTTCATAGCAATCATATTTCGCGACGGCAGTGGCATTTTTTAACATGATAATGCGCCATCTCACAAGACCAACAGTGTGCTTTAGTGATTCGAGGAATATGATGGTAAGTGCTAATTTATGTGCTTCCCCCCCCCCTCCCCAACTCGCCAGATTTGAACCCCAACACATCTAGGATGTGATTGAATGTGGCTTCAGAGCTCGTGCCCCCCTCCCCGGAATTTGTGGGAATTAGGTGACTTATATATGCAGCTATGGTGCCATCTCTCTTCAACGACCTGCCAGGGCCTCATTGCTTCCATGCCACAATGGGTCGCCGCTTTTATCCATGTCAAAGGTGGACATACAGGCTATTAGATAGATGGTCATAATGTTCTCGCTGATCAGTGTATGTTATCTCTGAAGTGTTTGATAAGGAAGACAATGCCGCATTTAGAACACAAAGTATATCACAGACAAGATATTAGAAGGGAAGAAGACATCCACTATGAACATACAAACCTGAATACGTTACACAAGAGGTTCCATGTCAGTGGCTGTAAGATTTTTAATGCCCTCCCTTCACAAAATAAGTTTGGGTTGATGATGAACTCTTTTTTCTTTCCTTTTTTAAGGCGTTTACTATTGTGAGGGTTATTATACATTATAGAAGAATTCCTAAACCATAATGTATATTATCCATGTGCCTGTAACACTAAGATATATTCCCCAATTTTTATTAATGTGCATGTTTATTTGTAATTAGTTGAGTATCTGGCGTTGCCCTAGTGTGTATTTATTTCAATTCTTTTAGTCCATTAGTCCATCTCTCCATTCCGACTTTCTGTTCATCTCTTCTACTCCCCTCTCTGTCGATCTCCTTCTCCCCCTTCTCTCTGTCCACCTCCTCCACCACCATTCTCTCTCCATCTCCTCCTGCCTCTCTCTCTGTCCATCTGCTACTTTTCCCTCTTTCTCTCCATTTACTCGTCCCCCTCTCTCTGTACATTTCCCCATCTTTCCTTCCTATGCCCATCTCCTCTTCCCCCCCCCCCCCTCTACCTGTCCACTTCATCCTCTTCTCTTTCTCTGTCCATCTCCTCCTCCCCCTCTCTCTGTCTACTTTCTACTTCCCTGATATCTCCTGAACTATGTGCCATGCAGTGACATAATTTTGTAGATACATTTAGCAGCATATGTGAATACTGTGTGCTAAATGTGTTGCAAATAGAGTTGGTAGCAAAGAAGCAGCAAATGTAAAGTCATGACATCGCACCAGATGCGACAGTTTTATTGCATATAGTAAGCTATTGAGATAAAAGCAAAAGCGTTTTATCATTAAGTGTAAAGTACTATTTCTTGTTTTTCTTTTTAAACATCCTTTTTTTGTTGTATCACATACTGATACCATCCTACAGGCATCATATAGTTGGCAACAGAATTATATGTTCACATTTCCATCAGACACTGATAGTAGTTGTGCGGGGTCTGGCGGACCCAATGGTGCGCACCCGCTGGACCACAACTTCAATGGCTCCGTACCATGAGTGTCCTCTGCCACAGTGATATAGGACGGACGATGGCAGCATCTCGGCCTCCTTGGACTTTGAGCCTCTTCGCTATCTGATACTATGCTGTTGCCACCTAGTCACAGATCCGACACCCTCATTCGTGCATAGTTCAGAGAGCCTCGTCCCTGTTGACATCGTAATCGCTGCACTGTATTCCTTGCTGCGTTATTTGAAATGAGTCGTTGTATGATTGGAGAAACACAATTAAGCAAATATTCTGGTTACTGTGTTAACTTGTTCGCTTATCATTTCTGCTCCTGTCCATCTTTCCTACAATGACAGTTACCACACCACTCCATAGCCCACCTCTCCTTATCATTGTGTACAAAGTCATATGCAACAGTTTACATATAATCACTTTGAGGTTCGTTTCAGTTACGAAATAAATCTGAATCCTGAGAAAACATACCATTCAGAAACAAAACTTTGTTGTTCAGCCTTAATAAATTGTAAGGTAAGCGGTAAACTTCCTTCCTCATATTGTTTTGTGGGGGTTGCTAGTGAGACAAAGTGTTTTAAGAGTGGAAATTATTTGTGAAGTTTGTTGCAAGTCACCAAGTTCTCTCATTCACAAATATTGGACAGTGCAAACAGAATGTCATCAGCATGTCATGCCCTTGGAATCCTATCATCAATGTGTAACATGCTGTGTCTTTTAGTTACAAACTATTCATATGTACAACTCAATTCTTAGCTATGGCATTCTGTTTTGGGGAACAAATGCACAAAATACGAACACAATTTTCAAACTACAGAAAAGAGCCATAAGAATAATAACCAAAAATAGTAGACCAGCTCATTGTAAAGACATCTGTTCAAAACACTGGCGATTTTAACTGCTCTGGATCAATACATTTATCTATCAGTTGTACACATAAAACATTACATTGGTAATTACTGCACAAACAGCTCTGTCCATTACCAAAACAGATTAAAGAAATTGCAAAAATACACTAATTTAAATAGACAGCTAAAAAGTACCTGTTATGCAATACTTTTATACATTGAAGGACTACTTTGATAAAACAAGAGTAAGGGTTTAGTAAAAAAAATGTTATGCAGATAAATAATAATAACGATTATAAAACATCCAACATTCCACATGACACCTTCATACTATGTTTTTTCCTTCTTTTTTCCTTTCCTAGAAAAACTTACCCCCAAGCTATGCATAGCACAATACTAACACCTCTTCGTCTTTCTGAGCTGAACATCTCACTCATTATAGAGGGATGCTGACTCAGTTTTTCAGGATAGGAAATGGGGAGTTGCGGTACAGAAAATGACGCAGAGATCACCAGTGTGTGTGTGTGTGTGTGTGTTTGTGTGTGTAGTGAGTGAACTGTTATGAAACAATGTGTGTATAGTGTGTGCAGTGACTGATAGTGAGATACGAGTGAACAGTGTGGTATTATATTATTTAAGAAATTACTTGTAAAAATAAAAGTATTGTATACTAGGAGTAAATCTAATGATTGTCTCTAACTAGAAGTCTGTAAACGTGTGTGTATACAAATTAGCTTATTTTAAATTGGTCTAAACTTGTAAATACTTTGACATGTCCTATATCCTTGTAAAAAAAGAGCTACGGATGAATAAAGCAACTATTACTACTACTACGATCCTTAACGAACCGCCTGGTGGAGATTTTGTTGTCCGGCCAATAGCCGGCGGGCCTGCGGCGGTGCAGGCGGGGAGTGTTTTACACGCGCAAACGAAGTTGATACCTGGCGCACTGGCTGATGGGAGCACCTGTAAATGGGAAATGAATTTGCAGTCGCTCCCATCAGCCACCGCGCCGAGTGTCCACTTCGTTTGCGCGCACAATATGCCCCTCCCCTGTGAGGCCTTCATTTGTGCAGGCAGCACGTGTTTGTTAGGCGACACAGGGCGGTCTGTTGAGCGAAAGTGTTTCCAATGAATGACGAAATACGAGGAGAGTATTCATATATGATTCGCATGTGCATACAGAATCAGTGTGTGCAGTATGGAGGTATTTCCTGATGTTCAAATTTCTAATCGGAGTACGATTCATCGATTGATAAACAAATTTCACGAAACGGGAAGTGATCTTGACAGGAATCATATACTACGTTTACATGCGACACATCTTCCAAAAGGTGAAAATCACATTTTGGAAAGCATGTTTCGCTGTCGTGTTTACATGATAAAGTCTGACGCGGATTTGCTAGCCCAGGAAGTCATGGCCCTTGAAAACAGCTGCTCCAGTATCTGATTCAGTCAATGCAACCGTTACTTTTCTTCAGTTAAATATCAGAGAGCTTCATTCTCCGCTTAACATTTCTACTTCTCCATCAATGCACAATAAGGCTGTTTTAACAGAAAATTCTGAAAACAAGACGTAAATTGACAACTCTTGCACGTTTCAAAAGCGGTTGTACTTACATGGAAGCGAAAGTCGATAGCAGAACTGGAAAACCGGAAACTAGAAACGTATTTCCAGAATCGATTTTGGTTTACATGACCACCCAGAAGCGGTATTGGGAAATCCGTTTTTGAGAGCCCCATGTAAACGAGAGATACACAACCACATACGGTACTCACACACTAGGTTTACGTGCGACACATCTTCTGAAAGGCGAAAACCGAAATTCGGAAACCATTTTTCGCTGTCCCGTTCACATATTGTCTGAAACGGATTTGCTAGCCCAGTTAAATATAGCATCTGGAAAACAGCTGTTACAGTTATTTTAGTCATTTAGTCATTACAATCACCATTTCTCTTCAATTAGACGAGGTGTAAATAGCTTCAGTCTAATATTTCTACCTAGCCTTCACTGTACAAAAAGCCACTCCACCCATGACAGCCGAAAATTTTTAAAAGAAAACGAAACCTGAGAGCCTAAGCACGTTTCAAAACCTGGTGCGTTTATATGGGAGCAAAAATCGATTGCGGTATTGGAAAACCAGCAACTAGAAACGAATTTCCAAAATCGATTTTGAAGTGTTTACATGGCCACTCACGAGCGCCTGTGCCGACAGTTCAGTGGCCAGCGATCAGATTGCCATCCTATGGGCCCGGGTTCGATTCGCGGTTGGGTCGGGGATTTTCCCCGCTCAGGGACTGGGTGTTGTTCTGTCTTCACCATCATTTCATCCCCATCCGGCGCGCAGGTCGGCCAATGTGGCGTCGAATGTAATAAGACCTGCACCAAGGCGGCAGGACCTGCCCCACAAGGTGCGTCCCGGCCAATGAAGCCAAACGCTTGTTTCCATTTACCACCTAGCAGCGATATTGGGAAATCGGTTTACGAAATCCGGCTTGCGGAACCTCATGTAAACGGGGTGGCAGAAGAAAATCTGCATAACATTCGGCATGCTCTGGAAACATCTAGAATATCAGTTTGATGTCTCTGTCAGCATATGGAAATTTCGTATGACTCTGTTCAAACGGCTACTAAGTTAATGAAGCTGCAACCCTATAAAAGAGCTGAAGTGTAGGAACTACAGCTGGGTGACCCTGCAAAAAGTTTGCTGTTTCATTAATGGATTTTAAGAAATTGTCCCACGCCTAACTTTGCTTTCGAATGAACCATGGTTCCACCAACGTGGATACGTTAACTCACGAAATGACCATTATTGGAGCTCTGAAAGGCCTTACGTAATATATGAGGCACTCCTGCACGATCAAAAAATATGTGTGCTATTAGCGTACAACTTTGAACATGGCTGACGTTTGCAGCAACCGTATACACAAATTTGAAAAATATGTAAAAGAATCAGCCAACCGGTTGCATAGGTTTTCTATATACCTTGACCAGGTTTCGTCACCTCTAAGGGTGACTTCATCAGAAGGTAAGGTAATTACATGAAGAACATATCGTCAAAGATGTGTCAGTCTCCTCACACCACACTGGTGTTACTAATGTTTTAATGTCTGACCTTTTGAAGAACATTATGTTTTATATTTTAATGTATGACTTGAGCAACTCAGCTCTTAAATCACTGTACATCTTTGACAATACGTTCTTCATGTAATTACCTTATCTTCTGATGAAGTCACCCTTAGAAGTGACGAAACCTGGTCAAGGTATATAGAAAACCTATGCAACCGGTTGGCTGATTTTTTTTTACATATTTTTCAAAAATGTGCTATTAGCAGTGAGGTCCTACTTTTTCCAAGAAACAGTTGAAAGTGAGAGAAATGTGGAAAAAATTTTGCGGTCTTTTTTGGCGACTTTTCAGCAGGACTCTGCGACGGCACATAAAGCCAGCTTCATTTTACAGGGAATTCGTGATGTATTCCAAGACAGAGTTATCACTAACAAAGATATACCCTCCCCGTTCCCTTCTTTTAACCGCATGCGGTTTTTATCTCTGGGGAGCAATGAAAAGACAAAGTATACAAATCAAATCCACACACTTTAGGTGAAGTTAAAACTAACATTCGCCAAGCCTGCCCGGTTAGCCGTGCTGTCTAACACCGTCAGTCTGTGGATGGTTCTTAAGGCGGTTTTCCATCTGTCTCGGCGACTGCGGGCTGGTTCCCCTTATTCCGCCTCAGTTTCACTATGTCGGCGATTACTGCGTAAACACTTTCTCTATGTATGCGTACACCATCATTAATCTACCACACAAACATGGGGTTACACTCGTCTGGTGTGAGACGTTCCCAGGGGAGGGGGCACTGGGGGCCGAATGGCACAATAGGTGGTGGGGTGAGTGGACTGCTGTAGCCTGTTGTGGGGCTGTGAATCAGTGAGGGCTACGGCGGGGACGAAGCCAGTCCGTCGTTTCTAGGTGCCCAGTTCAATACAATACAACATTCGCTAAGAAATTGCTATCTTTTCTCAGAGAGAACTGCAGAGTGTGGCAAGGCGCCCGAGACCGTGCGGCTGCACCGCGCTGCTTACGCAACATTGTGCAACATATAGCATAAAAGTATGGAATAAACACATTGAAGACTGTATAAGCATTGTATTCATTATTTTGAATCGTATCATATAGCACATATCAACTAAGGACTATCAAAAGTCAGTGAGTTAATAGCCTTTTCAAAGAGTAAACATTTTTCCCTAATTCACGTAATATTCTTGAAATCAATAGTGTCTTGTACTACACACTTTCTAAAGTAACCTATGTTCTTCCTCAGACTTGGAGCTACACTATGTAATCAGAAGTATCCGGACACCTCCAAAAACATACTTTTTCATAATAGGTGCATTGTGCTGCCACCTGCTCCCACGTACTCCATATCAACGACCTCAGTAGTCATGAGACATCGTGAGAAACCAGAATGGGGCGCGCTGTGGAACTCACTGACTTCTAATGTGGTCAAGTGACTTGGTGTCACTTGTGTCATACGTCTGTACGCGAGATTTCCACACTTCTAAACGTCTCTAGGTCCACTGTTTCCGATGTGATAGTGAACCGTAAACGTGAAGGGACACGTTCAACACAAAAGCGCACAGGCTGACCTCGTCTGTTGACTGACAGAGACCGCCGAGAACTGAATGAGGTCGTAATGTGTAATAGGCAGTCATCTATCCAGACCATCACGCAGGAATTCCTAACTGCATCAGGACCCACTGCAAGCACTATGACAGTTAGGTGGGAGGTGAGAAAACGTTGATTTCATGGTGGAGCGGCTTCTTATAAGCCACACATCACGCTCGTAAATGCCAAACTACGCCTCGCTTGGTGTAAGGAGCGTAAACTTTGGCCGATTGAACAATGGTAAAACGTTATGAGTAGTGATGAATCACGGCGATCCGATGGCAGGGTGTGGGTATGGCGAATGCCTGGTGAACGTCATCTGCTAGCGAGTGTAGTACCAACAGTCAAATTCGGAGGCGGTGGTGTTATGGTGTGTTCGTGTTTTTCATGGAGGGGGTTTGCACCCCTCGTTGTTTTCCGTGGCACTACCACGCCATAGGCCTACATTGATGTTTTAAACACCTTCTTGTCTCCCACTGTTGAAGAGCAATTCGGGGATGGCTATTGCATCTTTCAACACGATCGAGCACCTGTTCATAAGGCACAGTCTGTGGCTGAGTGATTGCACGACAATGTAATGGACTGGTCTGCACATAGTCCTGACCTGAATACTATAGAACACCTTTGGGATCTTTTGGAACGGCGACTTCGTACCAGGCCTCACCAACCGACATCGACACCTCCCTTAATGCAGCACTCAGTGAAGAATAGGCTGCCATTCCCCAAAAAACCTTCCAGCACGTGGTCGAACATATGCCTGTCATCACGTCTAAGAACGGGCCAACAGCCTACTGAATGCCAGCATTACGGATGGAGGGCGCCACGAACTCGTAAGTCATTTTCGGACGGGTGTCCGTATACTTTTGATCACATAGTGTACCTCCTTACTAAATTTCATCGAAATCAGTTCAGCGGGTTAACAGTAATAAATTTAAACGTCATGTATGTTGCGGCAGTTTTTCACGCGTCTCGGTGTTTATGACGCCATATAAACTGAACTTTGTGTCTCATCAACATTTACATATTACTCCGCAATTCACTATTAAGCATTGGCAGAGGTTTCATTGAACCACCTTTCAGCTATTTCTCTACTATACCACTCTCGAACAGCATACCGGATAAAGCGAACTCCTAAACATTTCCGCGCGAGCTCTGGTTTCTGTTTTTTATTATAATTATCATCCCTCCCTCTGCAGGTGGGCACCAACAAAATATTTTCATACTGTTAAGGAGAAGATTGAAATTTCATGAGAAAATTCTGTCGCAACGAAAAACGCCTTTGTCTTAATGATTGCCAACCCAGTCCGTGTGACGTATCCGTGGCGCTCTATCCCGTATTTCCTGATAATATAAAACGGGTTGCCCTTCTTTGAACTTCAATGTTCTCCGTCAATTCTATCTGATGCGGATCCCACAACGCACAGCGGTTCTCAAGAAGAGGGCGTACAAGCGTAGTGTAAGCAGTCTCTTTAGAAGACCTGTTGCGTTTTCTAAGTCTTCTGCCAATAAATCGCTGTCTTTTGTTTGCTTTCCCCACAACTTTATCCGTGTCATAGATACAGTTTAAATTGCTCGTTATTGCAATCCGTAAGTATTTAGTTGAATTTACAACCTTTAGATTCGTTTATTTTATCCTGTAACCGAAATCTGGCAGATTCATTTTAGTACTCGTGTGGACGACTTCAGACTTTTCATTATGTAGAGTCAGCGCTAGATATCTTGTCTAAATTGTTTTGAAATTTCTTTTGGGCATCTGATGATTTTATAAGACGGTGAATGACATCATCATCTCCAAACAATCTAAGAGGGCTGTCAGATTGTCTCCTAAATCGTTTACGTAGATCAGAAACGGCAGTGGGTCTATAACACTTCTTGGGGAACGCAGGATTTCACTTCCGTTTTACTCCATGATCTTCCGTTGATTACTACGTACCTCTCTGACAGGAAATCACGAATCCAGTCGCACAACTGAGACGATGCTTCATTGATTAGAAGTCCTTTGTGAGGAATGGTATCAAAAGCCTTCTCTAAATTTAAAAATATGGAATCAACTTGACATCCCCTGTCGGTAGCCTCATTATTTTGTGAGAATAAGGAGCTAGTTGTGTTCCACAAGAACGATATTTTCTGAGTCGGTGTTGGCTGTTTGTCAATAAATCGTTTTCTTCGGGGTAACTCAGAATGTTCGAACACAATGTGTATTCCAGAACCCTACAACCAATCGATGTCAGCGATATGGGTTTATAATTCAGCGTATTACTCCTATTTCCTTTCTCGACTACTTGTGTGTCTTTCGCAACTTTCCAGACTTTAGGTACGGATCTTTTTACGAGCGATCGGTTGTATATGATTGCTAAGTGTGGAGCTATTGTACCAGCATAATCTGAAAGGAACCAGACTGGTGAACAATCTGAACAGAGAGATCGTTAAGTGATTTAAGCTGCTTTGCTACACCGAGGATATCTACTTCTAAGTCACTATGTTGCCAGTTGCTCCAGATTCAAATTCTGGAATATTTATTTCGTCTTCTTTGATGAAGGAATTTCGGCAAACTGTATTTAGTAACTCTGTTTTAGTGGCTCTGTTATCCATGACTTCACCATTGTTACTGCGCGGTGAAGGTATTTATTATGTCTGACCGCTAGTGTACTTTACATATGACCAGAATCTCACTGGATATTCTGCCTGATTTCCAGACAGTTTAATTATGGAAACTATTAGAAACATCTCGCATTGAAGTTTGCGCTAAATTTTGAACTCCTGTAAAACTTCACGAGTCTTATGGTTTTGCTTCCTATGAAATTTGGGATGCTTTTTTCGTTGCTTCTGCAACAGTATTCTGACCTATTTTGTGTACCATGAGGGTTCAGTACCATCTCTTATTAGTTTACTTGGTACACATCTCTAAATTGCCGTCAATATAATTTCCTTGAATTTAAACTACATCTTGCCGCCGCTCCAAGCGGCAGGTAAGGTGAACGTCAGACGCGTTGTAAGCATGTTTGTTTACATCCATTTCCTATTTTCTTGCCTCCAAGAGTTTGTTTAGTATCGGATGGCATATATGTTTCTATTAATGATTCTAAAATAAGCGCAAGTATGAACAAAAACCATGAATAGAGTGGCAAGCTACAACACATTCGTGAAGAAACACTTGTGACATTGGACAGAATTGCAGCTTACCACGTTGATATCAAAAGAATATAAACACAGATTCACATGTAAGAAGCACAGACATGTACCTTTACATGCAAAAGCGATCGACAGCTCGTTTATCGTTCTATAGGCCTACTGTGTGTGTCATTGTTGTCTGTTGCCACAAGTACGACCTTAATCTTTATATTATTCAAAGTGGGTAAAGCAACTGCCAAATAGTGGCATAAATATGCTGAAAACATTATAATGAGCTGATTACATTACATTTCACGAAAAACCAAATATTTGAATAATTTTCAAACAATCTGTCTGTAGGCACTTTCCTTGTCCCGTAATAGTTTCCCTCGATCTGCACATTCTGACACTTCACACGCATTTGTAAGACATGAACAGCTGCACTTAATCTAACCACTTTATCGTCAAAGCACGTCTGTGGTGACGATTCGCACGAATCTGGCACTGATACATGGAGAGCTGATCTGGCTGCTTCTGTGTCATACGACTGTTTTACAGCTTTAGATTGACTGTCGACTCTTTGTGGCAGTTTCCTCTTCATCGTCAGTTGAGGTGGCTTATTTAGGATGTCAAACAGTGTGGGTACTGCATTCCACACGAGTTTGTTATTGTCTGCGTTCATGAACTGGTTTTCTTCGAAATGTAGCGGACAAAACCTAATATTATTATACAGGTAAACTGGGTCTTTCTTCATAAGGTCTTCTCGTCTGCTATTAACAAGCCATTTTCTGCTCCTAAAATGATACATTCATCATTTATACACATATAGTTTGCAAGTGAATCCTGACGATACAGTTTAGTAACATGATGGTATATACCTCTCACGATCCTTAGGAAACCTAAAAAGAGACACCTGTAGTGTCTTCTTCCTGTTGTTGCTGCAATTTATTGCGCTACAAACGCTCCCGATGGTATAAACCATTGTATAAATCAAAATAATCAATCACTATTCGCTTTCACGATCGCGCCGAACTCACAGTTCAACCTACCAGCCGCTTGGGGCTCTGCTGGCGCTGTAGGCAACAAAATCGAGGCGAAGTGTCGCGACTGTTTTGTTAGATTGTGATAACACTGACAGCAGCCTGTTGGCATCCCCATGATATAGTTCGGCTAAACCGTAAACAATAGACATCAGACGTTAAGTATAGGTCGTCTGCTGTTAGTAAAGTTGTGACAGGAGTTACATTATAAATGGAATTGTTCAATAAGCGCTCTTGATTTACTTTTCGAAACAATTCATGTTGGATATGGTGAGTATATAATAACTCTTGAATAAATTGTGTGCAATTTTCGTCGGTGGAAGTTAGATATTGGTCACGATTGTATGAAAATAGCACCCCTATATAATAACTCTTGAATAAATTGTGTGCAATTTTCATCGGTGGAAGTTAGATATTGGTCACGATTGTATGAAAATAGCACCCCCCCCCCCCCCATCCCCGTATTGTTTTGGAGAGTAACACAAACAGTTTTAACTGTACAACTTTGTGAGAGTAATATATGTATAACGTTCTACTGACTAGGACGCGTGCAGCGTAAAGTAAAAAAATGTAATACGGTTAATACGAAAGCAACATATAAAATTTAATATGCTATTGAAGACATTGGAAGACGATTATTACATGCTACGTCGTACACGCCGAGCATACCCGTGGGCAACTTCCGACCACATTCAAACAGATAGAGACTGCGCTGACGCTCTCAATAACGTACAACTAAGCTGTGCAAACTTTTAACTCAAGATAAAAAAATAAAAAGATAATTCCAGTTTTTATGAAGCTTTCAGTGGAGGGCCGAAAACTGTCAAGCTAGTTCAACGATAGCCTTGGCAGGACTTAAGTTGGCTTGAAATTGGAATTAATTATGATCCAGAGGAGATATTTGAGTCAAATGCCTAACTTTTTCCCAATAACATAATTTAATAATTTCAGGGCAGTGGCGTTCACAATTTCCACGCATCATGAACTCAAATTTGGCAGAGAAGCAGTTATTTATGAGTAGTCTGACGTTATTAATATGTAAACATGCCATTAATTTTGTAATCAAATTTCTGTGTACTTTAACGCAATATTTCTAAATATTAACACCCACCCCAATTTCTTTGTGTTTGTTACTGTAGAACAAACGTTTTTGTACTGGAAATGGTTTTGTTTGTTTTTGAGACTGGGTAGTGTTAAAACAATGAGCCTGAAAATCCAGCTACCTAACATTCATAAACTGAAGCCATATGTAATTAAAAATGAAGCTATTAGTATTTTGTGGTTGAATACTGATACGTAATGTAAATTAAGCATGTATTAGTACTCACAAGTTTCAAATATACAATAACAGTGTAAATGACCTGCTAGCAACTGCTGTCAAGATTAATCTTGGAAAAGTGTCTTCTACAGCACTGTACCCCCCCCCCCCCCCCCCTGTTATTACAAGCTGGCTGCACCATGTTTCTCGGTTATATTTAGAAACTGAGAGTTAGAAGGGCCTGCTGTATGTTCGGTGTCATGTACCAATTGGTCTTTATCTTTAATTACTAGATCATCTTGTTCCTTGATAGGTTTTCCTGTTTGCTTTCAAGTTACACTCTGTTGTTTTCATTTTATTTTTGTTCTCTCTTTCTGCTGCTTGATACTTAAATACCTTTTTAACTCAGATATCTTTGATACACTGCTAGTGCCATATTTCATAATTTACCTGGAGAAACAGTTGTTCAAGGAGGAGAGAATTTACTTAGAAATGGATTAAGCTTAGAATTAACATTCATTATATCATATACCTTATTCCAGCTGATGCTTTGCAGATTCCTTGTAAAAGTGTGTGTTGGTAGCTCATGAACTGTTCTAATGGTTTCCCTAGTTAACACTTTATACTTTCTATGCACCAGATGTTTAATACATAATAATGATTCTTTTTTTTTAAAAAAAAAAAAAAGTTATATCAGACAGCTGTTGTCTTAGATATGTAAACATAAACAGTTTATACAGATGAAATACCCTATAGGTTCAATTTTAGCAAAATATAAACATATCCAAATATATGCTATGTGCCATCATTGCTGCTAAAGAATGTTTTGAAATCTTGATTAAATTTATTTTCATTGTCTGTTGTCTGATGCAGGATGGCAGTGCATTGTAAAGCTTAAAATAAATACACCTCTTATGTCTTTATGCATGAATTTTTTTTTTCTCTCACTGTGTATAGCGAGCTGTGGTTTGGTTTCCCTAGCATGAAAATTTCTGATTTGGGGCTGGTAATTAAAATGTGTCTGTGTGTGTGTGTGTGTGTGTGTGTGTGTGTGTGTGTGTGTGTGTGTAAGATGTACGTTGTTATTCAGATTGCCATTTTCTGTAACAAAGAAACTGGTTGTAAATGGGCTAGTGACAATTCCAAAATAATAATTCGCATGTTAAGAGGAACTGGACATAACCAAAGGATCAAAGTACGCCATCCTGGCAACTCTGTGGTGCAAATGTTTCAGGCATTTCTTAAAGTAAAACAGATTGAATTAAGTCGGTGCAAGCTTTGTTATGCAGTCTCTATAATTTAAGTTTTTGTCAACAGTTTTGTATATATGTTTCCCAAATTGCAGGTAGTTTTTGTATGTGGACTGTCAATCTTTTGGCATTGAACAAAAAGTAGACATACTCCAGGACTTCATCAGTTATGCTCAGGGATTTGTTTGGAGCAAATATAATCATACTAGTGACATGTGTGAATAACATCTTTTGCTGAATTATTTCTCGTTCTACCTCTTCATCTTCCTTCCTCCCCTCCTCTCTCCAACCTCCCCCCCCCCCCCCCCTCTCTCTCTCTCTCTCTCTCTCTCTCTCTCTCTCTCTCTCTCTCTCTCTCCACATCTCCTTGCCAGCCTTCATGCGTGTATCATGTACGGGTGAGGGAGGGTGGGGGTGAGGGTCACATGTTCACATTACAAATTGATTTATACATATGGTTACATTCTGAACATTTTGAGGTTTTACAAAAAGAAAGAGGACAAAAAAATACAGATGTGAGTTGGTAATTCCTACACTGCGCCTTTTACACATTATAGTAATAGAAATTCTTCCTTTTAAAGAGAAGAAGCTGTCAAGGAGAAAGTTTCTCTGTTTTCAAATTTTACTTTGCTGTCTGTGAGAATTTTATATCAGTGGTTAAGTGATCAAAAATTTTTGTCGCACCATTATGTACCCCTTTTTGTGCTAAAGACGGCTTTAATGTGGAATGATGAATGTCTTTTTTCCTTCCTGTATTGTAACTGTGTGCATCATTGTTCTTTACATAATTGTTGACTCTCTGCTTCAACAATTTCTTCAATATGGAGACCAAAATGAGGAGTAATGTGTGTTGGTGGTTTTCAACCTTGTACTTGCTGCCATTTTTAAGTAATAGCTTCACTTTTGGGAAACACTCCTTTATTGAATCATAAAGGGGCAATGTGGGTCTTGCAGTTTGTGAAGAAATTTTTTATGAAGACAGATACCAGCACTTAATGCAAAGCTCCAGACATTTTTGGCTTCAAGCTTTTTACCGTCTTTAACACTTAATAATTTATTGAAGCTATTGTCAAGCTACAAACTACTTTCAAATATCCTTTTTTTTTTCTTAATTTGTGAATTTCAATCTGAATGCACCAGTTGCATTTATGAGATAGTTATTAATATAAATAGGCAAGTCTCCTGTTTTAATATTACCATATTCTATGTTTCTGCAAATGATTTACTAGTTTTAATATCTCTTTCCCATTAAGTACACCATAGAAATTGTAGAGCAAAAGCTTTTCCAATCTCTCCTATTCCTAAAATATAAACATGTCACCACTTTCCAACCTCTCCCATTGGAGTGAGAGATTTCTTAATCCTGTAGTCCCATGTGTTTTGAGTTTGGTTGCACTTACTTTAGTTCTTCTACAAGGGCAGCAGCCTAGATTTTTGTGACAGTGGCCTGGTTTGGTAAGTATTTATTTATAACTGTAGTGTGTGTGGTGTGTGTGTTTACGTTTGTATAGTTTTTGTGTATCAGAATAGGTGATGATGCATATCTTCATGAATTTTGAGGTTATTCTTGTTAGTGTTAGGTAAATGTGTTGTATCATGATTGATTGGTATCATTAACATTGGATCAGGTTATGTTTTCGATATTAGTTGTGTGAGTGAGTTTTGGTTTCTTGCACTGTGGACTTCGTTTTTGATAGATAGGATAACTGAAGGTTTGAGCATTACAGAAGCATCTGATTCCACACATCTGCTTTGGCCCATGACGTCATTAATATGGTGGAAATGACTATTTCCAATGTATACAAAATGGCAACAATGTCACTACATACACATGCCAACAAATGTGACCAAAAATAAAAATGAGACAGTAATGTTTTATTCCAAAAATAAGATGAAACTAACAGGATAACTGGAAAATTGGGAAATTGGGGGGTTTAGGACAGGGACAAAGATGATGAGACTTACCAAACAAAAGCGCTGGCAGGTCGATAGACACACAAACATACACACAAAATTCTAGCTTTCGCAACCAACGGTTGCCTCGTCAGGAAAGAAGGAAGGAGAAGGAAAGACAAAAGGATATGGGTTTTAAGGTAGAGGGTAAGGAGTCATTCCAATCCCGGGAGCGGAAAGACTTACCTTAGGGGGGAAAAAGGACAGGTATACACTCGCGCGCGCACACACACACATATCCATCCGCATATACACATACACAAGCAGACATTTGTAAAGGCAAAGAGTTTGGGCAGAGATGTCAGTCGGGACGGAAGTACAGAGGCAAAGATGATGTTGAAAGACAAGTGAGGTATGAGCGGCGGCAGATTGAAATTAGAAATTAGCGGAGATTGAGGCCTGGCGGATAGCGAGAAGAGAGGATATGCTGAAGGGCAAGTTCCCATCTCCGGAGTTCTGACAGGTTGGTGTTAGTGGGAAGTATCCAGATAACCCGGACGGTGTAACACTGTGCCAAGATGTGCTGGCCGTGCACCAAGGCATGTTTAGCCACAGGGTGATCCTCATTACCAACAAACACTGTCTGCCTGTGTCCATTCATGCGAATGGACAGTTTGTTGCTGGTCATTCCCACATAGAACGCTTCACAGTGTAGGCAGGTCAGTTGGTAAATCACGTGGGTGCTTTCACACGTGGCTCTGCCTTTGATCGTGTACACCTTCCGGGTTACAGGACTGGAATAGATGGTGGTGGGAGGGTGCATGGGACAGGTTTTACACCGGGGGCGGTTACAGGGGTAGGAGCCAGAGGGTAGGGAAGGTGGTTTTGGGATTTCATAGGGATGAACTAAGAGGTTACGAAGGTTAGGTGGACGGCGGAAAGACACTCTTGGTGGAGTGGGGAGGATTTCATGAAGGATGGATCTCATTTCAGGGCAGGATTTGAGGAAGTCGTATCCCTGCTGGAGAGCCACATTCAGAATCTGATCCAGTCCCGGAAAGTATCCTGTCACAAGTGGGGCACTTTTGGGGTTCTTCTGTGGAAGGTTCTGAGTTTGAGGAGATGAGGGAGATGAGGAAGTGGCTCTGGTTATTTGCTTCTGTACCAGGTCGGGAGGGTAGTTACGGGATGCAAAAGCTGTTTTCAGGTTGTTGGTGTAATGGTTCAAGGATTCCGGACTGGAGCAGATTCGTTTGCAACGAAGACCTAGGCTGTAGGGAAGGGACCGTTTGATGTGGAATGGGTGGCAGCTGTCATAATGGAGGTACTGTTGCTTGTTGGTGGGTTTGATGTGGACGGACGTGTGAAGCTGGCCATTGGACAAGTGGAGGTCAACCTCAAGGAAAGTGGCATGGGATTTAGAGTAGGACCAGGTGAATCTGATGGAACCAAAGGAGTTGAGGTTGGAGAGGAAATTCTGGAGTTCTTCTTCATGAAATCCCTATGAAATCCACAAACCACCTTCCCTACCCTCTGGCTCCTACCCCTGTAACCGCCCCCGGTGTAAAACCTGTCCCATGCACCCTCCCACCACCACCTATTCCAGTCCTGTAACCCGGAAGGTGTACACGATCAAAGGCAGAGCCACGTGTGAAAGCACCCACGTGATTTACCAACTGACCTGCCTACACTGTGAAGCGTTCTATGTGGGAATGACCAGCAACAAACTGTCCATTCGCATGAATGGACACAGGCAGACAGTGTTTGTTGGTAATGAGGATCACCCTGTGGCTAAACATGCCTTGGTGCACGGCCAGCACATCTTGGCACAGTGTTACACCGTCCGGGTTATCTGGATACTTCCCACTAACACCAACCTGTCAGAACTCTGGAGATGGGAACTTGCCCTTCAGCATATCCTCTCTTCTCGCTATCCGCCAGGCCTCAATCTCCGCTAATTTCTAATTTCAATCTGCCGCCGCTCATACCTCACTTGTCTTTCAACATCATCTTTGCCTCTGTACTTCCGTCCCGACTGACATCTCTGCCCAAACTCTTTGCCTTTACAAATGTCTGCTTGTGTATGTGTATATGCGGATGGATATGTGTGTGTGTGTGCGCGCGCGCGAGTGTATACCTGTCCTTTTTCCCCCCTAAGGTAAGTCTTTCCGCTCCCGGGATTGGAATGACTCCTTACCCTCTCCCTTAAAACCCACATCCTTTCGTCTTTCCCTCTCCTTCCCTCTTTCCTGATGAGGCAACAGTTTGTTGCGAAAGCTTGAATTTTGTGTGTATGTTTGTGTTCGTTTGTGTGTCTGTCGACCTGCCAGCACTTTCATTTGGTAAGTCACATCATCTTTGTTTTTCGGTAGATATAATCACTGTCCCAAAACAATTAATATATAAAAAAAATTAAATTACAGCATTCTGCTACACCAATTCCACAGGAATTGGACATTTTCCTTGAGCCGTATAGTGCAACTATGGCTATTGATAACAAAACACCAATACCTATTATCTCGAAAAGTGCAATCGGACATTTCCTTTGACCTATATAGCTCAACCGGAGATGTCAATACCAAAAAGCCAACACCTGCAACTCCAAAAAGTGGAATCAGACATTTTCTGTGATCTTTATAGCTCAACCTTGACCTGGGCGCGTATGATCCCAGTTGTTTTCATGCCATAAAACAAAACAAAGTAATTTATAGCTAAACTGCAGCTATCTGCACCAAAAACCAGCATCTAAAACTTTAAAAACTGGAACCATAACCCCAAAAACTCAAAAACCCAAATACCCCATATTCACTACATCAATTAAAAACTACCGTATCTATGCAAAACACACACACACACACACACACACACACACACACACACACACACACACACACACACACACCCCTACACCCCTACATGTACCTGGCCTGAGCCATCAGAACTCTCATTAGTCTCATGTCATTTGACACGTGACATATTCAGTAATAAGACCAACACTGTCATTGTCATCTCGGAATGTAATGACACACTCAGGAACTTCACTGTCATATCCATACCTAACAAAAAAGCGAAAAACAATTAGAATTCTTTCGCTGCTGACACACACTAAACTAATCAGACCTAAAAAAAAAATCCTTAACTCACTGAAAACACATCTGCAACCCACATTACAGCACCAACTACATAAACTCAAATGAACCCAGTACCCCATATTAAACTCAGTGGGTCCACATCTAACACCAGAGGGCATGATCAGATACAACAATATGACATCTACAAACACAACAGACTCAAAAACTCAGTGCCGTAATGATGTTACACGCCACAACAGTATTATGTCATGGGTGAAAACAGATGGCTGGAATCAGCTGCTTCTGTTGCAAGGGAAATGTCTGATTCCTGTGGTTTCGTTGGTGTAGCGGAATGTTGTAATTTAAATTTTCTTTTATAGTATTTGTTTTTTTTGGGTGGTGGATAATGGGTTTGATGATTTGTGTGTGTTGTTTTTTGTTCCATTATCACACCTTGGAGATTCTTAGTCTGAGAGGTTTTTTCCCCCAAATAATAAACAATGCATGCACAAGTACTAATCCCAATCGCTCCACAGATTCCAGTGCTTAATTTCATAGTTGGCCCTCTTATCACCCATATTGCCAAATGCTCTGCTGTTATGCTTTTCGCCATACTTTTTTGAGTTGACACCTCAATCGTAATGCGTTAAACATCATCAAGAATCATTAATCACCCCGGAACTCACAAAAACTGTGGTTTAAATACTGATTTTATCATATTTAATTATTTTGGATTATAGATTTCTCATCCCCCCTCCCCCTGCTCCCATTTGGATGATACAGGTGTCTTAAACAACATTGTTTTTTACAAGTAGTCAGTATATATATACTAAATCTCTTATCTTTGAAGTAGTTTTCTCTTGAATTTCACTTAATTACAGATTCTTTGTTCCCTCTAATATTTCATCCCAAACATAAAAGGAAATGACATACTTCTGTTTTAGATCTATATTTTTAAATCTTCTCTGTCACACTTCCTCCCTATTCCTTGCTCCTCCCCTCCGTCTCTCTCTCCCCTCTCATATTTGCACACGTAGACACTAACTCAGACATTTGCTTGTTTAAATGTGTGATGGAATATGTTTTGGAATATAAAGCTTCCTTAATAGAAATTTTAGTTAATAGTATCCAGTTTATACTACCTGAAACAGAATATAAGTGACATGGAAAAGAGGAAAGCAACATGAAATTTATTGATTTCACGCAACATTTAATATGGTTGCAATTACATTCCCTTGTCTAATTCGGCAATTGTAACATGGAAAAGAGTATCAGTAGGTATCGGATCATCTTTCCAAATAATCAAAATAATGCTTCAACTGATGCAGCTCTATCTTTGTCATATTAGACTTAATGAAAAGTTGAAATGCATTAAGTGCTATTAATGTTATTATGCTTGAAGTGGTAAATGTCAAGTGTCATATTTACACAACCTGTAAGAATATGTGAATGACAGTATACTGTCCCTGGGGTGTGACAAATTTTTAACGATGACTTGGGTGCAATTGTGCATTGTTGGTAGCACCTCTCATTGAATTTTTCAAAGTTCACCCAAACCAAGAGACATTTGCAGTGGAGTGATGAAAGGAAGCATCCTTCATCAGAGGATAAGCTGCTGTTGCTGAGGATGCCATATTAGCTCATCCCCTTCCAGGCACACCTCTCACTGCTTGGGCAGATGCACAATCAGCTGTGATTGGAACTGTATTACAACAACATATTTGACATTAGTGGCAATCTCTGGCTTTTTTCAGTGACAGATTATTACCTTCTGTCAGAAGCCAGACAAAGAATTATCGTGCCAGTTACAGCATTCAGACTGCATCACACAGTTCATCATAGATATTCAGTATGTTGATGGTTAACAGAATGGACCAGCAAATGATCTGTGTCTCATTAATGCTGTTGTGAACATGCTTGACTTCTTGGCACGTGCTGTCACAGACAACTAACTAAAGACATTCCTGAAAGCACCATAGAGCATACAACTCTGACATATTCAGATAACTGTATCGAATGTAGTGCCATACTGTGACATATCCGTGTCGT